>NC_092347.1:56419132-57038705 GCF_963676685.1 Mytilus edulis
AGACCTTTGTGTATGTCTAATTGCGCCTTTTCTTTTTTTCTAGCAGGGCGCGACGCAGATTGAGGATTCCCAGGTATGTTTTCTGTTAAGACTTTGTGTATGTCTAATTGCGCTTTTCTTTTTTTCTAACAGGGCGCGACGCAGATTGAGGATTCCCAGGTATGTTTTCTGTTAAGACCTTTGTGTATGTCTAATTGCGCCTTTTCTTTTTTTCTAGCAGGGCGCGGACGCAGATTGAGGATTCCCAGGTATGTTTCTGTTAAGACCTTTGTGTATGTCTAATGGTTTCTTTTTTTTCCTTTAGGTCGTGTGGCCTTTTTTTTTTTTTGCAGGGCGCGACGCAGATTGAGGATTCCCAGGTATGTTTTCTGTTAAGACCTTTGTGTATGTCTAATTGCACCTTTTCTTTTTTTCTAGCAGGGCGCGACGCAGATTGAGGATTCCCAGGTATGTTTTCTGTTAAGACCTTTGTGTATGTCTAATTGCGCCTTTTCTTTTTTTCTAGCAGGGCGCGACGCAGATTGAGGATTCCCAGGTATGTTTTCTGTTAAGACCTTTGTGTATGTCTAATTGCGCCCTTTTCTTTTTTTCTAGCAGGGCGCGACGCAGATTGAGGATTCCCAGGTATGTTTTCTGTTAAGACCTTTGTGTATGTCTAATTGCGCCTTTTGTTTTTTTCTAGCAGGCGCGACGCAGATTGAGGATTCCCAGGTATGTTTTCTGTTAAGACCTTTGTGTATGTCTAATTGCGCCTTTTCTTTTTTTCTAGCAGGGCGCGACGCAGATTGAGGATTCCCAGGTATGTTTTCTGTTAAGACCTTTGTGTATGTCTAATTGCGCCTTTTCTTTTTTTCTAGCAGGGCGCGACGCAGATTGAGGATTCCCAGGTATGTTTTCTGTTAAGACCTTTGTGTATGTCTAATTGCGCCTTTTCTTTTTTTCTAGCAGGGCGCGACGCAGATTGAGGATTCCCAGGTATGTTTTCTGTTAAGACCTTTGTGTATGTCTAATTGCGCCTTTTCTTTTTTTTCTAGCAGGGCGCGACGCAGATTGAGGATTCCCAGGTATGTTTTCTGTTAAGACCTTTGTGTATGTCTAATTGCGCCTTTTCTTTTTTTCTAGCAGGGCGCGACGCAGATTGAGGATTCCCAGGTATGTTTTCTGTTAAGACCTTTGTGTATGTCTAATTGCGCCTTTTCTTTTTTTCTAGCAGGGCGCGACGCAGATTGAGGATTCCAGGTATGTTTTCTGTTAAGACCTTTGTGTATGTCTAATTGCGCCTTTTCTTTTTTTCTAGCAGGGCGCGACGCAGATTGAGGATTCCCAGGTATGTTTTCTGTTAAGACCTTTGTGTATGTCTAATTGCGCCTTTTCTTTTTTTCTAGCAGGGCGCGACGCAGATTGAGGATTCCCAGGTATGTTTTCTGTTAAGACCTTTGTGTATGTCTAATGGTTTCTTTTTTTTTCCTTTAGGTCGTGTGGCCTTTTTTTTTTTGCAGGGCGCGACGCAGATTGAGGATTCCCAGGTATGTTTTCTGTTAAGACCTTTGTGTATGTCTAATTGCGCCTTTTCTTTTTTTCTAGCAGGGCGCGACGCAGATTGAGGATTCCCAGGTATGTTTTCTGTTAAGACCTTTGTGTATGTCTAATTGCGCCTTTTCTTTTTTTCTAGCAGGGCGCGACGCAGATTGAGGATTCCCAGGTATGTTTTCTGTTAAGACCTTTGTGTATGTCTAATTGCGCCTTTTCTTTTTTTCTAGCAGGGCGCGACGCAGATTGAGGATTCCCAGGTATGTTTTCTGTTAAGACCTTTGTGTATGTCTAATTGCGCCTTTTCTTTTTTTCTAGCAGGGCGCGACGCAGATTGAGGATTCCCAGGTATGTTTTCTGTTAAGACCTTTGTGTATGTCTAATTGCGCCTTTTCTTTTTTTTCTAGCAGGGCGCGACGCAGATTGAGGATTCCCAGGTATGTTTTCTGTTAAGACCTTTGTGTATGTCTAATTGCGCCTTTTGTTTTTTTCTAGCAGGGCGCGACGCAGATTGAGGATTCCCAGGTATGTTTTCTGTTAAGACCTTTGTGTATGTCTAATTGCGCCTTTTGTTTTTTTCTAGCAGGGCGCGACGCAGATTGAGGATTCCCAGGTATGTTTTCTGTGAAGACCTTTGTGTATGTCTAATTGCGCCTTTTCTTTTTTTCTAGCAGGGCGCGACGCAGATTGAGGATTCCCAGGTATGTTTTCTGTTAAGACCTTTGTGTATGTCTAATTGCGCCTTTTCTTTTTTTTCTAGCAGGGCGCGACGCAGATTGAGGATTCCCAGGTATGTTTTCTGTTAAGACCTTTGTGTATGTCTAATTGCGCCTTTTCTTTTTTTCTAGCAGGGCGCGACGCAGATTGAGGATTCCCAGGTATGTTTTCTGTTAAGACCTTTGTGTATGTCTAATTGCGCCTTTTCTTTTTTTCTAGCAGGGCGCGACGCAGATTGAGGATTCCCAGGTATGTTTTCTGTTAAGACCTTTGTGTATGTCTAATTGCGCCTTTTCTTTTTTTTCTAGCAGGGCGCGACGCAGATTGAGGATTCCCAGGTATGTTTTCTGTTAAGACCTTTGTGTATGTCTAATTGCGCCTTTTCTTTTTTTCTAGCAGGGCGCGACGCAGATTGAGGATTCCCAGGTATGTTTTCTGTTAAGACCTTTGTGTATGTCTAATTGCGCCTTTTCTTTTTTTCTAGCAGGGCGCGACGCAGATTGAGGATTCCCAGGTATGTTTTCTGTTAAGACCTTTGTGTATGTCTAATTGCGCCTTTTCTTTTTTTCTAGCAGGGCGCGACGCAGATTGAGGATTCCCAGGTATGTTTTCTGTTAAGACCTTTGTGTATGTCTAATTGCGCCTTTTCTTTTTTTCTAGCAGGGCGCGACGCAGATTGAGGATTCCCAGGTATGTTTTCTGTTAAGACCTTTGTGTATGTCTAATGGTTTCTTTTTTTTTCCTTTAGGTCGTGTGGCGTTTTTTTTTTTTGCAGGGCGCGACGCAGATTGAGGATTCCCAGGTATGTTTTCTGTTAAGACCTTTGTGTATGTCTAATTGCGCCTTTTCTTTTTTTCTAGCAGGGCGCGACGCAGATTGAGGATTCCCAGGTATGTTTTCTGTTAAGACTTTTGTGTATGTCTAATTGCGCCTTTTCTTTTTTTCTAGCAGGGCGCGACGCAGATTGAGGATTCCCAGGTATGTTTTCTGTTAAGACCTTTGTGTATGTCTAATTGCGCCTTTTCTTTTTTTTCTAGCAGGGCGCGACGCAGATTGAGGATTCCCAGGTATGTTTTCTGTTAAGACCTTTGTGTATGTCTAATTGCGCCTTTTCTTTTTTTCTAGCAGGGCGCGACGCAGATTGAGGATTCCCAGGTATGTTTTCTGTTAAGACCTTTGTGTATGTCTAATTGCGCCTTTTCTTTTTTTCTAGCAGGGCGCGACGCAGATTGAGGATTCCCAGGTATGTTTTCTGTTAAGACCTTTGTGTATGTCTAATTGCGCCTTTTGTTTTTTTCTAGCAGGGCGCGACGCAGATTGAGGATTCCCAGGTATGTTTTCTGTTAAGACCTTTGTGTATGTCTAATTGCGCCTTTTCTTTTTTTCTAGCAGGGCGCGACGCAGATTGAGGATTCCCAGGTATGTTTTCTGTTAAGACCTTTGTGTATGTCTAATTGCGCCTTTTCTTTTTTTCTAGCAGGGCGCGACGCAGATTGAGGATTCCCAGGTATGTTTTCTGTTAAGACCTTTGTGTATGTCTAATTGCGCCTTTTCTTTTTTTCTAGCAGGGCGCGACGCAGATTGAGGATTCCCAGGTATGTTTTCTGTTAAGACCTTTGTGTATGTCTAATTGCGCCTTTTCTTTTTTTCTAGCAGGGCGCGACGCAGATTGAGGATTCCCAGGTATGTTTTCTGTTAAGACCTTTGTGTATGTCTAATTGCGCCTTTTCTTTTTTTCTAGCAGGGCGCGACGCAGATTGAGGATTCCCAGGTATGTTTTCTGTTAAGACCTTTGTGTATGTCTAATTGCGCCTTTTCTTTTTTTCTAGCAGGGCGCGACGCAGATTGAGGATTCCCAGGTATGTTTTCTGTTAAGACCTTTGTGTATGTCTAATTGCGTCTTTTCTTTTTTTCTAGCAGGGCGCGACGCAGATTGAGGATTCCCAGGTATGTTTTCTGTTAAGACCTTTGTGTATGTCTAATTGCGCCTTTTCTTTTTTTCTAGCAGGGCGCGACGCAGATTGAGGATTCCCAGGTATGTTTTCTGTTAAGACCTTTGTGTATGTTTTTTTTCTAGCAGGGCGCAACGCAGATTGAGGATTCCCAGGTATGTTTTCTGTTAAGACCTTTGTGTATGTCTAATTGCGCCTTTTCATTTTTTCTAGCAGGGCGCGACGCAGATTGAGGATTCCCAGGTATGTTTTCTGTTAAGACCTTTGTGTATGTGTAATTGCGCCTTTTCATTTTTTCTAGCAGGGCGCGACGCAGATTGAGGATTCCCAGGTATGTTTTCTGTTAAGACCTTTGTGTATGTCTAATTGCGCCTTTTCTTTTTTTCTAGCAGGGCGCGACGCAGATTGAGGATTCCCAGGTATGTTTTCTGTTAAGATTTTTGTGTATGTCTAATTGCGCCTTTTCATTTTTTCTAGCAGGGCGCGACGCAGATTGAGGATTCCCAGGTATGTTTTCTGTTAAGACCTTTGTGTATGTCTAATTGCGCCTTTTCTTTTTTTCTAGCAGGGCGCGACGCAGATTGAGGATTCCCAGGTATGTTTTCTGTTAAGACTTTTGTGTATGTCTAATTGCGCCTTTTCTTTTTTTCTAGCAGGGCGCGACGCAGATTGAGGATTCCCAGGTATGTTTTCTGTTAAGACCTTTGTGTATGTCTAATTGCGCCTTTTCTTTTTTTTCTAGCAGGGCGCGACGCAGATTGAGGATTCCCAGGTATGTTTTCTGTTAAGACCTTTGTGTATGTCTAATTGCGCCTTTTGTTTTTTTCTAGCAGGGCGCGACGCAGATTGAGGATTCCCAGGTATGTTTTCTGTTAAGACCTTTGTGTATGTCTAATTGCGCCTTTTCTTTTTTTCTAGCAGGGCGCGACGCAGATTGAGGATTCCCAGGTATGTTTTCTGTTAAGACCTTTGTGTATGTCTAATTGCGCCTTTTCTTTTTTTCTAGCAGGGCGCGACGCAGATTGAGGATTCCCAGGTATGTTTTCTGTTAAGACCTTTGTGTATGTCTAATTGCGCCTTTTCTTTTTTTCTAGCAGGGCGCGACGCAGATTGAGGATTCCCAGGTATGTTTTCTGTTAAGACCTTTGTGTATGTCTAATTGCGCCTTTTCTTTTTTTCTAGCAGGGCGCGACGCAGATTGAGGATTCCCAGGTATGTTTTCTGTTAAGACCTTTGTGTATGTCTAATTGCGCCTTTTCTTTTTTTCTAGCAGGGCGCGACGCAGATTGAGGATTCCCAGGTATGTTTTCTGTTAAGACCTTTGTGTATGTCTAATTGCGTCTTTTCTTTTTTTCTAGCAGGGCGCGACGCAGATTGAGGATTCCCAGGTATGTTTTCTGTTAAGACCTTTGTGTATGTCTAATTGCGCCTTTTCTTTTTTTCTAGCAGGGCGCGACGCAGATTGAGGATTCCCAGGTATGTTTTCTGTTAAGACCTTTGTGTATGTTTTTTTCTAGCAGGGCGCAACGCAGATTGAGGATTCCCAGGTATGTTTTCTGTTAAGACCTTTGTGTATGTCTAATTGCGCCTTTTCATTTTTTCTAGCAGGGCGCGACGCAGATTGAGGATTCCCAGGTATGTTTTCTGTTAAGACCTTTGTGTATGTGTAATTGCGCCTTTTCATTTTTTCTAGCAGGGCGCGACGCAGATTGAGGATTCCCAGGTATGTTTTCTGTTAAGACCTTTGTGTATGTCTAATTGCGCCTTTTCTTTTTTTCTAGCAGGGCGCGACGCAGATTGAGGATTCCCAGGTATGTTTTCTGTTAAGATTTTTGTGTATGTCTAATTGCGCCTTTTCATTTTTTCTAGCAGGGCGCGACGCAGATTGAGGATTCCCAGGTATGTTTTCTGTTAAGAACTTTGTGTATGTCTAATTGCGCCTTTTCATTTTTTCTAGCAGGGCGCAACGCAGATTGAGGATTCCCAGGTATGTTTTCTGTTAAGACCTTTGTGTATGTCTAATTGCGCCTTTTCTTTTTTTCTAGCAGGGCGCGACGCAGATTGAGGATTCCCAGGTATGTTTTCTGTTAAGACCTTTGTGTATGTCTAATTGCGCCTTTTCTTTTTTTCTAGCAGGGCGCGACGCAGATTGAGGATTCCCAGGTATGTTTTCTGTTAAGACCTTTGTGTATGTCTAATTGCGCCTTTTCTTTTTTTCTAGCAGGGCGCGACGCAGATTGAGGATTCCCAGGTATGTTTTCTGTTAAGACCTTTGTGTATGTCTAATTGCGCCTTTTCTTTTTTTCTAGCAGGGCGCGACGCAGATTGAGGATTCCCAGGTATGTTTTCTGTTAAGACCTTTGTGTATGTCTAATTGCGCCTTTTCTTTTTTTCTAGCAGGGCGCGACGCAGATTGAGGATTCCCAGGTATGTTTTCTGTTAAGACCTTTGTGTATGTCTAATGGTTTCTTTTTTTTTCCTTTAGGTCGTGTGGCCTTTTTTTTTTTTGCAGGGCGCGACGCAGATTGAGGATTCCCAGGTATGTTTTCTGTTAAGACCTTTGTGTATGTCTAATTGCGCCTTTTCTTTTTTTTCTAGCAGGGCGCGACGCAGATTGAGGATTCCCAGGTATGTTTTCTGTTAAGACCTTTGTGTATGTCTAATTGCGCCTTTTCTTTTTTTCTAGCAGGGCGCAACGCAGATTGAGGATTCCCAGGTATGTTTTCTGTTAAGACCTTTGTGTATGTCTAATTGCGCTTTTTCATTTTTTCTAGCAGGGCGCGACGCAGATTGAGGATTCCCAGGTATGTTTTCTGTTAAGACCTTTGTGTATGTCTAATTGCGCCTTTTCATTTTTTCTAGCAGGGCGCGACGCAGATTGAGGATTCCCAGGTATGTTTTCTGTTAAGACCTTTGTGTATGTCTAATTGCGCCTTTTCTTTTTTTCTAGCAGGGCGCGACGCAGATTGAGGATTCCCAGGTGTTTTCTGTTATGACCTTTGTGTATGTCTAATTGCGCCTTTTCTTTTTTTCTAGCAGGGCGCGACGCAGATTGAGGATTCCCAGGTATGTTTTCTGTTAAGACCTTTGTGTATGTCTAATTGCGCCTTTTCTTTTTTTCTAGCAGGGCGCGACGCAGATTGAGGATTCCCAGGTATGTTTTCTGTTAAGACCTTTGTGTATGTCTAATTGCGCCTTTTCTTTTTTTCTAGCAGGGCGCGACGCAGATTGAGGATTCCCAGGTATGTTTTCTGTTAAGACCTTTGTGTATGTCTAATTGCGCCTTTTCTTTTTTTCTATCAGGGCGCGATGCAGATTGAGGATTCCCAGGTATGTTTTCTGTTAAGACCTTTGTGTATGTCTAATTGCGCCTTTTCTTTTTTTCTAGCAGGGCGCGACGCAGATTGAGGATTCCCAGGTATGTTTTCTGTTAAGACCTTTGTGTATGTCTAATTGCGCCTTTTCTTTTTTTCTAGCAGGGCGCGACGCAGATTGAGGATTCCCAGGTATGTTTTCTGTTAAGACCTTTGTGTATGTCTAATTGCGCCTTTTCTTTTTTTCTAGCAGGGCGCGACGCAGATTGAGGATTCCCAGGTATGTTTTCTGTTAAGACCTTTGTGTATGTCTAATTGCGCCTTTTCTTTTTTTCTAGCAGGGTGCGACGCAGATTGAGGATTCCCAGGTATGTTTTCTGTTAAGACCTTTGTGTATGTCTAATGGTTTCTTTTTTTTTCCTTTAGGTCGTGTGGCCTTTTTTTTTTTTGCAGGGCGCGACGCAGATTGAGGATTGCCAGGTATGTTTTCTGTTAAGACCTTTGTGTATGTCTAATTGCGCCTTTTCTTTTTTTTCTAGCAGGGCGCGACGCAGATTGAGGATTCCCAGGTATGTTTTCTGTTAAGACCTTTGTGTATGTCTAATTGCGCCTTTTCTTTTTTTCTAGCAGGGCGCGACGCAGATTGAGGATTCCCAGGTATGTTTTCTGTTAAGACCTTTGTGTATGTCTAATTGCGCCTTTTCTTTTTTTTCTATCAGGGCGCGATGCAGATTGAGGATTCCCAGGTATGTTTTCTGTTAAGACCTTTGTGTATGTCTAATTGCGCCTTTTCTTTTTTTCTAGCAGGGCGCGACGCAGATTGAGGATTCCCAGGTATGTTTTCTGTTAAGACCTTTGTGTATGTCTAATTGCGCCTTTTCTTTTTTTCTAGCAGGGCGCGACGCAGATTGAGGATTCCCAGGTATGTTTTCTGTTAAGACCTTTGTGTATGTCTAATTGCGCCTTTTCTTTTTTTCTAGCAGGGCGCGACGCAGATTGAGGATTCCCAGGTATGTTTTCTGTTAAGACCTTTGTGTATGTCTAATTGCGCCTTTTCTTTTTTTCTAGCAGGGCGCGACGCAGATTGAGGATTCCCAGGTATGTTTTCTGTTAAGGCCTTTGTGTATGTCTAATTGCGCCTTTTCATTTTTTCTAGCAGGGCGCGACGCAGATTGAGGATTCCCAGGTATGTTTTCTGTTAAGACTTTTGTGTATGTCTAATTGCGCCTTTTCTTTTTTTCTAGCAGGGCGCGACGCAGATTGAGGATTCCCAGGTATGTTTTCTGTTAAGACCTTTGTGTATGTCTAATTGCGCCTTTTCTTTTTTTCTAGCAGGGCGTGACGCAGATTGAGGATTCCCAGGTATGTTTTCTGTTAAGACCTTTGTGTATGTCTAATGCTTTCTTTTTTTTTCCTTTAGGTCGTGTGGCCTTTTTTTTTTGCAGGGCGCGACGCAGATTGAGGATTCCCAGGTATGTTTTCTGTTAAGACCTTTGTGTATGTCTAATGGTTTCTTTTTTTTCCTTTAGGTCGTGTGGCCTTTTTTTTTTTTGCAGGGCGCGACGCAGATTGAGGATTCCCAGGTATGTTTTCTGTTAAGACCTTTGTGTATGTCTAATTGCGCCTTTTCTTTTTTTCTAGCAGGGCGCGACGCAGATTGAGGATTCCCAGGTATGTTTTCTGTTAAGACCTTTGTGTATGTCTAATTGCGCCTTTTCTTTTTTTCTAGCAGGGCGCGACGCAGATTGAGGATTCCCAGGTATGTTTTCTGTTAAGACCTTTGTGTATGTCTAATTTCGCCTTTTCTTTTTTTCTAGCAGGGCGCGACGCAGGTTGAGGATTCCCAGGTATGTTTTCTGTTAAGACCTTTGTGTATGTCTAATGGTTTCTTTTTTTTTCCTTTAGGTCGTGTGGCCTTTTTTTTTTTTGCAGGGCTGACACAGATTGAGGATTCCCAGGTATGTTTTCTGTTAAGACCTTTGTGTATGTCTAATTTCGCCTTTTCTTTTTTTCTAGCAGGGCGCGACGCAGATTGAGGATTTTCAGGTATGTTTTCTGTTAAAAAATTTATGCTGTCACCTGCTTGAAAAAAAATTTTGCACTGCTGAATTTGAGAATAGTGAAAATAACAACAGTTGAGACAGTGAAACAGCAGATTATAAACATCTGTCCAGTCTACAGATTAAGCTAAAATTTATATTTATACCTTATTACTTTTTTGTATTTTCCTGTAAGTGTTTGATCCAGAAATATTTAAAAGCATTCCAAATCTCCCGCATGTACATGTATGCTACTAGATTAAGACATACTTAAAACTGCAACTATTATAAACATGATATGCAGGTGCGGATCCAGAGGGGTTGGAACCCCCCCTTTTTTTTGGCCTATCAATGCATTTGAACGGGAGCATATAGCTGGAACCCCCCCCCCCCCCCCCCCCCATTACTCTGGGTTGGGAACCCCCCTTTTTAAAATGGCTGGATCCGCCCCTGATATGGTCATTTTATAACAGGGATAGATATGGTATCATATTAAAGCAGTCTTTTAAAGTAGCCCTGATTGTGTATTTTCCTTTGTATCATTCTGTATCATTTTTTATACCTCTTTTTTTCAATGGAATATCAATTATCATAGTTGGAAATAGTCCAAATAATTATGACGTCTTGAAAGGCTATTATAATTTTTTTCTTTGACGCCTTACATCGACGTCATAACGCCAAACTCATATATTCAGTTGGACTTTGATAGGGAATTTACTGCTTTATAAAAACGTTTAGCTGATTTCTCCTCAAGATGCTTCATTAAAGGTGTATAAAATATATTTTTGAACCAAACTCGGTACATTTTGACCAACCTGAATTTAATATCGATATAAGTGTAACGGGAGTGGAAGTTTCCACTGGCTTCGTTTTCCCGTTGTCTACCCAAGTTCTGGGATATCGGACAAAGTACGTAAAACTACGTAAATATAAACAAGATGTTTATTTGAAGACATACATTATGGTTGAACATACGATTACATAAATAAATATACTGAAATACGGTGGTGGCTAGTCTACTTGTCCTTATAACGTTCCATATTTGAAAGCCAAACGATATGAGCGTCTGCTCATTTCAAATCCTTAGTGTAGACTGCCCCGAAACCCGGTGAGTGACGTCATACTTATAGTTCCTATGGACAACGAGCCCGGCCGGGCACGTGCCAGAACAGGAAGTCCCGACAAGGATAATTTCATGGCCGGTCTCGGAAGAAAGAGTTACGGAACTATAAGTAATTCTAAAGTTAACCAATTTCCCCAAATAAATAGAATATAGACAAGTAAACAAAGTGACCACCATTACACTCCCCCTCTCTTAAGACATAATGTGCCCACACATTAGTCCAAAGATCGGCGAGGTATACTTACCAAAATTTAGAATACAGACACATATAATTATCAACAACAATTAATTTACTGTTAATGTCAATAAATAATTTGAAAAATAGTTCAAGGTATTCAATTGTCATTCACTAAATGTTCAAAAGTCACAAATACATCACGAGACATCATCACGGAGTACGGAATCCAATTATAAAGTTCTGGTGGAGCATCATCCAGGCATACATCTTGTCCAAAGTTCCAGGAAGGTAAATATGGTAAAATTCATCTAGTAGAGTTTCCAAATCTGTAAAGTAGTCCAAGTAAGTGTTTCCCAACATTTAATTCCATGTGGTTTAGTTACGTTAAACTTATCGGCAAAAAGGCCAATATAAAATCCAATATGTTCCCTCATTGTGGCCAGCTATCCACGCACTGAAACAATTTCAGTTTTACCACCTATATTCTGTCAGACACTGGAATAAATTAAGAAGCACATTCTTCTTGTAAAATCCTGACTCACCAAGAGTCTTAAAAAGTCTAGATACACGAGCACTGCACCACTTGATCGGGTGCCCCAATATGTAATTTTATAGGTCACCGAAAGCATATAGCCCATGGTATTATTTTAACCATGTAAAACACACATTTCTATACTAAAATCCATACAAACTGATTGTTTGTTTATTAAATATATTAAAAAATTAGAAAGTCATATAAAACAATTGGACTGTAATAATAAATCATTCCTTGTATTCCAGTAATCCCCAAACAATATCCTTAGCCATGTGGACAACATACCCATGGTGAACCAATTAAGGTTTACAATAAAAATGTATACGCAAAATATATACCTATTCTCGCGCCGTTCTAGCACCTAAGGTATTTCCAAAATTGCCTCTGTATACACCACCGAAAGCAGCTTCCAACAACAGCTAAAATAATGAGTGTACGTTCTTCTATTATCTTTATTCTAGTCACAACTCGTACAAGACAACCCTATTCCAGCTGTATGACAAAAATGTCATTTTAATCCAAATCCTCGCTATATCCACAATTTCTACATTTACCGCTAAATTAAGCCACATTGCTTAGCAACCTACATTTACCGCTAAAGCCACATTGCTTAGCAACTGAAAAGATTCAGTATTAATTTCCTCTACGTAACAATCCCCCCAAACTGAAACAATTCAGTTTATTTCCAAAGATCAACGTTAAAATAAATATCAAGATGATATTATATTATAAATATAACCGAGTACAAAAACTGTACTTTAATCCTTTTTACAATATTAAAATAAACCGGACAAATTTCCAGTATAATATCCATGATGGCACAATATAGCCTATGACTTACGGTACCACTTTTAAGTTTGAGTATTGTTAATTCCCTCCTTTCCATGCAAGAAAGGTAAATAATTGTTATTACATCCACACTGACAAGACATATATATGCAGACAATACTGCATGCCAGAAATGCAAGTACAAAATGTACTTTTTAATCCAAAACAATTTGAAGTATAATCAAAACAAATTATTTGATTTTCCAAATCCATTTATGACAATAAATATGAATACGAACCAAAAAACAGAACTAACAAATTAAACAACTTTTTCATGGTTAGAACGACAATGAGTATTCCCCATTGGTACCTCCTCCATACAAACATTCCTTAGATGGCAGGTGCTTTGACGTCGAAAATATGACGTCATATTGTAAACATGGCGTAAACAATCGCCGACTTCCTGGAAATTGAAAAGCCATAAGCTTTCTACCACGATAAAATGCAGCTAAATATTTTATTTTGATGTGGTGTACACAAAAATGTTGTGTTTGTTTTCTTTTTATGCAAGAACAGCATATTTCCTCTGGAACGTGAACAAAATGTTCACCTTGTGCTCCAATTTGGAATTTAAAATCTGGATTTCTAATTTCATTTTCTGAAAGTAAGTTACCGTGACTTAACTGTATTGTTGTACAAAACGATATTGAATGCATTACTGGTCATTGTCGGACCGGCACAAACAGCGGAAATGATAAGAAGACGAACAATAAACTGTTCGATTTTGACTCCTAGGGATACAGAAATCCCTTTTATTCCAACCATATCGCCGAAATAATGTACAAACACAATGTTTGTTTTAGTTATTGTCGTCTAATATCCCTCGGACGAGCCCCCAATGTAACGGGAGTGGAAGTTTCCACTGGCTTCGTTTTCCCGTTGTCTACCCAAGTTCTGGGATATCGGACAAAGTACGTAAAACTACGTAAATATAAACAAGATGTTTATTTGAAGACATACATTATGGTTGAACATACGATTACATAAATAAATATACTGAAATACGGTGGTGGCTAGTCTACTTGTCCTTATAACGTTCCATATTTGAAAGCCAAACGATATGAGCGTCTGCTCATTTCAAATCCTTAGTGTAGACTGCCCCGAAACCCGGTGAGTGACGTCATACTTATAGTTCCTATGGACAACGAGCCCGGCCGGGCACGTGCCAGAACAGGAAGTCCCGACAAGGATAATTTCATGGCCGGTCTCGGAAGAAAGAGTTACGGAACTATAAGTAATTCTAAAGTTAACCAATTTCCCCAAATAAATAGAATATAGACAAGTAAACAAAGTGACCACCATTACACTCCCCCTCTCTTAAGACATAATGTGCCCACACATTAGTCCAAAGATCGGCGAGGTATACTTACCAAAATTTAGAATACAGACACATATAATTATCAACAACAATTAATTTACTGTTAATGTCAATAAATAATTTGAAAAATAGTTCAAGGTATTCAATTGTCATTCACTAAATGTTCAAAAGTCACAAATACATCACGAGACATCATCACGGAGTACGGAATCCAATTATAAAGTTCTGGTGGAGCATCATCCAGGCATACATCTTGTCCAAAGTTCCAGGAAGGTAAATATGGTAAAATTCATCTAGTAGAGTTTCCAAATCTGTAAAGTAGTCCAAGTAAGTGTTTCCCAACATTTAATTCCATGTGGTTTAGTTACGTTAAACTTATCGGCAAAAAGGCCAATATAAAATCCAATATGTTCCCTCATTGTGGCCAGCTATCCACGCACTGAAACAATTTCAGTTTTACCACCTATATTCTGTCAGACACTGGAATAAATTAAGAAGCACATTCTTCTTATAAAATCCTGACTCACCAAGAGTCTTAAAAAGTCTAGATACACGAGCACTGCACCACTTGATCGGGTGCCCCAATATGTAATTTTATAGGTCACCGAAAGCATATAGCCCATGGTATTATTTTAACCATGTAAAACACACATTTCTATACTAAAATCCATACAAACTGATTGTTTGTTTATTAAATATATTAAAAAATTAGAAAGTCATATAAAACAATTGGACTGTAATAATAAATCATTCCTTGTATTCCAGTAATCCCCAAACAATATCCTTAGCCATGTGGACAACATACCCATGGTGAACCAATTAAGGTTTACAATAAAAATGTATACGCAAAATATATACCTATTCTCGCGCCGTTCTAGCACCTAAGGTATTTCCAAAATTGCCTCTGTATACACCACCGAAAGCAGCTTCCAACAACAGCTAAAATAATGAGTGTACGTTCTTCTATTATCTTTATTCTAGTCACAACTCGTACAAGACAACCCTATTCCAGCTGTATGACAAAAATGTCATTTTAATCCAAATCCTCGCTATATCCACAATTTCTACATTTACCGCTAAATTAAGCCACATTGCTTAGCAACCTACATTTACCGCTAAAGCCACATTGCTTAGCAACTGAAAAGATTCAGTATTAATTTCCTCTACGTAACAATCCCCCCAAACTGAAACAATTCAGTTTATTTCCAAAGATCAACGTTAAAATAAATATCAAGATGATATTATATTATAAATATAACCGAGTACAAAAACTGTACTTTAATCCTTTTTACAATATCAAAATAAACCGGACAAATTTCCAGTATAATATCCATGATGGCACAATATAGCCTATGACTTACGGTACCACTTTTAAGTTTGAGTATTGTTAATTCCCTCCTTTCCATGCAAGAAAGGTAAATAATTGTTATTACATCCACACTGACAAGACATATATATGCAGACAATACTGCATGCCAGAAATGCAAGTACAAAATGTACTTTTTAATCCAAAACAATTTGAAGTATAATCAAAACAAATTATTTGATTTTCCAAATCCATTTATGACAATAAATATGAATACGAACCAAAAAACAGAACTAACAAATTAAACAACTTTTTCATGGTTAGAACGACAATGAGTATTCCCCATTGGTACCTCCTCCATACAAACATTCCTTAGATGGCAGGTGCTTTGACGTCGAAAATATGACGTCATATTGTAAACATGGCGTAAACAATCGCCGACTTCCTGGAAATTGAAAAGCCATAAGCTTTCTACCACGATAAAATGCAGCTAAATATTTTATTTTGATGTGGTGTACACAAAAATGTTTTCTTTTTATGCAAGAACAGCATATTTCCTCTGGAACGTGAACAAAATGTTCACCTTGTGCTCCAATTTGGAATTTAAAATCTGGATTTCTAATTTCATTTTCTGAAAGTAAGTTACCGTGACTTAACTGTATTGTTGTACAAAACGATATTGAATGCATTACTGGTCATTGTCGGACCGGCACAAACAGCGGAAATGATAAGAAGACGAACAATAAACTGTTCGATTTTGACTCCTAGGGATACAGAAATCCCTTTTATTCCAACCATATCGCCGAAATAATGTACAAACACAATGTTTGTTTTAGTTATTGTCGTCTAATATCCCTCGGACGAGCCCCCAATGTAACGGGAGTGGAAGTTTCCACTGGCTTCTTTTTCCCGTTGTCTACCCAAGTTCTGGGATATCGGACAAAGTACGTAAAACTACGTAAATATAAACAAGATGTTTATTTGAAGACATACATTATGGTTGAACATACGATTACATAAATAAATATACTGAAATACGGTGGTGGCTAGTCTACTTGTCCTTATAACGTTCCATATTTGAAAGCCAAACGATATGAGCGTCTGCTCATTTCAAATCCTTAGTGTAGACTGCCCCGAAACCCGGTGAGTGACGTCATACTTATAGTTCCTATGGACAACGAGCCCGGCCGGGCACGTGCCAGAACAGGAAGTCCCGACAAGGATAATTTCATGGCCGGTCTCGGAAGAAAGAGTTACGGAACTATAAGTAATTCTAAAGTTAACCAATTTCCCCAAATAAATAGAATATAGACAAGTAAACAAAGTGACCACCATTACATAAGGCGTCAAAGAAAAAAATTATAATAGCCTTTCAAGACGTCATAATTATTTGGACTAAGTTGGAAACAGTGGATGTTTATAATTTGGAGCTACTCACTCTTACATATGGCAATGGTGGCCACTTCAATTGCAGTATTAAAATTCAAGGACTGTGGTACCTGTATGACGGACTCAGAGAATATCATTATGTAGAAAGTGGGCTAAAAAAACAACAGATCGAGACAACAGGATATAGACAGAGCCATGCAGTTTACATTTTACATCAATTAAAAAATTAAAATGAATTAATTTGTAAATTTTATGGTTTTGAGAAAAATAAATGTATTTCTGTTCCACATTTTAGGAAAAAAAAATTTGCTTTCCTTCTCATAGAAAAAAAAATTATCGGCGGAAGCTAGGTTCCGAAAAAAAAATTTATGACCATAATAAAAATCCCAGGCCCCCCCCCCCCCTCCAGATAAGAAAATGGTTGTTGCCTTAAATGAAAGATAAGACTTCAATATTTGTAATTCGTTGTGTCCATGTGTCCAGACACATGCATGTCAACTTTTTGCACCGGAACCTTGCCCTAATCGAAAATAAAGGTGGAATTTCCCCTTCTCGGAAGCTCTCTGGCTTTATCAATACCGGTGTCCTAAAAGTTTGAAAATGAGCAGCTAGAGTTTTCTGAATTTTGGTATGTTTTGGGATAAAAGTCAAACTTTATGCACACCAAACCTTATCGGAAAAGAGCAGGTGGATTTTTTTTTTAATTGTCATTATGTTTTGATAGACAATTAAGGAAAAATAACTGTGTTCTTCGGCCTTTATAGGACAAATTTATGGACGTTTTGGTCCCCTAATTTCACAGGCACATGTTTCTGTCAATGTGGGGTTTACTATCCATACCAGTACACAAAAAAACACATTTTTGATGCCTAATTTACCATATTTTGGGGTTGTTAAGTTTATATGATGAAACTTTTGCGTCAAATCTCAAATCAGGGGCTCATAATTTTTCTGTTTTGGGCAAATTCCTCCTCATTCTGATAAGAAATATTTCATTTAAAGGACTTATTCCAAAATATTGAGCAAAATTACAAGAAAAAACTACCCCTAAGTAATATTAGATTAAATGTTTACTTTATTTAATTGGTGTAAACACCAATTTCACATATCTTTTTGAAGGATTTGGATGGGTGGTCCTTAAAAGGACCTTTGGTTGCATGAGTTGCTGGGTTACTGTCTCATCTATGGTGCTGGTAATAGTTTTCTCTTGCAGTTAGTTCTATGGCTAAGAAAGGCAGGTACTGGGTCCAACTGTCCTTTTCTGTAAACATCTTGCTCTTTACTTTTTAGCTTGGCCTCTCTATGTTCCACTATTTTTTCCCCACTCTGTGTAACAATGTGTAAGACATCTATGTTTAACTTCAGGTTTTTTTTCATAGTCTTGCTTGTAGGTAAACTGTTTGTCCATGCTTTGCTGAGTTTCTGGCATGTTGTTTCTGTGAATTCCAGATGCCAATCTGGCCTCCATGCCTCTTGAGAAGATTACATACATTCTTAGGTAAATTCACACTCAAAGACCTGTGTTGTTGGTGGTGTTGTAAAGCTTCATACTACTAATTGCATCTTCGCTAAGCTTCATTCTCAAGATCTCTTGTAGTAACAACTTTTCTTTTTCGTCCATTTGTATGATAGTAATGTTATGACAGCCAAGGATCAAATAATCTGGGTAGGAATTTATGTGATTTTAAATGAATTTAGAAAAGTAACCTTAATTACACAATGATGTGTTCTTCTTTTGGAATTTTATTATTGATTTAATTTCATCAATGTTTTTACTTTAACAAACACTTTAGTTTTTCCAAAAACTTGCACTAATAAAAAAGTTATGAGCATTTAAATATAGAAGGTATTTTGAGGGAAATGAAAATTCCATTCCAGAAAAATGATAAAATTTTGGTGTGAAGGTTGTGCTAATTGTCTGCATTGGTCAAAGGGATTTTTTTTAAAAGTTTTACAAAACTGGAACGAAAACCTGTTGCGACTAATATTTATAACCTTTCCATCATTATTTAAAGCAAATTTGTAATATAATAAATACATGTACATAAAAATTGTAAACACATATATCATGTTATGGGGGTATTTGCAAAAAAATATTAGTTATAACTTGAGGGACTGTTAAATTTTCCGAGCCCCTAGACAAGGGTATTTGGTCTCGAGGTATTTTTAAGGTGTCATTAATAACTGTTAACAAAACTTGGAACTTTTGAAAAACTAAGTCTTTCTTCCTCAGGAATAGATTACCTTAGCTGTATTTGGCAAAACTTGAAGGAATTTTTGGTTCTCAATGCTCTTAAACATGTTAAACTTTGTCCTCTATTTGGCCTTATAAACATTGTTTGATTCGAGCGTAACTGATGAATCTTTTTTAGACGAAACATGCTCTTGTATAAATATAATATTTTGAACCTGGTATCTATGATGAGTTTATTATATTTGAAATACCATTTAGTAATACAACAAATTGCTGGCCAATCCAACAGAAATCTGATTGCCATACTTTTAATAGGGATCATACTTTAGTTGAAGTAGTTTCTCATGAGTCCATAAGAGTCCAAAATAATTTGAATGTTTTCATTATTACAGGGATTCCTTTTAAGACTTCCAACAGTTTTCAAGAATTGCAAACAATTAGAATTATTAAACCAAGTAGTTTTAAATTTAAGTTTAAATTTTGTTTAGTTTTGACTGTTATCCTTTTAAGGAACCTGGGGATTTCAAGAGTTAGTTGATGATGATCTTACACTTAATAACTCAAAATGTGGTGATTAAGTTGAAAGCATCTATCCCATTGAACTAGAGATAAAGGATACAACAGATACAATTACGTCTGCCTCATATCTTGACTTACATCTAGAAATTGACAAAGAGGGTTGGTTGAAAACAAAACTTTACGACAAAAGCATGAAAAGAGATGATTTTAGCTTCCCAATTGTGAACTTTCCATTTCTATGTAGCAACATTCCAGCAATGCCTGCATACAGAGTACATCTTCCAATTGATGCCATATTCCCTGGCTTGTATTTCCTATCATGCTTGCCTTGATAGAGGGCTGGTGCTCACAAGGAAGCTATCAAATAAGAGTTCCAAATAATGAAGTTGAGATCATCCCTTCATAAATTTTCTGGATGCCATCACAATTTGGTTCACCTTTTTTTATGGAATAACCGTTTTACAGATGATATCGGAAATGTTCCTTACATGTATGTCATTACTACAATCCCCTTCCCTTTTTACATATGTGACCTATCAAATTAAACTATTACCAGGTTTAAATGAACAACACGACCTTCTGCTTATCCTTTCAGAGCACCGTTATTACAGCTGGTTTTTGACTGTCCCACTGGTATCTTTCGCCCCTCTTTTGAGACTTCTGAAGGATCACGTTAAGAATATTTTAAAGACGAAACGCACGTCTGGCGTACTAAATTATAATCCTAGTACCTTTGATAACTATTTAAAGAATCATGGTTAAATGCTTTCCAATTTTACCCTTATGCTAGCCGAAAAGGACCATTTGACGTCTAACGGCAAAAGGCATTACTACCCTCATTACTAGACTGAACTTGTCGACCTGGAACTTAATTCATAACACTCAAGTAATATTAATCATTTCAAAATGAAAGGGTCCAGAATTGAGTATTTTTTAATCAACGGCATTGTCCTATGTTAGTTATAAATAAAGCTGAATTCTTTGATTCACAGTTTTTACAAAATATTTTAAAAGCTAAGAAAACTGTATCTTATAATCAGCATGACTTTATCAGATGACAATACCCAAAAAATACTAAAAGTTCAGGCTAAAATAAGGCTATACATAGTTATATACTGAAATTCAGTCACAAACCCATGATATCGCAGGGGTGTTCTAGTACATCTTAATAAAAGTGTAAGGGGTGGTAGAAATTGTGGGGTACTACACTTTTTGTTAAATTTTGAAAGTTTAAAATCATATATGGTATTTTTGTCTGAATTAAATAAATTATTTGTATTTTACTACTCCAGTTGCCATGGTTGGATAAAAAAGATATTGGGAGATAGTTTGGGATATTCTGGTGACTGAAAAACAGTAATTGGCGCAAAAGGACTGCTGCCCTGGTTTTGTACCAACAAAGACTGGTAGTTTAAAAGATATGTTAACATGTCAACTTAAAGCAAAGTAAAGAAATGTTATATACTGTACATCATTATTGTAATGCTCAGTTAATTATTCTTTTGCATTAAATATTGTTTCAATTATTTTTCTCAAATAGTTTTTCCATATCGCAGCCAGCAGAGCATTATTCCATGGAAGATGGTTAAAGAAATCTTCAACCAAGTCAGAAATTCTGCAGCTTTACCAAGAAAATAAGAAAGGCAAGTTTATTTAAGCCTAACAATTTCTATACATTTTCTAGTAATATTTGATAAAAATTAAGAAACTTCTTATTCTTCTTCCGAAAATATGGAGCAGTGGCGGATCCAGAACTTTTCCTAAGGGGGGCCCGCTGACTGACCTAAGGGGGGGGGGGGGGGGGGGCTCCAGTCGTGCTTCAATGATTCCCTATATAATCAACCAAATTTTTCCCACGAAAGGGGGGGCCCGGGCCCCCCAGGGCCCCACTGGATCCGCCTATGGGGAGAAGACTCCTAGTTAGGAGTGTAAAACTTACCGGGAAACAAGAAACAAAACTTTATTTTCTACATGCAAAACACTGAATTATTTTACCTGTTAAATATTTAAAGATACGTGTACCAGGTATATCAACAAGATTTACTATTAAAATTATAAAAAGTAAGCCTACAGATTGAAATATTACTTCCAAGGGGAGACAATTTCAACCAAGATTTGTTTATTCAATAAGAGATAACTCAGTAAATTATTGAGATTTTTGTGCAGTTGAAATCACGTCATTATTCTTTTACTTCTTTTTTGTATTACATCTTTATAGGAATTTTACAAACTTAAGTGTTGATATAATACTAATCTGATTTATGTAGTAAGAAATCAAAACAATATTTAGTAAATGTTATCTTGACAAGTGAAATGGATTTGTAAAATATTTAATGTATCCATTTTATTTTATTTTTAGGTTCTTTCAGTGAGATGTTTTCATGGTGTTGGCAATAAACTTTGTTGTCTTATACATCTTATACAAAGGTATGTACCAGTCTGTTATTTTGTTAAAAAAAATATATCATTTTTTTTATAGAATTTCTTTATTGCTCTAGGAATATAAGAGTTGGTCAGAACTCAGAAGTCTACTCTCATTTATCAGTACCATTATATGAGTAAATTAAAGGATATTTGTTAATTGCATAAGTAATTGCTGTGTTGCTGGATAGCTGTCTAATCCATATATTCTCAACATGTATTACCTTTATATACTATAAACCAATTTTTGATGATGAAGCATTTTATATTTTAGGTTAGCATCACAGCTTGTCCATAAGGATAGAGGCTGGCAATAGCCACTGGGGCTGACCTTTATGGTGAGAATCAGGAGACAGATTTATGAACTATTTATCTAATAGCATGTCAATGTTGATTTTTACCACTATGATAAAATTAAGAGATGCAGTGTGATTGCCAATGCAATGAGTCAATTGACACATATGACAAAGATTTTAGCAACTCATATCACTTTACCACCTTCAACAATGAGAAAAAACCTATACTGTATTGTTAACTATAAAAGTCCACATTATGAAAAATGAGAAGCATAATGGCCTGATGCAGATTTCTTGAAATTTACATGGGGAATGAAACGTAAACGCTAGAAAAATTGATATTACAACCTTTTTACATCCTTAGTCTAGTATGTATTAATTTGGAAGAAAAAAAACAACACACATTTCTTTTTAAATAGATTTTATTTGTCTCACATAATTAATAGGTTTAAAGGTTTAAATGTTTCAGCTGCCATCGGTTCACTTCTATTTCTTAGTTTGTGTCCAAAACGGACGTTGATTAGAGAAGCTCAAGATTGGACGTCGATTAGAGAATGCCAAAAAAAAGGACGTCGATTAGATAGACATAAAATTGGCCGTCGATTTGGAATGTTATTTCATTGTGTCGTCAGATTTGGACGTCGATTTGAGGAACGGATGTCTATTAGAGACCGGACGTCGATCTGAGTCTTACATATATATTATTCTTATTGTTATGTCCAGATAATTATTCTCTTGCATTAAATAGTGTTTCATTTGTATAGTTATGACTGAGATATGTTTAAGAATCTATATTTCTTTTTCAGGTAACTTCTACTGTGGCTGCATAAAAGGTTTGTGGTGGATAACTATAACAAAAATACAATGTAATTCAGACAATTTTTGTGTATGCACAACAACAACAGACCATGGAGAAAATGGCAACTCTGACCTAAAGCCACAGCAGAACCAATAGCCAAATGGATTCCACCGGTAGAAGCTAGCACTAAACAGGAAATAACTCCAAAATTTAGAATCGTAGCAGCACCATCTAAATACCCAGCCTAAACACTGGTTAACACATAAAAGACACCAGAAAAATCAACCATAGATGTACTGACAGAGAATACTTACACCTCAGCAATCCTGAAGATTAAGATGACGATGTAATATGTGTTGAAACGGCAGGATTGCAGAAATACAGTACAAACCACCACTGCTATTTAGTGGAAGAAGAACATTCATACCAGACTACCAGTAGTTATAAAAAAAAATACCAGTAATAATTGAAGGATAATTGAATGACACAAGTAACAGTACGAGGAATATATAACATCTTCACCAGTGGAAAACAGTGGACAATGATATTTTAATTTCTAAATTGTATTATTTTGAAAACTTTGCAACTTTATTAACATATTCTTTTAACTCACTACATTCAACACATAAGTAACGCAAACTAAGAGAGACAATAGATAGAACATTATGATGTAAAAAACTTTAACCAAATTAGTGACATACAAAGAGTTGAATAAAACTCAAGTTGATTACTATATTAAGGTGGTACCTAACACTACAGGGAGATAACTCTGTAAAATCAACTAAACATTTAAATTACGTTGTGTTGTTAAGGGAATATTAAGCTGCTCGATTATCAAAATAAGTGCTTGTCAAACTGCTATATAACCAGTGTAATTTTTCTGATAAGACGGTTGGTTCAAATTTTTTGAAATTTTTATATTTTTGTCAAAGGGTCAAAGTTAATACTTTGTCAAAATTTTATGAAAATTAAACGAGCCAAATTATATATTTCTTTTATAGATAGATCACCTTTTGAAAAGGTTCATTTATCATTCTGTAAATATATACATGTATTGGGTGTTAGAAAATGCTCAACAAATTTGGCAACTCAGCTTGAAGTTGGAAGGTTACCAATAGAAAATTTTATTTAAGTCCAGTCTCTACTTTATTTGGCTAGGCTACACACTAAAGATACTAATCCTCTTTTTAAAGAATCATTTGAAATTTGTAAGATGTTAGAAAAATGTTATCAAAAGAGGAATTTCAAATAAATATAAAAGCCTCTATAAAACTAATATTGAAAATTTATGTGAACATAATAAACTTTTTCTCTACAAAGATCTCAAAACAGATACTGAGACAGAAATTTACTTGTTACATTCAAACTTTGAATTTCGTAAACTTATTACGATCCTAGTCTGTAACTTGAATTAGGTAGACATAAAAAAGTACCACGAAATCTTAGATAATGTAATTTTTGCCCTATTAAAGATAATTAATGATAAATTTCACTTCTTCTTTCATTGCGTAATAAATAAAAATTTAAGAAATAATTACTTAACTGAAAATGCTTCTCAAAATCCCAACTTTATGAGTTGCACTAATAAAAAAAGCTACAATATATACTTAATCCATCAAATTTTCAACATGTACAAAGTTTAGGTACCTTTTTAAAACAGTCAATGGAACTGAGGTCAGGGGACTCCTAATATACCAGGGTTAAAAGTTTTGTGTTATATTATTATGTTGTAATTGGTATTTTGACTTGTCACTATATTTTATACTTGCAACAATTGATATATATATACATTTGTACTAGTATATATACATATGCATGAGTGTATGTTAGTTGTTTTTGTTTTAGTTTGTCACAAACGTGTTTCATTTGTTTATATGGCAATAAAGATTGTTTATTATATTGTTTGATTTGTTTAAGCCTAAATATTTTAGGGGTAGAAGTTATAGTAACTAGATATAAGAAGATGTGGTATGAGTGCCAATGAGACAACTCTCCATCCAAGTCACAATTTGTAAAAGTAAACCATTATTATAGCTCAAAGTACAGCCTTCAACATAGAGCCTTGGCTGCTGAAATACCATTCAAACAGGAAAACCAACTGTCTAATTTATATAAAAAACGAGAAATGAGAAACACTTATGAAACACATCAACAAACAATGAACATCAGGTTCCTGACTATGGACAGGTGCAAACAAATGCAGCAACGCTATAATAGGCGCTTAAAAATACTGGTCAAGTTAGTTTTTTTTACAATAATTGTTTAAGAGTTGTGGCTTGCCTTTGAAAATGGTATTTCACATATTTCTGGGCGATAGTTTTAGTCCCACTTGTGGTTTTTGTGATTTTACTTTTGACCCAATCCTTTGAAATTGTATACACTATTGTGGATCATCGAATGCAGTTTAAGGTCTATTTTTTATGGTTTTTGTAGACTTCTGTCGCAGAAAGCTCGACACAGGGATAGTGATCTGGGTAGCGTTAGTTAAACTATTAATAGCTTTATATTTTAGAAGGTGGAAGACCTAGATGCTTCATACTTTGTATATAGATGTCTTATGTTCCCTCTTTTACATGTCCATTGTCCTTGACCTCTTTTTCATGGTTCAGTGACTACTTGAAAAAAAAGTTGAGTTTTTGTAATGTTAGTTTGTCTTTTATTATGAGATATAGGATAACAATATTTGGTATGTGTGTACCTAGCAAGGTCATCATGCCTGTCAAACTTTTTTCACTTGACCCTGACCTCAGTTCATGGGTCAGTGAAATAGGTTTAGTTTTGGTGGTCAAGTCCATATCTCAGATACTATAACCAATAGGTCTAGTATATTTGGTGTATGAATGGATTGTAAGGTGTACATGTCCAACTGGCAGGTGTCATCTGAACTTGACCTAATTTTCTTGGTTCAGAGGTTATAGTTAAATTTTTGTGTTTTGGTCGGTTTTTCTTATACTTTATGCAATTATTATAGTGACTAAGTTCTATCATATTTGGTGCATGGAATGATTGCAAGGTGTATATGTCTAGCTGGCTGGCAGGTGTCATTTGACCTTGACCTCATTTTCATGTTTCAGTGGTCAAAAGGTAGGTCTGGTAAGTGCTGATTTTGGCCTCAATTTCAGGTTCATCTGACATAGATTTTGCACATTTTTTAAACACTTAAAAAGAAACCATTTCAATTGATTCAATTAGTTTAAGTGAAAGATCTCAACTGATTTTTAAAATCATTAAAAGCGCTCTGATTCTAGCTGAAATATGAAAAATCTATAAAAATTATCACTTTTCAGATGTTTTTTGTCAAAAATGAAAGTGGACGCAGGGTTGGGATCCCGCTAACATGTTAAACCCCGCCACATTATTTATGTATGTGCCTGTCCCAAGTCAGGAGCCTGTAATTCAGTGGTTGTCGTATGTTTATGTGTTACATATTTGTTTTTCGTTCATATTTTTACATAAATAAGGTCGTTAGTTTTCTCGTTTGAATTGTTTTACATTATCTTATCGGGGCCTATTATAGCTGACTATGCGGTATGGGCTTTGCTCATTGTTGAAGGCCGTACGGTGACCTATAGTTGTTAATGTCTGTGTCATTTTTGGTCTTTTGTGGATAGTTGTCTCATTGGCAATCATACCACATCTTCTTTTTTATAGCATCCGTGCTCATCCTCAACCTTTATACATGTTATGTATTATCATCAAATACAACTTACATTTCAATATTAAGAATGAACACAAATGTGGCCACTATCATTTAAGACAGAAACCGTCTAAAATTCAACTAAAATGCTAAAACTGTGAAAATTTCAGTAATTTAACATGACTCAATGATGCTAGTTCACAAGAAATGTGCATTGAATTGTCAAAAATAGCCCATATTTATATAGCAGAAGCATTCTACTTTCCAATAAATAACTAACAGGTTTCATTTTAATGATGTTGTAAAACTGCTATAATTTTGGACCTACTCCTTTAAGTTTTTGAGTTTTTGAGTTTTTTCTTATACTACTACTGTATATGCAATAGGTCAACTATATTTGGTCAATTTGGTGTATGGAAATATTTTATGATGTACATGTCAGTATCACAGGTTTTATTTGACCTTGACCTCATTTTTATGGCTCATTGCTCAGTGTATAGTTTTTGTGCTTTGGTCTATTATATATATTTGTTGCAAAGAAGGAATGTAAGCTGTACATGTCTGCCTGGCATGGTTCATCTGACCTTGACCTCATTTTCATGGTTCATTGGTCAATTTTCTTGTTTTTTAGAAACTATAGGTTGCAATTCTGTAAATATAGACAATGCAATTTGCCATAGGAACTTGGATCTTTGCAGCTAAAACTGTAACACTTTTACTAGGAAGTTTCTTGAAAAATAACATCCCAGAAAGGAAAATGTATATGCACTTCTACAGACATGTGACAGAGTTGTCAAGCCACAACAGTTTGGGTCTCATAACTGGGGATTTTTTATCAATTTTTTTTGGCGTACCCAATGTTTTTTGTGTGTTGAAACTGCATATCTTCCTTTTTTTGTAAAAAGAACTGATTCCATACCTGCAGACACCTGCCATTTTG
This sequence comes from Mytilus edulis, assembly GCF_963676685.1. Classification (NCBI taxonomy): domain Eukaryota; kingdom Metazoa; phylum Mollusca; class Bivalvia; order Mytilida; family Mytilidae; genus Mytilus; species Mytilus edulis. The sequence goes on from NC_092347.1 coordinate 56,446,168, forward strand.
ACTTGATAATAATAGAAGATAAGGGGTTTTCAAATTTTTATTCATCATATATATTTTAAGATATGTAATAACAAGTTACAATAACAGAACAATATAAAATTTCAAACAATAGTCCCTATGTTGAATGTTTCTTATAATGTTTATACTAAAGCACTAAATCAATAAGTTATTTTACACAACAGTTAAAGCACACTTGTTTAAATGTCACAAGAGAACATGATTTTAAATAAACATATAAAGCACAGTTTTTACAAGAGCACTAATCATTGTTAAACATTAATTAGTTCAACCACAATTTAAGAAATTGACTGTTTGTATAAGGCACAAGCTGCTTTGCGGCTTTGCCTAGTTCTAATAGTACTATTTTATCAAAGGTCAAAATATAGCAGTGTGTGGCATATTTTCAACATTAATACGTCCTGAACATCTAAAATTTTAAACTGACACTAAAATTCTATCTTTACCTTCATTTTTGGACCTTATTCGGTGAAATATTTTTGATCAACAATATGAAAAGAAATTAAATTCCAAAAATTAATATATACTTACTTAAAAGATCTTAATCTTTTAGTGTTGTTTTTTTTCGTTTTCAAAAGAGAACTTACTCGTACTGCCGAGCCGGCTTCAGCTGGTCGAAATGGGCAACCAAAGTTTGAAATTTTGCCATTCACAGTTTCCATAGATCTGTTTTATTGAATTTTAAAATTTTTGTCTTTTCATTTCTTAATCTTGATTATTAGTATTTAAGAACCAAAAAAAAATCTTGAATCTTTGCAGAATATAAATTTGAAACAGGAAAAACAAAGGTCATATACACTATTAATAATGTATCGTGTGTTTTCTTAAAATATTGTCGAGAGCTTTGATTACGAATACACTCACGATAAAATCTGAAGAGTTCCTAGTAAGGTCAGGTGACCTTCGCCCATTGGTGTTTGTTGGCAATTGATATATCATAAAAAACAGAATTTAAACAATTTTTCAAGATACTTTAGATGTCATAGTTTCCAAAGGTAACATATAATCACATATATTTAATTCTTCCAGTAATTTACAAATACAAATCGTCATTAGTAAATAAAATAGAAACTAAGACGCCAGAATAAAACTTTCTACGACTATAAATAATATGCAGTAAATAATTGGAAGAAACATGACTTTAGAAACATTTGAAACATGACTTTGGAAACATTTGTCCACTTAAATATCTAACTCTGATGGAGGTTCATGGTTTTCTGCATTGTGGAGAGTTGTCATGGTAGCAATGTAGTAAAAATGATCATCACAATTTTCGAAAAAATAGGGCCATCACTCTTGGTGAATAAAGTACTGAAAGACATTGGTGTATCACAGGATAATTGAAAGACTGGTTTATTAAAGCTTCTGTTTGCCTGTCGTGGTAGCTGCACAGGTGACACTAAAGTTTTGCCATGTACCCGATATTGAGTTTTGGATATGTATCACTTGGTGTTGCATCACTATTAGTTGATGAGTTATCTCCCTTTCTGTTATTTTGTTCATTTTCCATGATGCTCAATTGAGGATAATTTGTTGCATCAAGGCTTGTATCCAGGTCCAGTCTATTATCTACAAATATATAGACTTAAAGTATATAGTGTATGCTGTAACAAGAAAGTCTTCTAGTTTGCTATTGACCAAAATTCAATTAGTAAAAGAAAATCTTTAAGGCAGAAAGACTATATAGCACATGATATAAACTATTTTTTTGGAAAAGGGAATTCTTGCAATCATATCTGCTTAAGAAAAGTTTACAATAATGAAAATATATTCAGTTTATAGATTATTCACTAAATATTTGTTTTTACATTTAAAAGTAGATCATTTTAACTTATCATAGTTTATACATATACTGTTTTCCACAGAAACAATATGATATTTATCACTGATTGAGAATAGTTTGTTTAAAGACAAATGATTTCACAAATCCTTCTATTCAGATCTACCAATAATATCTTCTTTATATTTTATTTTTACTTTAGGTTAGGTAAAAGCTTCAAAATAGAAAATAAAAAATTGGGGTCACCGACCTCGTTTTCGATTTAAAACGCCATCTTTTTTTATGGAATTAAGAAATCAGGACTTCTAGTCAATAGCAGTGTAATATTTTTTTTAAAGTTGGTATCCCATAAAACTTGTTTGTTCTGTTAACCTAGTTGTTAATACAAATTATTTTATCCATATTCTCAAATGATTTGGCAGAACATGGATCAGACTCGGAGTTGTCAAATACAAAAACTTACAATCATTATGTTAGAAGCGTATATGTTAACTTCTCTAGATGATGATAGATGGACTTTATTTTACACGTTTGCGTCCATGGTTACTGTTTTGTTGGTGTTTATCAGAAATCTAAATATTATATTCGTGTAAAAATGTAATCGCCGTACACATTCAAAATATGTATGTGCAATTTACCATATCCATATATAGGTATATATGTACGAAATGTACCTTTTGCTATAGATACATTGAATTTTGATGACATGATTGATGATTTTCATACTTTCTTAATGACTTGTGGAAATATAAATACAATTATAAACCTACCAAAGAGATTGACTCTAAAGAACAGATAAGTCCATACACGTAGCAAATTATGGAAATTAGTATTATATTATAATTTAATTGGCTCAACTTTTTGTTGAGTATCCAGATTTTGTTTCGGTTCTTGACAGCTAGTTTTGTGTGTTTTTTGTTGTTAGATTGCTGTATAGTTGACTTTCTTTTTATTCATATATTTTGTTATTTGCTGTTTTGTTGTGTGTTTCAGCTACACTAAATTCACATAATTAATGTGTATATTTAATTCTGGAACATGTCTATTATATAAAAACAATTTTCATTTTCTTCTCGGCAAATCTACCTATCAAACGATTGTCACTCTCTCCATCGGGTCAGAGGAATAACTCTCATTAACGTTTCAGGTTCGCGGAAACCGCGACGTCATAAACCGCTGACGGCATAGTACTGTTGCGCTTGTATATGCGCAAAAACAATAGAGGGATTTGTCTTTAATGTCAAGTTGCAAATATTTCAATCATATTCAAAACAGGGTTTTTTTTAATTTTAAAACAGTAGGTTTTCCCAGGGGTGTTGACTAAGACAAAGAACAAACATTTTGAGACTCACTCTATAGGAGGTATGACAGACGGGATTCCGATTGAAAAGATGATATATGCAGGGGGTGAGTGTAGGTCATCAATTTGTTGCAAGCATTTTCTAGGATGAAAAGAACCATGGGATATACCTTGATCATGTTTATCATAAATTTCTGCATCTACTATCAGGTTACTTTCCAAAAATCTCCTGCCCATTAATGCTGCTATTTCTTTAGTTATAAGAATATAATCTGTAGGCAAACCTGGAACTAAAATAGATAATAAAAAAAAACTTAGTTTCTGTCCATCATTCAATTATTCCTAAACTTCTATAAGTTGAGAGAGACTTACAAGTGTATGAAACTTTGAAGTTTATTAACCATACCCCATTTTAAAAGATTATAAGTGTCTCTATAGAAAAGTTACAAAATAAGATCGATATTTGATATTGTAGAAAATATCACAAATAATATCTGAGGATTTTTTGTACTTTCGACCTTTTATATCCTTTATCACTATCTACAGGAGTTTTGTTTAAACTTTCAATCTGGTAGAAAATGTGCTTTTCTATGCTCACTCACAATCAATGGTAAACATAAAAATTCAGTCTACCTTGTTTTTAAATTGTTTTTTTTTTCAAAAGAAGGAAGCATTGTTGATCTCAGTAAACTTGAAGGCTGTACAGTGGTCTTTGATTGTTTACATTCACTTCATTTGAACTCTGATCGATAGCTGTCTCTTTGGCAATCATACCATATCTCCTTCAACATGGATGGTTGATACAGCACAATTGCCATTGATAGTATTCCACATACAATTTACATGTATTTTCTTCTAAGTATATAATACTGTATATCATTTTTTTTCACTTTACTCCTGGCATCTAAAGAAATGCCAAAATATGACTCCACATATATTTCCTTGCATATCCTATCATTTATGGCTGTTTGAAAGACTATTAATCTGATGTACAGTAGTTGTCGTTTGTTTATCTAATCTATACGTGTTTCTCGTTTTTTTATATAGATTAGACCGTTGGTTTTCCCGTTTGAATGGTTTTACACTAGTAATTTTGGGGCCCTTTATAGCTTGTTGTTCGGTGTGAGCCAAGGCTCCGTGTTGAAGGCCATACATTGACCTATAATGGTTTATTTTTATAAATTGTTATTTGGATGGAGAGTTGTCTCATTGGCACTCATACCACATCTTCCTATATCTTTTTAATTATTGTGTCTTTTGTGTTGTTTGAGAGATCACAAGAATATGTATGTATACTTCATAAAAACATCTGATTTCATAATGTCAACACAGCAATCATTGACTGGTTAAAAATGTTTTTAATGGCGTTCCATTGATTATTGTCATCACCCTAACGTTTTGCATGTAATGTAAAAAAAAAAGAAGACATTTACACATATATTAGTATACCTTGTGTCTGTAATGTTCAAAACCTTCAACTTTATTATACTCCAATGTGGAAATTTTAATTTCCTTGAAAGTGTTTTTTCATTTGTGGTACTCATTTGTTTGATATTGATCAACTGTTCGTTAAAGTCTTATGAAAGGAGTGACTAGTGAAAAATAGTGTTTATCCAATTCTTGAACCAATGCATTTATATATCATAAATTTAGTATTCTGTGCATGATTTTATCATTTTTTAAGGATCCATATAAAGTATAATCGTCAAAAAAAAATTCTCACGATCTGTTGATTTGAAAATATGGCAGCTAATTAATTGTCGTGTTTTGAGGCTGAAGTGTACAGATTGTCACCTTATAGTAAACAATCAAAAAAGAAGCATGGATATTGAGTGCAGGTTATTCAGTGTACACCACATTTTTGAAGTTATTTCTTCATAGACAGAAAAAAATATGACAGTTATTCCTTAAATTAAAAACGTATTCATAATTTTTTTTTATTTGAAGTTTCATTTGATTTATAAAAGTAAGTTTATGTTGATTACAACTTTAACAATTCAATAGTTATTTTTTCTCATGTATTTTCCTATTCAGTGAAATTTGTACGCAGTGAAAATTTAACCTGCCATCATATCGTGAAAAAAAGCCAACACATGAAAAATCTTATATACGGTAATAATTTATATACCACAACCAACAAAATATAGATGAGGGAGAAAATCTGAGACCACTGTTTGACTTACCTAATTGTGAACTCAGTGGTTTAATCAAGTTATGGTTTTCCATTATCCACTTGACAAACTCTGATCTGCTGAAACCTAAAAAACTGTATGATTTAACAACACTAATAAAAACATAACTTCACTTCAGAAGTGTTTGCTTTGCTCTGGGAAACCTGAAAATATTTAAAAATAAAATATGAGATGCATAATTTCAAAGGTGCAGAGGTTTCTGTGTTTATATTCAATCGACATAGGAACAAACAAATCTTTTGAGTTACATTAATTTCAGAAATTATTGCAGGCATTTTTTTATTGCATATTATGGTTAAGACTAGTTAAGTATCGCAATAATAAGATCTCATTGGTTGATGTGCCTTGACATCGACCAGTACTATTTTCTAGCTATGTTAGGAAAACACTAAATGATATTGAAATGTTACTTATAAATCATTCATAAGGTCTTTGCTTACATGAAAGTACAGCCAAATTAAGCAAAAAGTTCCTATAACTCCTGTAAAAATCATTAATGACTAGAACACACCCGCGAAATCACGGGAATTAGAGCTTGGTTGAAAGTAATATAAACTGTTGTAGGTAGATTTTTTGTAAAAGATTTTGAGTCTGGAGAATTTCAGTAAAAGATTGCATGTCTGGAGAATTTTGGAAAAAGGTATCAAAATTCACAAGTACTAGAAAACAGCCCTCTCTCTTGTTTCCAACATTCGTTATTATTTTTTTTTTCTGTTAAATTCTATCATTTTCACGTTTCTGTACACTATGAACGTACGTTTACTATAAATAAAGTGTATTTGCTATTAACTATCAATTTTAAATTTCTTCTCGACTCCTAGGCGATCACTGCTATTTTATATAGAGAGTCTCCATCAAAGCGATTATTGTCCTGTCCCTGAGTACTCTTATGAAATTTTTGTCCATGTTTAAAACAGGAAGTCATGTTTGACTTAAAAGGGAAATCGCAGGCATTTTAAGCTTGGTTGAAAGTATGTTAACTATTTTAGGTTGATTTTTTGTAAAAGATTTTATGTCTGGAGAATTTAAGAAATGATATCAAAAGTCACATGGAGACAGGACAATATTTTTAAGCTCTCTCTCTCTTTTTCAAAGTCCGTGATTATTTTGTTTTCTGTTAAAGTCCATTATTTTCGAGTCTCTGTATACTAAGAACATACGTATCTATATTATAAATATTAAAGTGTATTTAATTTTCTATTAACTATTAATTCTAAGTTTCTTCTCCATAGCGATCACTGCTATATTATATAAAAAGTCCCTTTATACTATAGTAGTATATAAATCATAGTATACATGCAGATAATGGCGAAATAATTGTCCTGTATCCGTCCAAGTACTTATGAAAATTATGTGTAAGTGAAACCAAGGTTTAATAGTAGTGGTTCTTAAGATCTAAATACCACGATATCACGCTCTGATTGGCTTATTTATTTTTCATTTTTATTATCTATCATACAATTGGTTCTCAGTGTTAAAACCGGTAGTCATGTCTGTCTTAAAAGTCAGTCAGATGTTGGAAACAGTGTCCGGACGCCTTTATTTTCTTTTTTCTCACAAAATAACCCAAACTGAATACTCATAAGAATGGATGACAAATGCGACTATGCATGGGTACCTATAGGACATAGAGTATGATGATTAATTTATTGTGGGAGGAAGAGAAGCTTCACACAAAGTGAGATCTTCTCGTTTGATAGTATAGATACCCTGATTTTTCTATTCCTTGATTAAGAAATTAAGAAAAAAGAGGAGATAATCAGCCAAATAGATAAACTTAAAGCTACAGAAAGAAGTTGTGATGACCTGATGATGGTTCCCTTCCCTGATTTTCAAAATTCAAGGGGAGATAATCAGCCAAATAGATAAACTTACAGCTTCATGTAAGAGTAGCAATACCCTGATGGTTCTCTTCTGTCATAAACTTCATAAGATGCTGGAAAAACAAATATCTGAACAATTTTAATTGGATTTAAATTAATATAACAAGATGACAAATTAGTAATCACATTTTCAATAAAAGTAAATTTTCAATTTTCACTCTGATCAAATGCAATTAAAATTTGACAGTTAGCAAAAATATCTTAAACATACATTTTTATATTTCAATAGATATATATTGGGGTAAAAAATTTATTTTGGCATTAAAATTATAGATAATTTAGTAGGGAACATGTGTAAGGTACAAAGTTTCAAGTTGATTGGACATCAACTTCATCAAAAACTACCTTGACTGAAAACATTTAACCTGAAGCAAGACAGACGGACAAACAAACAAACAAACAAACAAACGAACAAATGAACAAACAAACAGACCAACTGATCGTAAAACATAATACCCCTAGGTTGAGCATAAAAACAAAATCCTCATTTTCATGTATCTAACAATGATCAAAACCATTCCTTTACATTCAATAGTTAGCAAATTCTGTTTACCTCTGCATTAGAATGTTTAGTCTATGTTTTCCCATATTCTTCAATTTTTTTTCTTCATAAAATGCAAATAAAAAATAAAAGAAGATACCCTTTTACCATTTTTATTGGTTTTAACATACCGTAAAGGCATTGTATCAAGAGCTGAGCATATTCTACAGAACCATGATCTCCTTTAAGTACCTCAAACACTTGTTTTTCAAAATTCTAGAATAAAAAAGACAATATATGACTAACAAAAAGACCTTTTATTATTAGTTAGTGGCTTTGAACTAGCTGTCAGATAACTGCAAGTACTCTCAGATCTGTTCCTAGTTTCTTTTTGTTGTTGGGATGTACAAGTACACGGTCATATCCACTTGAATTTTTGTCCATCTGATGAGTTAAGCCTTTTTCAACAGATTTTTATAATTCGTTCTTATGTTGTACTGTTATACCAATGTCCCAGGTTAGGGGGAGGTTGGGATCCCACTAACATGTTTAACCCCGCTGCATTATGTATGTATGTGCCTGTCCCAAGTCAGGAGCCAGTAATTAAGTGGTTGTCATTTGTTAATGTGTTACATTTTTGTTTTTTGTTCATTTTTTGTACATAAATAAGGCCATTAGTTTTCTCGCTTGAATTGTTTTACATTGTCATTTTAGGGCCTTTTATAGCTAACTATGCGGTATGGGCTTTGCTTATTGTTGAAGGCCGTATGATGACCTATAGTTGTTAATTTCTGTGTCATTTTGGTCTCTTGTGGACAGTTGTCTCATTGTCAATCATACCATATCTTCTTTTTTTATATTATATCAGTAGATAAAAGTAAGAACCCAAGTTTTTATTGATTATTTATAACAGAAAAAGTGTCATACTTAAATTGGATTTTTAATAAGGAAAACTTTTGAACAATTTATCTAAACAAGACCTTTGGTTTTCCCAGTTTGAATGGTTTTACACCAATAATTTTGGGTCCCTTTATAGCTTGTTGTTCATTGTGAACCAAAGCTCTGTGTTGAAGGCCGTACATTGACCTATTATGGTTCACTTTTATAAATTGTTATTTGGATGGAGAGTTGTCTCATTAGCACTCACACCACATCTTCCTATATCTAAGAATTCATAATCTAAAATTGACAAAGTTTCAAGAAAACTCGTAATGTTTAGGAACTATTATGTTTTGACAAGGTGTTGCTAAGCAATCGGATAAAATCAAGCTTAATGTGAGCTTAAAATGGTACCCTTTGCAAGGTCCACGAGTTTGCTTATGAATACCCCCAAAATAATTTGGATAAAAAAAAGAAAAAAAATAGCAATGCAATGCAAAATGTTTATGGTGAACATTCTGAGAAATTTTCAATGTAGGGGAAGTTGCTGATATTCAAAAGTTGAACAGACAAGTGAATAGACAGACGAAGAAAATAACTCACAGATGGACTCCCCATTACTAAATACTGCATGATTTTTGTACATTGTATAGAAAAAAAATCTTCTCTTTCCCATTTCTAAAGACAAACCAAGAGAAAATGATTTAATACTTTCTTATTCATTTCAACATTGTCCTCTTTTTGAGAAAGGCTAATACATAAAAGAATAGCAAATAGAAACGGTGGTTGTGTCAAAGAGACAACTACCCAACAAAAGAGCAGAGCCAGATCTGTGCTTTGGCTGGAGCCTAAACAATAATGTTTATTATTATGCCATTGAGTGAACTAAATGTCTGTGGTTTTTTATGTTTGACTTACCCGGACTATAAAAATCCAGAGAAATTCCATGACTCTTCTGTAACAGCTTCTGTATAACCACTCTTGTAATGAGTTAATGTAAGACTGTAGGAACTGTGTTAATGGTAATAGACATACTTCTACTGGTACCAATAGTCTCTTCAGGGATAGTAATACAGTCACTGCATCATTCACAAATAAATTGATCTATAATAAACAAATAATACCAGGATAATTTGTTGACTTTCCAAGAAAAATGATATATTTTTCATTCTTAGAGGATTTGATTAAATATAATAAAAAAAAATGGTATGATTTCCTATGAAACAACTCACCACCAGATACCAAATGATATAAATACATGATTATTTACCTTGTTTTAACCAGCCTTTTGAATAAAGGAACACATTAATTCTTTAATGACCTTGCTTTTGTCTGTCAATGATATGTTTACAATGTTTAAACCTTTCTAAGATAATTACCCTGTATGCCATAATTCGACACAATACACCAACTACATGTGATATATGACAGAAATCTGATGGATTCTGGGACGTCTGCTCCTTCCAATCATCACTATCTGTATAAATATGGGAAAGTAGAAAAAATTTCATAATTCATTAAATAACTTTAAGATATACATGTAGTTGTAAATCTTAATCTGCTGAGATTTCAATGAATAGTTTTGTGATCTATCTCCAGTCTCATTTAGATTTTCAAAAAATCTTTAATTAGGTTTTCCTAACAAGTAATTTTTCTCCTGGAAAATTAATATTTCCCCCTTATTGGATAACGCAGTGAAAAATTGATCTAGATTACAATATACCTGCACTTTTCTGTTGCTGTGAAACAGGGTTATACAGAGCCTTAAACTACAATATACCTGTGCTTTTCTGTTGCTGTGAAACAGGGTTATACAAAGCCTGAAATTACAATATACCTGTGCTTTTCTGTTGCTGTGAAACAGGGTTATACAAAGCCTGAAATTACAATATACCTGTGCTTTTCTGTTGCTGTGAAACAGGGTTATACAAAGCCTTAAATTACAATATACCTGTGCTTTTCTGTTGCTGTGAAACAGGGTTATACAGAGCCTTAAATTACAATATACCTGTGCTTTTCTGTTGCTGTGAAACAGAGTTATACAAAGCCTTAAATTACAATATACCTGTACTTTTCTGTTGCTGTGAAACAGGGTTATACAAAGCCTTAAATTACAACATACCTGTGCTTTTCTGTTTCTGTGAAACAGGGTTATACAAAGCCTTAAATTACAATTTACCTGTGCTTTTCTGTTGCTGTGAAACAGGGTTATACAAAGCCTTAGATTACAATAAACCTGTACTTTTCTGTTGCTGTGAAACAGGGTTATATAGAGCCTTAAATTACAATATACCTGTGCTTTTCCGTTGCTGTGAAACAGAGTTATACAAAGCCTTAAATTAAAATATACCTGTACTTTTCTGTTGCTGTGAAACAGGGTTATACAAAGCCTTAAATTACAACATACCTGTGCTTTTCTGTTTCTGTGAAAGTGTGAAACAGGGTTATACAAAGCCTTAAATTACAATTTACCTGTGCTTTTCTGTTGCTATGAAACAGGGTTATACAAAGCCTTAAATTCAATATACCTGTGCTTTTCTGTTGCTGTGAAACAGGGTTATACAAAGCCTTAAATTACAATTTACCTGTGCTTTTCTGTTGCTGTGAAACAGGGTTATACAAAGCCTTAGATTACAATATACCTGTACTTTTCTGTTGCTGTGAAACAGGGTTATACAAAGCCTTAAATTACAATATACCTGTGCTTTTCTGTTGCTGTGAAACAGAGTTATACAAAGCCTTAAATTACAATATACCTGTACTTTTCTGTTTCTGTGAAACAGGGTTATACAAAGCCTTAAATTACAATATACCTGTGCTTTTCTGTTGCTGTGAAACAGAGTTATACAAAGCCTTAAATTACAATATACCTGTACTTTTCTGTTTCTGTGAAACAGGGTTATACAAAGCCTTAAATTACAATATACCTGTGCTTTTCTGTTGCTGTGAAACAGAGTTATACAAAGCCTTAAATTACAATATACCTGTACTTTTCTGTTTCTGTGAAAGAGTTATACAAAGCCTTAAATTACAATATACCTGTACTTTTCTGTTTCTGTGAAACAGAGTTATACAAAGCCTTAAATTACATTATCCCCGGCTTAGTATATATCTAGGAATTTGATTGGTTAAAGCACGTCGTTACAAAACCCATAGCCCCTGGGTGTTGCTAACCCATATCTCCGGACGTTGCTAACCATTACCCCGCGGGAACTTCACGCAAGTTTTCCTTAGTTCCATGATTGCTCGTTGTGAAAAATTGAATTCTGTAGATTATCCATGATGTTTGTAATTAAATATTTAATTCATTAACGCCTTTTGTTCTATTATGCCGATCATTTACACTCATTTCATTAAATGCATCACTTGACTGCCACATTTTGAAGGAATGGGACTATAGAACTAGCTATGCAAATGACCCATGTTGACGTCACACCATCTATGACGTAACTCTCACAACATTGAGCGCCAAATTTGACTCATTCCAGTTTCTCTGTCTCTGTATTAAAAACGTCTTATATTTGACTACCTGCAGGGTTCTACCAAAGGTAGTACCCTACACCTCGTAAAAAAGATGTAAAATTTCCAAATTTCAATAAAACTTTTTTAGATTATGAAAAACACGTTGTTTTCACGTTACACTTTGTACCCTAATTTCCATAAAACTCGGCCGATTCGGACTAAGACCAGGGATAAATTCGTTATCTACGTTCATATCCGTAGATATGGGTATTTTATAGCGAACCCTATGATAGTTTTCCATAGATTCACCTGCAAGTTACCTGTCGATTTAAACTTTTGGCAGTTCTATTGTCCCATCTAACAAATACAACAGGTATTGTTCTCTGTGTAGTTTATTCACCAGGACCTTTAAATTTCTTCTAGGAGAAATATATCACTCATTGATTAATTTACCTGAACAAAAAATTGAACTGTCAATGATGAAAAAATACTTATACCAATACTAAGAAAGGACTCACAAAACTGCATGTGGTGTTGTATTTTTTCAAAACCAAAAACTTGTTTTTAATGTGTTCAATATTAATAATGATTTAAAAATTAAAAGTTGATTTCTGATCAAATATTCAATAAATATTTTTGTGTGTTTGATAAATAAAAATTTGAATATTATTATTTTTAAATTAAGGTCTTCATAAACATAGTCTATAAATTAACAACAACAAAAACATGCAAATTCTTTGGAAAATACTAAAAAATGTGTCTAAAATATACTTTTTATTATTAAATCAGATTTTATATTGAACAGATTGAAAATATATTAATAGTATATTGAATAAATACAATATTGCATACAGTTTATGTGAGTTTATAGAAGTATTTCAATAAAAAAACAGATAATTTTTTGGTCAGGTAAATTAATCAATGAGTGATATATTTCTCCTAGAAGAAATTTAAAGGTCTTGGTGAATGAACTATACAGAGAACAATACCTGTTGTATTTGTTAGATGGGACAATAGAACTGCCAAAAGTTTAAATCGACAGGTAGCTTGCAGGTGAATCTATGGAAAACTATCATAGGGTTCGCTATAACACCCTTCAGTACCCTGTACACCCTTCGGCTACGCCTCAAGGTGTACTGGGGTACTTCAGGGTGTTAAAATACCCATATCTACGGATATGAACGTAGATAACTTATAATATACCTGTACTTTTCTGTTTCTGTGAAACAGGGTTATACAAAGCCTTAAATTACAATTTACCTGTGCTTTTCTGTTGCTGTGGAACAGGGTTATACAGAGCCTTAAATTACAATATACCTGTGCTTTTCTGTTGCTGTGAAACAGAGTTATACAAAGCCTTAAATTACAATTTACCTGTACTTTTCTGTTGCTGTGAAACAGGGTTATACAAAGCCTTAAATTACAACATACCTGTGCTTTTCTGTTTCTGTGAAACAGGGTTATACAAAGCTTTAAATTACAATTTACCTGTGCTTTTCTGTTGTTGTGAAACAGGGTTATACAAAGCCTTAAATTACAATATACCTGTACTTTTCTGTTGACACTTTAAAAATGTTTCCTAATCTTTTATAATAGACATCTATACATTCCAACAGCATGAACACATTATTAATCCTAGTACACATCTACAAAGTAAACATTCAATTAAAAAAATATACAAATATTCCTGTATTCAATTTGTCCTAAAACGCTTAAGTTCTGAATTACAGAAATCCAAGCAAAAAATAGTTTTCATTTTTAAACTTGTGAGTGAAAAGAGTAAAAATATTAATTTTAAGCAATATATTGTATCATACTCAATTCCACTATATTTCCTTTTGTTTTATTTACTCTTTTCAGAAATAAAGAATTTTACTCTATAACAATGAACAAGAATGCACACTAAGCATCCCCTACTCATAATTTAAAGTTTGGTATGGGCAAATAGACAAACAAGATGGATGCCATATAGCCCCACTTTTGGTATATAAAAAATATTAATAAATCACTGGATCCGGCTTTATTGACAATCACTGAATTGAGCCAATTTATTAGAATCATAAATGACAAACTGGATTCTCTCTGATGGTAACCTGTCGGCTGTACTGCTTCTGATAAGGTTGTAATATAGTAATAACTCATGTGTGTGCTTCCTCAAAAAATGTACAATGTATGTTTTTCTGTATACCTTTGTTCAACTTAGGTGATACCAGAATAATATGATATACTACATCAAAAGACTCTAGAATACTGTCATATAGCTCAAATAGGTTTAATAGCGACTTTAGTCAAAGCTTGATATTATAAACTTTAGAGCTAACAAAATGCAAGATGGAAAAAAAAATGTTGAGGTTATGAATGTTTAATGATAGTTTGTAATGACATGCTTTACAAGTATTTTTCCCTCCTTATTTCTATTGGCTTTTAATAAACTGGTAGATGAAGAGTAAAGATACTCACCAAGGAACCAGTCAACTTCCTTGTCTCACTATTTGTAGTTCGTTCCACACAAGTCAAAACATAAAATGTTATTTGCATACAAGTGAAGAATGTTATTCATCATCTACAAAATAAATATTAATCCATACATGTTTTAAAGCAAAAGTATTTGATGGAAAATAATGTTATCGATTTCAAAAACAAAAGAGAAGAAAAATGATTGTTAAAAGTATCTAATCAACCTATTTTAGGACAACAATTTGCTATCAATAAATATAATTGAAAATTGAAAATAAATAACTAGCGAAGTTCATATTATTTAAGATAAAAAAAAATCTTCATCAAATACCAAACATTTATCTTTTAATATATCTTGTGTTTTAAGACACTATTTATCTTTTGCGCAGGGACAGTTTTTTTTAATGAACAAACAAATCTTCATACTCAAAGTCAATTTTTTTTTATTGTTATACAGGAATAAGACCTAACCTTTTATTCAATTTCCTTCTGGAATAAATATCTTTTTACTAGAAATTTTGAACCAAACAATTTTTTATTTTAAAGAAAATTTGACCATCCCTCCCTCCCTATCCCAACAAAAAAAGATGAATGGTTGGCATCTAAACTATTCATAGATATCTATATGAATCACTGTACCTTTATATTTGTTTCAAGTAATTTCCTCTTCATTTCATAAGAAGAAATGGAAGCCATCTGGTATGTTCCAACTGTCCACACACTCTGCACAAATGACTGACATAATGGTTGACTGAATTCCACTAGTCTTTGTAAAATAACAACTATATCCAGAACTGGACCTGATACAGGTAGTACAGCTGTTTTCTTCACCTTTGAACTTGTATTGCTACACGAGGAGATTAACCTTACAGACGGTTCTGCTTTAAGTTTATGGGCAATTGGCTTAATAAGTTTTGGACTGGCAGTTTTTATGTTCCCAAAATTTTCACTTTGATCTGAATCTAAATATGGTACAAGTGGTACAGTTTTAATATGTCATGGTTGGCCAGGTTCCTCATGTACAACATTTTTTATCACAGTTTTTACAGGATCTAGGTTGGTCATTAGTTTGAGCAATTTCAGACAATCGAATGATCTGAATCTGTATGATCCATTTTCAACGTCATCTTCATTGATGTCATTTTCAACGTCATCTGCTTTCTCTCCCTTTTTATCATTGTGTGTTTTTATCATTTACATCACTTTCATTGTCATTTCATCATTGTGTGTTTTTATCATTTACATCACTTTCATTGTCATTTCATCATTGTGTGTTTTTATCATTTACATCACTTTCATTGTCATTTCATCATTGTGTGTTTTTATCATTTACATCACTTTCATTGTCATTTCATCATTGTGTGTTTTTATCATTTACATCACTTTCATTGTCATTTCATCATTGTGTGTTTTTATCATTTACATCACTTTCATTGTCATTAATTTTAACCTCATCTATTCCATAATCCTTTTCGACACATTCTATTTTTGTAACATCATCTATTTTGACGCTTGTTTCAAAGTTGTCTATTTTATTGTCATGTTCAATACTCGCTTTTCTACCATCACCTCTTTTGAAATCATTTTCAAAATTGTCTGGGTTATATCTATGATTGAAAGAGCTGGTTGTCTTTATTGATTCAGAAGTTTTTGGTTTGAAAGCTGAGGTTTGTACAATTGATTGGGATACGTCACCAGGATGGCTCCACTGAAGTAAAACATATAACACAGGTAACATAGAACACTTATATATGAGGAAAAAGTAATATACGAGTATTAAACCATGTATTACTATTATCAAAAATTGTAGGTCATACAATTAATGTTAATTTTTTTTTTAAACTGTGTCTTTCTAAAATTAAAGAAAAAGCAAATAAAAAAACAATTTTCTGACAAATTCCAGATGGATTTGGTGTTTCGAGTTTTGTACTCTGGTACTGGCACTGAGAGCATGCTCTACATATACCTTAAGTCTAAAATAGAATTAGCGAATTAGAAATGTGAAATATCATATCATTACACTATATGTATTTAGAAAGGTTGATGCTTGTAAGACAACTGCATGTGTTTATACCGTAATATAGAAGTTTATATCTTGACATCAGTTATTCTCAAAATAACATTTAATCTAATTTCCCATACTTCAATTTTTTTTCTCATAAATCATGATGTAGTATTCATTTAATTTTATTTTCGGGGTATTAGTAATCCAAACTTAATTAATTTGCCTTGTTTGCTAAGATTTGCATAAAAATATATTAATAATAATGATATTAGAATTCAAATGTACTGTTAAGCCATAATCTCTTTGTAAAATGGTGAAAAGCTATGATAACTTTAAGTATACCTACAATATTACTGTAAACAGGTGTGGAATTAGACGATACTAGTCCACTGAACGCACTGTTGATGGATGGTGTTATTGATTTCAAAGACATTGTTCTATCTCTGGGACTGGATACAGAACTTAATGATACTTGGTATGTTGATCCAATATCATCAAAGCACTGGGTAGTAAACTGAAAAAGAGACCAACTATTGTCACAGAATTAAGGGATAGAAGGAGGTCTCAATCAAAATTCAATAGAAATAAAGCACCTATCAACATTTTCTTTAAAAAATATCCAGTCTTGAATTGCTGTGACATCAGATCAAAATGTCATTTTTAAGCAGATACACAGTTTTTAAATATATTTATGTGCTGTTCGCGTATGATTTTTGAAGTATGTAATTTATTCTATTGTGTTTTCAAAATGGTTGTAAACCATTTTTGGGAGTCATTATATAATAATTACATTAGATGTATATTTCATTATAATACCTTATTCTGATTGGCTAACTACCGATCTCGTGATATTCCTTAATCAATTGCATTACACAATGCAACTTTTCATTCATGATGACACGAGGTCCCACAATAAAGTGCACAGGTAAATGAAATAAAAACTTGATAGAAGGCGTGTTTTCATGATCCTATAGGTAAATATGTAATTATAAGTATTGAATGCTTTTTTTTGTAACTTTATAGGGTTGTAAAAGCGTTGACCGTGCGCACATGTACTTCGGTCAACGCTTTTGAGATTTAACTATCAAGGTTTGGGTAGTGATCATTGTCGTACGTTTCTTTTGTATTGAAGTTTAATTTCGTTATGTCTGATATCGAGCCTGATAACCTACCTGATATGGAAAGTGTAGAGCTGCCGTGTCAAGCTGATTCTGATGAAATTACAAATGCTGATTTGTTGTCATTGATGAAAACCTATTTTACCAGAAAGTTGACACGAATGGAGAGAAATTTTGCAGATACCACACATGATCTTGCACGAAAGGTACAGAAATCTGAGAGTTCCTTCCAGTTCAAGGGTAACAAAGTTCAGTTTGACTTAAATTCTGATATGTTGGACAATATTGATATTGCTGTAGACTGTATAGAGCACCAGAGATATGAGAAGGCCGTCAAAGTGCTGAAGGAATCGGGGAATCTTTGAAGAAAAGGAATAAGCTGATTCGTAGAGCGGATAAATCTGAAGGTGGGTGGAAAACTGTCGACAAGTATTTGAATGATGAAGTTGCTAGTGACTCTGAGGATGAGAAGCGTATTCAGGCAGCTGATTGCAGAGCAGTAAAGAATCTGTGATGGTCAAAAACGATTTGACATTGTCAGGTTTTGTTTCTAACAAGGACAAGTGTTTTATGGACACCTGTTCAAACTTTAGTTAGGCTTGGTTTCACTTGAAATTTGAAAAGTTCTTTGATGGAGTTGCCGTTAATTAAAAAAGAAAATTTTATAAATTTGATTGATGTAATTCTGTCGAAAAGCTTTTAAAGTTAAAATTAGGTTATTAGCTAAATTATGTGGAAAAATAATTTCCTTTTCACCAGCTATTGGAAATGTTACTTAAATTATGGCAAGGTGTACTTGATGCTCGTGCAAAATCTACAGTAGAAAAATATGCTGGATATTTTCAGAGATTCGTTAAATGGACTGGAAAATACTCTGAAATTAAATGTGTTTTACCCTGTCAAGATTTATATGCAGGTCTATATTTACAAAATTTAATGCAATCAGATAATCATTATAGCGTTATAGAATCCACTTTTTATGGAATTAAATGGGCACATAATCTTGCTGGGGTAGCTAATCCATGTGATTCTGAAATGGTTTGATTGACCGTAGAAGCATCAAGAAGAAAATTGAACAGACCTATAGAGAAAAAGAGTCCACTTACTTTTGATATTATGATCAAATTATTTAAAGTACATATCAGTTGGTCGTTCTCTTACAGATTTACGCCTATTAAAAATGTGTGCACTATCTTATACCGTATTTTTAAGGTATCAAGACCTTTGTAGTATAAAAACAAAGCACATTACAGTTTGTAATCAATATATAAACATTTTTATTGAGATAAGTAAAACAGACAAGACATGTATTGATATCAAAGCTTGAGACTCCACAATGTCCATGTACAATATTAGACTGCTATTTAAGAGAAGCAAATATTCACTTATCTTCTGATATGATATTTTTAGACCTTTGTCATTCTTGAAAAAATCACAGACTTTTGTTCTTAGGAAGAAAAACTATAGTTTGTCATATACCAGAGCGAGAGAATTGATTAAATGTGCATTATCAGAGATTGGTTGTAACTCTAAAGATTTTGGTCTACATAGTTTTAGATCAGGTAATGCTATACGTACAGCTGCCGCTCAAAACAATATTTAAGATAGGTTATTTAAAATGCATGGTTGGTGGAAATCAGACCAAGCTAAAGATGGCTATGTATTAGAAAGTTTACAGAAGCGTTTGTCAGTATCTCAAAATCTTGGTATATAATATGTACTTAATGTCAAGTTTGCTTTCTTTGTGCGTCGAGATGGTCATTGCGCCTAACAATACCTAAATATGTATTTAGTTTTCTATTATGACTTTATCATATAAAGGTACATATCTGAATGTGCTCAGATATGTATGCTTTACAAAAACCTAGAGAGATTTAGCACATAAATACTTTATGTTCATTTGAACACAGTGAATTTAGAACATAATGCTTATTATGTTGGTTTATGTAGATAAAGTAAAGTTATCTCCCCTTTATTAAGATTCTGATCAGTTGATGGACATGTGTTTGGAATAGCCTTCAGTATATTTCTTTCAGAACCATTACACTCATGCCAAACCTAAGTAATAAACAGTTGATAAATCAAACAATTGCAAAATTTAAATTAAAAAATTCATTTTGGTCTCTTTGTGGACAGTTGTCTCATTGGCAATCATACCACATCTTCTTTTTTATACTTGCAAGTGTGGTATTTCACTGTCAAATTGCATCAATTATATTATTATTTGTAAAAAAGCTACTGACTGTAAAAACTCTCTGCTAAGACAAAATGTTTCCATAGAGTTTTATTTATAACATAAATAATGAAAACATGTTTGTGTAATGGTACATTATCCGCTTCAAGCTTTGCACTGTTGTTTTCTTTTACTTATTCATTATCAGAGACAAGTTAGAGGGGGGGCCCTTACCTGGAAAAAATTTGGTTGATTTTATAGGGAATCACTGAAGCATGACCGAAGCTAGCTTGGCCCCCTTTTAGGCAGTCAGCAGGCCTATACCATGGAAAACCTTAATACAGTATAACATCACTTACTTTATCATTTGCCCATTTCTTGTACAAGAATTTTGATTTTCAATCATCTCCAAGGACACATTTAAAAGTGTGGGGTTGGGAATGGTCACTGATTGGATTGATAAAATCCTGAAATAGAAGAAAACAGTGTTAAATATTACTGTGTTATTAAGCTGTTTCTGCATTGGCCCTGTTTTAGATTCAAAGTTAGCTGTATTGGACCTGAGACTAATGTGCATTACAAAATCACAGATTTCCATTACAAGTCATTGGACCTTACAAAACACTGAACATCATTTAAACTTCCTTTATATGATATTAAGTTAAAAAAAAAAAAAGTTGCCACTGATTTAAGCGACATTTTGATTCAATCAATGTTCCATTCATGTTAATAATGCATAGCTGTGATTTTCTAATGCATGTCTGTAGCTAATTCTTCATTCATAATGACCAGTTGTCGAAATTTTCCTTTTATAAAACATGGGCATTTCTATACATAATGTAGTTAGTTGGTTAATAATTATCAATAATAGGCTGTTTTACAAGGTAAGTATGTTGGCAGTATTGACTATATATCTCCTATCATTGCTGCCTAAGTTATATGACTAGGACAGACTTCCGACGTGTCCCTTTCTAATTTTTCCCTTCCCTTAAAGTTAGGGGTCTGACATCATTCCAGTTATAACTAAGAGTGTGAAATAACATGTATATTGACACCTGCTGAATAATGCCTTTCTCAAAGGGCAATAAGTATCATGGCACTTCTCAGTACGTAAACAAACAAATTATAAGATATAGGTGTAATACCACCAAATCATGGTACGTCACATCCGGTTGCATACGAAAGTAGGCCTAAAAAAATATTCCCTTGAATTTGACAGTTGTAGAAAATTAACCCTGCATTTCAGTGCACTTAAATTTTTCTGAGTCGTAAATATGTATGTTGGATGTCTGAAAGCAGCATTCTTTTTTTATTTGATGGTCTTATAAAATATTTTGGAGCGTTAAGGTTACATAGTTACCAAAGCAGGTAACCAGTAAATAACAGTGTAAGAATTGGGTTGTTTACTTCCGGTGCTGGTTACTTTCTTATATGCAATGAAATGTAGTGTGAAATTTTCACTGTATCACTGGAAAGGATTAAACTTTATACATGCAAAGTATTTCTTTGGTTGAAATAAAGGTAAATACTATACAATTTTTTTGAAAGTGCCAATTTAACAAAGACTAATAGGGAAAAATCAATGGTGGTATTACACCTATAAATAAATAAAAGAAAGGGAATTGTAGCAAGTCCTTTTAAAAAGAACTACATTGACATCATTATTCATTGTGTGTCTTGCTATGCCCCATGGTTGCCTACATTTTTGTATTGCTTTTGTAAGACAACTTAATCCTTTGAGTCCCAGGACACAAAGATATGTCCATTACATATACATGTAGTTATTATTTTAATTGACTAAAGCTTGTTAATAAACAGACTGAATCCATACATATGTACAATGTGTATATATATTATACTGATATAATAATGTAACATGTCACATGCATTTTATATAAGAAGATCTCATAGATTTAAACTATTTTTTTCTCACAAACTCACAAATTGAATAAAAGTCAAAAGGATTTTCATGTTAAGCTTGTGAGTATGTGATCCAGTTTACAAATCAAATATGATATTCTTGAATGAAATAGGATTTTAATTGAGGGTCTGATCCATCAATTTTGTTTTTGAGTAGCAAACTGTCACAATGACTTCTGTACCTTAATCCAATTTGTAACATCATAAACATTATTGGTTTCAATTGCTTGGGGTTTTGGTTGGAAGCAGTTTTCAAACGCATGCATTAGTCTTGGTAGTGTAAAAGCTGCATGTTTATTCAACCATACTGAAAATCTGAAAAAAATGTTTGTTAAAATTATGTATGAAATAAATAAAGATATGTAATGTAAGAAAGCCGTTGTATTATAAAATGATGAATTTCATTTAATTGTATGATTACATGAAAGAATTAACTCATTCAAAGTAAACACAAGAGTGCACACGCTGAACTGTCTCAGCTTCTTTACCTATCATTGATATTATGTTGATAGTCTTAAATATAAAGCTACAACTGTCACATAGACTTAACCAAGAAAACTAAACATAGACCAATGAACCATGAAAATGAATACAATGTCAGATGAACCATGCCAGGCAGGCATGTATAGCTAACAATTCTTCCATACAACAAATATAGTTGACCTATTGCTTATAGTTTAAGAAAACAGACCAAAAATCAAAAACTTAACACTGAGCAATGAACCATGAAAATGAGGTCAAGGTCAAATAAAGCCTGCGTTACTGACATAGATCATAAAATATTTCCATACACCAAATATAGTAGACCTATTGCATACAGTATAAGAAAACAGACCAAAACACAAAAACTCAACTGTAACTGTAAGTGATAAATTTGTCCTGGTAAAATATGTCTGGGCGGACAAACATTACTAGTATAAAAAGTCCATGGTTACATAATTTACTAGTATATTTAGTCCGATGTTAGTAATATATGTCCCCAGACTAATTTTCCTAGGTAATCATGTCCTTTAAAATCATATAATAAATTCAATTACATTTAAACATGTGGAAATTTAAATGTTATGTTTTAGTAATGTTTAAGAGTTGCATAGTTATATTTTTGATAAAATTCATGTCCCCAGACTAATTTTCCTAGGAAATCATGTCCATGTCATTAACAGTCCTAAGTTAAAATGTCCATGCCCTTAATTTTAAAAGGTGAATATGAATGTAATATGTTTTAATATTGCTAAAGACAAAACGAAAAAGTTGTGTATCAATTTGTTAAATAATTTTCCTAGGAAATCATGTCCATGTCATTAATAGTTCTAGGTTAAAATGTCCATGCCCTTAATTTTAAAAGGTGAATATAAATGTAATATGTTGTAATATTGTTAAAGAGTTGTGTATCAATTTTTTAAATGTCCCCAGACTAATTTTCCTAGGAAATCATGTCTATGTCATTAGTATTCCTAGGTAAAAATGTCCACGTCTTTTATTATAAAAGGAAAATGTTATAAGCAATGGGAACTCAATATTCATGTTTTAATTACCGGTAGGTTATAAAGGAAATGTTCTTCATTTTAATTGGAAAAAAATAAGGAAATTTTCCAATCTTATCTAACATTTTTTTCATCTATTTTAAATACATTTTATGATACTAGTATAATAAAACTATAAGAAAAACAAGTCTTGGGACAATTTTTCCTAGGAAAACAAGGCCATTGGACATGTGACTGACGAAAAGTTTGTAACATGAGGCATCTATATACACAGTATGAAGCATCCAGGTCTTCCACCTTCTAAAATATCTAGTGTTGTAGCTGCAGCAATATCACTTTCCCTATGTCGAGCTTTCTGTGACAAAAGTTGCAGGCTCAACAATAAGCAGTTGCATTTCATTTTTTTTAGCATAATGCAAATAAAAGCATTATCCAAGGAGTTACTGTTCTAATAACTTGATATCGTGTAAAAGGCTGATTGAACCCATGACATACAATGTAATGAACTAAATGCAAAGATTTTGTCAATATCTTAATAGAGGGAATTATATTTACCTTGAAAAAAACCTGATTGATGTCTTCATGAGTGTGGCCAACCATCAAAAAAGAAACACTTTCAGTTCAACCAAGAGGCTGAGAAATCCTATTACAAATCTAGAACACAAAAAGTTATGAATTACAAATAATCATATACTATTTAAATTGAGATCAACAGTAAATAATTACATTAGATGTACATTAGATGTAAAGCGTTGACCGCACTTCATACAAAATGTACTTCGGTCAACGCTTTTACACCCCAATGAAGGTACAAAAATAAGCATTCAATTCTTAAATATTTTTTCAAGATTTACTATCTTGTTATGAACAAGTCCTATTTCTATTGATATCTAAAAAATATTTTTAAATCATCTTCATAAATTTCACCTTTAAAGTCATAAGAAACCTCAAATTAAAACTAAATGGATAGTTTTCATTATACAACTTATGTACATATACTTTTTTCTGAGAAAAATTCTTTAATTTTTCCACATTTAGAAGAAGTTTACTTATATTTAATTGCTTGCTTCCAGGAAGCAATTCACCGACATATTTTCCGTATGCATAGTGACCTGAGCGTGACCCTCCTCATGAAAATCTGGTGATAGCAATACACATGAATCTGTCATTAAAATAAACAATTATCTGATTATACATGTTAAACACGTGCTCAATACCCATGCTTTTTGTTATTTGTTTACTATAAGGCGACAATCGGTAAACGTTGGCTTCATAACAAGTCATTTAATGAGCAGCCATATTTGTTAAATCATAATTGAATACTGGATACCATTGTTTATAAAATTATCATGTTTGATTTCCCAACATGTATGCAGTTTTGCTAAGAAATTTTAACATTAACTTCTAATCTTTAAATACTAAATATCATTATTAATACATGTAGTAACATTATATTATGAATCAGTATGTAACATATATTTTCATTATTTTTGTTTTTTCTCATGACTTTATTGAAGGTGAATAATCCAAACTCCTAAATCCTTGGGGGCACTCATCTGTTTCCATCTGAGTTTTTGGACCTTAATGGAATTTTATCACTGGTCATTTCTAAAATTTCATTCATCCCCAAGCATTTCGGGGACAAATTTTATCAAATTTATTCCAGTGCCAGTTTGATAGACCCCTGCTACTTCACAAGTACATGGGCTATCCCCCAGGCAGACCCTTGCACTACCTGGCTGCCGATGAGACGCCTAGTCTCATCACCTAAGTGGAGAACCCTCGCTTCACATTCCCCGGCTTGCGCATTGTCGGGCAGGCAGGTTCTTCCTTACACTGAAGGTTGCAAGCTGACTTGCTCAGGCAGGAACTCAAAATTCCGTTTGTATGCTGAGTGTTTCTCAAGGGCCAAAATTAAATGATTTTTTAATAAATATTATTATTTATTCTAACGGTCTTTCTGCTTTAAGCCAGTATGATTTGCTGAGACTATGTTTTGGTTTACACACAGAAACCCCTTATATGTGCCTTGGTTGCTGTTTGTTTTGGAGCAGTTATTTGGTCTTTTTTGCTCATTTATGTGGGCTAGTTATCATATTGCCATGCTGACTTTAATTGAGATTTGCTATATCAGGAACCCTCAACAGTTACACAAACAAAAGATTACACAACCTCCTACTGAAACTACAGAAATAATATTCCCACTATGAGACTACAAAAAATAATATTTCCATATGAGACCACAAGAAATATATAATAAGAGTCTACAGAAAATACAATAGAACACTACAAGAAAATACAATATGAGACCACAAGAAAATACAATATGAGATAGCAGGCTACAAACACCTTTGAAGTTTGTATAAAATAGATTAAACAGAAGTAATCCTGACTGCTATACTCTAAAATATATTTCAAAACAATAATGTGTCCCCAGTACAAGGATGCCCCACACACACTATCATTTACTATGTTCACTGGACCGTGAAATTGGGGTAAAAACTGTAATTTGGCATTAGAAAAGAAGGATCTTATTGTACAGAACATGTGTACTAAGTTTCAAGTTGATTGGAATTCAACCTCATCAAAAACTTTAACCTGAAGCAGGATGGACAGACTGATGGATGGATTGTCGAACGAACGGACACACAGACCACAAAAAATAAGGCCCCTCTACTATCCTAGGTGGGAACTAAAAGAAATTTATTTCTGTTCTGTTAAGGAATAAAAATTTTAATTCAAAGAGGGGGAAATGAATTTTGAATCCAGATTTTCACCATACCTTCTAGTGTTAACTTTTGAAAAGAATAAGTTGATTGGTTGCTTAAAAAGTAAAAAATCTGAATAAGACAAAAAAATCATAATCCCCTTAAAGTTAAATGGTTGCTGACATTAATTAACTTGATGATGCTTGCTGTTGTATTTCATAAGTGTTTTGTAAAATTATAAATCATGCTGTTTCTACAATTTGATATCCTTAAAATTGCAACCGCCATCTTTGTTCATGCACCTTTTAATTAATATTATTTGATTACTTGATATAAGAAAGCATCAAGTTTGAAATACTTGAAATTATTAATAAAACTCCCTGAAAAATATTCTAATGCAATTTTTATGTAACATGTTTTTTTCATTGGTTAAAGGTTACCATCAGTTGACCAGGCGTAACTAAGGAGGGAACCACAATTTTAAATTGATTGGATCAACAAATGTTGGATTACAACAATATTATCAAAAATAAAACAACACCTACCTTAAATTCCCAATTTTAATGTGATTTTATCCGAATTTGAAATGTAGCAGTTGAAAAGATCACCAGTTTGTAGGTTTTTATATTTAGCCATGACGTCTTTGCACCAAAATTATTCATGAAGTTCTGCAATTTTTTTTCATTTGACAAATTTATACTTTTTTCAAGCTCTAATGTATTATTTCGTTTTGTAATGCATTAGAATCAGAATAACAGTACTGTAGTTGAAGAGAAATCACTGTACATTTTGATTTGACGGTCAAAAATTTCCATTTTACTTATTTACAGTCTCGTCATGCATCAACAGTAAATGTGCATTTGCAACTGTCAAATCAACAATTGAAAGATTCAAATTTTCAACTACAGTATAGTTATTCCATAAATACCATAATTTGGCATTTAAAACAATTTGTTACCTTTGCTTTAATAAATGCTGTTCTCTGGTTCTATTTAATTCCATTCTGGCATTTTGGTCCTTAGCTTCAACCATCTTGGTTTTTATCTGTGTACATATGTTACATTTTGATAGCCTTGAATTCTGTAAAAATATATTAAGAACATTGGTTTCTCCCGAGTTGACCACTTATATAGCTAAATTGTTATTTTTTTTTTAAGTGTATTATTATTGTTGGCTTCTGCATTTTAGGTATTGAAAAAAAGAAGACCTTTATCATATACTTAATTAATAGATAAATGAAATTAAAAAAATGTGGTCACCATTCATTTAAGCTCACAATCTGCCTCCGAAAGAAGCATAAATTTTTGTTAATGTCCTTTTTTTAATGTTGAACTAACAGGAGAAAGAGGTTATATCGAAATAAAAACAGAAATAAATTACAGAAATTGCTTAAATTTTATAATTATTTAGTTTATGTACAGCTTATTTTAAACAATAATAAAAAATATAGGTTACCGATGAGTTAAAAAAATATTTCAATCTTAATGCCAAAAGATGGTATTTTTGCACCAAAGGGAGATAATTTGGAGATTTTTCAATGATATAAACATTTTAAAAGTCATCTGGAGCCCAACGGAATCGATATTTTTGATTGATTTTTGTACCAGATCATAAAGCATTAACTAATAATGTAATAAATAATATGTGTGTAATGAAAAAACAAATGTTTAATTTTTTGCTGAAATTTTTGTGAGCCTCCTGAACTCTACTCTAATACTACAAAAATAGATGTGCTGGATTACATTGACTTCTTTTTTATATTACAATCCACAATGTGACATTGTGGATTCGTAAATTTTTCGTGGCTATCAATTTACACTGTTAAGGTAAAATTGTATTTTCATCAGTATATCATTTCTTGGTATTACAACAGTCTGTATATCCTCATATAAAAACATTGTACTTTGTTAAACATATAAACTTGTGGTTTTGTGTGCTAACCAAATTCCAATAAAATTGCTATCCCACTAATATTATATCTGCAAGAAAGTTATTTAGTTATCAATAATTTCTGAAATTTTTTTGAACAGCTAATCTTAGTCACCTACCAGTTCATATAAGTTGCTTTGTTAGGACTGGAGAGCCATCTTTTGACTTTGTTCTTCAACTTCAAAAGCCATCACCTATCAAATAAAACGATATCTAGTTACCATAGTGTGATAAATTATTCTGAGGAACAAATTAATAGAACCTTGCGAATAGAAAAATGTGGCAGGATTGACTCCGACAAATATGCGTTAAACTAAAACATGACATTGGGGTTAATAATTATGTGAATTAGCTCAAACCACAATTTCTTCAACAAATCAATTTGGATCCAGTTTATCTGCATTATCTCAAGTGTGACTGAAAAGATACAGTAATACGTCAAGTTAAACCTTATTATAACCAACTACATTTTCTATAGTTCTTACCTTATCATTTAGAGCAGAATTTTCTGATTGAAGTTCAGCATTTTTTGTGGCATTAGTTTCTCCATTAATTCTACTTTCTCACATTCTCTCCTTTGACACCCTTCCATTTCTATGCTTAAATCTTTATTGCTAATTTTAAGTTCTGAGACTTTGCATTTTGTGAAGCTATTGTATTTTGTGCTCTGAATAAAAAGATAAATTTTGTTTAATATCATCTACAAAAGATTTTCTGGTTTCTAAAATAAAGATTATTATTTATTGCCTAAAAAATATTGTCTTGTTTAAAAACAAAACCTGGAAAACCTTTAAATTTTCTCAGTATATAAATTAAGTTTTGTGGAAAATTGTATTACTGGCATTGTACCTTAGAGATACCTTTTAAATATTTTTCCTGGTTATTTTTTATGATGTGATAAAAGGTGCAGATCTACATTTAAAATGAGTGCATCAAAAGAAGCACCTGGTAGAAACTTAACGGATCTTTTCCCTACATTTACCCAAAATAACCATATTTTGGTGTCATTTTGGTCTCTTGTGGACAGTTGTCTCATTGGCAATCATACCACATTTTCTTTTTTATATATTATATATACCTTTTGAAATCTGATTGTAATTCATGTGTTCAGTTTTATCTTGAACTGTTTTATTTTCAATTTTCTGTTTCTGTAACATATGTTTATAAATTTATTCAAAGTTTCTTCATCTGTTTTGTGTTCCTCTTCCAAGCACATGGTTTTATCTTGGTATGTATGAAGTTCTGTAAGTGTCTAACGATGTTTCATTCTTAACTGTTCAAGTTCCTTCATGGCTGTTGTATATGGAAGCAAGTCATTTTGAACCCTGCCATTTCGTACCCGAATCTGCCATTTGTACCCGAATCTGCCATTTTGTACCCAACATTTACCATTTCATACCCACGATAATATCCATTTCGTACCCAATGGGCCAAATGCATCTACCATTTCGTACCTCATGGACTTAATACATGTAAGCTATTTTGTATCATATTTTTACATAGTTTTTCATGAATTTCGTACCTCATGGACTTAATACATGTAAGCTATTTTGTATCATATTTTTATATAGTTTTTCATGATTTTAATGGGTTTTTTTTATAAAATAAAACATATTAAATAAAATTGTGCTAAAGACGTAACAATTTTATAAAGACCGATAAATAGTTTGATTAAGCAGCATTTGGAAACTTCAATAGTTATAATTACAATTTGTTTGTTTGCAGGATTTGTCCCAACCTTGTTGCTCTTGAAACAATCTTTACTTGTATACTTGTAAGTTTCCTGACGTATAAGTGCCATTGAGGATGAGTTCCAGAGGTCCTTTCTACCAGACAAAGCAGACTAGTAGCGTTTGTTAATTTGATTGTTGGGAGAGACGAGACCAACCACTTGTATACAGATAAACAGAATTACCATATAAGCTTATGTTGTGAACACTATCAGAGAAGAGTTTCCATAGTCGAATGTGGTACATGAAGGCTTCCAAGAATGTACAAGTGACATGTCCGACTCTAAACAGTTAGTAAACGGACTTAACAGTGACCTATAGACATAGACCGCTAATTGTTCTTGATATTTGAAACTGCATGCATATATACGTTTTTGAGAGAGATTATTTATCTTGTGTCTGACGAAAACTAAATGCCTGCATGGTTATATCTTGCCATACGTTCGTGTTGTTTTGGTGAGTGTTCTCTCAAAATAGTAATTCAAAAATTGTTTAAGTGAGATCTAGATTTACACCAATACCAAATTTCGTTTATATATTTCACAAGTATATACCACGGAGAAGCTCTGAAGGTATTTACTACTTCCATTTTGTTTGCCGGGTGTTAAACATCGAGGTTTGAAGCAATATTTAATGAATAAAATGATGATGGTAGAAAGAAATATGAGCGTCATGTGGCAAATATTACATGATCTCCGACCATGAGTTGTCAATCTGTATTCCAATACAACCATATTGAGTAGCTAGTAACTTACAGGGTTCTTATGTCGTTTGACTCTGACACACATCTTTTACTAAGATGTATGAAAGGTTCTCTCTCTCTATATATATATGATATGTAACAATAATCAAACCGTTATGAAGATTTTTTTATACAGTTTACACAATCATATATAAAGAAACACAGCAACACTACAATAGAACAAATGGAAAACTGAATTATTTTTAAGTTATAACCATGCTATGCAGACATCAAGTAAGTGCAAGTGAACATCAATTAGGAACATGATGTGTGATTTTGTATAACTAAAAATATCAAAGCGAACAATAACTTTGTCATGTAAACATTTGTTTCCCAATGTGCCTCTCTTTTTATCTCCGCTTCTTTGCAATAACTATTTCCCTTTTTTGTCGATCATTTATAATAGATAAAAAAAAATGAAGAAACTATACTAATTTAAGAAATCCACTTCAAGGATTGTTTTTTTTTTAGAATGATAAATTACAACATTTGTATTATTATATGTACATGTAATAGATGAATACAATAATGAAGGTGTTAATGGGTGTACATTCATGACGAATAATGGTAAAAATTCTTGCCCATTTTTTTTCAAAAATGATGGTAAATTAACATTAGTAATTTGAGACCTCTGACGAATCACGTTAAAATTTTAATCAATTTGACGCTAACGGTAACCGAAAATGACCGTGTGTCGCCTGACAGTAAAGGACATTATAACCCTCAATAATGCTACATGTAATAGTTTTGTCTTTCTTTGTACGATGCATGAAAAGGGTTTATTTTCACTTGTTCATAATTTTGTCATTTTTTTCAGCGTCAGCGACCAAATGGTTCAATATATTGGTGGTGCTCTGTACATTCAAACAAATCTAGATGTCCAGCAACAGTTATCCAGTCTGGTTCAAATTTCAGACCAGGTTCTCATCAACACAACCATGACTAAGCTTATGGAGCAATTATCAAACTGAAGATAGTTTCACAGGTATTTCACAGGTATTTACATATTAGTTTTCATAACATACCTATGTAAATATCATTACAGAGAACATAATTTAAAATAACAGTTTACATTTCCATGTTATCAACATTTAGAATTATTTGAAAGATATACAAAAAAGGCGATGTGGTATGATTTCAACCAGAGTTCAACTGACATAGATAGAAAGAAACTATTTATATAAATTAATATTTGAGCCTGTTGATTTTACTAAATTGATCTTGTTTCATATGAAATCAAACTTAACATATTTCTCCATTCACAGTCTAAGCAAGAAGCCGCAACCAATGTCTTCAAGCCAGCAGCACAGATAGTCAATGAAGCCATGGTTAGTCATTCCGACCATACAGCCCCAGCTGGTAGCAGACCCAATGTACACAACCTTCAGACGTCAACTAACTGTCTACGTGAGAAAAGCAGACCAAAAGATCCAACAGATTTAAACTTTGAGGTATGATTTGAACTAAGTGAATGGTTTCTTCCAGTATTATCAGATTATTTACAATAATTATATTGTAACGTTCCGGGGTTTTCTTGTCAGGATATACACCCGTAGTTACTTTTGTGGGCCTCTGGTGAAGGAAGTAATAATAAAGATCATAATGGAAGTTCATTAATTGTATTATTTCTATTTAAACAATACATCAAATACAGCGGTTCAAGAAACAAAATACGTTAATAATTATATACAATAAGTAATACGGCAAGGTGCATTACTTGCACTAAGATAAATAAAACAATTGCTTGGTGCAAGAAGATCTCCTTGGTGCACAGCATTCAAATACTCAGCGTACTCGGTGCTACAAATCTACTTGGTGCACTGCATTCAACTTGAATACTCAGCTTACTCGGTGCATGCAATTCTACTTGGTGCACTGCTTTCAACTTGAATACTCAGCGTACTCGGTGCATGCAATTCTACTTGGTGCACTGCTTCTAAAAACTCTCATACTTGGTGCAGGAAAATCTACTTGGTGCACTGCATTACTTGGTGCAGCAAATCTACTTGGTGCAGGAATCTACTTGGTGCACTGCATTTAAATACTTTCACCAAGCAACTTTACTTGGTGCAGCAAATCTACTTGGTGCACTGCATTTAAGAGAGACTGCTAACTGCATGGAGGTTGTTGGAGAGAATCTCAACGTAGGAACATGCGTTCCTTACTTTATACAACGTGTGACGTAATACACAAGTTCTTCATCAACAAGAACACGTTACTTTACATTTGGCGCGCTATACTGAAACTAAGTATAAACAAATACAAAATGAATAATTACACATATAAATAGAGTCGATATATAGATTTAAAGAAGTCAGCATATAATATAAGGTCAAAGTAAGCTATTTCTTCTGTAAATTACGAATCAGAACACAACAACGGACATCTGCGTGTATCAAGTGTGGAACGAAGACCACAGTAAAATATCATCTTTCAAATCACCGGGGTGTAACAATATGATATGTAATTTATTATCCAAAATATAAATAAAATTGATATAAGATGTGGTATGAGTGCCAATTAGACATAATTGAAGTGTAAATACACAGCTCAGCAACATGAAGATTAGTGCGTCCTTCAACAATGTGCAATTTATTATCCAAAAATATAATAAAATTGATATAAGAAGATGTGGTATGAGTGCCAATGAGACATAATTGAAGTGTAAAAACACAGCTCAGCAACATGAAGATTAGTGTGTCCTTCAACAATGTGCAATTTATTATCCGAAAATATAATAAAATTGATATAAGAAGATGTGGTATGAGTGCCAATGAGACATAATTAAAGTGTAAAAAAATCAGCTCAGCAACATGAAGATAAGTGTGTCCTTCAACAATGTGCAATTTATTATCCTAAAATATAATAAAATTGATATAAGAAGATGTTGTATGAGTGCCAATGAGACATAATTGAAGTGAAAAAACACAGCTCAGCAACATGAAGATTAGTGCATCCTTCAACAATGTGCAATTTATTATCCTAAAATATAATAAAATTGATATAAGAAGATGTGGTATCAGTGCCAATGAGACATTATTGAAGTGTAAAAACACAGCTCAGCAACATGAAGATTAGTGCGTCCTTCAACAATGTGCAATTTATTATCCGAAAATATAATAAAATTGATATAAGAAGATGTGGTATCAGTGCCAATGAGACATTATTGAAGTGTAAAAACAACATTGTGCAAAACTCCAACTGCATGGCAAATATAAAACATTTTATAGCATTATACATTGTACTAATTTGTTTATTACAATAAATATACATATTAATATAATAGTATTTAGTCCCTATTTCAGACCAACTATGACTCTCTACCAGAATTTTTTTTCAAGAAAGACGTTTGTGACAGCAATCGACACCTCATTTTTGCCACTGATAGCCAGTTCGACATTTTATCTTCAGCCAAAGTGTGGTACATGGATGCAACTTTCAAGATCATCAGTAAACCATTCTACCAGATGTTTTCGATACACGCATTGCCTTCGTACTGGTGAAGATAACTCACAATTATGTCATAGGAAAGATTTTGAAGTTGAAGCAAAGGAAAAAAAAATATGAAACAAGTATAACATTTTAAACTTAGTAAAAATAAATTAAATAGTCCTGAGTCTGAATCCGGGACAGTTTTTTTTAATCACTTTCCTATTTTCTTGTGTTAAGATGACTAATTGGTAAATTT
The DNA here is from genome assembly GCF_963676685.1 of Mytilus edulis. NCBI lineage: Eukaryota > Metazoa > Mollusca > Bivalvia > Mytilida > Mytilidae > Mytilus > Mytilus edulis. The sequence continues at coordinate 56,480,117 of NC_092347.1, forward strand.
TAAAAAGCTTCAACAGGTGCAATATTTTAAGCACACACTAAATTAATTACAATGCTTCATAGATAAGACATTTACAAATGTAGTGCAGAAGATCTCATGTTTTTATCTCATGTTTTATCTCATGTTTTTGTGCTCGTTTGCCATTTTGGCATTATATGACTGTTTTTATTAGTGCTTTCTGTTTATATTCTTTTGTATATGCATACCAACAGTACAATAAAATATTTATTAGGTCTGTCTGGTTTTTTTTAATTATTCATGATTGAGTAATTGTTTATTATGCGCATTTGGACTATAGGTCTTTGAAACAGTTTTCATCAAGACAAGTAACAATCTTCCATGAGGTACAAAAAGCATACATAGTAATCTCCATGCGGTACGAAATGGTATTACATATAAATATTCGCTGAGGTACGAAATGGCATTTATATTAAACTTTCATGAGATATGAAATGGTATTACATATGAATCTTCGATGAGGTACGAAATGGCATACATATTAATCTTCCATGAGATATGAAATGGTATTACATATAAATCTTCCATGAGATACGAAATGGAATAACATATAAATCTTCCATGAGGTACGAAATGGCATACATATTAAATCTTCCATGAGGTACAAAATGGTATTACATGTTAATATTTAAAATGGTCAAGGTACGAAATGGTCAGGGTACAAAATGGTTTTTGCCAGGGTACGAAATGTGGGGTACGAAATGGTTAGAGTACGAAATGACTATAATTCTTGTATATAACTGTAAACAAATAAAAATAAATATATTGGTTATCTAGAAGTTTTATTAAATTTCTACGAGCTGTCGTTAAATTTTAATGAATTGGTACAGCACGGCTGATACCAATACTGTGGATTCCTTTTTATTCGTTGGATACCAATTTTCATGGATTTCGTGGGTACAGGGGAACCACGAATTTAAATATTCAACGAATTGCAAATTTTCTAAAGGAATGTATGCAAAGTTTGCCAAAACCACGAAATTAAATATCCACAAATATGCAAGTTTTTCTCAAAACACAAAAACTGGTACCCACAAAAATAAATGAATCCACAGTAAATAATTTTTTTAACAGTCTAAATATTTGGTTAATTGGTTATATTTGTATGGAATATGCAAATGTAACCTTTAAAATTTATGTGCTCTTTTGTGGTTTTTTTATGTTTCATAATACATGTCAATTCCAATGCACTGACTCCTGAGCTGATGATACTCCCGGAGACTAGGAGTCCACAAGCAGTGGCAGTATCTCGTCAGGGCTAGAAAATGAAAATCATATTTTATAAATTTGGTGTATTAGAGGGGCTTCTGAGATTCACCTTTGTCAGGAATACTCAATGTAAATTAAGACAGACAATAAACATTTTTATCTACCTCTTCCTTGTCTTTATTTTCTGTCTCCTGAAGTAAAAGTTCAGTCTGTTTTTCTTCAGTTGTTGATCCGGACTGTTGGATTTTATCTCCTCAGATTCCTATAACAGTTATTTTGCAATTACAATAATGAATTTCAGCAACCTTATTTAAACTTTTTCTGAACACTTAAATATGTGAGTATTTACATTATCAAGGGCAAAATACATTACAGCTATTTTTATACAACCACAAAACAATTTTTGGAATCATATAATGGTATGATGTCGTAGTCGTCTGCGTCCTTTGAAGACACATTGGTTTCCGGACAATAACTTTAGTTTACGTGAATGGATATTTAAAATTTTATAACAATGTATAAGAAGCCTCAATACCACGAAAAGAAGGTTGGGATTGATTTTCAGGATGATGTTTCCAACTGTTTATGACTGGAATAAGGGCCCCAAAAGAGGTCCTAAACAAGCATTTTTCTACTTTCAGGATAATAACTTGTGTGTAAGTATTTCAATTGCTCTGAAATTATTCCGCAATGTTTAATACCACAAGTAGAAGGTTTGGTTTCAATTTGGGGGTTATGGCGCCAACAGTTTTGGAATTAAGGGCCAAAAACACATTTTTGTAGTTTCTGGACAATAGCTTGTATGTAAGAGTATGGATCTATCTGACATTGTACCACAAGGTTTCATATCACAAAAGGAAGGCTTGGATTGAGTTTGGGGGTTGATACCCCATTCATGCAGGAATTGGATCCAAAAAAAAGGGCCAAAATTGAGCACATATTTAGTTTCCAGATAATAACTTGTGTTTAAGGGTATGGATCTCTCTGAAATTGTACAAGGTTCCATACTACAAGGGAAAGGCAAAGATCTAGTGTGGGGGTAATTGCTCCAAGGGGGATTTCAAAAAGTTTTGGGAGGTGCCAATTTTTTAAGGGGTTCAAATTTGTTTCCCTTTTTTTTTTTAAAGTTTCAAGAAGAAATCTTTAATTGCACAGTATTGAGCAATAGATTTGTAAGATCTTGATATTGTTTTGTGTCAGAAACCTATTTTATGACAAAGGAGTATGGGCTATAATGGCCTATAATGGCCCAAGTTTATAAGATAAAAAAAATTCTAACAGAGCAGTTTTTCTCCATAAATTATTTGAATATGAGTCAATGATTAATAAAAACTGTTTTTATCTAAAAAGAAAAAAAAAAAAAAAAAAAAAGGTTCAATGACGTCACAATGGTAGTGGCAAATGGCGTCATACCTGGGGAAATAAGCAAAAATACAGAAATTTTGATGTTTTTTCTAAATTTTGACGACCTTACTATACTTGCACCGATTAAAAATTTAAGCATTTTGACAAGTTCATACATATCAAACTTAAGATAAAAAATCTTTTTGGTGCAAGGTTAGTGCGATAGTTTATTTTATATTTTTCATAGCCAAGCAGAGCAATAAAAAGCTGAAATTTGCCTTCCAAATTGGACCTATTCATCTGACAAAGTTTAGTTTATACATTCTTATGCCTATAGAAACTTAATTTTTTTGTTTATGAATGTAACATGTATTCCTAATATTATTTCCGTTAGTATATGTCTAGTTGCACTTCTTAAAAAAATCCGAAAGCAATGAACTACATGTGTAAGGGAGTCAATAACAACTTTGAGGATATTTTGTTTTTAATTATGAAATTTTAGATAGACATGCAATATAACAAAATCTGTACATTATTTATGTTTCTGCTAATTATCAATTCAAAATCTGGTGTTTGAATGTGGCAATCTTCTCTCCCTGGTATTCTCTCTCTGGTATTAGGGTCAGATCCATGATTTTATGTTAGGAAAAAGGGAGGGGGATGGGGGGGACAAGGTATACCAAATTTAAAAGATTGTTTTGCTTAAATTACATAATTAGTGAGAAACATGAAAGGAGTAGGTCCAGTAAGGGCCGATTTTGGCCTCAAATTTCAGGTTCATCTAACGAAAGATTTTGAACATTTTTAAACACTTAAGTGTCTATTTCAGTTGATTCAATTAGTTTATGTGAAAGATTTTAACTGATTTAGGCATTAAAAACGCTCCCTTTCAAGCATTAATATGAAAAATCTATCAAATATGCCAAAAATCATCACTTTTCATAAGGTTTTTGTCAAAATTATAAAGTAGCCGAATCCGTGTTCATCCTCAACCTTTATATATGTTATGTTATATCATCAAATACAACTTACATTCAATATAATGAATGAACACAAATGCAGCCACTTTCATTCAAGACGGAAACTGTCTAAAATTTAACTAAAAAGCTAAAATTGTGAAGATTTAAGTAATTTAGCATGACTTAATGATGCTAGTACCCGATATATGTGCATTGTATTGTCAAAAACAGCCCATATTTAAGTAGCATAAGCATTCTACTTTCCAGTAAATAGCTAAAAGATTACATTTTCACAATTTTGTAAAACTGCTATATTTTGGGGCCAAAAAGGGGTCTTACTGAACCTACTCCTTTATTTTAAAAATGAAACTACCTATATTCCAATTGGATGTGTCTTTGTTGGTAATGAACATAGAGAACAAGTTTTATCAAATTTGGTGGTAAGAGAACGGAAATGGCAAAAGGTAGACAAGATAAAAAATCATAAAAAATTTAGCCCAACTGTTCAGGGTTCAACCTCTGCGGTTGTATCAGGCTGCGCTCAGCAAACATTTCATAATATGCAAGTATGTGTAGAAATTTTAAGATACAAACAATAAATCAAGGTAGTTTTATTTGTATGAAAATCATACCATTACAGGAAAAAATTACTTTCCCATTGATTCAAGGTATTCCTGATATTCTGTGATTGCAATTTTGGTAGAATGGACATCAACGCTAAATTAGCCATTACATGAAATGCTGTATACAAATTAAGCTATCAAAATTTAAAGTGTGTGTATTTGTATTTGCTATACCTATAGCAAGTAGGGGGTGTAGGATGTTCTCGCTGTGTTGAAGACTCATTGGTGGCCGTGGGCTGTTTTCTGCCTTTTGACAGGGTTGTTATCTCTTTAACACATTCCTCATTTCCATTACTATTCTGTCACAGTTTTCTCAATAATAAAGACATCCTAAAAATTTCTTGTTTACATTGTTCTTTCAGGCCAATATCAGAATAGGTATTTAAACCATACCTGGTAAGTTTTGAAAATGTCCCTACAATTCCTCCTGATTTGTTCTGTTTCTTCCTTCGCTTCTTTCAATCGCAGATTTATTTTCTCTTAATTTGCTTTTGTCTCCTTAAAAAAAAAATCAAATATCAATAACATTTGTTCATTTCACTAACATATATATTTCAATAGGTAATGAATGGGTTATAATATCTATTGTGCAAATATTAACATTTGAGGAGAGACCAACTTACATGTATATGTGTATCATCTTACAAATATATTGATTAGCCGTACTTCCTACACTCTTTGTAGAAAAAATTAAATTCAAGGTAGATAACTTTGTTTATTTTCATTTTAGAATGATATGAAAGAGTGTAGGAAATACGTTTTTATTGGCGTAGGAAGCCGTATTGCCTGAAGAAAATCACTGACAGGGGTGTGGAAATATTTGTTGTGAGCTGGGCAAGTAAAACAGTAAATTTCACTTGTCCGGAAAAAAAGTTACTTGCCCTGATGGTCCCAATAAATATTGAAGTATTTCATCGTTAGGGCTATTCTAGAAAAAAATGTATGGGGGTGTTGGAAGGCAGTTTTTGTCAGCATCAGCCACCCAGACAATTGTAATTGAGACTTGTAGTGCATTATAGTGTTAAAAGTTGCTCTGATACCCATCGCCCATGTATTATTAATATAATGTGCCTTCCAACCCTCCCATACATTTTTTTCTGGAATAGCCCTTAGCTAATACAATGTATCATGAATATATGATTCTTAGCAATTTTTTGCATCACAAACAAATGAAATCCATTTGTTTATATTGTGTAAACCTTTAGGAAAGTAGGAAATGGGTTAACATCAATGGGACAGATACCTAACAGCAAACCAACCAATGAGATAACATGCAGAGGACGATTTTACAGCAGTTTTTGTATAAAAATTGTAGCCAGTAGGTACATATACTGAATTACCGGTAAGAGGACAGTTAGTGAACATGGTGAAGTTTTGGTGTTTCTCTCAACTGACACATGTTTTGTTTCTTTCGTAATTGTCTTGAGTAGCAATTCAATCATCTCTTCTATTAACCACTTTGACAACAAATGATGCTGACCTGTCTTCTATAGATATCATAAGACAACAAATTATTTATTTTACGAATTTCCATCCAAGATAGCCAGGGCAATCTAATATACACGATGTCTGAAATTGTCGCTTCCGAATCTTTTTTTAAAATACGTGTTCTTCTCCATCTGCGTTTTAGGTTTTCTACTCGACTCATAACTCATTTTGTCTTGCTTGACCGGTGTCTTTTATAATATTTATCAATCTGACTGTCGATACAAAAATTAAAGAAATGATACTTCCGGTGAATAATGAATAAAACCTAATCGACGATCCCGGGTCAATGGACAAAATCAATGCAATGTTACGCGACTCGGGTTCGCATACCTAATTTTTTTTTTCAATTTCGTTATCGATCTTTTTCGGTATCATGATATTTATCGTCATGGACATTGATGTTTTTACTCGCTGACTATTGGTTTCTTTACATAAATTAATCATCTTTATATGTTTTGGAATTCATTCTATATTTTTGTTGGATTTGAACTTGTATATTTTTTTTACTTGTCCATGGGCAACCGAGACAAAAATAATTACTTGTGCGGTTGTTCAAATGTACGAGTCGGGCGAGTCGGGCATAGCATTTCCACACCCCTGACTGACCTTCCATTGAAATTGAGTGCACTTGTAATCACTGGGTTAGAAATAACAAGCTCAGTGTTGACTGGCTAGTGATTACAGTAATAACTACTTAGACTAACTCAGCCACCTAGGCACATGTAGGATTTCTTAAAGAATCATAAAGCTGTAAGGAAAATATAAATATCATTGCAACATTTTTAAATCGAAATTTAATTCATCTTTCAAACTTCTTTTTTTTTTTGGTCCTTAGCTTACTTAGTGTGTGATTTCATTGTTGAAGGCTGCAGTCACCTATGGACCTTGTTCTGAATATATTTTAGTGTTCTGCGTTGACGGGATTAGTGTCTCATGAATTATAACATTATTGCATGTTTCTTTATATAATTATCTATACCAAAAACAAACCTTATAATCAAGCTTCAAATACTGTTTACAGTTGGATAATTGTGGGAATATACCATCTTCCCATTCTTTGCCCTTCAACTGTTTGCCCAATACATTTACAATTTTCTTCAGGTCATCAATACCTTTGGCTCCATCAGCTGTATAGTTATCTAGACCTTTCATACTTTTTCTGATATTAGGTTCAGTGGGCTGTAATATTCTCATATATGATCTGTCACTTGCCACATCACCAATTCCTGATTCCCTACAAAAAGTCTGATACTGTTCTACAACACGAGAGCAAACACTATTCAAAATTATTTGAGGTACTTGATAAAGTTCTCCATATGATAGTTTTAATTTTGTTTCCAGAAATGGTGAATCAGTCATTACGCTTGGAGACATAACAAAATCAATAAAACATTTAATTTGATGTTCAGACAACCCTTTGCAGGTATAAGGTGAAAAATATACAGGCTGTCCTTTTTCTGAAGCATGTTTTCTGGCTGCTGTATATCTATATTTTGTTAAATCTGGAATATAAGTACTCATTTCTTTAAAAGTAAAGTTATTTGCAAATACTGACAAAATCTGTCTCTGTGTTACCCAATCAGATGATAAATCATAAACTGTAGATTTTCAAGCGTTTTGTCAGATGATGTTGAAGGAAAAGAATTCATGACTGAATGTAGAAGATGACTTCCTTGTCCTGGTGCAAGAACATTAACCACATGTTCAAATATCTTTTCGGTCTTCATTGAATAGTAAATTGGGTGTGTTCGGATGATTGATTCCAGTTGATTTTAAGTTGTTTCTTCACAGGGCTAAGAACTCAGGATTGCAAAAAATTATCAAGTGCTTTACATTTCACTGAAATATCATAATGAGGGATGTCTGAGTTGTCCATATGTTCACTGATGTCAGTGTACTGGCTATTCGGTAACCACAAACTACCCTGAGATTCAGCATTTGAAATCTGAAAAGATAAGAAATATTATGATATTCTAGATAAAATTGAGATTCAAACCATCTCTTGAGGCTGCATAGATAAAATCATGAAGCTGAGTCAGTTTATATTTGATAACCAAAAGTAAGAGTCAGGACATAAGAGCCTCAACATGGTCAAATTTATCAGAAAGTAATCATTATTTGCAACACATGGACACACCATTCAAGCTCGATACAGCTCAGAATTTGAAGTGTGATTAAATATTTGACACAGCATAGGTTTCTGACAGAGAATGAAATTGGTCCAAGAACTTAAAAAATTTAATTTGGACATCTAAAGTTGAGAATGGAAATGTGGAATGTGTCACAGAGAAAACAACTCTGAAGGTCAGCGAGAAACTATAAATTATACACCAGAAACTTAAATTAAAAATCATACAAGACTAACAAAGGCCAGGGGCAAGGGGCTCCTAATAATGTGACGGGTTAAACATTTTTTGGAGATCTCAACCCTCCCCTATACCTCTAGTCAATGTAGAAAAGTAACGCATAACAATTTACCTATATAGGTCCAATATCCAAAATCTTAATTTGTGGTTAGATACAGCATATCAAAGAACCTTAAGAATTCAATTTTTGATGAAATCAAACAAAGTTTAATTTTGGACCCTTTTGACCTTAATATGGACCAATTTGCTGATATGGCCAAAAAATCAAATATCTAAATACACGATTAAATTCAGCATATCAAAAACCCCAATATATTCAATTTTTGTTGAAATCAACAAAGTTTAATTTTGGACCCTGATTTGGATCAACTTGAAAACTGGGCCCATAATCAAAAGAAATCTAACTACAGGTTTAGATTTAGCATATAAAAGAACCCAAAGATTTCAATTTTTGTTAAAATCAAATTCAGTTTATTTAAGACCCTTTGGACCTTTATGTAGACCAATTTGAAATTGGAATCAAAAATAAAAAATCTAAATACACAGTTAGATTAAGCATACATGTATCAAAGAACGATCCATACACTTACACACAAGTTTATAATTGTCTGGAAAATAGTATTAAAGAACCTATGTGAGCACGCTCACATACCCCATGTCCCCACATTTTCATTGGAGAAATGAAATAAGTGTAAGAAAAAAAACAAGAATGTGTTCCTAGTACACAGATGCCCCATCCACACTATCAGTTCAGTGGACCGTGAGAATGGGGTAAAAACTCTACTTTGGCATTAAAATTAGAAAGATCATATCAGAGGGAAAATGTGTACTAAGTTTCACGTTGATTGGACTTCAACTTCATCAAAAACTACCTTGACCGAACACTTTAACCTGAAGCGGGACAGACGGACGACCGAACGGACGCAGACCAGAAAACATAATGCCCATAAATGGGACATAAAAATGAATCTTAATTTCCTGTCAATATGCACATCTACATAATATTTCCTTATTATCTACAAAGTTTCATGAAATTCTATTGTGTAGTTTCAGAGGAGTTGTAGTAGTACATTAATGTAAATAAGTTCAAAGGGACGTAACTCCAAGAAAAAAAATTGAATCCTAATTTCCTGTCGATATGCACAACTACATTGTATGTCCTTATTATCTAAAAAGGTTTTGTGAAATCCTGTTGTGTGGTTTGAGAGGAGTGATGATGACAAGAAACAGGATGGACGGACGGACAGGGAAAAAAACCCTCCGCAACTTCAATGCATTGGGTTTAATAATGCTTCTTTGGGCCCTTTTTTATGCTCTTAATTCATTAACTATTGGGACCATAATCCTCAACCTTCCTTTGATGGTTTCAAACTTTGCGTTAAAATTTCATAGAGTCCATTCACCTAAACTAAAGTTATTGTCAGGAAACTAAATATCTTCAGCAACATGATACTAATATACCACCTCAAATTTTGTTTACGGTTGTATAAAAAGTAAATACATGTGTAAATTACACAAAGTATCCCAAGAATTCAATTGTGGTTAAAATCAAACTAGGTTTGAGTTGGAATCCTTTAAACCTTTATGTGGACCAATTTAAAAAAACAGACAAAAAATCTTTAAAATTTAGATTAATTTTTTCAATTAAGCACATCTACATGTAGGTCCCCTAGAAATAATTTTTTGTTGAGGTCAAATAAAGTTTAATTTTGGACCTTTTAGACATAAACATTGACCTATTTGAAAATTAGGCACAAAAGGTATTGACAAGCTTATACAGAGATATTTCTTGCATTATGAAATTTTGACATGGTTAAATGAATATTTTGAAATTAAAAGTGCAATATTTTGAACATGTTTACAACATATAATAAATATCAAAGTCAAAATCTTCAGTCATTGACGAAAAAATCTGGGAAACTGATTATTCATGTGAATTTTTTGAAGTTCAATTATAATTCTGCACACAATTATCAGATCAGAAAAAAAAATCAAAATTGATCTGTAACTTGTCATGATAAAACAATATACCAAATATCAAATCAATATCTTCAAGCATGCAGGGAAAAGTGTGGAAAACTGATTTGCCGGACTGACAGAATTGACATGCAGAGGGTCTGAGGAAAGACAGTTATTTCGTGGTGCATTTCCTTAAGACAATAAATGGAAATAAAAAAATCCCACCTGCAGTTTCTCAATAAAATTCTTAGTGTGTTGTTCTACTTTTGGGACAAATTATATCAAAATTATAGAAAACTTTATCGGCTCTAACTCACAATACAGACACATGTACACTAGGGAACATAATTGTGGACAACAAATATTCAAGGGACAATAACTGTGTACTCAGCCCAGAGTGCAAACCTTAAGTTCACTTCGCCTTCAACAGTAGGGGACTAATAAATTGTTTGCAAACTAGAGAATCCTTGTATTTTGGCCATTAAAGTTAGGACAGTTAAGGTTTTCATTTTACCTGTGTGCTACAGCTTGCAGCATCTTCTTCCTGATATTCATCATTTTTGTTCTGTTGGAAATCACAGGAAATATTGTCTGGGCTTGCTCTCTGTATCATAATAAAAGAAATAGATTGTATACATCAAATGAACTTAGGGCAATATTATATATATGAATTTACAATATTTCACATACATGTAATATTGACCTCATGTGGCTTATTTTGTAATTTACACAAAGCTTATTTATAGCTAAAACAAATATAAAGTAGCATATTAATCTATTGCAATAAAAAATCATAATATCTAATAAAATCTGTAGATTTAGCTAACAAAGTCCTTATATTTGTATAAAGTAACATTCGTTTATAGTGGAAAATTGTTTAAACGTTGAATAAGCTACAATTAAAAATTGCTTGCTGGTCCCTCTCTGTGATTACCATTATATTACGCTGGTTCATTTCCCAATCAATCTGTCACCAAGGGAAGATAAATAAATCGATTTTCGTTCATAGTCTTTTTCAATCAAAGAGCTGAAAGCTCTGAAGAAAAATGACACCACTGTCTCTAATATTGGGATAGTTTTTATGCAAGTCTTGATTTTCACATACCGTAATTAGTTTAACAATGCAACATGTATCGTAAGCATATAATTGATATTCGTATATGTGTGTGTGTGTGAAGTGAAGGTGACAACTGGCTGGTTTTTTAAGACAAATGAATAGGTCAAGACTAGCTGAATTGTACAAATAAATACCGTAGAAAGGCTTGTATATTTCTCACTGGTACATAGTCTGAATCTGAGTCCGTTCGCTTCCATTCACGTTTGCGCCCACTCATTTTCACCCCTTTCACTTTCACACCGTACATGTTCGCACCCAATCTTAATTGGTTTTGTGTTTAATAACTATGTAAGCAAGTGTTTTCTTATAAGTATAATTGTTGTCATTGTCTCAAAATAAAGTGAGACAGCAATTTTTTTTTTGTGTTGAATAAATCTTAATTATGTTTTGGATAAGGTATTGCTAAAAATAATAATAATCCTTTCTAAATAAAGTGGTATTTTGTCAACGTTTTATTTTGTGTTGAATAACTCTTAATCATGTTTTGGTTAGTGTATTGCTATAACTTGTTTCATTGACTTGTTTCAAAATGAAGTGAGATTCTGACTATGTTTGTTTCTGCGTGTTGAATAAATTTTATCATGTTTTGGTTATATTAGTGGATTGCTATATTTTGGTTTCTATGTTTTATTGTTTCGTTGTTTCAGATCAATGGGACCAAGCTGTTAAAAACAATTATCTTTTGTGTTTTCTCCTTTAAAATCTTCAATGTTTTACTCATACCAAGCTATAAATACATTCAGTATTTACACCAAAGCAATTTAAAACAATAACCATAATTTTCCAATTATTCAACTTGAATTTGAATTAAAATTGGGCGTGAATGAGTAGAGTGTGAATGTGCGAACGTGTAGAGGTGCGAAAATGTATTGGGCACAAACAGACCTGATGCCACACAGTCTGAACCCCCTTCTCCCACAAAATATTAAGTAAATAATCTTTTTGTTACTGCTATCAAAGGTCTAATGAAACTCAGATAGTTTCAAACATTTGTCAAAGAATTCTAGTCAAACTGGCACCTAGTTAAATTGGCACCTGAACGTCGTAGGAAGGCGTCCCAGAAAAATAATAAAATAGCCTTGCCAGACGTCATAATTATTTGGACTAATACATGAGATATTGTGTATTTTTCTGCATTATTTTAACAGTTGAGCATTTTACAGGATTGTTGGTTTAATGCTGTTTAAACTTTACTGAAAAACAAACACCTTAAATTTGCTAATTATTTGGCATGAAAGTTTGATTTATTGAAAGGGACTCATAGTTTTCCATTTTATTTTAATAATTGACTTGTTTTTACAATTACACAAATTGTCTAATTGTTAAAACAACAGCTTTGGTAAGGGCTTCGTTGTTTACCTTTATACACTACATATTCACTTTCGTTTCGTGGTTTACCAAAATACACAACAACATATTCACTATGTACTTGGTAACAGTAATTAATTAATTGAATAGAAAATATTATATCAAATATTATTGGATGCCGAATTGACGTCGAATTCTCAGATCTGCAGTGACATCACAACATGTAACTGACCAATCAATGATTAGCATTTTTGTTATGTAAACAATGTTGATAGGTGATGCGGATAAGATTCCTCTAGATTTTCCATAGACTTATTGCAAATTAATTTAATTGATATATATCATAACCAGTTGAATATAGTAATTTTACTCTTTTAATACTGTTAAAGACACTATATACTATCTCCATTTTGATTTTTAACATACTATAACCTCTGGTTAAAAAATAATCGGCAATTTAAATGATCAGTTATCCCCTTCAAATAGATGAAAAATCTAGAGGATTCCGGATTTCATCACCTCCTGACAAATGTAAATGCCAGGATGTCCGGATCTGAGAATAGGTGCCGATTTGACTAGATGCCAATTTAACCAGGTGCCGACTTGACTTGTACGTTTCAATTCCTCTGCGATCGTTTGCGGTATTTTCTTGAGAAAACCTATTTCCCATCATCAAAGAGAAGAAGAAACTGCTTTAACATGATTCTGGAACGCTTCATGATTGTTAAAATAAGTTTAATTCACTCAAAAACAATTTTAAAACTTGCGATTAAACAGGAAGTTTCCAAAGCACGTGTAAAAGAAGAAATTAACCGGTGAGAGTGGAAATCCGTATATGACAGATATCCCTATAGTACGACTTTGAAAGTAAAACAGTTCAATCCTTTTGTAAAACAATCTTTAATATACCTATCACATTAATGTTTGAATGGTCTTAAGCTTATTCAAACCATATAAGTCGGTATGAAACACCAAAACGGAATGAACAATAACCGATTACGTTTTGTAGTTTACAAATTCTAAAACTGGTTCCCGTCAAACTACAACACTTTGTTCGAGTGTAGTGGAATACAAGCAAAAACCAGTGTAAACTGGGTCCTGGCTGGTTTAATACTACACAATGATGCATAATGATAACACAAGCAGATTCCAGTTTGTTTGGAAAATAGGAAATACGAAACCAAGCGCGGTAGGCAGAGCAATGTTATGAAGCTCAGGTCGGCAGTTATGGAACAATGACTGCATCATTTTCCAAAAATGATGAACGGTTCTTTATATTGGTACATTGTTTGTAATCATTTTAAACGTTTCAAATTTATGAAATTATATTCGTACATCAATGTTTTTGATACATGTACACCAATAACAAAAACTGAAATATATTGAACTGATACATTTTGTAATTATTCAAAATTATATCAGAAACCTAAACTTAATTATAAAATAATGAACCTGTTAAGGGGAGAGAATACTTGCATAACTTTTTCGAATTGGCACATAATACAACGAAATGTCACTATTGCATACAAATGGCACATCAATATAATTAATTATCTGCGAAATCGTCCCCCACCTTCAATGATGATTCTAAATTATAAATATTACCAAAAGTTGTTAATCTATAGATAGTTAAGACTAATGAAAGCTAACCCAATGTAATTTAAAAATATTTCTTTGCAATTTTTCAAAACTTCCTCAGAAAAATACTCGAGCCACTTGACTTTCATAGCTCAAAATTAAAGTTTTTACACAATATTTGAATAAAGTAGTTAAAGATTATTCGCTTCTCAAAGTGTAAGACGCAATAAAAGTCGTATGCTTGCACCATCCTACCGAAATACGGATTTAATTAATTCCTGAACATTTCGACATTTCTTCGTATATTTTGAACAAAACCGGTTTTAACCAAATCACAAGTACGTGTTAAGATCCGACTAAATACCTATTTTCCTATATGGTCAGGTAAAGTTGCTATATAAAGGGATGTAAAAATTGGTCAAATACTTGAAATTGGTTAACAGATATATCTTTTGCAAAATCCTGTTTATATTTCCATCAGAAAATATAACTTTCCTAATTATGCTAATGCGTGTTACAATTTTTTTTTTCAATATTTTAAATCTTGCTATTTTTTTCTGGAGTTCAGAAGAAAAATGAAGAAGCTAAGTATTGGAGGCTTTTCATAAATAGCTTTAAAGGAAGGATCATCTTCATCAACATCTTACATGCATGATGATGCATATTATTGGCAGTTTAGTGTATTTGCATGATAGTCATTTACGAACCAATAATTTGTTGCAATGTCAGAAAAATATGCAATTTTGATGATGTCAGTACATACATGTAACTGCTCCATTCTACTGTTTTACTTGGAGAAAAAAAAAGTTGTTTTGATACTTTTTTTATAAATCAATAGCATCTTACAATTACAGTTTCTAAGAAATACTGTAGCTACTTTGTAATACTTATTTTAAAACACAATTTGTACTGACTTTCCCAAAAGTAAATTCTTACATTATATATCATATATATTTTCACCCTAACAAACATCTCACAGTAATATTTCAATCATATCTGTTACATGTATCATGGTTATTGTAATAGAATTCCTACCTCCTCTGAGACAGTAGTAATGGTGGTACATGTATCTTCAGAATTTGCTTTTACAGGTGCATATAGGCTTTCTGTAGGATTATCTTTGTCCAGGATGGCATGCACCATGTCACTTCTACATTTTCGACAGACTTCTGTGATGACAAACAAAAAATACAATTTTATCACCAGATTATAGACATTTTTAATATAATGTACACAGTGCTCTAGCTAGAATTCAAAAGGGGCAGGGTGCCAGTGGAGGGCAGGGCACTTTTTTATGATAGGAGAAGGCACTGCTCATTTTTTTTTGTCTACGTCCCTGCGTGTATCACGATTTCACATTTTTTTTTCTGTTTATATTGTTAATAAAGATGCATAAGTTGTTGTTTTGATTATTTATTCTATAAAATTTGCATAAGAAAAGTCATTCATACTACATGTTCTGAAAACATGGCAATACACATTCATACTATTAACCAAAGAGGCAAAATAAACTTACTTTTCTCCCCCACCCCCTCTCCTTCCAAAAGAAAGATCATAAACTAAACATCTCATAGTTTACCATACATGTACATGACAGATAATTTAAAATTTTCATCTAGAGCTTGGCCATCAACACCTGTTTTCATTGTTCATGTTCAAAAATATATTATTTAGTGTAGCTTCATCAAGTTGATTTGTGATGAGAGTATAACTGCACACTTTTAGGTTAGAAAGTACACAGCTTGGACACCTGTTCAGAACTTATACAATTCATATTTCATTTTTGACAATGTATAAAACATGTAAAACATGGATTGCCAAAAGTATGATTATCAAAAATAAATTGCAATATATTTTTTTTTGTATGTTCAAAGACAGTTAATATCCTTAAGATAACATTCTTATATAATTTTGTATTCAATTGGTTATTTTTTCCTATTTTTAGTGCTAGATAATATTTTAGGAGCACAATTTTGTAATAAGCTTTTTCAGGGGAAATAACTCCAAAATTAATTTCCATGTTTACGTCTGCTTGTCGCTCACAAGTTGAGATGAGCGATGTTTCTGTAAAGGCATAGTTTTATTTTGATAACTTCAATTCAATTCTAAATTCACGAAAGTCTTCATTCATACACTCTTCCATAGTGACTTGAGGATCGAAAAGAAAATGCCGACACATTCATCATATTTATGACAAAAAGGTACATTGTCTTAAAATTAAATTACCTAGTAATTTAAAACACCTTTGAAGTCTTATCCACTATAATTGATTGTAATGACATGATTAACCTTGTTACCTGGGGGCAATCACCAGGTGTCAGATATGTAATTGAACTTCTGATAAGAAATCGATGAAACAAAAGGCAATTTTACCAAAACGGCACAAGGGTTTTTCGAAAAACGGCGTCAGGGCAGACGGGCGCGGCTGAGGGCACACAGGGCGCGGCTGAGGGCACCCAGGGCGCGGCTAAGGGCACCCAGGGCGCGGCGCCCTTCTATTTTGGGCTAACGAGACCACTGGTACATATATATATATTAATTGGAGAAAAGAATGAGCTACATGTACTCAAGTATTGATACAATGGTCTTCCTCTAGACTATATAAATATAGGAATGACTGTAACCATACATTAATTCATCCTGCAACAAACCAACTATTCAACTATTGTACAAATTGCAGGTACACAAATACATGCATTGACAGGTATAATTAAAGCTCCACCTTTTTTGCAGGACTGCTATTATGTGAAATTGATCTTGTACTGCGTGCATGCCCTCCTTTATCAAGGTTAATGTTGCAAAGGTTTTATTATGTCTACATATATATATATATATATATATGACTAAAATAACATGTACAGATAATAACACAACTGTTACAATAAAGTACAAAATTCCAACATTTCAGTTCTTATGATTTGAGTTTGCTTTTCAACTGACAATGCAACAAGAATGTGTCCCTGGTACATAAATGCCCCATTGGCACTATCATTTTCTATGTTCAATGGACCGTGAAAATTGGGGAAAATCTCTAATTTGGCATTAAAATTAGAAAGATCATATCAAAAGGAACATGTGTACTACATCAAAAACTACCTCGACCAAAAACTTTAACCTGAAGCAGGACAGACGGAGGGACGAACAGACGAATGAACGTACGATTGACGGACGCACAGACCAGAACACATAATGCTCATAAATAGGGCATACAAATCTTTCAAGGGCCTTAAATGCCGACCGGCATGAAGAGAATAGGTGAGGTGAGGTGACAAATCTTTCATGACGGTTGAAAATAAAATAACAAGAGTGCACACGCTGAAATGTCTCTCCTTCTTTACTAATCATTGATATTATGTTGATACCGGTAGTCCTAAATATAAAGCTTAATTACAATTTAAACATAAACTTAACACTGAGCAATGAACCATGAAAATGAGGTCAAGGTCAAATTCAATCTGAGCGACTGACATATAGTCATCAAATATTCCATACACCAAATATAGTTGACTTATCGCATATAGTATTGGATAAACACCAAATATAGTTGACTTATTGCATATAGTATTGGATAAAAAGACCAAACTCAAAAACTTAACTATAACTACTGAACCATGAAAATGAGGTCAAGGTCAATTGACACCTGCCAGTTGGACATGTACACCTTACAGTCCTTCCATACACTGATTAAAGTAGACATATTGTTTATAGTACATGTACATGTATCTGAGATATGGACTTGACCACCAAAACTTAACCTTGTTCACTGATCCATGAAATGAGGTTGAGGTCAAGTGAAAAATGTATGATCGGTATGAGGACCTTGCAAGGTATGCACATACCAAAATATATAGTATCCTGTTACTTACAATAAGAGAGTATTTCATATTACAAAAAAATCTTAACTTTTTTCAAGTAGTCACTGAACCATGAAAATGAGGTCAGGGAAATTGGACATGTGACTGACAGAAACTTGGTAACATGAGGCATCTATATACAATTAAAGTATGAAGCATCCAGGTCTTCCACCTTCTAAAATATAAAGCTTTTAAGAATTTAGCTAGCGCCGCCGCCGGAACACTATCCCTACATGTACAATGTATGTCCAGCTTTCTGCAACAAAAGTTGCAGGCTCAACAAAAATGATAGTCTCATATTATACACTAGGACAAAACATGCTTATACATTTTGTACATGTAAATAACAAAAAAAAGAAATAATTGTTTACAAAAGCTTACAAAACTGGTCTACATGTGAGTCACATGTACATTGTATATGTACGTTAGCATAACTTGTTGCATTCCTAATACCAGTAAACTGAGATACATGCATGTTTCAAATAAGTAACACAAATGTCATGTATGTTGAGTTGATTTTTTTCTAAATCAAGAAGTGGGAGATACAAAGTTAAATAATCATGGCTTAAGTCAGGGTATTTGTAATTTACATGTAAAAAAATGTTCAATGATCATATTAAGTTGAAGAATTTAATGTTATCTTATATATACATGTACATGTTGTATATTTACCTTAACTTTGGGACCAGGGCCAGAGGACTGATTCTGTGAGTCTGAGTGAGTTCCTGGAATGGGTGTAGAGAACTGCAGTCTCTTTCTGTTGCCATTAGGAGTTAATCCTCTGGGTGGGCTGAATTTCTTTCCTTTTGGTGTTAGAAGGGGTTAAACAGTCCCTGTTTCGCCTTACACTACGTACATATTCTAACTTAATTGTGAAATTCTTAAAGTTATTAGAACCTTTTTTTTAGAGTGTCAGTCAACTGTTTGCATTGTTTCTGGCTGTTGTATATTGTTTTAAGAGATTTAAAACATGCATCACATACATAAGGGTCTTCATTTTCTTCAACATATACTTTCTCAACAGATTTTCCTCCAACTGGTATCAATTTGCAGTAGTTTCAATTAGACCAACATCACTATGTTTCATAAGTTGTTTACGCCTTCGCTCCGTTTTTAAATTGTTCACATCAAAAATTACAAAATAATGTTGACCAAGGATTTGTAAGACTAATTAATACAAATCCTTGTGTTGACAATGCAAACACGTGTTGTCAAATTCCATTGTTATTAAGGTGTTTACTTTTAATCATGCTCCGCCTTCTTTTCCAAGAATTTGCGAACAGGTAAATACTTACGTAATAGGTAATATAACCTACTGTAATCGTATCATCTGTTTATGCTCCGCCTTTTTCTCCCGCCAAATCTGTAATTGTAAACAATAGCCCATAATTCACCGCGTCAATCAATTTCCGCTTTGACGCGTTCTAACTGTGTTAGTCTGTTTCCCGGCCGTTATTGAAATTCTTGACAATATGGGTGTTCCATTTTAGGTCTGCTGAGTTGCCTGT
Organism: Mytilus edulis; assembly: GCF_963676685.1. NCBI lineage: Eukaryota > Metazoa > Mollusca > Bivalvia > Mytilida > Mytilidae > Mytilus > Mytilus edulis. The sequence goes on from NC_092347.1 coordinate 56,499,448, forward strand.
CTGTCTGTCTGTCCGTCAACATGTTGGACATTAACTTTAAATATAAAAAAGAATATGTGGTATGATTGCCAATGAGACAACTATGATCAACTATCCACAAAAGACCAAAATGACACAGACATTAACAACTTTAGGTCACCGTACGGCCTTCAACAATGAGCAAAGCCCATACCGCATAGTCAGCTATAAAAGGCCCCGATAAGACAATGTAAAACAATTCAAACGAGAAAACTAACGGCCTTATTTACAAATGTATGTAAAAAAAATGAACGAAAAACAAATATGTAACACACTATGATAAACAGAGACATATAATACAAATGTCTCTGACATAAACAAACGACAACCATTGAATATACAGGCTCCCATTTACCAATTTTCATAAAACTTTGTTTATTTCTATTGACGTGAGCCAGTTTGAATTAAGATATTTCACACTATTGCCGGCACTGTGTGAAATATCTTAATTCAAACTGGAAAAATAGCCATTTCTATAGAAATGGATATTTTACCGGAACCAGTCTATGGAAGAAGCGATTCGATAAAACCTTTTCTTATATCAACGAGCGATATTGTCTTATATCAACGAGTTTCATTGTGGGAAATTTCAGACGAATGTTAGCATTTGTACGAAGGAAATATAAAGTAATGATTCTTTTTTAAAAACAGGGTGGCATGATTTAACAAGACATACGTCTGCTGTATAATTTCCATGAATTATTTTAAGTTATACCAAGCAAGGTGTATTTAAACGACAAAATTGAATTGTTGAATAAATGAAACATAAATGCACGATTTATCATTTGTAGATGTACAAATTCAATAAATGTCATGTAGCAAATGATGTGGAATGCAATTGAGATGAATTCAATTGTTGGATAAGCCAAAATCGCCTATAAGTCAAAGATACTGCTGTATTTAAAATATCAATGCGATGTTTGTCTTATATCATAGCGATATTTTTTTAATATCAAAAATTTATGAATGCTATACTTTTCTGTTATAACTGCTATAGTTTTCTAATATAAGATTAATACGATGACACGTCACAATGCATGTCAAAAGAACCGCAAACATAATTCACAAACTTAGTTCATGACCGGCTTAATGTTTGAGGATCAATATCACTAAAATTTCGTATCTGTAACAAAATTAACGCTTACACGATCTTATCATTTTTTAAATGTTGCTTGACCCTATTGATATTTGAAAGTGTTAACAACCTGTTCAGTCTATTGTTTTCAATCACATGGTTTAACCGACTAATTCTGTTTGAAGTGATGATGCAATGGTGGAATTTAAATGCGGTTGTAAATAGACTACCAACCTATTAGATTCTAATATAGGTCCAGTGGCCGATTAATGCATTTGAATTGGGACTTATGGTTGGACCCCACCCCCTTATCATAGGTTTGGAACCCCCTTTTGAAAACGGCTGGATCTGCCCTTGAGGTCACACTGCTATAGCCTATCCACATGGGTAATATCGAAACAGACAAAAACTAGATATGTCAAAGCAACAAGAATTGTCCCTTCTTAAAATGTTGAAAAATTTGCAATTTCAATAACAAATGTGGACACAAACATGATGGTAGTCTCACATGTCAAAAATCGGCTCAAAATCTAGAGGCGTATAGAAAAAGAGTCTGTTTAACTGTGATTTTCAACAATTTTCGAAGTTGTTAAAGGGAAACTTCGCAAAAAAATCAAAAATTGATATTATGTTCATTCTGTATAAAAATGTTCAAATTCATAGATATTAAAGTTTTATTCCGCTAGATAAGCGATCACCATCGATTTTAAATTTAGAGTATCAATTCTCCGAGATCCGCCATCTTGTCTTCTTTCCCGATGAATAAAAACGATATGTCTATAAACCACAAAGAAACAAAACTACAGTAACCGATGTAGTCGTAATTGCGTGTCGATATCTTGTCAATCGTACGGTTGTTTAATACGACTAACTAACTTGATACGGAAAATATTCTTACTTTTTTTAAATTACCATGGTCTGTTGTTTTTAAACTGTTGATATTGGAATTAGGTGAAAAGTCAAAGTTGAAATCATAAATAAGTGTTCCGTGAAAATTGTTTTCGAAAATCTAATTTGTTCATAATTCTTTAAAGTAATAAACTTTTTTCAAATATATTTTGATCTTCCCTCATCTGATCACCAGCATGGCTAAAGGTATTACTTCCAAAGGTATTGTGAGGGGTGTGAGGTGACACGTCCAGGTATTCAAGCGATTTCCTGTCGGGCTTGCAAGTTCATGCATCGTTTCACTTCTGCAGGTATTGATCAGTGTACACGGCTGATAACTTATAACTTATAACTTTCCATTTTGAACTATCAGATGTATAATATACAACTCTGTCTTACTTGTCATTACTAAACTCATACGCTTGTTTATAAATAACATTTCTGGTGTAAAGAATATAATTCATAATATATAAATAATACCCAAAAAATAAGATTTGATGAAATTAAAATCTATTTAAATATTTTTTCCAAGGGTGAATTTGGGAAAATGTAATATATAGTCATTGTCAATAGTGAAGGACAGATTGGAACAGACCAGAAATATGGGTCCGTAGAAATACCGCAAAGGACTTCTTAGTGCACTCAGAACTTAAATTTTGCACTAAGAACCATATAGAGTAGTATTTTTGGCACAAAGAAAATGCAGTATGGAAGAAGACAATAAAAAGATACATACTTTAAATTTTCAGAATTGTATCTTTTGTAATAAAGAAGTTATTTAAATATAAGACTCGGCACGTGCCACAATACCCTAATTATCACCCGCGGAGTGTGTAATCAATTAAACAATTGTGTGCATTCATCCATGCTGGACCAATTTGTTATTTAGATTGAATAGGTAAACAATCACAGTCAACAGTTTTTGTTTTGTTTTTCAGTATAACAATCGATCTAAATCTTGTTTAATTGTATATTTTTCCAAGTTTCCAAGAGAAATAATAGTCTAATAGTAAAAGAAGCCCGTAAAATTGTAATTTACAGCATATTCAACGTTACATTATGTAAAAGAATTAATTAACTAATAAAAAATAACAATCGGAAAACAGCGGAGATGAAAGGAAATATCTTTGCTAACACATTTATAATATATAACACTAGATGTAAGAAAGTGTTTATTTTCACGGCTGTTACATTAAAAAAATCTTTTAAAAATTGCACATTTTGTTCCGAGTGTGAATAAATTTTCTATCACGATTTTTATTTTCTTTTTATAATTTTAAAACGAATATGATATCTTAACGTAAATAATAACATACAAAATTGCAACCGTTTGATTTAAAAATCAATTTAGGCGTAATTGAATATTCTATTAAATTTCGTGTTGGAATTAGTTGTAGACTTCTTGATTTGTGAAAAATGGCTCATTTTCTTTATTTTCTTTGCAACCAAGATGATTTGAAAATATTCCATCATTTTAGAATCGAATGATATATCTGATACAGCCGTGTAATAGTTTTGACAATTTAAAAAAATATTTACTAACTTTTTATACATTGTTACTTGGATGGAGAGTTGTCTCATTGGCACTCATACCGCATCTTCTTATTTATATAAGGTGAACATTTTGAACAAGCAACCCTGTTCGTAACTTTTTACTCTGTCTACTATACTGTTTCTATAATTACTTCGTATCAGAGATATTAAGTATATGTCTATGTTCGAATGTAAAAGTAATAAGAACTACCTCTTGCAGTCTTTCTATTTTTTTCTTGTAGTCGGGTTTTTCTGAACCCCACGGACGCCACATTTTCACACTACCAGATACCAGATATATCTTTATATGTTAACTCGTTTGTTTTCAAAGATAAAGTGAAATAAAAGATGCAACAATTTCTAACAAAATCACTCAAAACTGGCTTCTTGAAAGAAATCAAAAGAAGTTTATTTAACCATTTCTATTTGAGAAATTCATAAGAAAACATTGTGCACAAAATTAATTATTTTTGTATTAATTCCCTCATCAAGCTTGATATACACCAAGCCCGAACATCTTCGTTTATTCAACAATTACCATAAACCTATCAATTAGTCATGATCAAAGATAATTGTTTATTTGTTAAGGTTGATTGAACATGATGATTGGCGATGACCATGTACATCAAGGTATTAACGACAGTCACGTGCTTAGTGGCACGCGCTGATTAAAAAGTCGAATAACTTCATAATTATTAAATATTTTTTTATCAAACTTTGAATTTAATGTTTGTAAGCATGGCCGTTATTAAATACATGTTCTTTGTGCTGATTAAACACTGTTTTCACCTTCTTAGTGCTTAATTCTTGTTCTGAGTGCACTAAGAAGTCCTTTGCGGTATTTCTACGCACCGCAGAAATATTGATTTAAAAAAATGTACGCACTTGCCGACGATTCGTTTATACGACTGGATAGAAAGTTACGGAACTATAGCGCAATTTAAAATATATACGTGTATACATTGAACATAAGAAAAAAACATATATTTTGAATAAATAGGGGTAAAAGTGTTGTAAATAGACTAGCCAACGTATGCCAACAGTATGTAATCATCGAATGTCGATAGACTACAGTTGTATACCAAAAATTTGATTTAAATACAGGTCGATGTATAACTTTTGCTTTGGTTCATTGAAGCTGTGGACCTAGGAAAATCACAGATTTATATTTCAATAAGATTGTTCTCAAACAAAGGAAGCAATTCGTCATCACAATTGTTATATATGCCACTGGACGAACACTAATTATCCCCAGGGGATGTGAATATTTTGCTGGGAAACTTTTGAGTATCAAAGTTTCAAATTAATTTCGGGATTTATTTTCTTTCTTGGTATTCAATAACCGAAAAAAGAATAAATTACTTGTTCGCTAAATAGGGATATTCTTGTCAGATAAAAGAATTTTAGTTATATTTAAAAAATAGGGAAATATGACATTAAATTGGTTCTGTCTTTTTTTAAACATCGTTAAAACGATGTGTGTCTAAGGTGAACGCCACAAGAACCCTGTAATACTAGTACGAGAGTATAGCATGTAAACATTCCTTCTCAATAATATGGTTGTATTGGAAAACTTTTCATACAGATTGACAACTCATTGTCCGATATGCATGTAATATTTGCCACATGACGCCCATAGTTCTTTCTACCATCATCACCTTATTCCTTGATATTGCTGTAAACATCGATGGTTCACACCCAAACAAAATGGGAGTAATGAACCTTCAGAGCTTCTCCGTGTTATACACTTGTGAAATATATAGACGAAATTTCTGTATTGAAATGAATCTACATCTCACAAACAGGATTTTCAAATAACGATTTTGAGTAATCACCTTACAAACCAATATAAACGTATGGCGAGATATAACCATGAAGGAATTTAGTTTTTGTCAGAACTCATCACTATATCATAAACGTATACGTATATATATGCATACAGTTTCAAATATCAAGAACAAGCGTTCGATGTCGATAGTCTGTTCTCTAACTGTTCATAGTTAGACATGTCACTTGTTCATTCTTGGAAGCCTTCATATTCCCCGTCTAACGATGGGAACTCTTTCTGATTGTGTTGACTATAAATGCTTGTATGGTAATTCTGTCGTTTATCTGTACAAGCGGTTGCATTTCCTCTCCTTTCCCAACAAACAAACGAACGAAACGCAACTAGTCTGATTTCTCTGGAGCTCATCCTCAATGGCTCTTATACGTCAGGAAACTTACATGTATACTAATAATGATTGTTTCATGAACAACGATGTATGAACGAACTATTATAAATTCGTCAATATCTGTAATGCATGACTTAAGTATAACTTTTATTACAACTACTGTATTACTTATTTGGATTAATGACGGCTATCATGTTCAACATTGCACAACTATTATCATAGAATTTAAAAAAAAATCCTCAAAAATCCTCAAAAGATATAATGCCTTAGCTTAGATAATTAGTATTCTTTTCACAAAAAGTTCGTGTAAATGATTGTCAAATGAATTTAATTATGTAAGAATAAAATGTTAAAAAGAAACTAAAAAAAAATTATGCATGTTGTATGTTGTATTTTTTTGTCAATTAAAAACTTTAAAATTGCAATAGTTTTATTAGCATTTAAACACAGCCAGATTTGAATACAAGTTAAGAAATTCCGGTAAAGTCAATGATATCAAACAGATGTACAATGGTATATCAAATTGGGTAATATTGCATTTAGTTTTTATTAAAGATTAAAACTACTATTATTTGCTTCATATTTGAATCTTTACGCCAATTGCCGCTAAGAAAGTAATCAAAAATTGTTTCCTTTTATTTTTATACACTTTCGGAATTACGAATCTGAATTTTATTTTCAATTAATTTACACAATTTAATTATTGTATCTTTATTCTCATCGTGCATTTAATCTTAGTGTATTAACATCATGACAGCATATACTCTAATCCTTTCTATTTATCCTTTCCAAATAACAACATTTATACCTGTGTACGCTTGAACTCACACCTGCGGCTAAATAGCTACAAGGTAAACGAATTGACCTCAAGCCGAGAAATATACAGTGACCTTTACAAAATAATATACACACTCTGCTCACACATTAGTTGCATTGAAATGATTATCAAAACAATAACGGTAAATAGAACTGAAATATTTTCAGTTCAATATCAGTAAAAATGTTCAATAAATATTTTATGAAAAAAATCTCAACAATAATTAATTAAATTTATTCAAAAACATTTACTAGAGATAATTTTATAGGAGTTTAATTCAATCAATACAAAACGGTATATATATGCATATTCACTTTCGTTCATTCTTATATTGTGGTTTATAACTTCGACCATTCGTCAGCTGTGCGCTTTTAATTACGTATATTGTCGATAAGCTATAAGAGTTAAACAGATTTTATTTTTTCCCAGAATTCAATAAATCGGGCTAATACGTCACGATCCACTCGAGAATTCAACCAAAAAAGTTACAAATACTTGATTTTCTCCGTTATTAGAAGGAATATAAATTTAAAACTTTGCAAATGTGTTTTTTATGTTAAGATGAACATAATTAGATGATAAGTAAAAAATCGCGGAATTTCCCTTTAACCCTTAATTTTTGCCAAAATTAGCGGAGCAAAACAATTTTAAATTTCATCTGCAAATCATCATAGTTAGCTCACATACAAAAAAAAAATCAGTCCAATATCTGAAAGCATTTAGAAAAAAAGTCTGTATAACTGTGATTTTCAACAATTAATCATAGTCCATAGCCCGTAATTTCGGCAAAAATTAGCCAAGCAGAACAAAACTTAAACTTGATCTGTAACTCATCATGGTTAACTCACATAACAAAAATCAGCCCAATGTATGAAGGCGTTTAAAAAAAAACCTCCGTATAATGGTTTTGTTACGGAATGGCGGAATTTCGAAATTACGGAATTTCAGAATGACAGAATTTAGGAATTACGGAATTTCGGATTTTCGGATTTACGGAATTTCGAACAAGGGTAAAGGTATATGGCACCGACAACTTCGTTACTTAAAAGAAAGGAAAAAAAACATTCTTTCAAACAGTCCAATCCAATACAGCTCCAAATAACAATGAATATTCAAATGGTAAAATAAATATTCCAAACAAATTAAAATGTACAAATGATGATGTCCCGAACTTTGAAGATACCAACTGAGTAGACTCAGACTATAAATTGAACAACCTCAGATACAACGAAAATCATAAATCTTGACAAACAGAAAATGTATTTATTATTAACATAGAAAAAAAAATGAGAAGGAAAACAGTTCTTTTTTATATCAAAGACTTTCCCCGTTGTTAAATCTATATCACTATGAACATAATCAGCTCGCCGCCTGGACTTGACGCTCTTTTACATCGCGATGACCGTGAGGGCATTCCGATGTATTGTTACCACAGAGATTTGACTTGCGTTTTTGACTAGTAATCGATCGTATAAATACGCGAAAATTTCTTAGTGGAAAATAACAATCCGTATCGCTTGTTATAAATTCATTTCTTCAATGAATACTAAAAAAATGTTTAGAAAACAAATGAATAAGATGTAAATGTCTGTTGACGTTAGAAATGTATTTTATATTTTTTCTATATTTATACATTTAGATCGTTTAGTGCTGTGTATTTGGTATTTTTATTGACGTAATCGTTCTTGTACCATCACGCAGCGATGTTAAGGGCATTTCAAGAAATTTCCCATTTTTATACACAAGAAACATCATATTGAACTCAGAGATATTTTTCTCTGTCTAAAAGTCAAAATACACGTCAAAGGAGTAAACGGATGAAAAAGGGTCTATTCTGATTTACATTCCAAACTTTTATTTTTAGAAAAATATAAATACACTAGTGTCACGTGACTTCAAACTGAAAGTAACGACAATTTCCAAAAAAGTCAAAAGTGCAGGTTGAAGATGATATCGGATCACCCTGATTTTGGTCTCCCTGTAATCGGCATACATTGTTTTACTTGGAAAGTGCTGTTACTAGTTTTTTATTAGATGTCGTTACCTTTAAAGCTTTAGACGTGTGTTAGTTCATATTGCACTTAACAAAAGATTCAGCACCCAAATGACTTTTTGAAGGACAGGAAATCAGTTATTTATAAGGGGTTTTTCTGATATAAGATTTATAGATGTAAGAAGATGGTGCACGAGTCGAATGAGAGAACTCTCCACCAAAGTAATAGTTTGTTTTAAGTAAACCATGCATTATAGATCAAAGTATAGGGCATTAAACACGGAGCCTTGACTCACAGCGAACACCTCGCTATATATAACCAAAAAACTACTAGTGTTAAACCACTGAAACAGGAAAACCAACCGTCTAATTTGTATAAAAAAGGAAATTCGAAAAAAGCACAGGCCAAAATTTGTCGAATCAATCTGAACGAGGACAGTATGATTCATCTTTGTCAGTTAGTTTCATTGTTATCAATAAAGAAAGTCTTCCATGCATGCGTTGCGAGCATATCTGATATATATTATTTCGGTGCGTTCGTTATAAATTTGCTAAATGTTATATATATGTGAACAATGATTTTGATACTTAGCTATTTGATTGCGACATTGTTTATTAAACCCCATTGGTACTGGCATTTTCAATTTTTGAAAATGGTGGATTGAACCTGGTTTTATTGCGCTAAACCTGTCACGTGTATGACAGTATCATCAAATTCTGTCATATTTACAACGATGCATGAACAAAACAGACATAATAGGTAAAATTGTCAAAATATGGATACAGCAGTCAAATATTAATAGTAATGAGTACTAATATTGATATAACAAAAACACCGCTATGATATTTTAAAAGTATCGCATTGTTTATTTATGTATATATAAGAAAAACACAGCACTTCAAATTTTACACGGGCATAAACTTAAGCTTCTAACTAACTTCTGAATGTATATTTAGACTCAATTGTTGTTTATATTTGAATAATAAGTTTTAAAGTAAGTATTTTCTTAATTTTTCGTTGTTTATATCTCCTGCGCCTCTTTATCATAACGTTATTCATATTGACCAATCAGGATGCAGCATATAGGTACAAATATAGCTTTTGTATGAGGTCGATACAAGGATATATTGACCTGAAAGAAGTATATTGACTGAGGACGAAGTTCGAGGTCGATATACTTCTTTGGGTCAATATATACTGTATTGACCTCATACAAAGGCTATATTTGTTATATTATTAATTTCCGACCATGTTTGTATCAAAATCGTCATTTAGGTTTGTTGGAACTTTATAGATATTACATTGTCTCCTTGACAATAACAACATATTTAAGTTGTTATTTCATTTACTTTTTTTGGACATCTTATGTATTTGAAGATTTTTTTTAGTCAAATAATCGATCACAGATATCATTTGTTTCAAAACGTTAAACAATATCCTGAAATTCATTACATGACGTCACAAAGTATATCGGTTTTTAGATATTCTCAAAATAACCGTGCAATATGCATTTTGCCGGTCAATATGCTTTTTGCTATCCGCCGTTTTCTCTCTACCTTCGAAAATATAGTTTAACATGTGACTATCCCTAAACGAATCAAATTTGTTAAAATATACGAATTAATAATATTAGACAATATCGCTATGTGATATAAGAAAAGTTCTTATCGATACGCTTCTTCCATAGACTGGGCACCATTTATTTAGTGTCTTTTTGCCGGCGCTGGAAAAATAGAATATAAGTTAGCAGATGGACATTTTATGTATACATGATAATAATAAAATTAATTAAAACTAATAGAGACAAGTCCCGTTAGAATAGCAAGTCCCTGGTAAGCGGAAGCCAAGTTGAAACCTATTTTATTTAAAGATATGGTATGCAATTCAAATAACTAGCTATTATTTCAAAAGCAATCCAGTTTTTTTTTAGCTATGCGATCGTCTATGTCATATTGTATATATATTTTTTTTATCAAATTTATGATGATGCAATAGATTTCTATAGAAATAGCTTTTTAAAATGGCTGGATCCGCCCCTGGAGCTGGTCAAATAATCATATTTGCTATTTTGCCGATGCCCGATTAAAAGCCTTTACTTTAATGATCTTTAATATAATTATGTTTCCCCTTATTATATGGGGACGAAGTCCCCAATAACAGTAGAAAATTCAATAAAAAAAAAAAATTCGGGAAAATTTCCCGAATTTTTCATTGTACTAATGAACTCAAAATCGTTCAATTTTTTTATGTCATGTTTTGAAATCCCGGACCTGCGCAGAAATGTACAATATACTTCCTTTTTCCGGTCTCGTTTGTATGGAACTTTGAGTAAAATACATATTTATCAGTCTAGTATAAAATAGGAAGGAACGTGCAATACCAATTTCATTTTTTATAATTCCTTGATATGAAAAAACGTTACCTAATGATAGCGTTTCTTTGTTTACATTGCATATGACGTCATAATTTAAATAACGTCACAACTAAAATCCCTAACAACAGAACCAAAATCGGAAACGTTACGGTATTTCCGTTTCTTTTTTTTTGACAAATAATTAAGTTACAAAAAAATAATTCATACAGACTTCGTCCCCATTTACAGGTAATGCCTGCCTCATATTATGGGGACGAAGTCCCAAATTACGGTAGAAAAATAAAAAAAAAAATAAAAAATCGGGAAAATTTTCCCGAATTTTTCATTCTACTACGTTAACTTTTTTATTCAGATCTACTTCCTGTTCCGGTCTTGTTGCTTCCTGTTCCGGTCTTGTTGGCATGAGTTTTGAATAAAATGTATATTTATCAACATATCATCAAATATAGGAAGGAATTCAACACCCAATCATTTTTAATAATTGTTTGATATGAAAAAAACGTTACCTGATAACAGCGTTTCTTTGTTTACATTAAATATGACGTCATAACGTAAATAACGTCACAATTAAATCCTAACAACAGAACCAATATCGGAAACGTTACGGTATTTCCGTTTATCAACATGTTTGAATAATAAAAAAAATAACACAGACTTCGTCCCCTTTCACAGGTAATGCCTGCCTCATATTAAAATCAAGAATTAATGAGTTTGGGATGTTTTCACGAAATGGTCAAGAAATTACTTCAGTCTGACGTTTAACGCCATTTCAACTGGTACCGTATGTGGACGTCGTCAAACCGGGAACTGAAACGTTCAAGTTCAAGGCCATCATTAGCTCATACCGACCGTTAATATTTGTATATTGTATTCCGAAGGCATACTGAATGTTTTACGAAGGGGACCAACCTAACCAAAGATTTACCTTTAGCTACACACTCAATGAAATCGGCTGTAATCGATATTTAAATATGACAGTTGTGTTGTAGCTTCAGTAGTAGTTGTAGTAGCAGTATTATTATAGTAGTAATAGTATTTTTGGGGTCTTTTTCCGAACATATATTTTAATTTACCCTTTCAGACTACATTTAATAACCATTTATATCAGTCCCCGAGGGTATCATCAGCTCAGTAGTCAGTGCTTCGGTACTGACATGATTAAACAAACTTTACTAAAATTGTCCGTTTATAAATTTTGAAATTATTATGAAACTAAGGTTTCAACTCCCTCAGGCAAAGTTGGCTTTAGATGAATTTGGCTATTTATTTTAGGTATTTTTAACATATAGCTCTTCAACGATTTTCGGTACTTATACATCTTCGGATTTCACATGTTTGGCTTGGAGCGTTCCTGATGAAGGTAAATCCAGAAAAGCGCTTCGGACGCAATAAATTATTAAACGTGTTGTTTTATATTTTTACATCTCTGGGTCGATACCTCTGCTGGTGGACTATCAGTCCCCGAGGGTATCATCAGCTCAGTAGTCAGTGCTTCGGTACTGACATGATTAAACAAACTTTACTAAAATTGTCCGTTTATAAATTTTGAAATTATTATGAAACTAAGGTTTCAACTCCCTCAGGCAAAGTTGGCTTTAGATGAATTTGGCTATTTATTTTAGGTATTTTTAACATATAGCTCTTCAACGATTTTCGGTACTTATACATCTTCGGATTTCACATGTTTGGCTTTGAGCGTTCCTGATGAAGGTAAATCCAGAAAAGCGCTTCGGACGCAATAAATTATTAAACGTGTTGTTTTATATTTTTATAATGAGTTTTTATTTTTAAGAGTTCGGTGATTCCAAAAAGGAGTGGGAAAATAATTGCAGTGAACCCCTTCATTACGAGGAATTTCATCAATTTCAAATACCGGGTACGTAACACTAAACCTTAGTACACTCTAATCAACAATAACACTGAACAAGAATTTACAGCAAACTGACGCATTGAGTGTGTAGGTAAAGGTTTTATCTTTGGTTAGCTTGCTTGCTAGCTGAACTGGGATTGGGTATACTACCCTCCGTTAAGAGTAGACTAGTTCAACAAATAACAAATCTATCTGTCTGACAACAACTATCGGATACCTAACACTGATCGAGAGCTAAGATTCTACAAAACACTTTTTGTACAACTCTCATATTGTACACCTATACTGACACAGACAAATAAATAGCAGGTTAAAGATGTTAGAGATATTCAGAAAATAGGTTGGTGACAACACCGGCGAATCTTTAAATCGCATTTGTTCGAATAATACACAAGAAACGTTGGTCAATTTCCCCCATATAATCTAACTTTTTGAACATTCTAGTCAATGAAATCCATAAAAGTTAAGATAACAAAAGATTGAGAGACGTAAGAATTTAGACAAATAAAGGTACGCTGTACAATACAACGTGTGACTATAACATTCTTTCATTTCAGGAAACGATTCAGCCGAGTATATCACAAAAACTAAATGAACAGATTGGAAAAGCAGGGCCGTAACTACCTATGAGGCAGGGGAGGCAGTTGCCTCCCCTAAATTTTCTACACCAAAATTTATTTTTAAGTAATAAAATGAAATGTTGACAATATCATATGTACACAAAAAACTTGAATTTATATGATAAACAACACAAGTTTACAGTTTTAACAGTGTTATCATGATACGTGATATATCTGCAATTTTCCGGATTTTTGATCGAAAGTGAACCGTTTCAGTATTTGTTTTTGTTTTGTTTTTTCGTGTGGCCGTCTGTCTGTTATTCAGTATTCATACGAGAACACGTATGAAACTTTGCTTTCGTCAATTTTGAAACTATTCACATTTATTTAGGGGCTCAATTAAACAGAGGAAGTTCCCTTTGTATTGTGAATATTTTATGATATCGGAAATTCGTTACCGGCTGAATCAGCTGTTGGGTCATTTTTTTTAACGTCTCCCGATCGTTCGGGAAAATTATGGTCAATGCCTTAGTAGTTAAACACTCCCATTCGTTGTAGCAGATACATTTTTTTATCGAGGACCTTGAATTTCAATATTGTTGAAAGCTGAACAGACAACCACAACCATGCAGGGACTTTCTATACTAGTATTTCAATATTGTTGAAAGCTGAACAGATAACCACAACCAGGGACTTTCTATACTAGTATTTCAATATTGTTGAAAGCTGAACAGACAACCACAACCAGGGACTTTCTATACTAGTATATTGTTGAAAGCTGAACAGACAACCACAACCAGGGACTTTCTATACTAGTATATACTTAGTATAGAAAGCCCCTGGTTGTGGTTGTCTGTTCAGCTTTCAACAATATTGAAATTCAAGGTCCTCGATAAAAAAAATTATCTTGCGTTCTATGATCTTGCTTTATATGTTTTTTTACCAGTTTGATTTCTAACAAAAATATCTTTAAATACAGATAATAATTGTTTGCATAAAAATTGCTTCCAGGATCCAGCAATACTGATGTTTCTTTAAGTAAGGAAATTGAGGGAAAACAGGTCACTTTTAACCATATTGAGAAAAAAATCCGCGGTCATATTGTATCTAATGTTAATAATTATAGGTCAAAGTACGGCCTTCAAGACGGAGCCTTGGCTCACCCCGATCAACAATCTCAGCTTGTCTAGTTTGCATAAAAATTGCTTCCAGGTTCAAGCAATACTGATGCTTCTTAAAGTAAGGAAATCGAAGGAAAACGGGTCATTTTTAGCCATTTTACTGAAAGAAAAAAATCGGCGGGGGGCTCCAACCCCCTCTCTAAGTGGCCTCAATCGGCGGCCCCCAAACCTCTGCCTCCTCTGAATTCGAAACCTAGTTACGGCCCTGAAAAGGAGAGAGAATTCAAACCAAAAAAGAAACGTTATTGGGGAAGAAAAGGGTAAAGGAAGAAGAAATGATCTTTAAGAAGTACTTAAAGGTAGCCAATAGGAGGATGAAACTAGAGGCTCTCAAGAGCCTGTATCGCTCACCTGATTCTACTTGGGTTTTTGAAATCATATGAAAAAATATAAAATTTGGCTAAAAGTGACAACACAACCTCATTGATAAGGAAAGGAACATGTTTAATTTCATTCAAAAGTCCCCCACTGGCGGCCATCTTGGATGGCGGATCGGCTACAAAGTAACAACACTTGGTCAGCACCTCATAAGGAACATTCATGCCATGTTTGGTTTTATTCCATTCAGTGGTTCTCTAAAAGAAGTCATTTGTATGCATTTCCCATAGGGTCCTATGTTAAACTAAGTCTCCTGCTGGCGGCCATCTTGGATGATGGATCTGCTACAAAGTAACAACACTTGGTCAGCACCTCATAAGGAACATTCATGCAATGTTTAGTTTTATTCCATTCAGTGGTTCTCTAAAAGAAGTCATTTGTATGCATTTCCAATAGGGTCCTATGTTAAACTAAGTCCCTGCTGGCGGCCATCTTGGATAATGGATCGGTTACAAAGTAACAACACTTGGTCAGCACCACATTAGGAACATTCATGCCATGTTTGATTTCATTCCATTCAGTGGTTCTCTAAAAGAAGTCATTTGTATGCATTTCCCATAGGGTCCTATGTTAAACTAAGTCCCATGCTGGCGGCCATCTTGGATGATGGATGGGCTACAAAGAAACAACACATGGTCAGCACGGCATAAGGAACATTCATGCAATGTTTGGTTTCATTCCATTCAGTTGTTCTCTAAAAGAAGTCATTTGTATGCATTTCCCATAGTGTCCTATGTTAAACTAAGTCCCCCGCTGGCGTCCATCTTGGATAATGGATCTGCTACAAAGTAACAACACTTGGTCAGCACCACATTAGGAACATTCATGCCATGTTTGATTTCATTCCATTCAGTGGTTCTCTAAAAGAAGTCATTTGTATGCACATCCCATAGGGTCCTATGTTAAACTAAGTCCCCTGCTGGCGGCCATCTTGGATGATGGATTGGCTACAAAGTAACAACACTTGGTCAGCACCCCATAAGGAACATTCATGCTATGTTTGGTTTCATTCCATTTAGTGGTTCTCTAGAAGAAGTCATTTGTATGCATTTCCCATAGGGTCCTATGTTAAACTAAGTCCCCCGCTGGCGGCCATCTTGGATGATGGATCGGCAACAAAGTAACAACACTTGGTCAGCACTCCATAAGGAACATTCATGCTATGTTTGGTTTCATTCCATTTAGTGGTTCTCTAGAAGAAGTCATTTGTATGCATTTCCCATAGGGTCCTATGTTAAACTAAGTCCCCCGCTGGCGGCCATCTTGGATGATGGATCGGCTACAAAGTAACAACACTTGGTCAGCACCCCATAAGGAACATTCATGCTATGTTTGGTTTTATTCCATACAGTGGTTCTCTAAAAGAAGTCATTTGTATGCATTTCCCATAGGGTCCTATGTTAAACTAAGTTCCCGGCTGGCGGCCATCTTGGATGATGGATCGGCAACAAAGTAACAACACTTGGTCAGCACCTCATAAGGAACATTCATGCCATGTTTGGTTTAATTCCATTCAGTGGTTCTCTAGAGGAAGTCATTTGTATGCATTTCCCATAGGGTCCTATGTTAAACTAAGTCCCCCGCTGGCGGCCATCTTGGATGATGGATCGGCAACAAAGTAACAACACTTGGTCAGCACCTCATAAGGAACATTCATGCCATGTTTGGTTTCACTCAATTCAGTGGTTCTCTAAAAGAAGTCATTTGTATGCATTTCCCATAGGGTCCTATGTTAAACTAAGTCCCCTGCTGGCGGCCATCTTGGATGATGGATCGGCTACAAAGTAACAACACTTGGTCAGCACCCCATAAGGAACATTCATGCTATGTTTGGTTTTATTCCATTCAGTGGTTCTCTAAAAGAAGTCATTTGTATGCATTTCCCATAGGGTCCTATGTTAAACTAAGTCCCCGGCTAGCAGCCATCTTGGATGATGGATCGGCAACAAAGTAACAACACTTGGTCAGTACCTCATAAGGAACATTCATGCCATGTTTGGTTTCATTCCATTCAGTGGTTCTCTAAAAGAAGTCATTTGTATGCATTTCCCATAGGGTCCTATGTTAAACTAAGTCCCCCGCTGGCGGCCATCTTGGATGATGGATCGGCTACAAAGTAACAACACTTGGTCAGCACCTCATAAGGAACATTCATGCCATGTTTGGTTCCATTCCATTCAGTGGTTCTCTAGAAGAAGTTCAAAATGTAAATTGTTAACGACGACGACGACGGACGACGACGGACGACGACGGACGACGGACGCCAAGTGGTGAGAAAAGCTCACTTGGCCCTTCGGGCCAGGTGAGCTAAAAATACAAAAAGGAAAGCAAGAGACAGCTGGAAAAAGAAGAGAAGGAAAACAAAAAGAAACTGAAAAAGGAACAAAAGGAACGAGCAAGACTCGGAAAGAAAGAAATGAAAGACAGAAAGAAATTAGAGAAAGGTATTTTCTGCAACCTACTGATTATCATACTTGGGTTGTTTCCTGATATGGTTAATCAAAATGTTAAATAGTTTTTTAGATAGCCTTTTCTAGCTAGTCTTATCAAGTTCTATACAGCTATTTTATTCTTAAATTAGTACTATACTAGAACACACCCGCGAAATCGCGGGCATTCAGAGCGTAGTTTATAGTATGTAAAGTGTTGTTGGAAGAATTATGTACATTATTGAATGACTGGAGAATTTCAGCAAAAGTATCATAAGTCAAAGGTTATTGGGGACAGGAAAATGTTTTTTTTTATCCCTCCTCCTTTATTTCCAAAATTCCCAATTTTGGTTTTCTATCAATTTCAATATGAACATAATACATTTAGTGGGGAATTTTAGCAAAAGTATCATAAGTTTCATGAATTTGACCTACCGAATTAGACTATTTACCGGATTTGTAATCACATAAGCAACACGACGGGTGCCGCATGTGGAGCAGGATCTGCTTACCCTTCCGGAGCACCTGAGATCACCCCTAGTTTTTGGTGGGGTTCGTGTTGTTTATTCTTTAGTTTTCTATGTTGTGTCATGTGTACTATTGTTTTTCTGTTTGTCTTTTTCATTTTTAGCCATGGCGTTGTCAGTTTGTTTTAGATTTATGAGTTTGACTGTCCCTTTGGTATCTTTCGTCCCTCTTTCATAGGTTATTGGGGACAGGAAAATGTTTTTTTATATCCCTCCTCCTTTATTTCCAAAATTCCCAATTTTTGGTTTTCTATCAATTTCAATATGAAATTAATACATTGAGTATGTTATGAACATTTAAGTAAGGAGCCTGTAATTCAGTGGTTGTCGTTTGTTTATGTGTTACATATTTGTATTTCGTTCATTTTTTGTACATTAATAAGGCCGCTAGTTTTCTGGTTTGGATTGTGTTACCTTGTCAGTTCAGGGCCTTTTAAAGCTGATTATGCGGTATGGGCTTTGCTCATTGTTGAAGGTCGTACGGTGAACTATAGTTGTTAATTTCTGTATCATTTTGGTCTCTTGTGTTGAGTTGTTTCAACATGGCTATCATACCACATCTTCTTTTTTTTTTGTAATCAATTAATTTTGTAAAAGATTTAATAACTGGAGAATTTCAGAAAAGGTATCAAAAGTTCAAATGAATAATTTTAGCGCTTATATAAATCTGTATATTATGAACATTCATTACTATATAAATATAGTGTATTTACTTTCAATTTTAAGTTTACTAATCGACCCATGGTGGTCATTGATATAGTATACAGACCCTCTCTATTTAATAAACTATGTGACCGCCGTGGATAGTAAACTTGAAAATGATAGCAGATAGAATTCTTAAAATACAGTATACAGAAAAACGCAAACCGGAAGTCTAATCAGACTTAAAATTTCGTCCAATGACGGGACAATATCCGTATGCCTTTTTTCTCGTTTTTCTCCCAAAATCACTCAATCTGAATAATCATATGAATGGATGACAAATGCGACTATGCATTGTACCTATATGACACAGAGGCGTGTTGGTTAATTTATTGTGGAAAGAAGAGAAGCGACACAAAAAATGAGGTCTTCTCGTTTAATAGTATAGATAAGTACTATAATTTAAGAATACAATATCTGTTTTTATTACTGTATAGGTATAAAAAAATTTACACACTCCCTTAAATTGAGGTCTTTTTTAAATCTGTTTTCAACTTATTTAGAAATTATGAAGAAAGAAGAAATAGAAAAAAAACGATAATATTAACATGCCAGTAGTTATTGAAAACATGGACATTGCCATCAAGAAGAGTGATGAAGATTTTAAAGATGATGGAAAAGGAAATCTAAACAACGAAGAAAAGAAAAACACAATAGGCAAAAGAATACAGGATTTTTTCAGATCTTTGATATGTGCTTAGAAGTGATGTAGACATCAAGTTAAGAATTTGTTACTTTTAATTTTAGTTATATGTCAGTTTCATCTCAATACATTATTCAGTTCATTTGTTCTCTCCATATATAAACCTGGTTTAAGTTGCATTAACATTTTTCCTTGATTTGCACTTTTTTTTTACTTTAGTTGCACATAACAAATATCTGTCTTTGATCTCAATATTGATTTTTTTTATTTATGAAGTTATTAAAAAAATATTTTTTAATTAAATTTGTTGTTACTTAATACTTACCAAGTCGTGTATATTTCACAAATTCAACAACACAATACAGCGCTGGTAAATTTAATCATGTACAAACAATATCAAATCTCCGTAAGAGAAACGATCAACATGGAGATAGAGTTTTTTATGCAAGATATCAACACTTTCTGAAATGTTATCTTCTCTGTTAAATGCATACCAACACTATCTGTCCTAATTTGAAATTTGATGGTCTCTTCCAATAAAGTTGAAAATATACCTTTTTTTTGTTGTGGTATTTTTCTTTCATGCTAGAATAAATGTTATTCGTCTCCAATTATATGTTTGACACACATGTTGTATAAGCCCATACTCCTATCAGTATTGTTATATCTACCGAGTTCTGTTTTTATAAGAGAGGCGAAAGATACAAGAATGAAAATTCAAACGCGTAAGTAGAAAATAAACATGACAAAGCCATGGCAAAAAAAGACAAAGACAAACAATAGCCTACAAACACAACACAAAAAACTAAAGACTAAGCAACATGAACTCCATAAAACAAAACCAACAGTGAGCGCATGTGCTCTGGAAGAGTAAGCAGGTCATCTCAAATGTGGCACCCATTTTATTGCTCAAACCTTGTGATTCATCTTAATTGGTAAGTCACATTCGGGGAAAAGAGAACGGAACATATTCTTCGTCATCTGTGAAACAGATATTCCATACCGGCTAAGCAACTCGTGATAGCGTTCTTAAAATGTTCGAAAGAGTGATTTCAACTTCACCATGCACTACTGGAATTATTTGTTCAAAAGCTTCCTTGTCAGCAGCAACCTTACATCAATGATGGTTTAACCTTGTTTTAAAGCTTGATAGACCTTGCAATTGTATGATAGATGTTATCAACAAAGTCGCTATGATTTTTTTTTTGTAGTTGATACCATCAGTATTGTTAAACATAATGACAAAATTGCGTGAAGTGAGTTTTTTTTTTTTTTACTTCATGTGAAACACTTTCTGTAATGAAAAACAGCAGTAAAAGCGCTGGTGCTTTGCTCTTCTGGACTCACCAAAATAACGAACGTCAAAAGCCCCCCCCCCCCCCCCCCCCCCCAAAAAAAAAAAAACAGCACAAAAAAAAACAAATAAACAAAGAGGGTTGCACATGTAATAGCCACGCAAAAAGTCATACGCTCAGAATAAAAACAAGAGGCTCTCAAGAGCCTGAATCGCTCACCTGGTAAACAATGCCTTATTGAACATATTGAACCATGCCAGGCAAACATGTACAGCTAACAATTCTTCAATATTACAAATATATATGACTTACTGTTTATAAATAAAGAAAATGAGACCAAAACACAAACACTTAAAACTTAGCAATGGACTGTGAAAATGAGGTCAAGTTCAAATAAAACCTGCGTAACTGACATATAGATCATAAAATATTTTCATACACCAAATATAGTTGACCTAATGCATAAAGTATTAAAAAAATAGACCAAAACTAAAAAAGTTAACTTTGACCACTGAATTATGAAAATGAGGTCAAGGTTAGATGACACCTGTCAGCTAGACATGTACACCTTACAATCATTCTATACACCAATTTTAGTAGACCTATTGCATATAGTATAAGAAAAACAGACCAAAACACAAAAACTTAACTATAACCACTGAACCATGAAAATGAGGTCAAGGTCAGATGACACCTGCCAGTTGGACATGTACACTTTACAGTTCTTCTATACACCAAATCTACTAGACTTATTGCTTATAGTATCTGAGATATGGACTTGACCACGAGAATTTAACGTTGTTCACTGATCCATGAAATGAGGTCGAGGTCAAGTGAAAACTGTCCGACAGGCATAAGGACCTTGCAAGGAACGCACGTACCAAATATAGTTATTCAATTCTGCCGCCGGATCACTATCCCTATATCAAGCTAACTGCAACAAAAGTTGCAGGCTCGACAAAAATGATCAAGACAATTTTTTTAACTAATCATTTATTAAGAGAAAAAAATCACACTATTTTGCTTTTTACGTTTTATTTATATATCTTCTATGGAGATACATTTATAAAACATTCTCTTCTCAGAAAGTCTATATATATATATACATGGGTTCGAATCCCGGCGAGGGAAGAACCAAAAATTTGCGAAAGCAAGTTTACAGATCTAACATTGTTGGGTTGATGTTTAGACGAGTTGTATATATATATATGTATATACAATGTCAGCCTTTACATCTCACTCAACTGTTGAATTAGTCCATGCTTCATGCATACTAGTCAATCATTATAGTAAATGTCCTTGTTAGATTTTATAACAGTGCAATATATATTGCTTACAATATTCTCTACACATCAACATATAAATTGAATCAAAAATACAGTTGAAAGTGTTTAGTACATAAGCAGTTATAAAAAAGAGTTCTTAAACAACAATATATACTCATGAAAAATTATAGAAACAAATAACAAACTATCATTTAAATCAGATCCATAAAGTTTATTATATGACCATAGATGACTTTTTTGTTTTGTCTGGCCCTGCGACACTGCGCATATGCGAGTCTAGTGTCTGTATTGGGAGACTGATCTCCTGCATATGTATCAGGTTTTTATGCCACCACATTCTTGTTTGTTATTCGTGCATGGCACAGGACACCTGTTATCCTAGCATAGACCCTGACATTACATTATACCAGAACTTTTCTTCGAGCTATTTCTTATAATATAAATGTTTTTAAAAAATTTGCTTGCTTTAAAAAAAAAAAGGTTATTTCTAACATTTAAACCTGTTTTATAACTGCTTATATACTAAATACTTTTAACTGTATTAACACATGTATATCGTGAAGTGATTTATTTTTCTACAATTATTTTAACAACATGAAGATCATTCATCTTATCTGATACTTGTACTATTAAATTATCAAGATTATATCACAGCCATCACTATATGCTACAAATTGATCAATCAACTACAAATATCAAAGAATTTAAAAATAAAACACAAATGATACCTCAATTATTGTTCTTAAAACATTTCAAAATGTTTCAATAAAAATTATTCAACATTTATTCTAATGGACCAAAAAATATATCCTAGATTCTCATCCCCTTTATACATGTACCCAATTTTTCCTGCCTTCACAATAAATTATTTAGATTTTTTGTCACATTTTCTTATAAAACTTAAGTATGTTTGAAAGCAGTATTAATGGTAATGGTCCTTTTGGCTCCAGATGTAGCAAAATTTTGAAATGTGGATTATTTCTTTGTGTGATATATAATATTTGATATAAACATGTTTAACAAAATATAATAATCTTGGTTTTCAGAGGCCAATTATGCCCCTTACCATTCATACTCTTTTAACTGTATTGTCAGTTCCTTCAACAATTACACAGGCAAATTTTGTTCACGTGAATTTTATGTGAATTTAATTTTCACGTGAAATTCATGTGATGAATTGAGCTTATACATGAAATTCGTGTGAACTCATTTCATTTGAGTTTCACATGAATATCATTTACATGAATTTGTTTTGTTGTGAAATTCACATGAATTTTTTCACGTGAATTTCACAATCATTTCATGTGAATTTCACATGAATTTGTGTGAAATTCACATGAACAAAATTTGTCTGTGACCCCAACCTTTATAAGATGGTGAGGGGAACCCATGAGCAAAAATAACCCCTCTTTGGACATTTAAGGTTGTTCTATTGAACAAACTTAAATGTCCAAAAAAAATGTGGTGGGTTTTACACTTCTTACTTTAATATGTTTAATGTAACTGAACTGTAACATAAATAATCTGATGGTCGGACCAATAGGCATCAAGAATATCTGTCTCATAATGAAAAATTTTATCAATATTTAGGAAAATATGATCTAATAATGTTGTGTATAATCTGGTATGCTTAGTAAGAATTTGGGAGCACATAAATGTGTCCAACATAAAGTTCAGGAAATTATCATGTCCAGATAGCAAATCAAAGTTAAAATCTCCCATTATAATTAAATTTGAGTGTTGTAAATCCAAAGTAGGAGCAAGATCATAGAGGAAAGCTGTCTTCAAATCTTTAAGGGAACATTCTGATGCTCTGTAGACAAACACTACTTGGAAGAGTCCTTTGTTAGGCACAATTATTTCCACTAGTAGAAATTCTAATGTAGGTGTTGAATAAGGCAATTGTCTTTGAAGTAAACAGCCATTTTTCAAGAATACAACAAGTCCATGTGGAGGTCTAGTATTTGGATGTTTTTGATTTTGATCAACTCGAATAGGTGTTTGAAATCCAGGAAATAAGTAATTTTCGTTGCAATCTGAAGGGATTAACCTTGATTCTGCGATACCAATGACATCAGCATCCATAATGCTGGGATCTGCTCTAATGTCTTCGTGATGCAAATGCATAGATCTCGAATTGTTAAAAACCACCTTGAAATTTTCATTTGGCAAAGAATACAGTGGTTTGAAACACAATGATAAAACCGCCTCAGATTTCAATCTCTCAACTTCATCCTTGACACAGTCAGACACAGCAATATTTTTTCGATTCAAGTTAAGTATTTGCAATCCTGATAAAGTTGTTACTCTGCTTAAAGCAACATAATGAATATGAGGAATCTTCCCTTTGCATTTAGAATCAAGACTCACAACTACTTCTTTTAAAGTATCACCTTGTGACTTGTGGATTGTTTTTCCAGCAGCAGGTCGAAGAGGCATCTGGATTCGTTCAAAATTTTTGTATCTATAACTAAATGATCTCTTAATATCAAAAACTGGTGTCCATCTTTTGTCAATATTTTGACTGTACAAGTGGTTATACTTTTTTCTTGTATTTGTTCCAATTTTCTCATCATTAAATTTGACCCATACTATACTTGGTCTTTGAGATTTCGTCTTGTACTCAAATAATTTCACCTGACAAGATGAACCATTGGTGAGACCATCTGTTACTTCAATGTTAGCTGTTAGATCATATTTCATTCCAATAGCTAGCTCCACTTCTTTGGCTAAATTGGCTGTGTCAGACTGCTTTCCAGGTAAAGAACTGATCAAGTTTGCTTTAATAGGAGGGGAAAAGTCTCCAACTACGGTGTCTACAGCTTTTACACTTACTTTCTCAGATGTCAAATTTGTTATAAACTTGTTGTTAAATTTATCAACAAGATCATTTTGTACAAATAAGTGTGTACTGTTTTTATTGTATGATTGATCTTCAATCCGGACAGTCCTTGTATCAAGAATAGCAAAATCATTGTCATTGAGATTATTAAGTCTCAACCTATTCAACAACTCTGCAAACTCTATATCATCTTTTTGTCTCATTATCTGTGTAAGTTCATGAACCTTAAATAACTCCTTCCACAAATTAGGAGAAAGAGCAGATATGCCTTTGTTAAGATCTTGAAAAATCCAACCATCAAATACTGGCTTCAGTTGAAAGAAGTCTCCAATTGCAATCACACTTACACCTCCAAATATCTGGTTGCTGCCTTTGATTTTCTTTAATCTAGCATCCAAAAGGGAGAACATTTTGTTTCCAACCATTGAGATTTCGTCAATCATTACAACTGATAAATTTCTATATTTCATTCTTAGAGTATTTAGAACATCACATGACAGAGATTGATTTAATCCTTTATTGGGCTGTATTTGAAAAGCATTATGTATGGTCAAACCATTAATATTATAGGCTGCTTTTCCCGTTGGAGCACATAACAGAATTCTTATATCATCAGGATCTTCACCTTCGGTGGAACACAAATGTCTATGCAGTGCTTGAAATAGAGCTTTGACTACTACAGATTTTCCTACACCTGCACCACCTGTCAAGAACAGATACAATGGGTCACATTTTCTTTTAATCCATGTGAGTACATGAAGGAAAAATTCTCTTTGTTTATTATTTAAAGACCGTATGAGCTTGTAATAGTCATCATCTTCAATGCGATTGGCATGACTTTTTACATCTATTGTTCTAGCTGCTACACCAACTTCTTCTGAAATATCATAATGTCTATGTTCTGTTGGTCTATCTGGGTTGAAATGTACATACTGATCTGCCTCTGTTGACCCTTCTTCAACATCTTCAAGCTCTACCTGCTGAGTTCCAGGAGCTATTTCATCATATTGATGGCAATCATTCTCTGCTTCCTCAATGGCTTTGTCAAGTTTTTCAACATTATGTTCATACTGTTTGGCTTTACTCTCTACTATTCTTCGAACAGAATTGTACATACTTTCATATGTTTCGTTTGTTCCCTTTAGATCAGATTGTTCATTTCTCCAAGGATAGAACAGTAGCAATCGTTCCCTGTAAAAATTTTCAGAATCTGTTTTTCTATTGTATCGGACATACCTAATCACTTTTTGTGATTTTCTTTGTCGAATGATTATGCCATTTTTAAGAGTAATTTTTATTTTTCTATGATTCTCATTTGACATTTCTAGCTCATCTTCAGTTTCAGACTCATTCTCTGACTCACTTTTGTTTTGTTCGTCATCTGAAGCAGGAAATTTCACTTCAAGTTGAGATATGTAGTCTGCAAGACACCAGTTTTGTAGAAGTGCTGGTCTTTTTAAATAACGTTTGATGTCATTGTTTGACTCTACATCAGTAGAATCAGGGGATAATTTTTCAAGCTCTGATGTTTGTTTTAGCAAGAAAGTTCTCTTGTCAGGTGGAGAAGTGTTTATGAATACTACATGTCTGGTAGCTTTTGTCAGAGGCATTTGTAGCAATAAATACACAGCTTCTTGAGCACAGGTTTCGACTGAATTTGTAAAATAATTTCCAATGTGCCTAACTTGTCGCTTGAGGTCCAAATTTCCTTCTCTAGCTTCCTTTGCAGCTTGGTCTAGCAATCCACTCATTCCCTTTTGAGACTTGCTTATATATGAAACAATGTATACAGCACATGCATATGGATCTAGGACAAACTGCAAATCATGATTTGCTTTCCATGCCGGTAATAATGCTTTCATGTATGGATTTACACGAAATTCACTTGGCTTTCTTTTAAGGAACACCTTTAGACTAGATAGATTGCTTCTGATTGCTTTAATATAATCCTCTCGACTTAACTGTAATACATTGTTAAGAAGCTCATCAAAAGTAATATCTTCAACATTATCCATTGTATAAAGTGAATCGACCTTGGTTTGGACTTCTTTATAAATTGCCTTGTATTTATCAATATCTTCATCTAATGGTTCTAAAATTACTGTCTCATCCAAAGGTGGCAAAGGAAACCCAAAGCGACATATTGGCCGACCTTTAGTTCTGCAAGTCTTTGAATGTTTGTGAACTTGTAAACTAACCAAATCAGATGGAGCAGATGATAATGAACAACTTACATATTTGTCAATAAACTGAACGAGGTCTTCATTTGAATCCTGTTCATAAATTGGAGCATTTTCAATCCATATCAACATGTGAATGTGGGGTGACCCTCTTTGTTGAAATTCAACACGATAGAAATAATCAATCACTTTCCCAATAGGGTCATGATCACTCTGTAAAACTGTCTTGATGAATTGTTGGACACGATAATCAAAAAACCTAGAGCATGTGACAGGATCTTTCTGTACTAGTCTGGACTTTGTATTCCAGTCCATTTGATCCAATTCATCATCAGAATAATATTTACCATCATTCAACTTTCCAAGAATTCTAAGTAAATCCTTCCAATTTGTATCTGCTGAAGAAAAGGAACCAAACCATGTCGGTAAACCTAACTGTCTGATCATTGCAAATACATCTTTCTTTTTCTTCTCAAGGTAAACAGGAGAGTTTCTAAGTGATCTGAAAATGTAATATCCTTCATCTAACTTTACTATATCATTCACAGTTGAAGGGTTCAAAAAGTCTCTTACTGTCCATTTTTTCCCTTCTGATTTGCATCTACGTAAGGCAAGATTTACTCTATCATTTATATGTTTCATTTGTATTTTCTTTAATTTGAAAAACAAATTTGGTACTGACTGTGCAACCCTTCTGTCTACAGATCTCAGTTCCCACTTTACAATATCTGAATAATGCACAGAAACTAATCTTTCTTTGCTATCTGGTCTGCGTTGTCCACAAAATATACTTGGGAATGCTAAATACTCAGCATCTGTGTCATTGTACAAACTCAATGGTCTCTGCCCTTCACCAGGAGCAAAAACATACTGAGAACTGCCTGTGTTACTGGTCTCATCGAACACTTCGTCTAAAAGCGTGTCAGTATTTCCTGCATGGAGTTCCTCCTCATTGATTTCATCAAATTTATCACCTGTGCTTGTTTCTTCATCTTCATTGCTGGTATTATTAGCTACTTCACTTTCATCATTGTTTTGTACAGCAGTGATTTTTCTTATCCAGTTTTGATCTATTTGTACACCAGAGGTTTTGTACAAGTCACTATTCTGCATAAGATAATGCAATGCACAAAGTACAGCAAATGGCCTAACATTCTCACTGAAATCACATTTGTTATATGACAGTTTTTTTTTCTCAGTTTTATTGGTATTGTACCTGATTTCTCCAGAGTATGAGTAAGGGAATTAATTGTAGGTTGTACATCGACAGGTACATTTACTACATTTCCTTTGACTGAAAGTTGACCTCCTCGTGGTAACAACCGAATTTGCATAAATGGTATTCTTAATGACAATAACCTTTCTTCTAATGGATACAGATTCAATTCTATTGGTTTTACTGGAAATCCCATTTTATTTGCAACAGAAAGCCTTGGTATTTTATTTTGTCTTATAGATTGTAAACATGTATTGCAAATCCATTCAATATTGTTGACAGATTTTCTATCAGTAAAACATTGCTTCAAATCACCCTTAACTGTCTGCTTTATTCTACAAGCATTAACAACTGAATTACTAAACCATGTCTGAGTACATGATGTGCACAGGTAAGTCGGACCTTCAATAATGTTTTTAGAAAATATATCAATGCATTGTTCAAGAGAAGAGCCTTGCTGTTTTTGTTTCTTTAATTTTGATTCATGACAGGCAAATTCTTCTGCCTTCCTCTTTTGACTCTTAACTGATCTATCATAGTTTCTAATCTTGGATCGATCTCTATTTCTAGAAGCTTGTTTACATAATCTTTCTTTTTCATTCACTTGGTCATCCTTTCTAGCTTTTCGCTGGGCATCTAATTCTTTCTGTCTGACTTCATCATCCCTTCTCATTTTTCGCTTGGCATCTAGTTCTTTCTGTCTGACTTCATCATCCCTTCTCGTTGTTCGCTTGGCATCTAGTTCTTTCTGTCTGACTTCATCATCCCTTCTCGTTTTTCGCTTGGCATCTAGTTCTTTCTGTCTGACTTCATCATCCCTTCTCGTTTTTCGCTTAGCATCTAGTTCTTTCTGTCTGACTTCATCATCTCTTCTCGTTTTTCGCTTGGCATCTACTGCTTTCTGTCTGACTTCATTATCCTTTCTCGTTTTTCGCTTGGCATCTAGTTCTTTTTGTCTGACTTCATCATCCCTTCTCGTGTTTCGCTTGGCATCTAGTTCTTTCTGTCTGACTTCATCATCCCTTCTCGTTTTTCGCTTGGCATCTAGTTCTTTCTGTCTGACTTCATCATCCCTTCTCGTTTTTCGCTTAGCATCTAGTTCTTTCTGTCTGACTTCATCATCTCTTCTCGTTTTTCGCTTGGCATCTACTGCTTTCTGTCTGACTTCATCATCCTTTCTCGTTTTTCGCTTGGCATCTAGTTCTTTTTGTCTGACTTCATCATCCCTTCTCGTGTTTCGCTTGGCATCTAGTTCTTTCTGTCTGACTTCATCATCCCTTCTCGTTTTTCGCTTGGCATCTAGTTCTTTCTGTCTGACTTCATCATCTTCTCTAGCCTTTTGT
The DNA here is from genome assembly GCF_963676685.1 of Mytilus edulis. NCBI lineage: Eukaryota > Metazoa > Mollusca > Bivalvia > Mytilida > Mytilidae > Mytilus > Mytilus edulis. Next base: position 56,528,773 of record NC_092347.1, read on the forward strand.
TTAGCATTAAGCTCTCTTTGGTGTATGTATGGATCTTCCCTTCTTCTTTGCATGTATGTTTTCATATATACCTTACGTTTATCACATTCGTCTGTCAGGGCTTTGGTCGAAATTTGAATTATATTTCTACGATTTTGATCTTTAAAATAACTATTAATCTGCCTCTGAAGTACTAATGAGTTGTCCATGTCAATTAACTTCACTGGAAGAATTTCATACTGTGACTGTAAATCAATATGCATGCTTCTGTAGTGAGAGTACATATAATTCACCAGACTTTGGATGTCTCTGAATCCTATGAGTATTGACATGCCTTTAGACTCTCGTGGCTCATATAAACCAGACTTGTTATATATATATGTTATATTTGTTATTCTCGTGGGATTTTGTCTATATGTGTTACATTTTAGTGTTATGTCGTTGTTCTCCTCTTATATTTAATGCGTTTCCCTCGGTTTTAGTTTGTTATCCCGATTTTGTTTTTTGTCCATGGATTTATGAGTTTTGAACAGCGGTATACTACTGTTGCCTTTATTTGTCATGTGAATGAGAGTCAAAGAAAAAATAAGTATCGTTGTCAAAATAAACACCAGAACATATAGCGCCTATCATAACTAAAGCAGCCTTAGCCTTTTCAAATGCTTCTACAAGGGCTTCTTGTAATGTAAGGAAGTCATTTGTTGAATCAAATTGAACAGCAGTACCAAACAAGACATTTTTTCTTTCCACTATAATTTTTTGTCCTCTAATTTCAAAGATATTTGGAATTTCGTTTAAAGTCAATAACATGTTTCTAAATCTACCTTCCTGTTTGAGATTCTGCACAGTTTTGAGATAAACTTGATCTCCTATTTCCAAAATATCATCTAAGTTATACTGTTGGTCATCTATATTCTTAGTTGCAAAGGCCAAATAAATTAAACAATTGCACGTGCATTGATTTCCTCTAGTAAAATTGGAAAAACGACCATCAAATTGATCAAAACTTCCAAAAGTCAACGTAAAATTGAGAAAGGAAATGGTGAATATGTCAAAGCGACAACCACCCGACCATAGAGCAAACAACAGCCGAAGGCAACCAATGGGTCTTCAATGTAGCGAGAATTCCCGCACCCGTAGGTGTCCTTCAGCTGGCCCCTAAAATATGCATAATAGTACAGTGATAATGGACGTCATACTTAACTCCGAATTATACACAAGAAACTAAAATTTAAAATCATACAAGACTAACAAAGGCCAGAGGCTCCTGACTTGGGACAGGCGCAAAATTGCGGCGGGGTTAAACATGTTTATGAGATCTCAACCCTCCCCCTATACCTCTAGCCAATGTAGAAAAGTAAAAGAATAACAATACGCACATTAAAATTCAGTTCAAGAGAAGTCCGAGTCTGATGTCAAAAGATGTAACAAAAGAAAATAAATAAAATGACAATAATACATAAATAACAACAGACTACTAGCAGTTAACTGACATGCCAGCTCCAGACCTCAATTAAACTGATTGAAAGATTATGTCTTCATCATATGAATATCAGGTACAATCCCTCCCGTTAGGGGTTTAGTATCATACTATCATAAAATATATGAGAAGAACATAACCCGTGTCATGCCAACAACTGGTTTTTTAAGAAATAAATGTGTTTAGTTCCGATGCAAAGACCCTATCAGTGAATCAATGTTAAAGCCAAAATATGCAATCTTTAATGACCTGACAACAGTATCGTAACTATATCCCCTTTTAATAAGTCTATTTAAAGGTTTTGTTAGTTTCTGAGGAGAATACTGACATTTTTGTGCTTTATAAAGAATATTTCCATAAAATTTTGGATGTGAAATACCTGAACGTATAAGATGTCTGCATGTTGAGTTATATTTACGAATTATTTCCTTATACCGGTGATAAAATTTAGTAAATGTTTTGACCAGTTTGTGATATCGAAAACCCTGGTGTAATAATTTTTCAGTAATACATAAATTTCTCTCGCTAAAATCTAATACATTGTTACATACACGAGCGAATCGTACAAGTTGAGATATATAAACACCATAAGATGGTGACAAGGGAACGTCACCATCTAAAAATGGATAATTAACAATAGGAAATGAAAAATCATCTCTTTTATCATAAATTTTTGTATTAAGCTTCCCGTTTATGATATAGATATCAAGATCGAGGAAAGGGCAGTGGTCATTGTTATCATTAGCTTTATTTAAAGTAAGTTCTACAGGATAAATTTCTTTAGTATACATACTGAAGTCGTCATTATTTAGAGCCAATATATCATCCAAATATCTAAAAGTATTGTTAAATTTTTGTATCAAATGTTGTTTTGATGGGTCTTTGCTAATTTTAGTCATAAATTGTAACTCATAACAATACAAAAACAGGTCCGCAATAAGTGGTGCACAGTTAGTCCCCATTGGAATTCCAATAACTTGACGATATACGGAATCTCCAAAGCGAACAAAAATGTTATCAAGTAAAAATTCAAGTGCATAAATAGTATCAAAGCATGTCCAATTGACATAGTTCTTTTGTTTATTGCTACTAAAAAATGATCTAAAAGAGTTTGAACATATGTACTCGCATTCCGACTTTTTAAATGCCCAGTTAATTAGGGATGTGAATTTTTTCTTAATAAGAATATGAGGCAAAGTGGTATATAGGGTAGAAAAATCAAAACTTTGAACAGATTCAAAATCACCAATATATGCATGCAATTTATCAAGTACTTCCAACGAGTTTTTGACACTCCAAAAGTAATTAATTCCACTATTTTCAAAGGCCTTATTTGAACAATTTATTATCAGGTTTTTTATTGTACCAAGTGTACTAGTAAGTAAAACAGACAATTTAGTAGTTGAACAATGGCTAGAAGATGAAATAAATCTATATTTGTAAGGTTTTTTGTGCAGCTTCGGAAGCCAGTACATAGTTGGGACTTTCATTGTGTTTGGTTCTGCTTGTAAAGAAGTAGCTAAAAGTTTATGTTTGTTACAGATGTCGTTTTCTGAAAATGAAGTGAGTTGGAATGTTGGTGAATTCGTGATTTCCTTTTGCAGAACCTCTATATAAAATTTACGTCAAACAATAATGATATTATTAGCAGCTTTATCAGCCGGGACAAAAACAAATTCCTTGGCTAGTTCTGTTAGTTTATTTTTGATACGCGAAATAGGGTTTTTATAGTTTTTGTTGAGGGTAAAATGTTCTTTAAAATGTTGTATTCGAATATCAACTATCTTCATTACTGAATTAAAAAAAGAGTCCAAAGATTTTTTGTCAGCTTTTTCCCGTTTTACCCATTTCAAACAGTAGGCGCGGAGTGAGTCGTTGATGATATTACGACACTCATTCCAGTTAATAGTTGACGGGGGACGATATTTAGGTCCTTTACTGAGGAATGATTTTAACTCTCGGTCGCGAACGATGTTAAGGTCTCCTGTTATAACATGGGAAATTGGTCCATAGGTGTATTCTGAATTACTGCAATTACACGACATAGGTGTATTTTCATCAAAAATATGAAGAGCATTTATTACTGAGTAGTTCATAGGTGTATCATTCGCATATTCTTTAGTATTTTTACTTTTAGTATCAGAAAGAATAGTTCTTGTTTTCCCACAAGGGGCATAATTTGCAATCTGTTCAGTTTTCCTACAAGAGGTGAAATGTACAATCTGCTCAGTTTTCCCATAAGGGGCATGCTCAGTTTTTCTGTTTTTAGGGAGGACAGACTCCTCAGGCTCATTTTCAATAGTATTCCCACAAGGGGCATTTGTTTTTCTGTTTTTATAAATGAGGGCAGACTCCTCCTCTCTGTCATCTACTGAGTGTTGGTCACCAGTCTTCGTCATTGGATTGGCAGCCCCCATGATGGCTTTGGAACGTTTCCAGTTCTTTCTTCTAGGCATCTTGAATGACTGCGAAATCACAAAAGAATGTGTAAAAATCATCAAATGAACAAGAGAACTTTCGAACATAGGCATCCTCAAGTTGGAACTCTGTTGCATGTGGGGACAAGAAACTGATTTGTTATTTATTGCTTTCATGAACTCTGTTTTTGTTGAAGCTAGGAGCATCTGTAACTTTGACACTAACAGTGTACATGTAATCAATCATCATGCACCTAAGACTTCTAATACAGACTGAAATAATACTCACATGTGTATTTCATGTTGGTAAATATTTTTTGTATAAATTACAATTTTTTCTTTGAGCAAACGTTATTTTTTTCGAAATGCACTCTTGTTTCAGTTTAATAAAATATTTAGGATTATCCTTTAATGTTATGAACTTGAAGTGTTTCATATATATATATAAAAATAGAAGACACTTACGGCACTGAATTATCTACTTTTTACATTTACACATAATAAACTCTGGCCAAAGTCGTTTCTTACTTAATCAGATGTTCATTCTGATTCTTTCAACAAGATCATTAATGTGCCTTAGTAATCGTTATCAGGCATATACAAGAGCTTGGAAAAATATCAAATGCAAATGTTTCTTTTGGGTTAAATCTGTACAACACTGAATATTGTATTCATTCAGTCTATAAAACTTTTAAAAGACCTAGAATAAATAGATTATCTAATAACCAACAAGATTTTGCAATGGACGAAATGACGAATTCCTGTGAACAGTATGATTTCTATCATATCTTATATACAACAACTTTACATCACTATATCATGTATACAAACAATTGGCAAGGTCTTTTATCCACTCTAGATTTCAAGTGCTGTACCTAAAACAACTCTAATACACATGAAATCTCGAGTTGATTTTGACCAGTCGGAACTACTATTTTTGTAATGTTGCACTACAAATAACTAAGTTATTGTGTTCTGATTACATTTTGGAACTTTTTAATGCAAAATGCAGCTTTATCAAACAATTTAAAAATGAAACATAACACAGTTTGTTTTATAAGACTTGGTTGCAATTAATTAAAATTAAAAACAATGCATATAACATTCAGAAGTAGGATAATTTGCCTTAACTCATTATACCCCCCATGAAGCAAACAAAATCGCTGGAGTCTAGATACCATTAAAGGAAAGCTGCCTTTAAAAACATGCACTACATTGTAAATGTACATGAACTGCATAAAAATACAGATATACTGCATATTGCTCTTATTTCTATTTCTTGTAAATGTACACGAACTGCATAAAAATACAGATATACTCCATATTGCTCTTATTTCTATTTCTAGAGAAATCCAAAAACTAACATACATGTATAGTGCATTGTGTAATATAATTTTGGCATAAAATTTTGAATTGTGGTGATTTTATTCTTATCAATTCAATTTATGTATGGATAATCATTCACTATAGCGCTTGTATTTGTGAAAAAACAAAAATGTGTCCAAAGTACACGGATGCCCCACTCGCACTATCATTTTCCATGTTCAATGGACCGTGGAATTGGATAAAAAAATATAATTAGGCCTTAAAATTAGAACGATAATATTATAGGGAACATGTGTACTTAGTTTCAAGTTGATTGGACTTCAACTTAACCAAAAACTACCTTGACCAAAAACTTTAACCTGAAACATGCACTTTCATTTTCTATGTTCAGTGGACCGTGAAATTGTGGTCAAAAGTTTAATTTGGCTTTAATATAAGAAAGATCATATCATAAGGAACATGTGCACTAAGTTTCAAGTTGATTGGACTTCAACTTCATCAAAAACTACCTTGACCAAAAACTTTAACCTAAAGCGGGACAGACGGACGAACGAACAGACGGACGGACAGAGGAACGGACGCACAGACCAGAAAACATAATGCCCCTCTACTATCGTAGGTGGGGCATAAAGATTGAACATTTGATCTTGTTTATTATGCTCAGGGGACAAAGAAAATATATCTGGACACTTCAACTTCACCAAAAACTACCTTGACCAAAAACTTTAACCTGAAGCGGGACAGACAGACGAACGAACAGACAGACAAAGGAACGGACGCACAGACCAGAAAACATAATGCCCCTCTACTATCATAGGTGGGGCATAACAATTGAAGATTTGATCTTGTTTATTATGCTTAGGGGACAAAGAACATATATAGGAACAATGGTACCACAGCCGTTGTTCTAAGGGGCTGCATAAGCCAATTTCCAAACCGTTGTTTGGTGTCTATTTACATCTGATTTTTTCTTTTATATATATTTTTGTTTGTAAGTACATCTTGTGGCAGTTTGCTATGCATTCTAACCAAAATAAAATAGTAAAAATTTGCATTTGTTTTCTCCTCGTCAGAAAATGAAAATGAGTGATTAAAATTATGACTAAACAAACAATAAAACTTGAAACATTTTTACATCTTTTGGTGTTTATTTTATAAAAATCGGTCTTGTAGTTACTTGGCAATATTTTTTTTAAAAACATCGATTTTGGTTGAAATGATAGGACATTTTTTGAGTGGGAACTCAATCTTGTCCAATTACTGTATAGTCTAAGCACTTGTTTCATGAGCTTGAGTAGGCTTATTTTATCAAGAACAATTATTGTTCTTAATAAAATAATATTTGCGTACGTCTTGTCCAGGAAATGCAAACCAAATGACATCTGACAGAGATATACAAAAAATAACGTACACGCGTGCTTCCAATGTTTTAATTATTTTTCCTGAATATAAGAGAACTAGCGGTGAAAATCGAAACAAAAAGTCTTTATATATCGATGGAGAAACAATACCAACAATGCTGGATGAACAACAACACTAAGATTTACTAATATTAAGGAAAATTTTTTCAAAAGGCTGAATGCAGTAATATTTCTTACCATCAAGTTACGGAAAGACTGTTTCCGGTCGGTCACACTAAAAACAACCCGGACGCGTCCGAGAGCGCCGGAGAGAAATACAAGTTCTACCATGTATACACGTTTCCTTCTAATATAATATGCATACAAGAAGAGCGGCAGGGCGTTATTTTTATTACATTATAGTTACAATAAAAGAATTTTAACAATAAAATTGTTATTGTTACATTATAAAATTGTTATTCTTTCGAATTTCTTCATTCATGATTTGGATTTATTCCACTGCTGAGAAGGGGCAAGAGGCTCCAATAACAGCAAAACAGTTAAATGATTTCATTAATAACAGTTAGGCATGGACCATTTAACTTGTAGGGGGGCATGGTTTTTTTTTCTGGTCAGAATATTTTCTATATTTTGGAAGTAACACAACAAATTATTTTTTTTGCAAATTGCAAATTGAAAATTTCAGGACAGGTAGACCTTGACCTAATAAATATTTTAACTTCTAGTCTTATTTGCTCTAAATGCTGGAGTTTTTTTAGATATAAGCCAAAAAACTGCATTTTACCCTGTGTTCTATTTTTAGCCATGACGACTATGTTTTTAGACAAAATAGAAAATAAAACACAAACTTTATTTTATACACCCTACTGATCATTCAGTTGAAGTTTGGTTGAATTTGGTTGAGTAGTTTTAGAGGAGAAGATTTTTTAAAGTTAGCAAATATGATGAACAAATTGTGAAAAAATTGTCATTTAAGGACAATAACCCCTTAAGGGGTCAATTGACAATTTTGGTCATAATTAACTTATTTGTAGATCTTACTTTGCTGATCATTTTTGCTGTTTACAGTTTTTCTTTATCTATAATGATATTCAAGATAATGACCAAAAACTGCAAAATTTCCTTAAAATTACCAATTAAGTGGCAGCAACCCAACAATGGTTTGTTTGATTCGTCTGAAAATTTCAGGGCTGATAGATCTTGACCTAATGAACATTTTTACCCCATGTCAGATTTGCTCTAAATGCTTTCGTTTTTGAGATATAAGCCAAAAACTGCATTTGACCCCTATGTTCTATTTAAAGTAAGGGCGGCCATGTTTTTTGACAGATCAAAAATCGAAGCACACACTTTGTGCAGGATAATCTAAGGAACTATCATGCTAAGTTTCATCCAAATCCATTCAGTAGTTTCAGAGGAGAAGATTTTTTAAAGTTAGCAAATATGATGAACAAATTGTGAAAAATTGTCATTAAAGGACATTTACCCCTTAAGGGGTCAATTGACAATTTTGGTCATATTAACCTATTTGTAGATCTTACTTTGCTGATCATTTTTGCTGTTTACAGTTTATCTTCATCTATAATAATATTCAAGATAATGACCAAAAACTGCAAAATTTCCTTAAAATTACCAATTAAGTGGTAGCAACCCAACAATGGTTTGTTTGATTCATCTGAAAATTTCTGGGCTGATAGATCTTGACCTAATGAACATTTTTACCCCATGTCAGATTTGCTCTAAATGCTTCCGTTTTTGAGATATAAGCCAAAAACTGCATTTGACCCCTATGTTCTATTTTAAGTAACGGCGGCCATGTTTTTTGACGGATCAAAAATCGAAGCACACACTTTGTACAGGATAATCTAAGGAACAATTATTTTAAGTTTCATTCAAATCCATTCAGTTGTTTCAGAGGAGAAGATGTTTGAAAAATTGTTAACGACGACGACGACGACGACGGACGCCAAGTGATGAGAAAAGCTCACATGGCCTTTTAGGCCAGGTGAGCTAATAAAGAGATGTAGTATTTGCCAATGAGAACACTTTACCCCTAAGATCAAATAAAGTACGTGTAAGCAATTATAGGCAACCGTACAGCCTGTTACAATGAGTAAACTAATAGTATACCCCCTGCCATGAAAAAGATGAAACTCTGAATTACAGGCTCCTGACTTGGGACAGGCACATAAAGAATGTGGCATGGTATATATAAAAAAGAAGATTTTGTATGATTGTCAATGAGACATCTCTCTACAAGAGACCAAATAACACAGAAATTGTCAACTATACGTAGGTCACCGTATGGCCTTCCACAATAAGCAAAGCCCATACTGCAAAGTCAGCTATAAAAGGCCCCGAAAATTCAAATGACAATGTAAAACAATTGAAACGAGAAAACTAAAACATGTTTCAACTCTGTCACGCTAAATGTCTCCTGTAGTGCCTAACGTACCTGAAAAGGTTATTATACACGTGTCCATCTTGTTACGTCTGTTACTATGGTTATTATGATAACAGTAACAGGATAGACAATATTTGACAGAAATGTCTTTTAAAAGGTTTATAATTGCGTATAGTTTTACATATAATGAAATGATTAGTTGTTTGAACTCAGTTAAATGTGTTACAACTGATACTGAACAGTACTCAGTTAAATGTGTTACAACTGATACTGAACAGTAAAAAAACAATTATATCAGGTATTAAACAGTAAAACCAGGAAAAATAAACTATCATTACTCAGAGAGAAAATATAAAGACGTTTTTATTCTTGAAAATCAGCTTATTGGCTTTAAAAAATACTAGCTTAAAATTTTATCGAAACTTTTTCTAAATATTTCAAAATTTTGTTTGAACATGAAAACAAAAGTGACAAAATATAACCTATCAAAATATTTCTTAAATATTCTTGTATGACATTATCAAGATTGCATCTTTTCCAAAATTGTTCGATAAGTACTGGGTGTTTTTTTTTATTTGCTTATGAAGATGGTTCTTTGAATTAGTAACTTGATCTATAAAATGAATGAATACGACAAAAGAGTAAAAGAGGACGAAAGATACCAGAGGGACAGTCAAACTCATAAATCGAAAATATATTGACAATGCCATTGTTAAAAATGAAAAAGACATACAGACAAACAATAGTACACATGACACAACATAGAAAACTAAAGAGTAAACAACTCGAACCCCACCAAAAACTAGGAGTAACTGTTGTGAAGTAATTCAACACAAAACAAACATTTACATATATATTACGGGGTTTGTATCTCAACCCCTTTTAATCTCGACCAGAGGACTAACAAAACATATAAGAAAAAATAAATAAAGTAAGTTGACGAAAAAAAATAACTTTGAAATAACGATATGAATAATAATTTAATTATTGGTTGCTTAATTAACTCACAGATGCATATATGTCATGCATGTTTGGGACGTAATATCGGTATGCTGTATATAACAAAACATTTAGTTATCAATCTAGAAAAAAATCCTTTCATTCATACGTTGGAAAATAATGATAGATTGATTAACGATTTACGGTTATACTCGCTGTCTAAACGAAGAAACGATGTACATATAGACAATGTTTGTTTTTTTTCATTTCACGATAAAGTGTGAGAAAATTGTTAGCCAGGGAAATGATACGAATTACATAATTATATACTTTTTTAGTTAGTTTTGCCAATTTCAAGACTGTAACCGTCATAAAAGTACAAATATGTGAAAAAGTCACAAGTGAAAATCTTAAAAACGTACAAACTCTATGGAAATGATATCCTTTTTGTGCTTCTTCGTTACATTTGTTGTTTTTATAGTGATTAAGATGATAACACAATGTAGACTGCTGTACCCCTATTTTTGACATTTTTACCTATTGTGTCTGTTTATTTTGTTCACGCATCGCTGACAATATAATGGAATTTGATGCGACTGTCATACAAATGAGAGGTTTAGCTAGCTATAAAACCAGGTTCAATCCACCATTTTCTACATTTGAAAATGCCTGTACCAAGTCAGGAATATGACAGTTCTTGTCCATTCGTTTTTGATGCGTTTTGTTATTTGATTTTGCCATGTGATTATGGACTTTCCGAATTGATTTTCCTCTGAGTTCAGTATTTTTGTGATTTTACTTTTTACCAGATATACCACCAGCCAAACAGACATATGTAGCTATGGACATGGAGTTGTTGATATTCTCGTCATTTGGTCTCTGGAGATATTTGTCTATATAGTAATCTCCTTATTTTATTTTCTCGTTGAATCCATTACGGTAAAGTTTCATTTAGACATTAGACATTATTTTATTTTACCAATCATGGTCCACTGTCGGGCAAGATATATACATACACATCATAATACAATGATTATTATAAAACAAGTTTAAAGTGAAATACACAATAAGTAATACACAAAGTAAAAAGTTATAATACAAGCAATGTAGGATATTACTATGAAGGATTGAGTGTCATGCGGTTGGTTTTACAAAAAATAATTAAGAGCATATGCTATAAAATGTATTAATGGGAAACAATAGAACCAGAAATATAGTTTCTCATTTTGTAGTATAAGTAATATATTATATATCAGATATAAATAAACTATAAACTACATAATATATCTTAATAAGACTTTGGCATAGAATAACAAGTATGCACGTAGGTCGAATTCCAAATCGTATTTTCCAATGGGATTCAACTTTATCAGAAAAATATAAGAAAACATGGTACAACGAGCTAAAATCAGTGATGGAAAAATGTGAACTTTTGGAACTATTTAACAATAACTACACAAATGGACTTAGTGTAAAATTTATTGCCAACTACTCAGAACTTTTGCTCCGTCAAAAACATCACGATAAATGGAAACTAGATATTATGAACAAGCCAAAATTACGAACTTTTAGATGTCTTGAAACAAACTTTGAAACACAGCAGTACATTACCACTAATATGACACGACAACTGAGATCGACTTTAGCCAGAATGCGTTGTGGGACTTTTCCGTTGGAATTAGAACTTGGGCGTTATCGTGGTATCCCGTCAAATAGACGTTTTTGTAAAGTTTGTAATGACAATGTATCCATTGAGGACGAAAAACATTTTTTAGTTAAATGTCCTTTATATTTGTGTGAAAGAAACAATGCCTTCGCTGACTTTCAGCAACGTAACAACATCGACCTTTCCGTTCTTTCTGATGAAGAAATACTCATTAAATTACTAACTACAGACTGTAAACTAGTGTCAAACTATATATTCAATATTTCAAAAATCAAAACTCAGTTACTTTCTCATTGTGATATTTAAATAATCTTGTTTTAAAATGTTCTTGAAGTATTAATTTCATATTTTCTATGTTAGCGCAAATTATAGATATTAATTGACAGTGCTTCGTAAGCCTTTGAAGGCTGGCTGATTGACTTTGTATAAATGTATGTAAAATAAATGTTATATCAGGTTGCACTATAAATAAAATTATATAATTAGATATCTTATAAACTATAAACTACATAAAATATCTTAATTAGATATCTTATAAACTTGATAAAATTATCTTATAAACTTTTATAAGATATAAAAAGACTAGATAGTTTATACATTATACCTCATCTGTTTACAAAGATTGCAGCAGCTGATTTAAGGGGGTTCGCGGGTCTAAATCATTTATATAGGATTTCTCTATATTTTTCTATAAATGAACTTTATCTTATAGTAAATAGAAAATTAAAATAAAAAAGTGGGGTCACCGTTCATTTGCGCTCACAATCTGCCTTCGAAAGAAGCATACATTTTTGTAAAGGTGGTTGAAGTAATAGGAGAAATATAGGTAATATTGAAATAAAAAAAGAAATTTATTACAGAAATCGCTCAAATTTTACAATAATTTAGTTTAAGTACAGCTTATATGGAAATTATATTAAAAAATATATGTCACCGATGAGTTAAAAAAGATATTTCAATTCTAAAGCCAAAAAAGGGCATTTTTCCACCAAAGGGAGATAATTTGGAACTTTTTCAATGATGTACACATTTCAAATGTCATCTGGGGCCAACACGAATTGATTGTTTTGAATGATTTTTGTACCATATGATAAAGTAACAACTGCAAAAGGTAATAAATAAAATTTGTAGTGAAAAACAAATGTTTATTTCTTTCTGAAATTTTTATACCCTCGAGCCTCCTTAAAATCAAATAAATTCAAAACACTGTGTAGAATAATGCAAAACTCCTTCTTTTTCCTTCCCCTCTTTTTTTTCTTTAGTTTTTTCTTGAAAAGATGCAATGTGTATTTTTGTTATCTTTTTGTGTGTTTTATCTTAAGTATCAGAATTGTTACGAACCTCCCAGTGGTGAGGGCACATTAAAAGTCATGAAACGGGCTTTATCAACTTTAGGGGATTATCATGTTTCGAATGATTTCTAAAAAATCACATTTACACTATTCAGAGTTGTCTTTATTTTTTTGCAAGCATACATTCATTTGACCTACATTAATATTTATCAAATTTTTGTACAGAGTTGTCTCTCCATGTATAATACGTTCGATCCGATAGCGAATTAAGCAACAATAGCTCGCTCAATTGCATGTTAGAAAAAGAGATATGGGTCATTTTCAAAAAATGATGAATTTTAAAATTGAAAAATTTATTAAAAGTTAATTATTCAAACAACCCTCTACATAAGCAAATCAAAACAAACAGTACTTATAGACAACATATTAAAAGATGCAATCTTAATAATGTCATACAAGAACATCTTGAAAAAATTTTGATAGGTGGTACAATATTTTGTCTCACCTGTTACCATTTTCCAAAGAAATTTTGGGTTATTAAGAAAAGGTTTAGATAAAACTTTAAGCTTGTTTTTCGTGGCAAATTAGATGGTTTTCAAGAGAATGAACTTTCCTATATATTCATTCTGTGAAATAATAGATTATTTGCCAATTTTCCAGGTTGTACGGAAAAATGCCTCTAAAAATTGGTTTTCAAAGGTTGAAAAAATTACCATCAGTAATGCAAGTCTAAGATAGCAATTCATATTGTTCGGCACTTTGTCTCTCTTTCAAATAAACCCAACATCAAGTAAATCCCTCACATGTTAGTCTACTTTTGTCTTTATTTCATTGGTAACAGGAACGTACGTTAATGATATATCACTATATAAAGTTCTATCCTGTTACCGATATCAGTATTGCACCCGCAAATGCTAAATTGGGAAGATTAAGACGTTATAATAACCTTAAGATGAGTTCAAACAACGAAAGATTTCATCCTGTTTGCAACTATATGTTATGATAAACTTTTTAACGACGTTTCTGTCTACAATTGGCTATACTGTTACTGTATCCATAGATAAAGGCAACAGTAGTATACCGCTGTTCAAAACTCATAAATCCATGGACAAAAAACAAAATCGGGATAACAAACTAAAACCGAGGGAAACGCATTAAATATAAGAGGAGAACAACGACATAACACTAAAATGTAACACATATAGACAAAATCCCACGAGAATAACAAATATAACATATATATATATAACATCAAAACCAAATACATGAATTTGGGATAGACAAGTACCGTGACACGTCTTATCGCAATGTGAATTTACACTAAAAAATAAGAGAAAACAAACGACACAACGTTATAATGTAATACACACAGAAACGAACTATAATATAACAATGACCATATTCCTGACTTGGTACAGGGCATTTTTAAAGGAAAAAATGGTGGGTTGAACCTGGTTTTGTGGCATGCCAAACCTCGCACTTTTATGGCCATGTGAAATATAGCAACCATAGTAGCAGGATAGAAATAAAAGGATAAAACAACTTCTTCATTTTTGAATGCCTTTGTGAAATAACTACTCCCTTTGGTGAAGTGATAATGTTTTGCTGTTGTGAATTTGGCTTCCAACACGTTATTGCACTTTTAACAAGTATACCTTTGGTGTGATTTATTAAAATTGTTGGTAACAGCATAGACATGAAAAAAGTAACCTCTATTTTTTCCCCTAAATCTCTTGAATTTCTTTCTCTACACTGTGGTTCAAGAAACGAGATGTGTTAAATATCAATGTTACCATGCATTTTGAAATCAATACTGACTAATTCAATATGCATAGGGAGAACAATTTAACGGCTGATTTAAGTAGCGGTAACAGGTTGGACATGAACTTCATGTACGCTGATTGAATTTAGTTTGTAGACAAAATGTTACATATAATGATACAGAAGCTACGATTTTTCGTTAGAGGAATTTATAAAGTTCTTAAAAAGTCCCTTTTGCAGATATCAAGCTGATCAGACAATCGGAAAAAAATCATTTGAAATGTGTTTTTCTGTTACTGTACGCACACAAATTATCCAAAATCGGATTTAAATACATTCTAATCTTATCAAAATAGATGTAAATCGTGTTTATTATTAATGTTCTGAATCACAATTCCTACAAGCTTTCATTTAAACCATTACAACTGAAATTTCCATTAGAAATAAAACAAAAATTAGCATGGGTGTACTGAACATTCGACATTTTTTGAAAATGACCCATATGTGAAGCATCGGCTCGCGGACTAGTCAACTAGTAGAAGACATTAATGTTACTTACTGGCCAATCATCAATATATTACTCAAAGAGACGCAATATGCATTATTCATTCAATTATACAACTTACATTCGATTCTCGTATCATAATATTGATAAAGAACTAAATTCACCGTGCAACTGTTTATATGTTTGAATGTTGCATTACATACGATATCAGTATATCAACATTGATTATTTATCTCCGAAGGTCAGTGATTGGGTAAAAATACTGATAATACAAATGGTTCTTTTAACTTCCTTGTGGTAGAAGCAGGTATATATATATATATATATATTTATGGCAGTTATACGGATGTTTTTCTAGAATCGCAGGTTTACACTGATTCAGGACACTTTGAGAAATATAAGTGTATCTTTTTTTTCAATTCAGAAAACAATTCAGTCTGCAACCAATTGATATCAAGCTGCCACCACCCAAATTTTCATCTACAAAAGAGCTTAGACAGTAAGACGAGAACTGTGTACAGGTAAGGATTTCTCAAAATCGCAATACATCCTCGTTTGTTTTCTTAAACAATTTTGTTTTTGGTTGCAACAGATTCCATACTGTGGTGGTATAATGAGATATCGAAAGAGATTCTCTAAGATGAGATATACAACTGCAGTTACATAATCAAATGTACTTGTTAACGAAAGAAACAATGCACAGCATTTAAGTCTTCTGTTCTTTTGTTGAATTGCATATTAAAATTAACACACATTTTCTTTTTTAAATTCAAAATTTATGTAAAAAAGTAATGTTTAAGGTTAAAACTAAATAGTTAGCCAGAATACAAAATTTTACTTTAAAAAAAAACAACAACACACACACACAAAGGATTAAACATATTTTGTGATTTTTGTACTTCTTTGTTCAAGATAGATCGCTTTTAACCAATCATATTCCTAGAAGTGTATATGAGGTCAGATTAAATATTATCCGAACTCGGAGGAAGGCATATTAGGTCCAAGGGCACAGTTATCGTCCTAAGAATATAGTCCTTAGTGTGAACTGTGAACAGTGTATTACTTGCATTTTTTTGTTGTTACACTTTCCTAATTTATTTCTAGATATTTAATGCACATGACATATTAAGTAAGGGGATAAAATTACATGTTAAAAAAGTTTGGTTGCTAAATATTTATGTTAAGTAGTGATTTGGTCCAGTTAAAAAAAGGTGTAAAAGTAGTACGTTAAATTAGATCTGTCAAACTGAATTTTAGGCCACCTTAACACAGAATTGTCAATATTTTGAGTTAGAGCTTATAAAAGTTACTATAGTTTTGATAACATTTGTCCCAATAGTGGTACACTACACTGAATAAATCTTTTTGAGATAGCCGGAGCAGGTGCGATTTTTTTTTTTTTGAATTTATTGTCTAAAAGATTTGCACTACGAACTATCTGTGTTCCCGGGTCATTTATTTCAAACGAGAATCATTTCAAAAATGATTTTTCCTGAACTACGCAGGTTTAATATTTCCCCTATGATTTAAGCGAAGCACACGAGCCAATAAAGAAATTAAAATATAAAAAAAAAATGCTTTTGCTGAAATGTCTTC
This sequence comes from Mytilus edulis, assembly GCF_963676685.1. Classification (NCBI taxonomy): domain Eukaryota; kingdom Metazoa; phylum Mollusca; class Bivalvia; order Mytilida; family Mytilidae; genus Mytilus; species Mytilus edulis. The sequence goes on from NC_092347.1 coordinate 56,545,499, forward strand.
ACGAATGACCTACAAATTTACACCTACCGTAAGATTATGTTAAATTGTTTTTGTTGTTACAGGTTATGGCATCATTAAATAGTACATTATGTGGTGTATGTGAATCCCAACATGTGACGACAGACGCCACCTTCTGGTGTCCTGAATGTGATGAAGGTTTGTGTTCGACTTGCCTTAAGTATCACAATGCTTCCAAATTGTCGAGAAATCATGAGGTTATCTCTGTTGATAACTACAAGCAGCTACCGTCATTTGTAGCCAGCGTACAACAATACTGTTCTGACCACGACAAAAAATACCAACTTTACTGTTTACAACACGAAAGTCCATGTTGTCCTCATTGTGTTACAACCACCCACAAGAAATGCAACTTAACGGCACTCGATGAAATTGTTAAAACTTCCAAAACCTCCGCATTATTTGACAATTTGGAACAAAGCCTGGAAGATTTAAAGGAAAATTTAAAAAGAATAAAAGAAGACCGAGAAAAGAATTTATCAAAAGTACAGCAGAGCAGAGATCAAATACAGTCTGAAATAAAGACAATGCGCGACAAAATAAACAAACATCTCGACAGTATTGAGCAGAAAATACTTCAGGATTTGGGGGATGTAGAAAAGGGAGTTAACTCAGAGCTACGATGTATTCAAACAAAACTTCTCGATCATACCAAAACCGTAGAAGAGTTACAGACCAATATTTCTGCAATTAAGAATTATGCATCCGAATTACAGGTTTTTGTTGGAATGAAGAAAATTGAGACGGATATAGAACATGAAGAAAAGTTCGTGGTGTCATTGTTGGAAGATGGTAGTCTCCAACAAGTTGATATCGACTTTAAACATAACCACAAACTACCCGACATATTCTCCACTGCAGATTATGGAAAAATATTCCGGATTGCTAGTTCTCCAACAATTGCCATTAAGCTTGAGAAAAATAAACAAGCCCAATTCTTGGTCGCACCTTCTGTCGAAAAGAAAACAATTAATGATATTAATGTGTCTTCGCATAGAAAACTTAAGTTACCAGAACTTTTAAATTATCCAAGTAGATTTACAGGGTGTACAATTACAACTGCAGGTAGGATTGTTCTTGTGGACTGGAATTATAACCATGTATTCGTCCTTAACGAGAACGAATCATTAGAATGTAAAATAGATGTATCATTTCAACCTTTAGATGTTACTTGTATTGATGACAATACGATTGCAATTACCCATAACTATAGTCCATTTGAATTGGAGATAATAAACATTTCTTCTAAGCAAAAAGAGAGACAAATCAGAAATTCAAACGCGTGTTATGGAATAACAAAAAGACAAGGAAGGCTAATATATTGCTTAAAAGGAACAGGTATTCAGTCAGTAGATTCTTTTGGTGAAAATGCATCCACTTTAGTCACGACTTTAGTAAAGCAACCAAAGATGTCTGATTGGAATTATGTTGCAGCCTCTAAAGATAAACTTTATCATACCGATACTAGAACTGACACCGTCACGTGTTACACAATCTCAGGAGAGAAGATTTGGGAATACAACGATAAATCAGTGTTAGATGATATACGTGGTGTCATTACTGACAAGGACGCCAATGTTTACGTTGCATCCTTTGGAAATAACAGTATCGTCATTATATCATCAGATGGGGGAGAAGCTAAATGTCTTATAGGGAAATATGATGGTTTAAATCAACCGCATGGTATTTACCTTGACAAGGCCAGAAACAATCTTCTTATATCGTGTTATAATGGAGACGTTCATATGTATAAGGTGTCATGAGAAACCTTTCATTCTTTTCAATTTGTACTTGAACACCATGTATGTTTGCTAGTAGCAAACTATTTTGTTAAGGTCTTTTATTTTATTTGCTCATTAGTGCTTGTTTAGATTTGAATTATGTTTGCTTTTTGCATGAAGTAGTATGACTAACAGCTTTTTTTTTTAAATACGCATCTGCTTCATCAAATATGCTACATTAATAAATATATTATATATTATTTCCACTAGTTCACTATTTCAGATGGGAGATTGTTAGTCAAATACAGTAACTTCATCCAAGGTACTCAATGCGTTGGTGCTTTTATGAAAATACTATTTAGTTTACACAAAAAAGACTTTGAAAACTCTTTGAATTGATTGATAGTCTCTTTCATATGTAGATCTAATACCTTGGTATATAATCTGGTAGGCTAGACTTTTTAAATTCCCTTTATTAATTTAGATTTTCAGATTATTATTTTTTTGATTTATTTTTATAAATATAAAGTCCGTCCAAAACACATCAATACCATAAGATCGATTGACATGTAACTTTAAATTAAGGCAACAGAAGTATACCGTTGTTCGAAAGTCACAAATTGATTTAGAGAAAACAAATCTGGGTTACAAACTAAAACAAAGGGAAACACATCAACTATAAGAGAAAAAAAAAAACCAAACGACAATGCAACACACAAAAACGAACTATAAAATAGCAACTGCCATTTTTCTGATTTGGAACAGGACATTTGAAGAAAAAAAAATGATGGGTTAAACCTGGTTGTGTGGCTAGTAAAACCTCGCACGTTTATGGCAATGTTTAAAATAACATTAAAATGACAACATTACATGACAGGAATACAGTACTAATAAATGGAAGCACAAACAGGACAGAGAAACACACAAATTAACAATACGATAGTACATTTCGACATGCTAATAATTATCAAAGGTAACAGGCTTATAATTCATAACGCCAGGGGCGCGTCTTGTCTACATAAGAATATTCAGTGACGCTGAGAAATAGTTGAAAGCCAAAATTTAATATTACAATTTGTCGTGATATTCTCTTGACGGTGCTACATTGTTATACATACACTTAGATGTGGTTACGTACAAATCATCACTATCACACATACGAAAAAAACATTCTTAATGTCAACTATGAATAACATATTTCCATATGATATGCTAAACTCTAAAATGCACTGAGTATAAAAATGATGTAAAGAATAAAAAAAGGCATATAAAACAAAAAAAAATATTCATCAACACCAACTAAACTCTTCAAATAATCCAAATATTGATGACATACACAAAATACCGAAATTAAACAGGAAATGCTACTCCTTCACTGACACTATTCCCAGATTTGAATGGAGTTCGTAGTGTCCTTACGTAACTTTTGACATTGAACTTCTTTGTTAATCGCTCGTATGTTGTTGTTGTTTTCTGATTTTACTCAGGTATGGGGTGTTTGGTATACCTAAAAAAACTACATATATGAAGGAGACGAACGACATCAAAGGGACAATCAAACTCCAAGATAAGTCCTAAATAAACTGACAACGTTGTTAAATTGCATGGCAAAAGATTAAGGAAAAAAGACCAAAAGGCAAACAACTATACAAAACAACAAAGAAAACTAGAGACTGAATAGAAAGATAACATATTAGAAATTGTAAAAAAAAATAATGACCATATTAAGAGAAAAACTCAATTCAAATTCCCTATACCACCTTGAGGCACTAACATAAAACAAACATACCACGAGTAAAATGTTTGAACACATATTACAAAAGAAAGGTGAAAGATATCAGAGGGACATTCAAACTCATAGATCAAAATCAAACTGACAACGCAATGGCTAAAAAAGAAAAAAAGACAAACAGACAAGTTAAAGTACACCAGACACAATATAAAATCTAAAGACTAAGCAACACGAACAAAACCAAAACTACGGGTGATATCTGGTGCTCATTAATCGTAAGTAGACCCTTCTCCACAAGTGATATTCATCATGTTGGTTAGTTAATACAAACCTGGTTAAAAAAAGTCTAATACTGTAAAGGTCAGATTTGTGAAACGGGAACGGGATTGTAGTAACGACATAAGGAACATATCCGATATCATCTGTGAAACGGATATGCCATAACGGTCAACCAACTCGTGAATAAAATTAACGAAGGTATGATTTCAACTTAACTATTTATACGATTGTATGTAGAAAAGGAAAATATAATAATTTTACATAACACAAATACATGAGGGAGTAGTTACGAACGATCTATTTCACAGTATTTTAGAGTAATATGTGGATGCTTTTTAAATATAATTTGTATCAGGCCTCAAATAACTTATTGAATGCAAAAGATCACTATTTGTTATCTTTATTTTATACTTCTTTGTTGTAACAACACATAACTCGACCTTCAGCTTTGATCCGAATATCCATGTGCATTGGTCACTGGATGACCAGGTTAATTATCAAGTAAATTCATAATAATTATATGTGGTAAGTTTTTAAATTTTTTAATAAAGATCTTACATTTCTGCTATGAAGGTATAATTGGACAATATAGTTCTTTAAGTCACATGAAACCTCAAATTTAAAAAAAAATATTCATTTGGTTTTTTTTATAACAAAATGGATAGTTATCATTGTTGTAAACGTAGAATTCCGAGCGTTCATAAATTTATAACTTAACACCATCTTTGTAGAAAATAACAGTCACGATTTATTCACACTATATGTATATACACAGTTGGAAAGCAAGTCCTTGGAAACGTCCGTTGTCGTCAAGCTTTATCAGCAACAATAGCAGGGGGAATTAATTAGGTGGCGCTACAGTCGTCCGTAACGTCAAAAAGTCCGCCAAATCAATCGGCTAAAAGATTGATGTTTAAAGTATTTTTTGCAACTTGTCATGCTTTTATTACAATTAAATTTAAAAATTTGTAGGTTTTGTGACCAATATAATTTCTTTACGACATACAAACATTACAAAAAATAGCTTGGTATTGCTATTCCTTTATCCTGTCCGTTCTAAAAAAAAATAGCCATCTTTTTTGTTCGCAAAAAAAAATCGATTTTTCCTAATTTGACGTTTGCGTATCAAAATACAGAAAAGAACGGTTATAATCTTAAATGAAACCGGGAAACCTATTTCAAATTTATACACTGTTTTGAAGCCATCAATTTTTACTTTTATACATCAATTTTAGTGACCACCAGCCATGTCAATTCTTATCTGGTTTTAGCTACGTTTCTACTTTAAAACAGTAAAGTTGAGCTTCTTTTCATTGTACCTGTTTCAAAGTGCTCTAAAATACTGATTTTATTAAAGACATGAATGAAATTTTGATTAAAAGTTGTGGATTTTCACAATTCCATACGATACTTGTATTTTAAAGTAACTAAAACCCCTTTTGATCCCCTACACAAACTGACGGTGACATTGTTTTCTTTGTTCAACATACGTCATGTAACGTTTAACAAAATATGTGTCAGGGTCATGTGCATAGTAAAAATTTACACATTGGAAAAGTGAAACAACAAACAAAGATCTTCTTTATTGCGTTTAAAGCTAAACGTCTTGGAAAATTCTGACAGATCTGACAAATTATTGATAGCCTACTGTATGGATGGACAAAAGCACAAAAATAGCAATAGAAAATGCATTGCAAAGAAAATTCTGTAGGAAAAAAACATATGAAAAAAGAAAATGAAGGTCAGTTAATAAAATCTTGCTTATAATATTATCTCTTTACTTAGTAAGCTATATTTCCATTCTCAATTTTATAGTAATAAGAGCAAAAACTAGCTTGACATCAGACTCGGACTTCTCTTGAAATGAATTTTAATGTGCGTATTGTTATGCGTTTACTTTTCTACATTGGTTAGAGGTATAGGGGGAGGGTTGAGATCTCACAAACATGTTTAACCCCGCCGCATTTTTGCGCCTGTCCCAAGTCAGGAGCCTCTGGCCTTTGTTAGTCTTGTATAATTTTAATTTTAGTTTCTTGTGTACAATTTGGAAATAAGAATGGCGTTCATTATCACTGGACTAGTATATATTTGTTGAGGGGCCAGCTGAGGGACGCCTTCGGGTGCGGGAATTTCTCGCTACATTGAAGACCTGTTGGTGACCCTCTGCTGTTGTTTTTTATTTGGTCGGGTTGTTGTCTCTTTGACACATTCCCCATTTCCATTCTCAATTTTATCAAGCCAAGTCAGCCAAACAAGAAGTTTATTCATAGAGATGTGTTCTTACAAAATTGAATTTATTCAAATGGCAAATTCTTGTCAAATTTAAGCATCTTTGATCATTATTGAAGTAAAATGCACAAAATTTGTCCCACCAGTTTCATTTCATTTCCTTTTACTAGTATTCAGGTAAAGTATAGATTCTATATACAATACTTTGTTTATAAATATGTAATTATTTAAAGAAGCTGATACAGCAACCTGTTCAAGAGAAGAAGCCCCATTTTTTTCCCAAAAAGGTTACTTTCATAATCTATAAAATACCCTGAGAAATAAGACAAAGGGCTACTGTGCAAGCTAATCTAATAGTTTAATTTTACAATAATAATGATTCTGAAATTCAAAATTGTGTCACTTTCACTTATAATTTAAAGCATATTTTTTTTACAGAACTTCTGTCAATATTTTTGGTTTTAAACTTATAAATCCCTTTTTTGTATTTTACTGTTCAACTAAGAAACATAGGCTTGAGTTTAAAGGCTCTCTTTTAAATTTGAGGAAATTTGTTGTGACTCTTGGTCACACTTTATAGAATATAAAATATATATGATCAGTACTATTTATTTAATAATTATATCAATTTTTAGAAAGATTATTGAAATTGTATAAACTATGTTTTATTGCATTAAATATGATCAGAAGTGTTTAAAAACATTCTGCTAAGAATGATCCCACATATAAAAATTACATGTAGTATATTTCATCCGCCAGATCTTAATTTCTTTCAATATAGCTAGGTTTTTAATTTTACATGTAGGTGTCATTATCCACATTTCTGAATTGTTTTTTGTTTATTGCAGTAATATTTTGTCTTTTAATATTTACATTTAGTCCTTCTCTGAAAAATAGGGGGAGTATCTCTTCTTTATATTATCATAACATAGTTATAAATCGAGTTTCGTTTATTTTCTTTCTAAGTTTTGTAAAGAAACTCCTTTTTTAATTTTTATGCATTTTGCTGGGTTTTTATTTTTGACTGGTGATATTAAGGGGAGATAACCACTTGCACAAATCGGCATAAAAACCACCGCTTCGGTTTGAAATCAATTTGACGTTTGCGTATCCAACATTCTATTGCCGATATATTCATATCGAGTATTTGTCTGAATGCGATGCTTTATTAAATTTAAATTCAGCACATCATTTTTAGATTCCTCGTAAATATTTAGATTTTTCGTTCAGGAGACTTGACAATTTTCACCAAAACTCCAAGTTTGCAGATAAAATAAAGAATAAAGGACTTTGATTTGATGTGTGAGCTTTGACGAGAATAAACTATGGATACTCAAGATTAGTTAGGTCAATAAGTTTTTATTACGACAATAGTATTCAGTGAGTTAAAATGAGGTTTGTCTCATCCGTTTTTTTACTGAATTTTCACGGTCACGTGACTCTATTGTTGCTGATAAACTTGGGGTCAAACCGTGACCTGCTTTCCAACTGACAGACGTTACATAAAATAAAAAATACTCGGCATACACTCCAAAAGGAAAAACATTCAGCCATCTATTCTTGTCCATCCAGCAACACATCTCCCTCTCTCACGTCACTATCACACAACGTCAAAAATACGGGAAACAACGTTAACACTGTTTTGCGACATTACGGACATGAAGACAAAGTTACATTCAAAACACTGCTCCCTCTTTTCAAGAATATTTCGTCCTCGAAATAAAAGATAATCAAGACAAATTGCGTTTTCGTGTCAGTTTCCAGTTCATTTCAGGTAACATTGACGATCGACAGGAGCAAAAATCACGTGTATACCTGTTTTCACAGATGTTACTATCTCTAAATTGGGTGAACCCATTTACACGTACAAGTTCTTTATATGTGAAGTCCTTTCCGTATACTGGTCTCGATAATCCAGTATATGTTGAAAAGACGGACGAAAGATACCAAAGGGACAGTCAAACTCATAAATCTAAAACAGACTGACAACGCCATGGCTAAAAATGAAAAAGACAAACAGAAAAACAATAGTACACATGACACAACATAGAAAACTGAAGAATAAACAACACGAACCCCACCAAAAACTAGGGGTGATCTCAGGTGCTCCGGAAGGGTAAGCAGATCCTGCTCCACACTTTAGGTTTGTCAGGATTTTTTTTATCATCATTTTTAGAAATATCAAAACTGTACGTCACTTTGATCAATAGGTGTCCATTTTCGGACGCTAACTACCTCTACCTTACCAGAGGGTATCGTCTGTTGTTCAACGTTTGAACTTCCAAAGTTAGTTGTCATTAGCTTACAAACTTTTGCAACTGCAACCTCAGTTGCCTCAACAATTTCATTAAGTTCCTCATATTTCAATTCAACCTTTCTAACGATAACAATCTCTGTACCACCAGTAACCACTGTCTGCTTTTCAACGCGCGGAAGTTCCAAGATAACTATCTCTTCGTCCAAAACTTTCGCAACTTCAAATTCAGTTGCCTCAATAACGTCACAAAATTCCTCATGTTTCAATTCATATGACTCAGCGATGTAATAAACAGACTGTTCACTCGGATACACGAAATTATTACGTACATTTAATTTACCAACAGTATAATTCTCTTTTCCCAATTTCAAATTACTATTATACATGTATAAACTAATGTCGTTTTGCATAGCAACGTCAGTATTTTCAGAAACTTTATTCCTCCGAATATCATACTCTGTGAAATTCATATTACGCTTATTGCCAATTTCAAAATGTTTCTCAAAGTTACTATCTTCAGTGCAACGCGATTTTTCTAAGGACTTTAAAGATTGTCTACAATGTTCCTGTCACAATATTTCTTTGATAAGTTCACTAACTGTTAACGGTTCTTTAGTCAGAACTCTATATCCAATGTTACCATCAGGATATCCATATATAGCATACTCAGTAATTAGCTTCACTAATAAATCTTCGTTCACACCAGGGAACGATTTCCGAACATTTATCTCAGTTCTACATACGTACTCTTGAACGCTTTCACTTGTAAGCATAGTTATATTTCTCAATTTCATTTTACAAATCTGAGCAGTCTCAATATCACCAAATCGACTTTTCAATGCAGAATACAAAACAGATACATTATAAAGATCTCTCCGTGGTAAATACGACACATATTCTTTTTTTTTTATAAAGCTTTACCTCTCAGTGAAGTAACCAAATAAAAAGCCATATCACTAGATGGCCAATTAAAACGTTCAGCAAAGATAGAAAATTTCATCCAGAAACCTTCAAAAAGTTCAGTATCGTCAAACTCTGGTAAGTCACACCAGCTCATGGTTAATATATATCAAAATGCTGACAAATATAAGTTATAGACATACATAAAACAACAATTATTTATAGATAAACGTAACAATGTTGATTTCTTTCAAATTTGCACCTTAGATTGTCATTTTATCCTTGATGCTAACACCGAACAAAAATGTTTAATTAATTTCCGTCCACTTTTGTCGATTAAATCTTTTCTGTGAATTATGTAGTCGAATCTGTTTTAATTCCAATATCAGTTTTAAAATGGTGAATCTTCGTATTCAAGTGCCGTATCGTCCTTCTGTTGTAATGTATACATTTGGTCCCAATCGTATTGTCGAATAAACTTGTTTACGGTACATTCATTGTTTAATTTCATATTTCCTCCCCTCTTTAAAAGCATTCCGTCTGTATCAAAATATAAATCATCTGTTTGCGTAGATTCGTTTTTGTTCGCTGCCACCAATGTTGTAAACGTAGAATTCCGAGCGTTCATAAATTTATAACTTAACACCATCTTTGTAGAAAATAACAGTCACGATTTATTCACACTATATGTATATACAGACGTTACATAACATACAAAATACTCGGCATACACTCCAACAGTTTTTCATTCAGCCATCTTGTCCATCCAGCAACACATCTCCCTCTCTCACGTCACTATATCACACAACGTCAAAAATACGGGAAACAACGTTAACACTGTTTTGCGACATTACAGTTGGAAAGCAGGTCACGGTTTGACCCCAAGTTTATCAGCAACAATAGAGTCACGTGACCGTGAAAATTCAGTAAAAAAACGGATGAGACAAACCTCATTTTAACTCACTGAATACTATTGTCGTAATAAAAACTTATTGACCTAACTAATCTTGAGTATCCATAGTTTATTCTCGTCAAAGCTCACACATCAAATCAAAGTCCTTTATTCTTTATTTTATCTGCAAACTTGGAGTTTGGGTGAAAATTGTCAAGTCTCCTGAACGAAAAATCTAAATATTTATGAGGAAACTAAAAATGATGGGCTGAATTTAAATTTGATAAAGCATCTCATTAAGACAAACACTCGATATGAATATCTCGGCAATAGAATGTTGGATACGCAAACGTCAAATTGATTTCAAACCGAAGCGGTGGTTTGTATGCCGATTTGTGCAAGTGGTTATCTCCCCTTAATATCACCAGTCAAAAATAAAAACCCAGCAAAATGCATAAAAATTAAAAAAGGAGTTTACTTTACAAAAATTAGAGAGAAAATAAACGAAACTCGATTTATAACTATGTTATGATAATATAAAGAAGAGATACTTCCCCCTATTTTTCAGAGAAGGACTAATTAAATGTAAATATTAAAAGACAAAATATTACTGCAGTAAAAAAAAAACAATTCAGAAATGTGGATAATGACACATACATTAAATTAAAATCCTAGATATATTGAAAGAAATTAGATCTGGCGGATGAAATATACTACATGCAGATTTTTTTTTAAACACTAAGTCTTCTGATTATATTTAATGCAATAAAACATAGTTTATACAATTTTAATAATCTTTCTGAAAATTGATATAATTATTAAATACATAGTACTGATCATATATATTTTATATTCTATAAAGTGTGACCAAGAGTCTCAACAAATTTCTTCAAATTAAGAGAGCCTTTAAACTCAAGCCTATGTTTCTTAGTTGAACAGTAAAATACAAAAAAGGGATTTATAAGTTTTATACCAAAAATATTGACAGAAATTCTGTAAAAAAAAAATATATGATTTAAATTATAAGTGAAAGTGACTCAATTTTGAATTTCAGAATCATTATTATTGTAAAATTAAACTATTAGATTAGCTTGCACAGTAGCCCTTTGTCTTATTTCTCAGGGTATTTTATAGATTATGAAAGTAAACTTTTTGGAAAAATGGGGCTTCTTCTCTTGAACAGGTTGCTGTATCAGCTTCTTTAAATAATTACATATTTATAAACAAAGTATTGTATATATACTTTACCTGAATACTAGTAATAGGAAATGAAATGAAACTGGTGGGACAAATTTTGTGCATTTTACTTCAATAATGATCAAAGATGCTTAAATTTGACAAGAATTTGCCATTTGAATAAATTCAATTTTGAAAGAACATATCTCTATGAATAAACTTCTTGTTTGGCTGACTTGGCTCGATAAGCTAGTTTTTGCTCTTATTACTATAAAATTGAGAATGGAAATATAGCTTACTAAGTAAAGAGATAATAATATAAGCAAGATTTTATTAACTGACCTTTATTTTCTTTTTTCATATGTTTTTTTCCTACAGAATTTTCTTTGCGATGTATTTTCTATTGCTATGTTTGTGCTTTTGTCCATCCATACAGTAGGCTATCAATAGTTTGTCAGATCTGTCAGAATTTTCCAAGACGTTTAGCTTTAAACGCAATAAAGAAGATCTTTGTTTGTTGTTTCACTTTTCCAATGTGTAAATTTTTACTATGAACATGACCCTGACACATATTTTGTTATAAACGTTACATGACGTATGTTGAACAAAGAAAACAATGTCACCGTCAATTTGTGTAGGGGGTCAAAAGGGGTTTTAGTTACTTTAAAATACAAGTATCGTATGGAATTGTGAAAATCCACAACTTTTAATCAAAATTTCATTCATGTCTTTCATAAAATTAGTATTTTAGAGCACTTTGAAACAGGTACAATGAAAAGAAGCTAAACTTTACTGTTTTGAAGTAGAAACGTAGCTAAAACCAGATAAAAATTGACATGGCTGGTGGTCACTTAAATTGATGTATAAAAGTAAAAAATGATGGCTTCAAAACAGTGTATAAATTTGAAATAGGTTTCCCGGTTTCATTTAAGATTATAACCGTTCTTTTCTGTATTTGGATACGCAAACGTCAAATTAGGAACAAAAAAGATGGCTAATTCTTTTTAGAACTGACAGGATAAAGGAATAGCAATAACAAGCTATTTTTGTAATGTGTGTATGTCGTAAAGAAATTATATTGGTCACAAAACCTACAAATTAAAAAATTTAATTGTAATAAAAGCATGACGAGTTGCAAAAAAAACGTCAATCTTTTAGCCGATTGATTTGGCGGACTTTTTGACGTTACGGACGACTGTAGCGCCACCTAATTAATTCCCCCTGCTATTGTTGCTGATAAAGCTTGACGACAACGGACGTTTCCAAGGACTTGCTTTCCAACTGTACGGACATGAAGACAAAGTTACATTCACAACAATCATTATTAAGCTTATGTTCATATACTTTTTTCTGAAGAAAATTCTTTCATTTGTCCACATTTAGAAAAAGTTTTTTTTTTTTAATTTCTTGCTTCCAGGAAGCAATTCGCCGACACATTTTCCGTATACAAGTTACCATAGCGACAAATGCTCGTAAACATCTGGTGATCACAATACGCATGTATCTTTCGTTGATTGTACATGTTATACACGAGCTCACTATCCATGCTTCTTTGTTGATTGTTTACTATAAGGTGACAATCGGTAACCTTCGGCTTAAAAACACGACAGGTAATGAACTGCCATATTTTCACAACATAACAAACAGAGAGAAAAGAAATTGACGATTATACGACATGTTTGCGTAAAAAATGATAAAATCGTGCATAGAAAACTTATGATACATACATGCATTGGTTCAATAATTGGATAAACATTATTTTTCATCCGGTCACTCATTTCATATGACTTTAAAGGGGCACTAGCAACGAGATATGAAAAAAAATAATATAATTTTGTTTAGTTGAATTGAAATGAAGAAATAATAATTTGTTTTTAGCAGCCAGTTCGGTTTTGTCAAAATAAGAAAAGAAATATCGCAGATTAACTATTCACTTACAGGTGATGAATTCGACCTCATTGAATCCGTATTCATGTAACCTTTAAATTAAACCAATTTGCTATAGATTAGTTACGCATTCATAAGTCTCGGTTATTGTATAGAAAGGTATCTTCTATACTATTAAACGAGAAGACCTCATTTTGGGTGTCGCTTCTCTTCTTTCCACAATAAATTAATAGTATAGATACCTTTCTATTCAATATCCAATTTAGCACATATTTACAACTTGAACAATCGTGTAATTAGTCTATTGGTATGTTTTGGCTGACTGGATGTAGCTCATTTACGTAGTTTTGTAAATCTACTCACTATAATATCATTGTAAAAATGGGATTTCAAAGGCCCTTGACTTTTGAATGTAAAGAAGGTAGCTGCTGGTGTAAGTATGTTTATTGATATGAACGAAGCGTTGTTTCACTATACATGTACTTATTTACATGGTAAGATGACAAAATGAATTGACCAAGAGCAGACAATTCTTAAATTGCAGTGAAAGCTTTACATTCTTGAAAACATTTTTTTAATTTCACATAAAACCTAAAACTATCTTAATACAAACAGTTGGATCCCCCTCCCACATCTTTGGTTGAAACACCTTTTAAAAATGGATGGATCTGCCCCTGGTATTTATATTTATCAAAGTTGTACATATATCGATGCAAGTTTGTTTTGTTTGGTAAGGTACACGTGTGTATGCTATTTATAGATAGGTCTGTTTGATTGGATATATAAGGAATGCGGGTAACATTTCATGCACGGGTGGTTTTAAGGTAGTTCAAGTCATTCGAGTCATTGCAGTCAAGTGTTCCAGAGGCTTTTTTCTAAATAAATAATTATAAAAAATTATTTATTTACAGGTTGATAGTCCAGGATGGGTCGCAAACATTGATGTGCTAGTCAGAGACAGACAATTAATTTATCACAATACTCATTGGTATTAAATGAATTACGTGTATTTATTATTTGAATAAAATGCACTTGACTTTTGCAAGTGGCTACTCCCAATTGAGAGTTTTGTATTATATTGATAAATGCTTTATGTTCGGTTGAGGTTACGAATTAGAACATAAGTACCCATAGGTAGTCTAGTGGATAGTTTATATGCATGAAATATTTGTCACTGGACATTAGGCAACCAATTATCGACCAATTTATGACTAAATATATCAAATTGCTTTATTAATAATTTCCCTTCAAAAGATTCCGGGTTGACTCTTTTTGTGTACAAAGTAATTGAATGGAAGATAAAGGATTACAAATTTTAGATTGAGTTGTACTTTAATCAAGGTATAAAGCACCATTATTATTACTCTTTATTTAAATGAAAGAAACTTTTTTAATTGTCAAAACAAAATTTAGATCAAAAGATTGATTAGTAGGATGTTAAAAATCTTTTTGAAAACTAATTACAAACTATTTAGTTAAATTTGGAACACAACATTTATTTCAAAATAGCCAGTAGCAATTTTTGTTCTAATATCTTGATTACAATACAATGAAATCTTACCCTTGTGGTCATTCATGCGTAGTTACTTAGTACACAGAAAAAATATGTACTATGAAAATTAGAAGGCAAATTCAAGCAATTTGATTGGACGAGAAGTTGTAAGTATGTGCTAATTCGTTTTCAGCTATTAAACAGAAAAGAATGTCAACATTGAAAGTGAAACAAAAGTGAACAATTCTGTTGGCTGATTCGGTCCACAAAAAACCCTTCTTATACAGGTAAAACGTTAATTAACTTATTTTAACGTATACGTGTAACATAAAATCAAAAACAGATCAACTCAGTTTTTGGTGGGGTTAGTGTTGCTTAGTCTTTGGAGTTCAATATTGTGTTTTGTGTACTGTTGTTTGTTTGCCCTTTCCTTTATTTAAGAAATGGTATTGGTGTTTTATTGTC
The DNA here is from genome assembly GCF_963676685.1 of Mytilus edulis. NCBI lineage: Eukaryota > Metazoa > Mollusca > Bivalvia > Mytilida > Mytilidae > Mytilus > Mytilus edulis. The sequence goes on from NC_092347.1 coordinate 56,560,547, forward strand.
CCTCTGGTATTTTTCGTCTCATTTTTAAAACTTTGGCAGAAATGGTACAACTAAATAGAAATTCAAAGCATTCAAAGCTCAAGTATATTGTTTTTGTTTTTATAGGACTATTTATGCTGTCTGTATCAAGTATATAAATTGGTCGATGTTTCAGTTATATTCAAGACGATATATTTATATTTTATCCAACGCAATCGTAGGTTTGCACGTTGTTTTCAATTTAGACTTCTTTATCATCAAAATGTGATCTATTAAACTTACTATTTATACTATATAAATATACAAGCTTTTGACGGATTATAAATGTCACAATGAATAGATACGATGTTCGGTATATCAATCTAGATACACTCATCGTAGAGGATCAGTGATTGGATAATACAGATAATATCTGATAGTTCTTTTCACTTCCTTGTGTTAGAAACAGAAAATACATGCATTATTTACAGTTATACTGTTGTTCCTCTATATTCATTGTTTGTATTCTAGTTTTTTGCTGACATGTGAATGATGTGATACTCGAGTCGGCAACAAAATTTGGACCTTTTTTAGTTCATAAAACCATTCACAGTCTTCAATCAATTAATATTGCATGCATTTACGCCCCCTTACGTTACAATCAAACACTTGTACGAAACTCGACATCGATGTGACATCACCCGATTGGATTCTCAATACTGTGGTGGTATATGAGAAGTTTGCTTGAGAAATATACATTTGATTTACATAATAAAATATACTCGTTAACCAAAGAAACAAATAAGTTGTAGCAATATATATTTAAAAGCATGCACAACCGGTCTAATATTCCTGTTTGCCGTTCTTTCTTAAAAACTCAAAACTTCACGTAAAAAAACCAATTTCTTCTCGAAATTCAAAACTTTGTAATGGTAGGAGTGTTTTAAGGGTACACTTAATATTAAGGTATAACAACAGATTTTCTTTTTAGAAAACAATTTGATGGATAAAATGTTATCGAATTTGGATTTTTCAAAGACATAGCGGTATTCAACCACTGACGGATCCAGAACTTTTCATATAGGGGTGGGGGCGCTGACTGACCTAAGGGTGGGGCCGCTCCAGTCATGCTTCAGTGATTCCCTATATAATCAACAAATTTTTTTCCCATGAAAGGGGCGGGTATTGCCATTTCTAGGACCATTTTCTAATTTAACCACAGGTTTTGCCTTTTTCTGCCTTTTCCCAAAACAGTCTTAAGTCATTCTTAATCATTGTTATCAATCAAAATCATTAAGGAGGATAAAGTTACGATACTGCTGTCAGGTCATTAAAGATTGCATATTTTGACTTTAAAATTGATTCACTAATAGCGTCTTTGCATCGGAAATAAACACAGTTATTCTAAAAACAGTTGTTGGCATGATACGGGTTATGAATTTAGCTGAAGCACGCCTCCGAATGAGGGAATTTCTCGCTGCATAGAACCCTATTGGTGGCCAACGACTGTTGTCTGCTCTTTGTTTGGGTTGTTGTCTCTTTGACACATTCCCCATTTCCATTTTCAATTTTATTTTCGTAATCACTTTTGAATACACAATAAACTTTTTTTGGAAAGTGATATCTTTCGAGGTTAATTTTGCCAAAAATAATTATGAATATTTGCTAATTACCATCAACGGCCTTTAGCAACAGTATTATATAACGCTTTAAATGTACTGAAATATCCAAATTAGTTGTGCAATCATGAAAAATAAAATATGGTAGACTATTTAAATTAAAATATTAGTACGAAGTAAAATCTTTAAGGTTTGTCCCTGTGAGGGAAACACATACAGGGAAACAATATCCTGACCTCTTCTTGACTACGTATTGGAAATGATAATATAATAGTGTACCAATTTTACTGCACAAGATGTGCATTTCAACAATAAATGTCTCGTCAGTAATGTTCGAGACCAGAATATTTAAAAAAAAAAGAGGAGCTGATAACCAAACAGGAACTATATCAAAGGTATGGCCAACGTTTTGTATAAAATCAATTCCTCTCCAAAATTTCCCCCTCAACATATAACCTGTCGCTATTGATTACTCGAATTGGATTTGGAAATCGAATACAAATGCATTACACTTTAATCATTAGTCGGTTTTGGTGGGGTTCGTGTTGCGTTAGTTTTTCCATATTACTTTTTGAATACGGTTTTTTTTTAATTCTTGCTTTCCCATGTCGTTGTTCATTTTATTTTCGACTTAGGAGTTTGAATGTCATTACTTTTGATGGTATTTTTCGCCTCTCTTTTATGAACGATACTCGGAATGTCTTTTTGGTTTAAATTTTTTTCTCTTTCTTATACGTTAAAAAGATATCTAGAACAGTGTTAATTTTGATACCCAGTGAGTCAATAGATGACAATAAAAAAAACACCACAAGAAGGATAAGAGTAACTTTAAAAAACTCGGGTGCAAAATCCACATTCAGTTATCCTCTTAATGATATAAATCAAGTGATATTAAAAGTGCTATAACATTATAAATATCAAGTCTGAAAATTCAGATATCGTTATTACAGACAACTACACCAATACCACTATTTGGCAACGATAACGATACAGAAGTCTTAATTGGTATAAATGAAAAAGTAAAAAGAAAATTATCTATCGATGATAATTTTATCACCTGTATTTCTGCGCAAATGCCCCCCCCCCCCCTTTTTTTTTTTTTAGATAAAGCAGGTTTAATTTTTCATAGGCTAAATCATTTCAAGGATATACACGAGACAGTATTCACAAGAAAAGTATTAAAGAATTAATATATTTCAAAAAATCTGTCATTGTTGTAACTTATCTCTAATGTTTCTGGATTGCCCTCAACCATGTACTAAAAAGTTTACACCTTACAGCAAAATCTGCATGGTTTAATTCTTCTATTTGTGATGTTACAGGTTATGGCATCATCCAATAGTACATTATGTGGTGTATGTGAAGCCCAGCACGTGACGACAGACGCCTCATTCTGGTGTCCTGACTGTGATGAAAAATACCAGCTTTACTGTTTACAACACGAAAGTCCATGTTGTCCTCATTGTGTTACAACCACCCACAATACATGCGACTTAACGGCACTCGATGAAATTGTTAAAACTTCCAAAACCTCCGCATTATTTGACAATTTGGAACAAAGTCTGGAAGATTTAAAGGGAAATTTAAAAAGAATATTAGAACACCGAGAAAAGAATTTATCAAAAGTACAGCAGAGCAGAGAGAAAATACAGTCTGAAATAAAGACAATGCGCGACAAAATAAATAAACATCTCGACTGTATCGAGCAAAAAATCTTACAGGATTTGGGGGATGTTGAAAAGGCAGTTAACTCAGAGCTACGATGTATTAACACAAAACTTATCGATCACACCAAAACCGTAGAAGAGCTACATACCAATATTTCTGCACTTAAGAAATATGCATCAGAATTACAGGTTTTTGTTGGAATGAAGGGAATTGAGACCGATATAGAACATGAAGAAAAGTTCATAGAGTCATTGTTGAAAGATGGTAGTCTACAACATGTTGATATCGAATTTAAAGAGGATCACAAAATGTCTGACGCATTATCCATTGCAGAATATGGAAATATATCTCGCATTACCAGTTCTCCTACAGTTACTATTAAGACTGAGAAAAATAAACAAGCCCAATTCTTGATCGCACCTTCTCTTGCAAAGAAAACAATTAATGATATTAATCTGTTTTCACATAAAAAAAACTTAAAATACCAGAACTTAATAGTTCAAGTAGGCTTACAGGATGTACAATCACACCTTCAGGTAAGATTGTTCTTGTTGACTGGAATTGCCAAAATGTATTAATCCTAAGCGAGAACGAATCGTTAGAAAATCAAATAAGAGTATCGTATCAGCCTGTAGATGTCAGTTGTATTGATGAAAGAACCATTGCGATTTCCCATAAAGCTGTTCCACTTAAAATCGACATTTTGAACATATCTTCAAAGCATATAGAGAAAAACATTATAACAGCATATCCATGTTACGGTATCACGTATGGACAAGGAAGACTTATGGTATGCTCATCCAGCACAGGTATTCAGTCAGAAGATGTTTCTGGTGATGATTTTTCCACTATAGTTGAGCAACAACAGCTTTCTAGTTGGAATTATGTAACAGCATCTGAGGATAAACTGTATCAAACAAATCCTGGAAGTAACACCGTCACATGCTACAACATCACAGGAGAGAGGGTATGGGAATTCAACAATATCTCAGTTCTTCGGGATATACGTGGTGTAACAACAGACACGAGCGGCAATGTATACGTTGCATGCACAAGGAATAATAGTATCGTGGTTCTTTCGCCGAATGGAACACAAGCAAGAAGTCTTGTAGGAAAAGCGGGTGGTTTACATAAGCCACATGGAATTTTCTTTGACAAAACAAGGAATAACCTTCTTATAGCGTGTTATAATGGAGACGTTCATATGTATAAGGTGTCATGAGAAACCTTTCACTTTTTAAACATTAATTTGTAATTCCATGTCTGTTTGCTAGTTGCAAAATCTTCTTTTATAGAGCTTATATTTTATTTGTTTTAATGACTTTATATATGTTATAATGCGAGAAAATTTCATTTTAAGATTTAAGATTTTCTTATATGTGTTTTACCCTATATAATTTACAGGATTTTGCTCATCAATTTTCGTCATTTTCGATGGTTTAGGCTCCTTAGTGCTTGTTTAGATTTTCAATTTATTTTAGCTGACAGAAGTAGTATGACTAACATTTTGTTTAAATACGCATTGGTTCATCAAATACGCCACTTAAAATTAACAAAGGAAATGGGGAATGTGTCAAAGCGACAACAACCCGACCATAGAACAGACAACATCCGAAGGCCACCAATGGGTCTTCAATGTAGCCAGAAACTCCCGCACCCGGAGGCGTCCTTCAGCTGGCCCCTTGAAAAATATGTATACTAGTTCAGTGATAATGGACGTCATACTAAACTCCGAATTATACACAAGAAACTAAAATCAAAAATCATACAAGACTAACAAAGGCCAGAGGCTCCTGACTTGGGACAGGCGCAAAACTGCTGTTATCTGCTCATTTGTCGGGATGTTGTCTCTGTGACACATCCCTCATTTTCATTCTCAATTTTACACTAATAAATATATCTATTACTTCCACTTGTTCAATATTTCTGATGGTAGTAACTTCAACCAAACTACTTAGTGCTTCGGTGCTTTTATAAACTTACTATTTAGTTTATAAAGAAAAAGACAAACCTTGAAAATTCTTTTGATTTTAAGGATAATCTCTTTCATAGGTAGATCCAATACATTGGTATATGACCTGGTAGGCTAGACTTTTTAACATTTTCTTTTTCATTATTTAAGTTTTCAGATTTTTGGTAATTCTTTATGAATAAATCCGTCCGACCGAAACACCTCAATACCAAAAGACTGATTGACATGTAGCTTTAAAACTTGATAGGATTATTAGGTCGTCATATTCTCTTGACGGTGCTACATTCATCACTATCATACATACGATCAGAAAACCTCTTAGGGTCAACTATAAATGACATATTTCCTTATAATATATAATAAACTCAAAAATGCACAGAGTAGAAAAATACTGTAAAGAATAAAAAAGAAGACATATAATACAAAAAACTTGCATCAACACTAACTAAACTCTTCAAATAATTCAAATATTGATGACATAGACAATATACCGAGATGAGACATGAAATGATCATCCTTCACTGACACTATTCCCAGCTATGCGTGGGGTTTGTATTGTCCTAACGTTACTTTTGACATTGATATGCGTTTTTGGTCGCTTGTTTGTTGTTCTCTAATTATTTGGTTTCTGATCTCACTCAAGCATGGTGTGTTTGTTATACCTCATTATCTACATATATGAAGGGGACGAACGACATCAAAGGGACATTCAAACATATAAGTTCAAAATAAACTGACAACGTTGTTATATTGCACGGCAAAAGAAAGAGGAAAAAAGACCAAAAGGCAAACAACTATATAAAACACAACATAGAAAACTAGAGACTGAATATAAAGATTACTTAATAGAAATCATATAAACAATAATGACCTTATTGAAAAAGAAAAACTCACTTTACATTCACTAACCACCTTGAGGCACTCACATAAAAATGTTTTACCACGAATAAAATGTTTGAACACATACTATAAAAGAGGGGTGAAAGATACCAAAGGGACATTCAAACTCATAGATAAAAAATAAACTGAAGAAAATGTGGCTTAAAAAGGAAAAGACAAACAGACAAATTATAGTACACCAGAGACAACATAAAAAACTAAAGAATAAGCAACACGCACTCCAACAAAACTGGGGGTGATCTCTGATGGTCATTAAAGGTATGCAGATCCTGCTCCACATGTAACAATCGTCATGTTGCTTTGTTATTACAAACATGGTAAATAGTCTATTCCGGTAGATCACATTTGTAAAAAGGGAACAGGATTGTATGAACGACATAAGGAACATATTCGATATCATCTGTGAAACGGATATTCTATAACGGTCAACCATTTTAAACGATTGTATGTAGAAAAGGTTAACATAATTTAACCATACACAAACATTAATAAAAACATGAGAGAGTGGTCACGAATAATCTATTTCACAGTTTTTAAGACAAATTTGTTGATGCTTCTGCAATCAATAAGTTATTTGAGACCTGATACAGATTATATTTATCAGGTCTCAAATAACTTATTGATTGCAGAAGATCACTTTGGTATCTTTATTGCATACTTCTTTGCTGTTACAAAAAATAACTCGACCGTCAGCTTCAAGCTGAATATCCATGTGCATTGGTGACTGGATGACCAGGTCAATTACCCAGTAAATTCATAACAATTGTATGTGGTACGTTTTAAAAATTATTAATGAAGAACCTATATTTCTGCTATGAAGGTATAATTAGACATTTTAGTTGTTTAAGGGGCACTAGCAACGAGATATGAAAAAAAAATATAGAATATAATTTTGTTTGGTTTAAGCAATAATAATATTGAAATGAAGAAATAATAATACGTTTTTAGCAGCCAGTTTGGTTCCGTTTTGTCAAAATAAGCATAGAAATACCGCATATGAACTTCATTTGCAAGTGATTAATTTGACCTCATTGATTCCTTATTCATGTGACCTTCAATTTAACCAATTTGCTAGAGATTGGTTACGCATGCATGTTTAGTGTTCAGCCATTTAAAGGAAAAGAATGTCAAATTTGAAAGCGAAACAAATGTGAACCATGTTTATGTCTATATCGGGTCATGTGATCATCGGCAGTATTCGGAGGTCATCTCGATAGTTAATAAGATGGCGTTTACTAAAATAAACTCGAAATTCTAATAAATATTTATTATCGAGTACATTCTTGTTAATTGTAATTTCAGATTTATTTAAATTTGAATATAGGTTTTAGTATATTATAAATCACATTTGAGAAGTTGATTAAAACCGGTGAACATTAATTTGACAGCTTGTGTCGATCTAAAGGTAATAAGGGGGTTCGACATTGAGAATTTTACGAACAAGAGTTTGTTCAAGTTGATCCCGTAGTCTTTTCCCCGAATAGGACATACATTCTTATCCCCGGGTTTGTACTAACATAAACAATAGCTTCCGCTATTTGCGCTGGATCTCCTCACCCTTTCGGCACACCTGAGATCAACTTAGTTGATCGTGGGGTTGATGTTGCTTAGTCTTTGTAGTTCAATATTGTGTTTTGTGAACTGTTGTTTGTTTGTCTTTGTCTTTTTTTCTTTAGAAATGCTGTTTTTGTTTTCGACTTATGAATTTAATATCCCTTTGGTATTTTGCGTCTCTTTTTTAAAACATTTGCAGAAATGGTACAACAAAAAAGAAATTCAAAGCATTCAAAGTATATTGTTTTTGTTTTGATAAGTCTATTTATGCTGAGTGACTGTATCAAGTTCATATATATTGGACGACGTTTCAGTTATATTCAAGACGATATATATCATCCAATTGCAAATGTGATATATTGAACTTACTGTTTATACAATTGTCGACAAGCTTTGACTGACTATAAATGTCGCAATATATTTGATGTTCAGTATATCAACCTAAATACACATATCGTAGAAGGTCAACAATTGGATATATGCTGATAATGTCAAATAGTTCTTTTAACCTCCTGGTGGTAGAAGCAGGTAAATACATTCTTTACAGTTATACGAGGTTTGGCATGCCACAAAACCAGGTTCAACCCACCATTTTTTCCTTTAAAAATGCTCTGTACCAAGTCAGGAATATGGTCATTGTTATATTATAGTTCGTTTCTGTGTGTATTACATTATAACGTTGTGTCGTTTGTTTTCTCTTATTTTTGAGTGTAAATTCACATTGCGATAAGACGTGTCACGGTACTTGTCTATCCCAAATTCATGTATTTGGTTTTGATGTTATATATATATATGTTATATTTGTTATTCTCGTGGGATTTTGACTATGTATGTTTCATTTTAGTGTTATGTCGTTGTTCTCCTCTTATATTTAATGCGTTTCCCTCGTTTTTAGTTTGTTATCCCGATTTTGTTTTTTGTCCATGGATTTATGAGTTTTGAACAGCGGTATACTACTGTTGCCTTTATTTTATACCCTTGTTTCTCTATATTCATTGTTTGTATTCTAGTTATTTGCTGACTTGGGATACTCGCCAAAAGAAATGTGGACCTTTTTCAGTCCATAAAAACCATTCACACTTGACAGCCTGAAAACAATTTTGATGCATTATTTTACGTTACAAACAAACACGAAATTTCACGACATCGTGAGACATACACATTTGTGAAATCAGCAATTTGGTTCTCAATACTGTGGCGGTATCTGAAAAAGTTGCTTGTGAGACACATTTTATTTGCATAATGAAATATACTCTTTAACGAAAAAGTTGCAGCAATAAATATTTAAAAACAAGCCCATCCGGTCTAGTTTTCCGTTTGCTGTTCTTTTCTAGAAACTAGAAATTTTACGTTGCTGCACACTTTCTTCTCGAAATTCTAAATTTTATAATAGTATAAATGTTTGAAAGGTAAACTCAATGTTAAGTTATGTAAGGTATGTACTTTAAGGTTCTCACAATATAATGTGATGGCTTATTTCTATCTAACCAGATGATCTAAATATAACTACCTGGCGATAGTTGAAAACTTAGATAGAAATAAGCCATCACATTATATTGTGAGAACCTTATATTGTGATCAAAATCTATTATTTTTGGAAATAAAAAAGTTTATAATCACTTTTGAACACACAATAAACTGTTTTTGGTAAGGGACTTCTTTCGAGGTAAATTATGTCAAATAAAAATTATGAATATTTGCATAGGCTCTCAGCAGCAGCATCATGTGACGATTTATAATACTTTGAATATACTAAATTATGTAAATAAGTCATGAAATCAAGAAAAATATGATTTACAATATCAGTCCGCTTTAAAAACTTTTAGTTTTGTCCCTGTGAGTAAAAGACGTACAAGAGAAATTGTCCCTACCTCTTTATGACTACTTATTGTAAATGATAATATTAACGAGTACCAATATTACTGCACCAGATGTGCATTTCGACACTAGATATCTCTTCGGTAATGTTCGAGGCCAAAATATTTAAAAAAAAAACCACAAAAAAAATACTTATACAAATGTTAAAGAGCTGGTCAATCCAAACAGGAAATATATAGCTAATGTGTTGCATATAATATTAATATTCTCCATTTTTCCACCTCCTTCAACATTATGATAACTTGTATTGGATTTGGAAATCGAATACAAATTAATTAGGTTCGTGTTACGCAGTCTTTAGTTTTCCGGTCTGTTTTTTAATAATGTTGTTTGTCTAATAGGTTTTTTCCCCCTTCTTTTCTTGCCATGTCGTTGCAATTTTTTTTTTAATTACTTCGGAGTTTGAATGTCATTTCGGTTTTTCGCCTCTCTCTTTTATGAACTATACTCGGAATGACTTTTTGATTTTCTATTTTATGGTCTTTATTACATATTAAAAAGACAGCACACACAAATTTACTTTTAATACACAGTCAATGTATGATATCCAAGAGAACATAACGAGAAGGATAAGAGTAACTTAAGATCTCGAGTGCAAAATCCACATCAAGTTATCAGGTTAATGATATAAATCAAGTGCTATAGTGAGGGGGGGGGGGGGGGACATTATTAAAATCAAGTCTGAAAACTCGGTAACTCAGATATCGGTATAACAGACAACAACATTAACACCACTATTTGGCAATGATTACGATACAGAGAAAACTATTAATGAAAAAAGTAAAAAAAATATTTATCGATGATGATTTTATTAGCGGTATTTCTGCGCAAGTCATGGCAAGTGGCCTGGATAAAGCAGGTTTATTTTTATATAGGTTCGGGCATTTGAAGGACATACACGAGACAATGTTCCCTGAAAAGTTATTATTAAAAATGAATATATCAAACAATGCTTTTGTTGCTGTAACTTATCTCGGATGTTGTTGGATTGCCTTAATAAATTTACTAAAAAGTTTACACCTTACAGTACGATCTGGTTTAATTGGGTTTTTTTTGTTACAGGTTATGGCATCATTCAATAGTATGCTATGTGGTGTATGTGAATCCCAGCACGTGACGACAGACGCCACCTTCTGGTGCCCTGAATGTGATGAAGGTTTGTGTTCGACATGCTTAAAGTATCACAATGGTTCAAAATCGACGAGAAATCATGAGGTCATCTCTGTTGATAACTACAGGCAGCTACCATCATTTGTAGCCAGCGTACAACAATACTGTTCCGACCACGACAAAAAATACCAGCTTTACTGTTTACAACACCAAAGTCCATGTTGTCCTCATTGTGTTACAACCACCCACAAGACATGCAACTTAACGGCACTCGATGAAATTGTCAAAACATCCAACACGTCCGCCTTATTTGAAAATTTAGAACAAAGTGTGGTCGACTTGAAAAAAAATATAAAAAGAATAACAAAAGATAGAGAACAAAATTTATCAAAAGTTCAACAGAGAAGAAAAAAAATACAGTCTGAAATACAGACGATGCGAAACAAATTAGATAAACATCTCGACAGTATCGAACAAAAGATACTACATGATTTGGATGAAGTAGAAAAGGGATTAAGCTCAGAGATTCAACATATTCATACTAAGCTTCTCGATCACACAAAAGACATAGAAGAACTAGAAAGGAATGTGTCAACCATTAAGAAATATGCATCTGACCTACAGATTTTTGTTGGAATGAAAAAGGTAGAGATGGATATAGAACATGCAGAAAAGTTGATAGTATCATTGCTGGAAGATGGAAGTCTACAACAAGTTGATATAAACTTTAAAGAGGAACACAAGTATCCGAGATATTATCCATCGCCGGATATGGAAAGATATCCCGCATTACCAGTTCCCCTACAGTTACCATAAAGACTGAGAAAAATAAACAAGCCCAATACTTGGTAGCCCCTTCCATCGCAACGAAAACTATTGATGATATCAACCTTTCTTCATATAAAAAGCTTAATATCCCTATGGTAAATAAAACAAGTCAGTTCACAGGGTGTATAGTCACACCTTCCGGTAAGATTGTTCTTGTGGACTGGAATCATGGTCATGTATTCATCCTAAACGGAAATGGGTCATTAAAATGTAAAACAAAAGCATCAACTCAGCCTGTAGATGTCACTTGTATTGATGACAATACGATTGCAATTACCCATAACTATGGTCAGTTACTAATAGACATAATAGATATATCTTCTAATCAAGTAGAGAAATCAATCGAAACATTAAATGCGTATTGTGGAATAACAAATGAACAAGGAAGGTTCATATATTGTGGCAGAGGGAGAGGTATTCAGTCTGTATTTTTTTCTGGAGATGAGGATTCCACTGTGGTGAAACAACCAACGTTGTATAATTGGAACTATGTTACAGCCTCTGGAGGTAAACTTTATCATTCTAATCCTAAAACTGACACGGTCACGTGTTACACAATCACAGGAGAGAAAGTTTGGGAATACAACGAAAAATCATTTCTGAAGAATATACGTGGTGTTACTACAGACAAGGATGCCAATGTTTATGTTGCATCCTATGGAAATAACAGTGTCGTCGTTATATCATCAGATGGAAAACACGCTAGATGTCTTATAGGGAAAGATGATGGTTTAAATGAGCCGTTTGGTATTTACCTCGACAAAACCAGAAACAATCTGCTAATATCCTGTTATAATGGAGACGTTCATATGTATAAGGTGTCATGAGAAAACTTACACTCTTTCAAGTTCTTAACATTAATTGTGTGCTTTCTTGTCTTCATACCTGTTGTTAATTTCTTGTGGAGGTCATACAAATATACCAAAAGCTTATATTGATAATACAAATTTGAGAAATTAATTTTAACGTAGATACAAGTATCTTGTTTTAGGGAGGGAAAAAATCCTGCTTTCTAAAGAATCACTCTGATTCAAACCAAAAAATCTCTGAAACTGACTTTATCAAGATGCTTGATTTCTTGATTGATTACATATTTTTTTTTACGTTTGTAGGACGTGTTTTCAACAGACTGCCGGCATTATAATGGAAACCAATTGTGCACCTCTTATTGTCGACTTGTTTCTTTATCATTATGAGGCTGACTTCATACAGGAACTTCTTAGGAAGAACGATAAGAAGTTTGCAATATCCTTTAACTCTACTTTCCGCTATATAGATGATGTTCTCTAACTAGATAATTCAAAATTTGTTGAATAAGATAAACTCATCTATCTCATTGAATTAGAGATAAAGGATACAACAAATACAGTTAAGTCTACCTCATATCTTGACATACCACTAGAAATTGACAATGAGGGTCGGTTGAAAACAAAACTTGACGATAAAAGAGATGATCTTAGCTTCCCAATTTTGAACTTTCCATTTCTATGTAGCAACATTCCAGCAGCGCCTACATTCGCAGTATATATATCTCCCAATTGATGCGATATTCCCAGGCTTGTGTTTCCTATCATAATTTCATCGATAGAGGGTTGCTGCTCACAAGGAAGCTTTTAAACCAAGAGTTCCAAATGGTGAAGTTGAAAAAACCCTTCGTAAATGTATCGGACGCCTTCACGAGTTAGTTAACCGTTATATAATTACTGATTTACAGATGATATCGGATATGTTCCTTACGTACAACCCACTTCCCTTTTCACCCCGAATGTGACCTATCGAATTAGACTATTTAACGGGTTTGTAATAGCATGAGCAACACGACGGATGCCACATGATTAGTATGATCTGCTTGTTACCCTTCCGAAGCACCTGAGATTACCCCCAGTTTTTGGAGGGGTTCGTGTTGCTTAGTCTTTAGTTTTCTATGTTGTGTCTTTTGTATTATTATGTGTCTATTTGTCTTTTTAGTTTTTAGCCATGGCGTTGTCAGTTATTTTTTTATCTATGAGTTTGACTGTCCCTCTGGTATCTTCCGGCCCTCTTTTATTTTAGAATTTAAAATCGTTTTATTCATGTTTTACTTTATAACCAGTAAGATAAACAAATTTTTTTTTCTGAAGACACATGTATAACTGCACGACAAGCAACGTGTTTGGCCAGTGAACACGCATTTCTTACATTACATATGACAAGTATGCCCCCGCCGTAGCAGAGGGGGGCATCAAGTTTCACCCTTGTCCGTCTGTACGTCCCAAAATTGGTTTCCGTTCTCTATCTTGACATCAATATTAAAATCTCCCATAATAATAGTTTCCTTATCTTCAGTCTCAACTTTTAACAACATGGTTTCAAACGTAGTAACCCAGTCAGTATGGCTGTTATGTGGTCTATATGCATAACCTAGTAAAATGGGCTTTCGATGAACATACATAATAAGATATATCCACATTGACTCAATTTCTTGCATTTTCAAATCCTCTCCTCTAAGCGTATTTATTTGTTTTGAAGTATAAATTAAAAGCCCAGAACCCCGTCCCGCACATTTACCAATTCTGTTTTTTTCTATGTAAATTGTACCTTAGAATATTGATTTCTTTATTGTTGACACTATTTGACAAAAATGTTTCACTCAAACATAAAATTTGCGCGTTTGATTTGGATTCCGAAATTTAGTATTGTATTTCAGCAAATTTTGGTAAAATATGGTTTATTTTAAAAGTGACAAATGTTAAGATATTTATGTGGGAATATAAAAGGACTTATCTGGGTATTATATATATAATTTACAAAAAAATAACACTATAAACCATTTTAAGTTTCAATGTGTGGTAAAATTTTGGAACATATTTTAACAAAAAACACTCGAAAAAACTCATACAAATTAAAGAACCTTTGTTTACACGCTCACATATACCACACGCACCACATTTTCACTTGGTAAACAAAATCTCAACAGGTTCCTACGTTCAAAGAGGGTGGTAAAGGGGGTGCTTGCACCAAAAAAACGTGAAAGAAGACATAATTTCACGTTAAACGTGAAATAATTTCTATAATGAACGTTGCACGAAAAATAAAAACTTTAATTTGAATCTTTTGTGACTGAGTCACTGCCTTCTTGTATATATTAACTCTTTGTGGTATTCCCGATATAGTATACACATTTATGATATAATTTACGGCTTTTAAAAAAGTATTTCTTGACGATCGCTGCCTAGTGTTTGAATTTTATTTGAAAAATACCGAGCACGCAAAATAAGACTTTGAAAATCACGATACACGTAAAATTAAATAAGCAGAACACGATGAACGAGGCACCCGTCTTGCACAACTGAACGTCAAACAAAAAAGTAAAAGACACGTTGAATGTGAAATAAAAAACGGCGATCACGTTGCACGAAAATAACCCTTTACCATCCTCTTCAAATACTCAGAACTCTTACAAAAAACAACCAATGACAATTTCTTGAGAATATCCTCATCTACATATTAGCCTGCCCCCATTGATAACTATACCGTTACCATGATCTGGTTTTGTGAATTTATGTAGATCGATGTAGTGGTTTCGGCCAAGCAGTTCGACGATGACAAACTGTTGGAATATAGAAATAAGATGATGTGCTATGATTGCCAATCAGATAACTCTGTATAAGAGAACAAATGACACAGAACTTTGCTGTAATAGGATATTAAGTTCAAAATTTTTCAAAGGGGCATAACTTGTATCATAACTTAGCTTTTTGTCCATATGCATATCTACATATCATCATCTACAAATGTTCATGAAATTCTGGTGTGTGGTATTAAACTATAAAAGATCAACAACAAAACAATAAAAACGAGAAAAGAAATGCAAAATTGATCTACAGTGACGATTAAACACTTTAGAGAAGTACTGTGAAAAGTGGAATACGACTATAAACATGGACAAATCAAATATTGTTGTATTCAAAAATGGAGGTAAACTGTCTAAAAACGAGTAGTGGTAAATAAAAAAAGAACCTTTAAAAGTTGTCAGTTCTAATAAGTATTTAGGAATATATTTTTATAGATTGAAATGGACTTACTGTTTCAAAATATATTAAGAACGCAGTGTGAAAAAGCTCATGAACATAATAAAACATTGTATATATGTGCAAACTTGTAACTAAAGATATAAATCTGGGATTTAAATTATATGACTATGGTTATTCCAATTCTTTAGTACTGTGAAGAATTAATTAAAGATTAAAATAATTCAAGAAATAATGTGTGGAATAAAACCGGCCGCATATATGGTAAATGTTTTGCCCATTGTTGAAGGTTGTACGGTTACCTTTAGATGCTACCAACGTTGTTTGTACAATTGAGTTGTCTCATAGGCGATCATTCCGCAACTCCTTAAAACTAAATAATTCAAGAAATCTTAAGTTGAATAAAATCGGCCGCAGGGAAAAAACAGTAAACGAGGTCTGGCAAGACGATGCAAACCCCCGGCATCTTTAATATTGGCAAGTAACAGAAGTAACAAAAGTTCCTCTAAGGAAAATTAAAGTGAACGAGGAGCACGACCCCACACTGACGCTAGGCCATAACTTGAATAACGCTTCCTCGGTACTCGGAGGACAAAATTCAAAACTGGTAACAGTGATGAACCGGCCGCTCTGGTAAACAAGAGAAAGCTGTGTGTACCACAGGAGAATATTAACATATGGTCTAACGTAGAGTTATAGGGTTATGACCCCCCTGTCATCTTGCCAGATCCCGCCCCTGCACTAATACTGCGATAACTGTTTTCTTAAAGATGATACTAACAAACAATGAAAATTATCATAATGCATTAAAAAGAAATCCTTTTTTGGAAACGCACACATCTATATGTGTATACAGTTGAATTCCGCTAGAAATTAAAGTTTTCTCCTTTCTTAGTAGGCCTAAACGTCCACCTTCAAGACATCAGCAGATTATAAGATGCGTAAAACTACTAGCACTGTCTGTTTGAAATCAGTATCAAGTATTTATATAAAATGTTCCATTCTCAATTTAAAAGCATTCGGAAAAACGTAAAATTGCAATAACAGTTCACGATATATAACTGGACACAACCACTGCAATGTTATGTTATTCTAGACGAGTCGAAAAGTTCATCCTCTACAATAATTGCCATACTCCATTTAGTCCGAGTCTCCAGCTGGATCTATTTCCGGTCTTCCTCAACTCACTAGGCAATGCCATATACCTGAAAATCATTAAAAAACAACAGCAGAAAAAATAATCCAAAATAGGAGATTGTCGGTTAGGTGGGTGGGATTGAACAAGCTTCCCCATCTTCGCTAGCCAAGGGTTACGATCCACTCCCGGAGAGAGCGGGAGTGAATCGTAACCCTTGGCTAGCGAAGATGAAGCTTCCCGTTCAAACGTTAGAAAATTTGGAAGTGACGTCACAATACGCTAAAGTCACGTGACATACACGGTCAACTTAGTTCAGAATGCAAAGATAAAAAAAAAGGGGGGGGACTCGAAAATAAATACGGAATTATAACTTTATCAGTAAACCAATAACATTATTATGTGGTACAAATAAAGTGAAAGACATTGACACTGTTACAAAACAAATTTTGTAAATGGTTACTATGATTCTACTATGAATGGACCAAAAGAATTATAATCATATAGCCCCGGGCAAGAGGTGAATGTGGCCGTCATGAACTATATGTAAATTATGTGTGTAAACCTATAAAATATTTTCTTTGATGATAGAAGACTACCAAAATAATGCTACTGTATGATGTTAAAAATGAACGAACATTGACGTATAAATTTGGACTCTAAATTTTAAAAAGGGAAAGTCTAGGTTTGCATGGGAGATACAAAATTCAAACTGATTATGTATTTATTCAAACTGAGACTTAAAGATGTAAACTTGAAAACTTGGTCAGCTTACATTGGGAATTCATCAAAATGGGCAGTTTTACTCAAAAGTTAAGGATTATATTTGTATAAATGAAAAAATACAGAAACTGTCATATAACCTTAGATATGTTTTTGTACAATAAACTTGATTTGATTTGACTTGATTTGAAAAGAAAAATATGATAGTTCTCGTATGGACACATGAAAAATGTCCTGACATCTTAGATGATCTATCGTTCAGGTGACCTCAGTGTAATAAACTTGAAGAAGTTCTCAACATTGGTTTTAACCATCTATAAAAATGTCCACTCGTAAATTGAGTTCACATGATAGAAATCGATTGTGAAGACGAAAATATTTTTGAAACTGTTAGTCTATCTGTTAGAATTTGTGACAAGTCATTGTCGGAGAGGAGAACAGGGAAGAGATATGTGCCATTAAAGACAAACAATCAACGTCAACGTTTATTATGTCCAAATGTCTGGAATTCGAGGAAACTTTTGAATTCTGATCAAGTCAATTACACGATTGTATTTTATTCCATTCTGTGGTATATGTGTGTACTGCTTTTTTTCTTCTTGAGCATAAGTCAGAATCCTCCAAGTATAGTATGAATTTCTGTAAGTAGACCTACGTACTGAAAATAAAAACATTTCATTTAATTTAGATGGTAATATTTAACATACACTATAACAATATATCATTTTACCAGACCACGGTTTGCGGAAGTAGTCAAGAAGACAATATTATGTTTTTCAAGGGTTGACAGGATACACGTGATCGTTGTTAGTTTCAACTTCAATATTATTATGCAAGCAGATGTAATAAACAATGATTTCATACATTATTTTTTTTGGTTTACACTTTATATAGGGCTTTATTTATGATCTTATTCCAGAGTGCACAATTCTTATTCTACATATTTCACCTGTATCAAAATTAGGAAATCTGTTTGGTCGTCCCATTTTGTTGTAGGGATGTTTAGATTAAGTGTCGAGTTAATATGTATATTATTTTGTGTTGTCTGCGAGAAACAAATCATTTTTCTGATCTAGTAACTAAATTCAAAACCAATATAGATAATGTTAACATATATATTTTATTGAACTGTGTAATTTAATCGGAATGCGAATGACAACATGCACCTACAATTCTTTTGTGTGTTTCCCGTTTCGGTAACACATGACATTTGCGCGGGAACTTCTTACATAAACATCGTTTTTGGATTATTGAAACATGTGAAATGTACTGTAACAGTTATTGATTTTTGGAGGTAATGTGATATTATTTATTATTCAATAGTACATAATTTTACGTCAGGTTTGTACACATTAAGTCTCTGTTCAGTGGCGGATCTAGGGGAGGGGGGATTCCGGAGGTTGAACCTCCCTTTTTTGCATTAGAACCGAAAAACACCAGTGGCAGATCTAGCCATTTTGAAAGGGGGGTCCAACCATGTCCCCATTCAAATGCATTGATCACCCCACAAAAGGGGCGATTCCAACCGGGAACCCTCCTGCTGGATCTGCCGCTGCACACTACTCGGACCTATAATTTTTTAATGAGTGATGCGAAAAAACTCAATTTACATTAGGTCCCCCTTTTTGAAAAATTACTAAATCCGCCTCTGCTTATCCTGGGTGAGGTCCCCCTTTTAAAAAATGGTTGGATCTGTCTCAGTTACTCTAATCTAAACTGAAACACATCAGGGGCGGATCCATCCATTTTGTGAAAAGGGGGGGTCCAACCATGTGCCCATTCAAATGCATTGATCACCCCAAAAAAGGGGCGGTTCCAACTGAAAACCACCCCTATATCAGCCACTGCACATTACTTGGACGTATGATAGTTCGTTACATGTAATTACTTAAGTATGCGAAAACAACTCAATTTACTAATAAACTTCCTTATTAAAGAAACTTTATATAAAAGTAAACATGTTCATTGGGGGTCTCATTGGGGGGTTCCGATCCCGGATTCGCTTACTGTTTTGTCAGATTCCCGTATCCCGCTTACACTATGCATGTAAGCAATTTTCACTTTTTTTGTCATTTCCCGGGTCCCGCAAGACCTCATTTCCCGTTTTCACGACACAATAATTTGACTTTCACGTGTCACGCTTACCAAAAATCGGCAATCCCGCTTCACGCTTAGACCCCAATGAGACCCACTTCATTATATTTTGCTGTGTGAAATTGCTTATGCGGGAAAGACCCATTACAACCCGACCATAGAGGAGACAACAGCTGAAGGCCACCAATGGGTCTTCAATGCAGCGAGAAGCTCCCACACCTGGAGGCGTCACAACAAACCTGTTCTAGAAATAATTTGTGAATGAAATTGGTAAATACAGTTATTCTTGATCTTCATACAATTTAAGGGCATTTCCAAATAGTCCTAAATATAATGCTTTATGCATCTGAAAAGGGTTAAAATAACACTGAAAAATCATCGTTTTTCCTCTAGCATAGTTTGTACAAATGTACGTGCAGTATAGGTGTATTTTAAAGGCACAACAGTGAAGCCGCCGTATAATACTTCAAGCAAACCGATTTACTTTTTGAAGTTTAATTACTATACTATACATAAAAATATTAATTTTCACGAACCATTTAGGCACGGAAATTCCAAAATATGGCATCAGTAAGGAGAGTTGTACAAATAATGTGAATACACACAACCCCCATCCAATTCATCTTTAACTAATAAGTATTCATCATTTTCTATTTTATATGTACTAACAATATTCCATTTTTCTATAATTTGGATTAAAATGTGCAAAAATCTGAGTTAGAATAGGTCATGTAGGTAAAATGCCCCAAATAAACATTCCCTGATTGGTAGAAGCACTGTGGCGTCGATGTAAAGCATAGCAAGCCTCGATTTAAAGCACACGCTTCACAGGAATAATTAAGGAGAGTTTTACAAATAATGTGAATACACAGACCCTCAATCCAATTTATGTATTGCTAAAAATAATCAAGTGTTCATCATTTTCTGGTTTGATTCTGCTGACAACATTCTATTTTTTCTATAATTCCATTTGAAATATGTGAAACCCCGCAATGAAAATAGATGGCCTCAATGATGTAAAAGCAACCCAAAAAATTTCCGTTAATATGTTAACATCTTGAACCTCGACCCTGGGTTCAAAGGTTTAATAAACCGATTCACAAATAGAGATATCCTTTCGCTCAAGTGAAGTATACAGGCAACTTCGAATTCGTTAACAGAAATATATACTCACTTTATCAGTAATATATTGTCATGCTTCTGCATATCCACGTTTTTTTGTATGCTGAACTTCAGTCAAATTCAATTCTATACAAACTTTATTACGTAAAGCAATAGGAGTAAGAATATCTTTTGCGCCAATTTAACCGTGACCAGCATCATTGTCAGTATCAAAATTGTTTATCGTAATCATTGTGAAATTTCACTGACATAGGGTTTATTAATATGAGTAATTTTGGTAAGGCCGTAGTTTTTTTATTTTTATTTTTACGAACCCTCCTACCCTAATTTTTGCCAAATAGGAAAAAAAATAAAATTAAAAATGTTGATTTTTATTTTTTTTTCTCCTCCGACCCAGTGTTTTTCATGCAAAAAAAAATAATTTTTAGTTCATAACTGCATGAAAGAATCTAAATTTATGCTCTTGGTGATTTAGTAAGTTGTTGCACATTGATTTTCAATTCAAACCTTGTCAAGAAAAAAAAAATAGTTGTTACACTAGTAGAAAATCTCCTGGTGAAATAAAAAAAATAATTTTGATATTGACGGTTGGTATTAAAAAAAAATCAGCAGCAGCAGCAGTTTTTTTTTTCTTTTTTTTTTCGTCCTCCTACCCATTGGTTTTGTCAAAAAATTTCGTAAAACTAAAAATATAATAACTATGACCTAAGTATGGCTTATTTATGTTAAAGTTCTCCAGATGTGCTTCTCTAGACATCTTTGATGGTCAGTTTAATCCCATTTATCTCAATATTATCCCTGATGACAGAAACATCAACCCGACCTATATGTGTCAAAAGTGAAAATCTAATCTATTTGATGAACTAATTTCTTCTAAAACTGTACATGCATTATTTCTGTATTATTTTATAACCAATCACATTTGCGTTGCATGATAATGGGTACTGTTCGAGCGAACTGTCTAGTGTACTGCAAGATCGATGCAAATTGTGACGTCAGTGAGTGATCACGTGACATTATTATTTGTAAACAAACCAGCTCCTCATGTAACACGTGTCTCAGTCTGAACTATACATTCAAAGTGCAATCAATCTTTCAATCGCTATTTTATGATATTTTTGTGTCTGTTTTTTGGTTTGCATATCAGTAGTCGAAGTAAACTCAAGGTTATTATATAAAATTATTTGTCTCTTTTCGTCTGTAGTACATGCGTTTGAGGTCCGGTTTAATTTGTCACATGAAATCTCTAGTCTAAAAAAAGCTAGTGATAGAACCTTAACCAGATAAGCAACTGTCATGACTGTCTAGGGCCAAGTAAGGAAGGTGAAAAAAAAACCAGTATTGGTACTATTACGCAGAACCATAAACAGATGCATAGACAGACCCAGGGGGTGGCAGTGGCGGATCCAGAACTTTTCATAAGGTGGGGCCCGCTCCAGTCATGCTTCAGTGATTCCCTATATAATCAACAAAATTTTTCCAACGAAAAGGGGGGGAGGGGTCTGCCCCCTAGATCCTCCTATTGGTGGAAAAAATTTAGTTGATTATATAGGAAATCATCAAAGCTTGACAGGAGTGGGCAGCCCTTTGGAAAGTCAGAGGCCACCCCTTTATGAAAAGTGCTGAATTGCCACTGAGATTTGCAGGTTTTCTTTGTAAAGATACCTTAAAATATCAACAACTCTGACTGAGTACACAATTTGATTCATTTTAGCTCATTAGCTGGGCTCACTCGCTAAAAATATTCATTGCTGATTACATTGTATCTATACATGTGTGTGAGGAGTAGTTAGCTTAAATATAGCTAAATTTGGAAAATTTGAAAATGACTTAGGGAATGAAGATGTAGTAAAGACCGAATATCAGTTTTGGTCTTATATATGTAGTACTTTAAAATTTTAGTCTTACATGTATATATGTGTACAAATATATCACCGTTTCAGTGGCAATGGTAAATAGACACTGAAAAGTCTTGGATATAAACATTTTATAGTTTTGAATGTTTCTTCATCAGTTGACTTAAATTAGGTGGAGCCAGGAGGTGTGTTCTTATTTCCAACAGAGGAGCGCTCAACCTATATCAATTTGTGCATGAAGCAAATTGATAGTTGCTAGATACTGAATGATTATACCACAAGAAAGTTTTAACCTGTGCATACTTAAAATACGAAAAAAAAAACTTGTCTTTTTCAGGACTTCTGATCCAACCATGTAGTATGGCATTTTATTGAGATATGGTTTTGGTCAATGGATGTTCATGAAGAACCTGCAGTACAAAGTATATCACTGGATTTAGCTCTTTGTCTAAGTGTATTATTAAAGTACTTTGCTTTGAGCTCAGTTCATTGTTATGCAATTCATTCTTTGTGAAATAAAGATTTGACAGACAACTCTCATGTACAAGGATTTGTCAAAGTAGTATCACCTCTTTCTTCAATGTAAGTAATAGGGAGATAAAAAGCATACATAGGCGGATCCAGAGGGAGGCCCTGGAGGGCCCGGGCCCCCCTTTCGTGGGAAAAATTTGGTTGATTATATAGGGAATCACTGAAGCATGACTGGAGCGGCCCCCCCCTTAGGTCAGTCAGCGGGCCGCCCTTAGGAAAAGTTCTGGATCCGCCACTGGCATATATCGATTTGAACCAAACATTATATGTCCTTTGACCAAATTTTATAAAAAGAACAAATTTACCCGACAATGCTACTCCCGCTACTAGCAATATGATGCTAGGTTGTTTTAATACATCTGTACTGCCTACTGATGACTTGGTCCTGAGTGTAAATGGTCATTCGATTATGTTTAAAAAAAATTGTAAGGCCTATCTGGCCTAATTGATTTCTAAAACTATGTTTCATTGTACATGTTCAACATTTTTCATTCAATTGTTTATTTCTAATAAATTTGTGTGAATTAACATTGCAACAGTAAATGTTAATTACTACACTTTCATACCACAACAAATACTGTATTTGTGGTACATGTATCACTTATATTTGTATCTATATATATAACAAACAAAAATGAAAAGAGAAAATTTTGCAATACCTTTTGAATACTTTAACTTTTTAGATATTTAGACATATATTAAGACTAATTAAGTAGATGTTGATAATATCCACTTGACATGCTTGAAATTCTATTAGATTACTTTTGGAGCAGTTTTGAGTCTTTGAAGCATGCTCAAAAAAGTTCTTTTGGTGAAATCGTTTTTATATTTGTAAATTTTTTTTTGCTTCGACCAGCTTTGGAGGAAATATTATCAAAGAATTGATAAAAATCAGCACAGAAGTTTACTTCCTATCTCATCTAGCCCCTAGCATCTTGTCAGGCATTGTCATTACTAAAAACCAATAAATGTATTGTAATCTGAGGAACAATTTGACCTTTTAATAATTTTTTTTACTAATGATACTGACGATCCTCCACAAAGTAATATAAATAGAACCATACAAATAGTAAGCAAATACATATAAAAAAAGATGTGGTATGATTGCCAACGAGATAATTCTCCACAAGAGACCAAAATGACACAGAAATTAACAACTACAGGTCACCGTAAGGCCATCAACAATGAGCAAAGCCAATTCCGCATAATCATCTATAAAAGGCCCTGAAATGACAATGTAAAACAATTTAAACGGGAAGACACAGCCTTATTTATGTACAAAAAATAAATGAAAACGAATATATGTAACACATAAACAAACGACAACCACTGAATTACAGGCTCCTTATATCATGTTCTCAAATCTAGATATCATCTCCCATTTAGTAAAAAAAAACACATGAAAATATGAACCTAGAAAAATGTATTATGTGTTGCTCTCCTAGCTACAAAATGTATCCAAAATCAAAGATGTGGAACATATTCTATCATAATCATTTGGTAACTAATGCAATTAATGTCTCTTCCATGCCCGTCTTGAACATAAAAACTAAATAATAAATAAACAACACTCCTAATGCTCAGATTGTTTGTCATCGTGCAACACAACTAATAACACCATATAGGAAAAACATAGAACTCATTTTGTCATGAGACACTGTCAAACATCCAAACATACTATCCACACTCATATGTGTCCACACTTGTATTTAAGATAAAAGATATAATTAATCCGACATTATTTTTCGTTAAAAAAAGGTTAAGCCTTACATTCTTTTATTCCAAAACACAGAGTAAACCAATTTTCAGCCAGGCATGGGGTAATCGTAATCAGCTGTAATCGATTATATTTTGCAATGTAATCAGTAATCATGCCATTTCTTATTACAAGTAATCGTAATGTAATCAATTACATTGCAAAAAACAGGTGTAATCGTGATTACTTTTAGATTACTTTAAGATTACATGCATATGATTACTTGCTGATTACAAATCTTGTATATATATGAAAATAGTTTTGATAGACAAAGTATTCACAATGATGTGACCTTGTTTAATGTGATAAATTGTATCGTCTATATAACAAATTTGTATAACCAAGTGTTTTATTTTGTTAACAGTTTACTAAAGGAAATTGCCTCTCCATTATTTCGTTGTGAGATTGAGTTCTTATGATAAAAGAATAATGCCTTGAAAGCATTCTTTTTCCTTGATTGAAATTTTCTGATATTAACTCCAATTTCATATAAGTTTACCCTATTTTTACATAACTATATTGAAATTCAAATGCAGAAAACATTTAGTTCCAATTTGACTTTGATGGTCGACATAAATATATGAGCCTACTTAATTCAAAATGGAAGTTTAAACCAGATTTCATTTATTGAAAATTGAAACAAAAATGTTTTCCATAAATTCGTGTATAATATGTGCTATCTAATTTTCTATTACCTTCTTTAATAACTTCTTTATAAACTTTGAGTCTTACAGCGCATCAGTATAAACAAGTACATATACAGTTTATACATATGGCATAATATTACAAACTATATGCATAGTGAACAATAGGTGACGTCAGAAGTTTCATCAATACAAAATATTTTTTAATACAATAAACTGTTTCTTAATTTAAAGAGAAATTTATGTATATACTTTCCTAAGTTACAAAGCTGTTTTGTGTTTTCACCTGACAATAATTCTATTAATTATTAATTAGATCAAGTTTAAAAAAATGTCAAACAAATAATGACAATCAACCACTTTTAACTTTATTGATACTGGTATTAAGACAATAAAATTTTAATACCCAAGCTCACCTATTGTTTGTTAAAAAAAATGGAAGTAGTGATTAACACCTGTAAAAACATTAATGAATGTGTCAATTATGTCCCAACAGACAATAAAACCATACTTAATTATTTTTTCCTTATTTGTTAACTAGGCAGTTGGTTAAAATTTGTAAAAAAAAAAGTTATATCGTTTACATAGAGAAAGGACAATTGTTTATAGCTATTTTATCAAATTACACATGTTTCACTGTACTTGTCTATAAATTCTTTTAAATAATATGAATAAATTAAGGCTTTTAAAAAAATCACCAAAACTAGCTTTTTTGTGAGGATAAAATGTTATAAAAAAAACCTTTGATATTGCGATATACAATGTAATCATAAGTAATCTAAAGTAATCATGATTACTTTAAAGAAAAGTAATCTAATGTAATCGATTGCATATGAAATAGGGTGTAATTGTAATGTAATCGATTACATTTTATTAGCAAAGTAATTGTAATTTAATCGATTACATTTTAAAGTAATCAACCCCATCCCTGTTTTCAGACACATAATCTATCAATGCAATGTCGAAGGAAATGCATACATGGAATCTAAATGTGCTTAGATATACAGACACTTTACAAAAAATCTTATTATGTCATTGAAAACGACATTTTGAGACTAAATTCATTTTTATATGTCCAGGATTTTTCTAGTGCGTTTGTGATTTTTCGAGTTATTTAACTAATTACATACAGCATAACATGTTATGTGTTAGCGTCTTCAGGTTTCAAAACAATAAAAATTCGTAAGGGTTCCGCCTACTTTTGCTGTTAATCGCAGGCGCAACAAAAATGAGGAAATAAGTTCATAAAAATCTTCCTCTTGATACTGTCTTTTGATTGTAAGAAGCTTCTGTCCAAGTTTGGTAAAAATCCAGGATAGTTTATGAATATAATAATTGTTTTTACAGACTGTATGTTATGTTAACTAAAAGAAAAACCATTTATAAGTAAAATACAGAAAAAAAACAGGATTTGTTTTTGTAAAACTTACTTCAGGATACTATTTTAGGGTCATAAACCAGCTTCTGTCCAAGTTTGGTAAGAATACAGGACAGTTTAAGAAAGGTATTAAAATTCCAAAAAAATTAACCACAGAGTGAATATTTATGGACGACGCCGACGACGACGACGGAATGTAGGATCACTACACTATGTCTCGCTTTTTCGACAAAATTCGAAAGCTCGACAAAAAAGGGTTCAAAGTAAGTGATTTTTATCGAACGAAACCATTTGCATTCATCAGTTTGATAATCGTGTACAACACTTACATTTTATAAACAAGTATTGTCATTTGTATATATCAGTGTTGTTTTTCACATCTTATAAATTACATGTACAGTATATATTCGTGATGTCAACAATATGATATTTATATATATATATATAAGTGTAGACAATTTAGATTGATACACACATAAATATAGTGTATTAAGCTGATGAAATATTCATTTAATTGTTAATTATTTATGAAATTAAATTCAAATTGACAATGGGTATAAAACGGGTCGGATTAAATGTGTGTGTGTGATTTTTTATTAATGGAAATATCATTTGTGGGGGGCGGGGTAGTGCTCCGTTTTAGTACAATATTATTAGTTACATAGTGTGCTAGTGACCTAATACGGTATATATGTGGATTTTACTGACCCCATATTTACCGTATTACATCATTAACACACTATGTAACGAATTTATCTTACCGACTATCTTAACCTGTAAAATTTAGACTTGTAATCTATCAAAATGAGCAAGCCAGTGAGTCGAATACTGTTTGCATTAAGAAACTACTTCCATTGATCCTACAAGAACACTAGCCAACGATAACAACTTGTATACATTGTGAAAAAGAAGTGAAATTACTTGGTGTAAAAATTGACTATCAACTTAAGTTTGATGCCCATATTACTAACATTTGTAAAAAGGCATCAAGACAATTACATGTACTTAAACGTATTGGTAAACATTTAACAAAATTAGGTAGACTTACTATATATCATTCATTTATTATGTCAAATTTTAATTATTGTCCTGCAATATGGCACTTCTGTGGTGATCGTAATACCAGAAAAATAGAGAAAATACAGGAGCTAAGACTTATATATGAAGACTATTGTAACAACTGTTAATTAAATCAAAATTACCAAGTTTAGAAATCAGAAGAATTAGAATGATAGCAATAGAGGTATATAAAATTATTAATAAACAATGTCCATTATATCTACATGAACTTATTGAAATTAGAAATGACATTTCTAATTTCAATAAGTTCATGTAGATATAATGGACATTGATTATGTAATTACTCTTTTAGAAATAACAACATAGCAGATGTTCCCAGGGTAAGGACAAATATACACATGGGCTACACTCACTCAGACTATGCAGGAGCTAAACTCTGGAACGAACTGCCAAATAAGATGAGGGAAGAAATGCCATTGGGTCAGTTTAAAAGTTTGGTTGGTAATTGGGAGGTCAGTTAGTGTCGGTGTTCCTCCTGCAGATCTCAATGAGCTGTAGATCAGTTTATTCATTTAACTTGTCACACTCTGGCTTTTAAATTATTTGGCATAATTTTTTATTTGTGTTCTTAATGCTTGAACTACTTTTAGTGCTTTATAATAGCTATTGCATGAATGTTAGTATATCTGCATTATATGTTTGCTTATATGCTTTAATTGTGCTTATTAATAATTGCTGTGCTTCAGTGATAACATTATTTATTTTGCATGATGTGCTTTATGTTTTATGTGTTTTATGTATTGTGCTTGTCTTATATGTATGTCGGATAAAAGCTCTACAGAGCTTATGTTGTATTGTTATATGTATAACCGACTTCAAATAAATGTTTTATTTATTTATGCTATATGCTGTAGTTTTGTTGGTTCTAATGGGTCTTACAGTACTTCAGTACTTTGATTAAAATAGACTGATACTTTTCCACAGATTGTGAGATTTAAACCAGTAAAATCCATATTAATACGCTAAACATAAAATTCTATTTGTTCTAATGAGTATCACTGTTAAATCGTCTTCAGTTAATTCGAAATTGTCCATGATGATATTTTAGAACTATAAATGAGAGAAAAAAAAGTTTCTATCAATTTTTTGCACTATATTCTTGCGCGCATTACAGGTAAAAACCGATTAACCGATTACGGAAGTTGACAAACACTGCAAATGGCACCTAAATACAAGTGACAATGTTAAGAAATCTGTTGTTATTTGTTTTGATTCAGACTGTTCTTGGACAGTCCACTGTGTGTAAGTAAAATGTCGTCGTATATACTTTCAGGTTATTCGGTTAAAACATCAGCGAAACACATTGATTGCAAAGTTACCTGAAATGTATACACCTGTACCTGGGTTGTGATTCATAACTTTCAAAAATATTTTCCAGTTCAAAATATGTTATCATAATTTACTAAAAAATACTTTTTATTAACAGTCAAAGTTTCTTGTGGCTAATTTAAGGGAATTACTACACCTGGAATATTAAAGTGTAATTTAGATGTACCAGAGACATATAATACATAGAGATTAATACATGGCCTTTTCCATATCAGCCTGGGTATCATCCCGAGACCCCCATATCAGCCCGAGACGGAGTCGAGGTGCTGATATGGGTCGAGGGATGATACCCAGGCTGATATGGAAAAGGCCATGTATTGATCGCTTTATCATATACTTTCGACAATAGTTTTAAGTAAGGCAAATAAACAAATGCAATAACTAAAACAGTCAAAAACTTTATAAAGAAGTTAAATTATAAATCAAATATACTATAATTGTCCAACAACAGCATCACTACCTTCGTATATATTTTTGGTAACATTTCCTATAGAGCATTTTGAAACATTGAACAGTTGGAAGAGTTTTATAATCATTATTACTCCATGTTTGTTGTACTATAAAATGATTCATAATTGTCAATGGCATGTGTAACCAAGTACTTAACTATTCCCACAAAAGTTCCCGTAATTTTGACGTCGTCATAAAAAATATCTGACGTCACAATGGAAAACGTTAAACAACCGATACCGCAAACACCGGAAGTAACTTGCACGAGAGGCACTATTATGGGTTTTGTGCACGAGATGCCCCTGATATGGGTTATCAGCCCGGGTGGGAAATTATGGCTTGTGTACTTCCGCTCATTACACATATGCAAAAGCTATCATATCAATGCTAAGTATATGATAAAATGTATTATGTGTCTCTGGATGTACCAAAACATTAGAACTAAAGCAGGTTATGCTGAAAAGAAGAAGTACCTTTGAAATCTGATAACAAATATTTATAGATGCTAATGTAGATATTGAAGTTAAATCTAACTCACACTATAATGTTGTATTGAATGAAAAAATGCATTCTGTGGGTCTAATTGGGGTCTAAGCACGGTATCAGGTCTGTTCGCGCCCAATACACTTTCGCACCCTACATGTTTGCACCCAATTTAAAATCAAGTTCCAGTTGAATAATTAGAAAATCATGATTGTTTTAAATTACCTTGATGTAAATACTGCATGTATTTAGCTTCGTATGAGTTAAACATTGAAAATTTAAAATGAAAAACACAAAAGATAATTGTTTTTGGAAAATGACGCAGTCATTGTTCCATAACTGCCGACCTGAACTTCATTACATTTCTCTGCCTACCGCGCTTGGTTTCGTATTTCCTATTTTCCATACAAACTGGAATCTGCTTGTGTTATCATTATGCATCATTGTGTAGTATTAATTCAGCCAGGACCCAGTTTACACTGGTTTTTGCTTGTATTCCACTACACTCGAACAAAGTGTTGTAGTTTGACGGGAACCAGTTTTAAAATTTGTAAACTACAAAACGTAATCGGTTATTGTTCATTCCGTTTTGGTGTTTCATACCGACTTATATGGTTTGAATAAGCTTAAGACCCTTCAAACATTAATGTGATAGGTATATTAAAGATTGTTTTACAAAAGGATTGAACTGTTTTACTTTCAAAGTCGTACTATAGGGATATCTGTCATATACGGATTTCCACTCTCACCGGTTAATTTCTTCTTTTACACGTGCTTTGGAAACTTCCTGTTTAATCGCAAGTTTTAAAATTGTTTTTGAGTGAATTAAACTTATTTTAACAATCATGAAGCGTTCCAGAATCATTTTAAAGCAGTTTCTTCTTCTCTTTGATGATGGAAAATAGGTTTTCTCAAGAAAATACCGCAAACGATCGCAGAGGAATTGAAACGTACAAGTCAAGTCGGCACCTGGTTAAATTGGCATCTAGTCAAATCGGCACCTATTCGACGTCAATTCGGCATCCAATAATATTTGTTATAATATTTTCTATTCAATAAATTAATTACTGTTACCAAGTACATAGTGAATATGTTGTTGTGTATTTTGGTAAACCACGAAACGAAAGTGAATATGTAGTGTATAAAGGTAAACAACGAAGCCCTTACAAAAGCTGTTGTTTTAACAATTAGACAATTTGTGTAATTGTAAAAACAAGTCAATTATTAAAATAAAATGGAAAACTATGAGTCCCTTTCAATAAATCAAACTTTCATGCCAAATAATTAGCAAATTTAAGGTGTTTGTCTTTCAGTAAAGTTTAAACAGCATTAAACCAACAATCCTGTAAAATGCTCAACTGGTTGAAATAATGCAGAAAAATACACAATATCTCATGTAGACGTCTGGCAAGGCTATTTTATTATTTTTCTGGGACGCCTTCATACGACGTTCGTAGGAAGGCGTCCCAGAAAAAAAATTAACATAGCCTTGCGGTTATAGGAAGGTGTTCCAGAATAAAATTAAAAAGCCTTGCCAGACGTAATAATTATTTGGACTATTCATATATATATATCATTAAAAATACACCAAAAAAGTCATTAGTTGAGAAAAATAAATATATACAAAATGTACATGAACACCCAAAAATGTGAAAGTTAGTATTTAACTCTTTTTGCTTATATACTGAAAAAAATTCTGGCAACCCCTTTCTTATTTTTACCCTATTGCGTAAAATACTGTTAAAAATATATATTTAACATGGGTGACGAATTGACTATATCAGGTTTCGATTTTAACCAGGTGCTGATTTGTCCAGGTGCCAATTTAACTAGGTGCCAGTTTGACTAGAATTCTTTGACAAATGTTTGAAACTATCTGAGTTTCATTAGACCTTTGATAGCAGTAACAAAAAGATTATTTACTTAATATTTTGTGGGAGAAGGGGGTTCAGACTGTGTGGTATCAGGTCTGTTTGTGCCCAATACATTTTCGCACCCTACACGTTCGCACATTCACACTCTACTCATTCGCGCCCAATTTTAATTCAAATTCAAGTTGAATAATTGGAAAATCATGGTTGTTGTTTTAAATTGCTTTGGTGTAAATACTGAATGTATTTATAGCTTGGTATGAGTAAAACATTGAAGATTTAAAAGGAAAAAACACAAAAGATAATTGTTTTTAACAGCTTGGTCCCATTGATCTGAAACAACGAAACAATAAAACATAGCAATCCACTAATATAACCAAAACATGATAAAATTTATTCAACACGCAGAAACAAACATAGTCAGAATCTCACTTCATTTTGAAACAAGTCAATGAAACAAGTTATAGCAATACACTAACCAAAACATGATTAAGAGTTATTCAACACAAAATAAAACGTTGACAAAATACCACTTTATTTAGAAAGGATTATTATTATTTTTAGCAATACCTTATCCAAAACATGATTAAGATTTATTCAACACAAAAAAAAATTGCTGTCTCACTTTATTTTGAGACAATGACAACAATTATACTTATAAGAAAACACTTGCTTACAGAGTTATTAAACACAAAACCAATTAAGATTGGGTGCGAACAATGTAGGGTGTGAAAGTGACAGGGGTGAAAATGAGTGGGCGCAAACGTGAATGGAAGCGAACGGACCCAGATTCAGACTATGTATGATTGAGAAATATACAAGCCATTCTACGGTATTTATTTGTACAATTCAGCTAGTCTTGACCTATTCATTTGTCTTAAAAAACCAGCCAGTTGTCACCTTCACTTCACACACACACACATATACGAATATCAATTATATGCTCACGATACTGTACATGTTGCATTGTTAAACTAATTACGGTATGTGAAAATCAAGACTTGCATAAAAACTATCCCAATATTAGAGACAGTGGCGTCATTTTTCTTCAGAGCTTTCAGCTCTTTGATTTAACAGATTGGCCCCTTTTATCTGAAATTATTAAATAAAAAATTATAGCAATACACTAACCAAATTTGATTAATATTTAAGATTTATTCCACCCAAAAATCCCGGTCGTCAGAATCTCACTTTATTTAGAAACAATGATTAAAAATATTTTAACAATACACTATCCAAAACATGATTAAGATTTATTCATCACAAAAAACATGTTGTCTCACTTTATTTTGAGACAATGACAACAAATATACTAATAGGAATACACTTGCCAAAACTTGGTTATAAAGTTATCAAACACAAAACCAATAAAAATTGGGCGCGAACGTGTAGGGTGCAAAAGTTAAAGGGCGCGAACAGACCCGGATTCTTTTTAAATGTGACACATGAAAGTCAACAATTTAGCGTGAAAACAGGAAACGAAGTTGGGCAGAACATGGGAAATCACATTCGCTATTATGGCAACAATAAGCGGGATCAGAACCCCCTTTTAAATTTCAAAATTTTCTGTATTTTTCACAACAGAAGGTATTTATCTCCCTATTTTTTAAATTCGCTAGTTATATCAAACAAACAAACTGAAAAAAAAAGAATACACTGTCAGTGTTTATGAAAATCTTCCTCAAACAACTGTTTCAAATTGATATTTACTAATAGTGCTGCGATAATTAACGGGTATATTTATGGCAAAAGGTAATGAAATTCTGGTAAAAGTCTCAAAGATTTGACTTTGCATAATTGGTTATAATATAACTATCAAATTTATTACATGTTTTGTACATTGTATTTGTATCTACAATGTACATGTATGCAACACACACCAATGTGCCACATGTACATGTAACTGTAGAATAAATATTTTCACATGTGAAATCTTTTAATGATGTCTGAAAACTTTGATTGAAATGTAGGAAATTAATGACATTTGTATTTTCAAAACAATTTTGTTTTCTTTCTTTGCTTACCAGTTGCAGCTACAGGTATGTGTCCAGACAAACATCCCTATTTGACTTCACAATGTTTTCAACCTCTTAATCTTAAAATGTTTTAACTTATTGTATTTCTTGACATTGCACTGTTTATAAATTATAATAAATGATTTTTCAACAGTTGCATGTGCTTTTGTGGTACAATGTAATTCGATCATTGTCTCAGATTTATATAGTGTAATGTATACATGTATGTTCCAGACCATATGAGTATCTGGACCATACGTATACTTGTATGTATGCGGAATGTATGAGTATACACGTTTGCTACAGTACAGTAGCTGACAATACATGTTATCGGATCATATGGGTTAAATTTAAACAAACTTTAACAATTATCACAATCTTTATTTTTGTTGTTGTGTAATTTTCACATTTATTTTTACTTGATCATGCATGTTCTGTGAGAGTTAATTCCCTTTTCTTCTCCACTCCTGTTGTAATTATTTCACATCACTCAAATCACATTGTAACATTTTATGCATATTTTAATTTTATATAAGTTTTTAAAAGTAAAAGATTAACAAAAGTTCATGTACAGGCAACACCTAATGACCTATATTATTGAACCTTTAAACTTTTAAAACAGGATATTTTGTATTGTTTACCAATTTTGAGTTCTGGGACTTTATAACTACTAGTCATTCTGCTTGACCAATTATATTTACAAAACTAAATTTTATGGATTTTGATGTCAAATTTATCTATTAGAACTGTAAAAAAAAGACATATTTGAAAGTGGTGCATATAAACAAATATTCATATTTGGAAAAATAGAAAGATGTGCTACAAATGTACATTAAGAATTTCTGGTATAGTATATTTTCTACAACAATATGCTTATATTTTTTTCAATTTGGTATTCAGGTTATGTCATGATTTTAAAGTCTTTAATATGTGCCTTCTTTTTATCTTTTTACAAAATCAAAGTAAAGAATCTAGTTATTTTCTACTAGTTGGATCCAGGATATACATGTAAGGTCATCAACACTGAATTCTTGGAAGAACATGCATGCACACTTAAACAACCACTCATGAGGTTTCAGACTTAAGATAAGCCAAATTAATTGTAAATCTTTATATTTTTTGCAGTTTTAAGGTGGTGCGTGTCGACTGATGCGGAGAAGGCAAAATGTGAAAATTTCCAGAACATTCTCAAGAGTACAACCATAAAAAATGCAGACATTAACAAAGTCATTCCTGGTTTTTCATGTGTGGTTGGGTTTGACACGTAAGTTTTACAGAGTTAGAACAGTTCAATCTTTGTAGTGTAGACTCTTGACTTCACTAAATCATTTATTGTCAAATTTTAAAAGTCAATTTATGTTGACGGAGTCTTTCAGTATGCTACATGTATATGTTTAGAGGCCAGCTGAAGCCTGCCTTTGGGTGCAGGATTTTCTCGCTGTCTTGAACACCCATTGGTGGCCTTCTGCTGTTTTCTGCTATATGGTTGGTTGTTGTCTCTTTGACACATTCCCTATCTCTCTTAGCAATTTCATGTAGTGATTCAGTTAGATAAAAATCACAATTGCTGGTGAATTTTCACTGAATGTTAGTACCTTTTGTGTACTGTATATGATCATATGTTTGAAGTTAAGTAATATGCATGTAACAATTGTTCCTTCGGGCCAGGTGAGCTTTTCTCATCACTTGGCGTCCTTCGTCGTTAACTTTTACAAAAATCTTCTCCTCTGAAACTGCTGGGCCAAATTTAACCAAACATGACCAAAATCATTATTAGGGTATCTTGTTTAAAAATTGTGTCCGGTGACTCGGCCAACCAACCAAGATGGCCGCCATGGCTAAAAATAGAACATAGGGGTAAAATGCAGTTTTTGGCTTATAACTTAAAAACCAAAGCATTTAGAGCAAATCTGACATGGGGTAAAATTGTTAATCAGGTCAAGATCTATCTGCCCTGAAAGTTTGAGATGAATCAGACAACCCGTTGATAGGTTGCTGCCCCTGAATTGGTAATTTTAAGGAAATTTTGCTGTTTTTGGTTATTATCTTGAATATTATTATAGATAGAGATAAACTGTAAACATCAATAATGTTAAGCAAAGTAAGATTTACAAATAAGTCAACATGACGGAAATGGTCAATTTACCCTAAGGAGTTATTGTCCTTTATAGTCAATTTTTAACAATTTTCATAAAATTTGTAAATTTTAACTAACATTTTCCACAAATTATATTGCAAAGCTTCATCATTGTCATTTAGGCATTTAAGGCTGTAGAATGTTAATAACAAAAAATGTACCCATATTGGCCATAATGCAACAACTTATTTTGTATCACTCATTCTGAATAAAGATTTTAAAATTGAATAGAAATGTTAATTTATGTGTATCACAGAATGTTTATCAACCATCAATCAATGTATTCATTATTTTATCTATCTTAACAGATTTGAATGCATGAAGATGATCCAGGATGGGAATGCTGACATGATGGCGTTAGATACAGGGCAAGGTTATTTTGCTGGGCGATATCATAATATGCAGCCTATAGTAGCAGAAAAATATGCAGCAACTGCAGGTATTTATCAAGTTTCTGCATAGTTAATATGTCCCTTATTAATTAACTGCCTATACAACACAAATCTTCATAAGCATTGCAAAAAACAGGTCCATTAAAATCTGAACTATATATAAAACCTTTACCCGCACTCTTTTTAATCATTCTCCCATATGCATTTACAAGAGAAAATAATAACAAGGGATTTTGGTATTCATTCATGATTTATAATACTTTAAATCTTTTATTCAGGTGATGATGGTATGAACTATTATTCAGTAGCAGTTGTTCGTAGAAATAGTATTTATGGAAGTGGTGCAGGTACTGGCACACAATTAGGGAATGGATTGTTAGGCAGTAACGCTTGTTTTCCAGGTAAGCTCTGATAAGATTTGGGTACATTTCAAAATAGCCCATTTCAGCATCTTAACCCTGTATACCCTATATATAAGGAGTATACTTCTAAAACCACAAAATCTATTTATCAAAACCAAAACAAAATATGTTTTTGGTTTTGTACATGTTTGGAAATCTTATAAACTCACTGGCAGTAAAAATATGAGATTTCATGATTTTGAGCAATCAGATTGATTTCTTTTGATAAAAGTATGGTTTGTAGTCAGAAAATGTACCTTTTTCTAATGAAAATCAAATATGTAGAAAAAATTGTTTTATTACCGATAATTTCAAGAAACTATATAACATTTTTAAAAATTACACCAAACACAACAATTTATTGACATGATTATTGCAGTAAAAGGGGGCAGGGCTTTATTTTAATATAAAATATAATTGTGCTATTCTCTGTTATAGGTATTGGAACAGCAGCAGGATGGCTATACCCTATCAGTGTAATGTTACAGAATGGTGATATCAAAGTAACAGAATGTAATGCTGTGGTCAAGGCTGTAACAGATTTCTTCCATAACATGTGTTTACCTGGTGCCCTTACATCTTTCTATAATCCATTTGGTAGGTATTGCTTACTTTCAGCTGTTGTCTGGTTGTCCAACTAATTTGAATTCAACCAGTACAAAAATAAAACCCCAGATTCCATGTGCACCACTATGTTGGTAATTTATGAGATCGATAAGATAAAAGCATTCATCCTTCAAAACCCAAATTTATGGTTGAAGTCGCGTATGAATGCTTTGCTAAAACTTTTTTAGCTTTGTCATATTTATATTTATTGGCATTATCATTTTAGAATCTAGTCAGTCTGCTTTAACTCAACTCTACATTGCATTGAAATTTTATTTGTGAGCGCTGTTAATACATTTGTTCCAAAATGATGTTCTTCCACCTATTGGGTTATCTTCATTGTTTGAAGAAGAAAAATCTTGAGTCATATTTTGAAATAAATATTTGAGTTACATTCACTTATGGCAAACTATCAACATCATACCAATAAAGAGATGTGACAATTGCCAATGAAACAACTATTCATTTTTTAAATGACAAAGGACCAATATTGGAACAATTGATCATATTATGAATAGTAAATAGGGAATAAAATATTAGGATTTATATAAACTCAATGAATTCTGTGATCTTTCCAGTTTGGATTCCTTTTATGAAAAATATTGCAGGTCACTGTGACCCAAACATTCAAAGTACATCACAAAATTTTCTTCATTTTCTATATTTCCTCTAAAAAATGTAAGTTTGTAAGAAATTGAAAGTTCTCACGAAGTTATATTTTATTTCCTTGCAGCAAATAATAAATTTTACTTCAGAGTCCAATGCATATAATTTATAAACTCATAAAAAAAATATATAATAAAAAAAACAGCCAGTTAGACAGAACTGTGTCTTGTGATTTTCTTTGTATTATGTGTAGTCTTGAGTTACTGATTTACCAATTGCAATCTTTTGAAATTTTGATGTTTCAGGTAACAATCCAACAGAGATTTGTCAGCTATGTAAAGGAACATCTGGTACTAAATGTTCTACAAAAGATCCCAGTGCTGGATATGATGGTGCTTTCCGATGTCTACAGAATGGTGATGGAGATGTAGCTTTCCTTCGTCATGATACGCTGATACATTTGACAAATAATGCTTCCTCTGTTAGTAAATTAAAAAAAATGAATTCAAATTTAGTTTATTAATTGGATTTTTTCACTTTTAAATGGCATGTTATTTGTTAGTACTGGAAATTACTACCGATAAACTTGTGCAAGTGCCTACTAAGATACTGATGGGATTGTAAATTTGATAAGAAAAGATTTGTTACGGTCATATTATCGTATTTATTCTTACTGCAATATATCTTTTTTCATCTCAAGTTTATTACCATATAATTTTGAATCATTATATTGAAAGGACAAGTATTTTACAGTACAGAAAAATTCATGTGAAGTTTTCATTTCAATACTTTATTTATTTTAATCAGCATGAATGTAAAATGTAAAACTGTTTCTTCTAAAAACACATGTCAACAATACCTGTCACAAAGAAATATAGGTTATTTATTAGATGTCTGTTAGTTTCCTTTCCGAAAAGAAAGAAAATTGACAGTACAGTATAATGTAAACAGCAGAATTTGTCAACAGTCATGATACAAAGCATTATATTGGTTGCTGTCTCGCGATAGATTTTTGTAAAATACGCAAATTTTGTTTATTGATACAGAAAAAAGGCTTCGATTCTTCCTGACTAATTTGTATAATTTGCAGTTTAATTATTATATAGCAACACTGGCAAAGAGTTACTTGAGGAAGCTTATGAGACAATCAACAGGTGCCCTATTTAAAAGTAAATATGTAATGATTTTGTTATTGGAATATTCAAATTTTAATTTTAATCTGTTCTCGTATTGCAGGAATTTGTCTTATTATGTCCTAATGGTGGGACAAGAGACATTCAAGACTACAAGAACTGTAATTATGGAAGCATTCCAGCAAACACTATCATGACATCAGCATTACAAGACGTAAAAACTAGAGCTGCTTATAAACAGTTTCTCCTGCAAGCATCAGAATGGTTTGGAGTAGGAAAACCATACGTTAGCTTATTCAACATGTTTAGTTCTGATGCATGGCTTGGATATGGAGGACAAAGAAACTTACTGTTTACAGATACAACACAGGAACTAGTAGATGTAGGAGATAGAGATACATATTACAAATGGGTTGGTGAGTAAATAGTTATCAAAAGTACCAGGATTATAATTTAGTACGCCAGACACACGTTTCGTCTACACAAGACTCATCACTGACGCTCATATCAAAATATTTATAAAACCAAACAAGTACAAATTTGAAGAGCATTGAGGATCCAAAATTCCAAAAAGTTGTAATTTGAATTTAGGTTTGGAGTGCAGGTCATACATATAGATTATAGAATATATAACTAGAAAAAAATGTAGGAACCACATGAGCAATAAAAATATCATTTGTTCACAAAAAAAACAGACAAATCCATGTATAAACAATAAAAGTAAAAAAGTGAAAGCATTCATTGAATAATTCTCAAATTAAAGCTGTTTTGTTTGACCTGCCAGAATCTGAGCTA
Source organism: Mytilus edulis (assembly GCF_963676685.1). NCBI lineage: Eukaryota > Metazoa > Mollusca > Bivalvia > Mytilida > Mytilidae > Mytilus > Mytilus edulis. The sequence continues at coordinate 56,600,581 of NC_092347.1, forward strand.
TTGGTCAAAGGGTACTAATGGTGTATATGAGATCACTCACAGTCTATGTTTTGTGTAATTCCTGTTTCCTGAAAAAAAAAAATGCCATTTGTGTGTGTAATGTAAGGGAATCCTAAATATATGAAGGAAGTAAAAAGATAGTTGCAAAAATCATAAAAACTGTTTAACCAGCATTAATAACAACTTTTAAAATGTCATCTTTGTGTATGTATGATTTTAACGTATATTGCAATTTATTTGATTCTGTTTATTACTCTAGATGCCAAGTTTTATGACAATGTTGAAAAGTTGAACCAATGCCCATTGAACTATGCTAAATGGTGTGTGATCTCTGGTGGAGAGAAATCTAAATGTGAGAACATGATGATGGCATTTGGAGCTAAGGACTTGAAGCCAAAGCTGGATTGTGTATTGGGTAAAAGTGCTGACCATTGTATGCAGCTGATTGCTGATGGAGATGCAGATATGATGACATTAGATTCTGGAGATGTTTATTTAGCCGGAGAGTATGTATATTCAAGATGATTTTTGGTTTAAAATCATACACATTTACATGCTTGAATTTGGCAATTTATACTTTGGTTTTTGAGTTTGATGTTACTGACATGCAAGATTTTTGACATTTTTTCCTTTGGCTTTATTAAGTATTATCATAGTTTCGTATTATTTTAGAACTGTAAATTGGATTGTAAAATATTTTTTACGTTCTCTAGCTTAAGTTTATCTCAACCAAATGTTATGAAACTTATTACTTATTTCCATGATAACCAAAAAACCGAGATCAAGTATGGTAGCGTCACTTATACCGTGCTTCAGTTATGTCCCTTTATGTTAAATGTAATTTGAAGTATAGTTGTTTTCATAAAGTATCTCTGTTTTGTGGCATTTTGAATAACAATAAACAACCTAAAAAAAATTCGACCACAATATTACACACAAAAAAAACAACAACGTGGGTTTATATCAGGTATGAAGCAGATATTTTAAAAGACATATTTGACTTGTTTGTACTTTTAGAAAATATGGTTTAAAACCAATAGCAGCAGAGGATTATGGAAATATGGAAGCCTCCTTTTATGTCGTGGCTGCAGCCTGGAAGAGAAATCCTACCATGACATTGTTTAACCTTAAAGGTATGTACTCATGTGTATACTAAAATAATGAATAATTGTAGAAAAAATATTGCTTGACAACATTATAATGAGGTGTATTTTGTAGGTTGATGAAACTGATATAGTGCTATCATTATTTTGATTAGTTGATGAAATTATGAAAATAAGATTATTTTGAGAATTTTGATATTTGAACTTGGAATATTTTAAAGTTTGCTTCAACAGTATAGAGATTTCAAGAAGAACAAATTGTTAAGCTAAAGAAACAGTGAAACATGTTAACAATGTAAAACCTCCTTTCAGTGATTTAAAAGAATTTTGTTTGAGATGTAGATTATTTTAATTTTCTATTTTATAGACAAGAGAGTGTGTATGGCAGGAATGGGAAGAGGTGATGGGTGGATTGTTCCTGTCAGTATATTTATAATGTAATGTTTTCTATTTGTAGACAAGAGAGCGTGTATGGCAGGAATGGGAAGAGGTGATGGGTGGATTGTTCCTGTCAGTATATTTATAATGTAATGTTTTCTATTTGTAGACAAGAGAGCGTGTATGGCAGGAATGGGAAGAGGTGATGGGTGGATTGTTCCTGTCAGTATATTTATAGAAACAGAACAGTTTGTTCCACAGTACTGTAGTATATTTGAAAATATTGGTATGTATCCTAGTAGTACAAAATACTTGATATTCTATCTTAAAAGATTTGTGATTTAGATTAATAAAATAAATGATCTTTCCTAATTATTTTAAGAAGTCAGTTGATGCACTTTTCAGATGAACATGTAAAATTCCATGTTGAATTGAATTTGCATTAAAATATTATGGTACATTTAGTGAGTATGTCACATTCAACAGAAATGATGAAGATTTTACTAAACTTGTTAATTATTAGACTGGCTGAGCATTTACAATACAACTATCAAAATTGGATAAATTCCATTAGCAATTTAATAGATAAAGTTGTATGTTATATTTTATGTCTCTATTTGGGTGATAAGAAACTCAAGAGTATAATAAAAAATATGTAAAACTGAATAGAACTCATTTGAATTCATGTAGAATTGGGAGAAAGTGTTTTCTTTGTTTTCTTAAATCTGTTATTTCATAATGCAATGATGCTGAATATACAGATTTTGATGACAGATAAAAAAGCATTTCATCAAACAAATATCTAAAAAAATACTTAATTGTAAGTTTATGATTGCAAAAATTTGAAATACTTTGATTTCTCTTCCAGGTCAGCTGTTTATTAGAACTTGCATACCAGGAGCACTGGATTCTGAGTACAATCCTAACCAGTATCCTATAAGTTTATGTGAAGGATGTGCTGCTGGTGGCTACAAGAAATGTCAGAGGAATCAGATAGAACAGTATTATGGTGCCACAGGAGCTTTCCGCTGTCTGGTTGAAAGTATGTATCAAGTTTTATGTTACAAAATTAGTTAAGAATTTTAGTAAACCTGAGGTTTTTAGGCCTGTTTGTACTTTAGATACATAGACAGCTGTTAAGATTCAGGATTGGATTTGTGGTATATCAAGAATTTTTGGGCAGAAGGGTTCTGTTTTAGAATAGAGACAAGAATGCTGTAATATAGCAAGTAAATATAAGAATAAGATGAGATATGATCGCAAATGAGACAACTGTCCACTAGAGACAAGATGAAGTAGAAGTTAATGGATTGTTTCATGTCCATACTAAAAGAACAATTTGATTTGATGGTTCAAAGTTCTGCTCACAATGTCGGGATTTCAGGAAAACTTTATCAGATTAAAATAAGTGGCATACACATGTTACTTTGAAAAAAAAAAAGTTTATTTTCCTCAAATTCATTAATCTTAAAGAGATGAAACATTTAAAGTCAGTTGCAGAGGACAAGTCTTACATGGTTATGAAAATGCAGAAATTACATAGTACAGTGTAACTCGCTTAATCTGACACCTGAGTATTTCAACATCCTGTTTTAATCGGCACATTTTCATGGGCCCAAAATATGCCTATCCTTTCAGAAAAAACCTAAGTATTCCAACACCCTGCTTAATCGAACATTTTTTTCTGGTCCCCCAATGTCAGATTAGGCAATTTACACTGTATAGTAAGAATTTAATATCACTTTGTAATTACAATTGTAAATAATGTTATTATTATTATTAGATGGAGGAGATGTAGCGTTTGTGAGACATTTGACAGTAAGGGACAATACTGATGCACGTAACCATGCCATCTGGGCCAGAAACAGAAGATCTGATGATTACGAACTGATGTGTAAAGATGGAACACGTAAACCTATTGATGAATGGAGAACTTGTCACCTTGGTAAACTGCCATCTAATGCTGTCGTTACAGGAAGTATGTTATTTTATTGCTATTTTGTGACTTTTTCCTTTGATCTTATTTTGTGATATTTTTCATATCATGCTACTCGCTTGAGATGGAAAATTGTCGCTAGAAACTAAGCAGGCACCTGGCATTGCTAACGAAATTGACATGAAATTGACACGTCGTCATATGTAAAATAGCGATAAACAGATTATCATAGGTCATCTCAACTCGTTTGCCTTTCTCGCTTTCGCCGTCTTTAAGTGAGAAAATCAATCTCGTTGAGATGATCAACGATAATCTATAAATATCTAATGTTATTTGTTAAATTGATATTGATTGGATGATATATAGATTTCACTAGTCAAAACAAGAAAAAATCTCATTTCACCACTTTCACCAGATTAGTTGTGAATTTCAAATAGACCATCTTTAAGCAATGAGTAAGGGGCATTATTAAATAAATCTTATTTTTTATCACTTATTACAGAGGTTTATGTTAACTTTTTGAGTGGAAATTTTTATGATATACAACACCTAAAAATACAGAAAAAAAAACCCAGTATGGATGGTTTTGTCTTCTTTCAAAATTAAAATGTATTCTTTTCTATAATTTTTTTACCCAGCCATATTTCAAGTTTTTAATGGTTTAAATATTGTGCATATGAAAAACAAAATTTATGCAAAAAATTAACAAGAAAGGTTGAATTAGAAAAAAATACTCAAATGCATACTCCTCATATGGAATTTGAAGATTATTGCTCTATATAAATTGAAGAAATAGATTTCCTAAATGAGTTAGTTGAAAATAATGTTGCCCAAAAATTTGCCATAGTTTCAAAAGTTGAAAGTTAAAATGTTTCTTTATATGACATTTCTATAATTTTACTCTTTAAATTCAGAACACAAGTCAGAGGAGGATGTAAACATTTATTGGCAGCTGTTGAATTATGGACAGCAGTTTTTCTCCTCAGATACGTAAGTGTTTATTGCATTTTACTGGGAAGTTAATATGAAATATTATTTGATTTGATAAAAAGCTATCATAGCATTATGATAATAGTAGACTTTCAATATTATCATTGCATCCCTAAGAAAAGTATATTGTCTACACAATAAGGGAGAAAAAAATAAAAGGGGATAGATTACTTTATTTTAGTCAAATTTTTTTGCCAAAAAAATTTCTGTACATTGGTCTCCAGTTATACATTTTATAAGAAATCAGACAGTTGCAAATTTTTAAAGGGGAGATAATAAAGAAATTACTGACTTTTGATGAAATAAATATGTGGTTTTATTCTTATGCTTTGGAAATTTTTCTAACGTCAATAATACCACATATTTTCTGAGACCGTAATTGTTTTGTTCCACATTTTGAGAGGCTTCAGAGCGAGAGAGATGTAATTGTAATGACAACTATTTACCAAAACCAATTGTACATCAAACAATTTTAACATTATTATGCACATAAAAGCAAGCCACGTTTTGTGCAGTGAATATACCTTTTCCAAATATTAACATGCTTATTTATTCAAAATCTGATTCATATAGAAAAACCCACTAAAGTTCTATCAATATGGATAACTAAGAAAAAGACTTCTAGTGGTCAAATTATTTTGAATAATTTTGCTCATCATATGTCAAACATATCTGCTGAATTAGCTTTACCTAATATGTGAATATAATTATTAATTTTTTGTTTTTATTAATTCTCAGTGAGGGAGATTTCCACATGTTTGACTCTGGTACCTGGTACAACGATCTCATGTTTACAGATGATACTGTTCGACTTATTAGGGTACCTGATAGTCGTAACACTTTCTCATCCTACCTCGGCCGTGACTTCATAGTACAAGCAGAAAGGTTACAGAAATTTACATGTGTCGCAGTAGGAAGTGCACCAAAGACAAGTCTAATTCCTGTGTATCTGATTACGGTTATTAGCATAATAAGAATCTTTGTATGATTGACATGTCCGGTCACTGAAATCAACGTCATTTGTAAAATATCATAAAAACAGGATGTATATATTGTAATCTTCCGCAATCTGTTTGGGAAATAACTATGCATATTTAGAAGCTGTTTTAAACCTGTATTTATATACAATATCTTTTCTATGTTTGTGCATTGAGTATAGATGAATAAATGATTAGTTGCACAGTTAATGCACAATTGTTTTGTTATTATGATGAATCTACATTTCTTTTAGATGACCAGAATTGAAAAATATAAAACCCATGAATGTCTTGTATTATCTTGGAAAGAACAAATTTTAATATCAATCATTTATCATCTTTAAGATGCAAAATTTTAAAAAGCAAAATTTTTTATTGTTGATTAATTTTTTTAAAGAATCTTTGTTGTAATATTAAGCAATTTTTATAAAAAGAAATGTATATAGTTTCTACTGTAAAATTTGTAGATAATTTGTATGTACTTGTATAAACTATGTGTTGTCCCCTTTATGTAAATGTCTGAAAAAATTCTGTTCTCATTTATTCATATTTTCCATAATTCTTCCAAAATATAGTAAAAGATTTGCCTATCAGAAAACTCACACAACTCTGTAATATACAGTTAAAAGTCATTTGTATGATAAAATTCCTATTTTTTTTGTGAAGCCTAGTTTCATCTTTCATGAAATATTTAACATGTAAACACCACAGACATTAATGTTACAATAAATGTTTTCTCAGTTTCAATGTTCTATGTTAAATGGTTATTTGTACACACGTTTTAATAATGATATTTTGTCCCTGAAGCTTTTTATAATCTATAAACAATTATAAGAATATGTAAAAACCAATTATGTAAGTAAGAGTGTGGATAAATTAAATAAATAAGACAGAATTAAAGTAAGACAACTCCAAGCACACAAGGAACTAATTTGTAAATAAGACTGTATATATATATAACTGTATTATCTTCATCAATAATATATCAAGATGTGCCATGTATGTATCTATGTATATCAGAACAGTGAATGGTTGTGAGTGATATGGTCAAATTTTATTACATTGTTACTGTATAGAAGTTCTATTCTTCATAATGGGTTGTGTTAAACTGATATCATAAATGTAGCCTTTGTTTTTAGCTTACACATTGAAGTTTTTGATGTTTTTTATGGAGAAGAGAGATTTGAAAAAAGTGCCTGCATTGTTAAAGAAGCTATCATTAAAATATAATGAAATCCAGTTGAAAATAGAACACACTTATCTACTAGCTAACACATTCCCCCATTTATTTCTTTTTGAATATATAAATACTAATTTCTGATAATGGTAATGTAAATCCTGACAAGTGTATATCATTCCCAAATATTTACTAACTTTTTACTGGATTCTATCTACAATATTATAAAATTTAAATATTATTTAACATATTTAAAAAAATCAAAAAATTGCCATCTCAAAATGGACTCATAAAAAGGTTGTTTTCCATTATAAGAGTTGAATAAAACTATGTGTCATATTTTTAATCATAAAGAATTTTTCTTTGAATTATATTACATTTTATTTTGTCGTGAGGAAAATTAAGACCACAAAATTAACTTGGATATAAGTAGTCAACATTTTATAATGAATCAGTAGGAAATTTTTTTTTAAGCATTTATTTTAGCACTCATTTTATATTTCTCAAATTCCAATAGTGATTTTAAATGGTTGTGTGATTAGAATATATCAAGTTTCCATTCCATTTATATTCATAATTGTATGTACATTTCTGAGCATATCAAATTTACTTGGACATATTTTATATAATATTTTTGTATTGAAACTTTACAATTTTTCATATCATCATAGTGTTTAGAAGAAATGATTACATTAATTTCATTCCATAATTAAATAAAGAATAAACAAGGTACTTGTGTTATAATATCACCACTTACTCTGTGTCAGATAACCATCTGGAATTTTTGGCCCAATTGCTTCTGTGACCTTGACATATGACCTTAGTGACTGTTAAAGAAGTCTTCTTCATCCCATAGTTCATTACAAACAAAATTTTTATAGCACTTGATCATTTGATTAAAAAAGGAATTTGCTAGAAATATAATATTTGCTCATCTATAAGTCTATCAATAGCTGCTTTGAGCTTGACCTTTCACCTAGTGACCTCAAATCAATTAGGTTCTTCTTCACTACTTTGGGCCTTATCAAAGTAAGTTAGTTTAAGATATTGTATCTGACACATACTATTTATACCCCAGCTTTAAAAAAAAAAGGAGCTTGACATTACCTGGGGAAAGCCGAAACAAAGACTAAAGATAGAGCTGGATGACAAAAACTTGTGGTGACCTTATGCTCTGCCAGGAGCAAACAGGATAGATAGATAGATTTAAAAATGTTGGGGGTATACTGTTTTACCTCTGTTGTCCATCTTTCAGTCCGTCCCATGAATATTTTTTGTCACATTTTTCTCAGGAACTACATTACAAGGATTTGTGAAATTTTATTTCAGGGTTTACATAAGTCAGCTATACCTTGTAATGGGTTTTCAGATTCATCACTCAACAACTTTCTGTTGGCAAAACACTTACATCATTGTACACATGACATCCAAGTTGAAAATTTTCGTCATATATTTATCATGAACAACATTACAAGGATGAAATTTGTTTTCAGAGTTAACATAAGTCTGCTATACAGTGTGATGAGTTTTCAGATTCATCACTCAACGACTTTCTGTTTACCGTCAAGTTTTTGGCCGGGGGTATCATCATTTAGCAGTAGTTCACAGTTTCACTTGTTTGTCCTGAAACACTAAATTGATAAATCTTTTAAACAAAATTGATGTTATATGCCCAATTTGAGACAGGTATTTCTATCCAGAAGCTGCAATGTAAACTTTGTAATAAGCTTTATAGTTTCGAAGGTAAAAGACCTGGATTCTTCATACATTGTATTCAGCAACTAAATGATGCAAAGTTTCTGTCCGTCATATATCCATTGTCCTTGGCCTCAATTTTATGATTCAGTATTTTGTCAGGTGAAATATGTTGCAAAGTTTCTGTCTGTCATATATCCATTATTAACCTCATTTTCATGGTTCAGTCAGTGGCTGCTTGTCATATTTGGTATATTTGTTCCTTGCAACATTTACATGTTCATCAGACAGGTTTCACATGTCCTCAACCTCACTTCATGGATCAGTGACCAAATTTAAAATTACATAATTAAGAGTATTTCTTAGTCACTATAAGCAGTAGGTCACCAAATGTGGTGAATGGAATGATTGTAATGGGTACTTGTCAGTCTTACAGGTATATTATCTGACTTGGACTTCATTTTAATGGTTCAGAGGTCAATATGATGTTTTTCTATAATGGTGTTTTTCAATTACCATAAACAGTAGGCCAACAATATTTGGTGTAATGAATAATTACAAGATATACAGGTATGACCTCATATTTTTCTATTTCAACACAAAATCAATGGATAGTAATTTAGTAAAGCAGGCCTGACATTTCAGTGTGCGCATTGTTGAAATAGATTTGTGTGTATGAAATATAGTCAATATGGTTTGGATATTTAGATACAGGAAGATGTGGTGTGAGTGCCAATGAGACAACTCTCCATCCAAAAAACAATTTTAAAAAAGTAAACCATTATAGGTCAATGTACGGCCTTCAACACGGTTGCATTAATTGCTTTTCATATCAATGCAAATAGTTCTGCAGCCATATAAAGCTGTACAAATGATGATCCATGCAGTGATTAGTTAGTACACATGATCAGAACTGGACAAACATAGTTAATTAGGTCTATATTCTAGCTCATGGTTTATATGACCTACTGTCATTACTTGACCTCTGTATTTGCAATTTGCAACAACAAGCAGTATTTTCAATGACTTGATATTATTTAAATCGAACTGATCAGTTGCAATACTAACACATTAGACTTGCATTTCCAAGGTGAAGAACAAGATGTCTGTAGAAAAAACTGCTTTATTATAGTATTACAATGAACTTTCACTTTCACTTTCAGTTAATATTAATAACGTTACTTACCATTGTAAGTAACATTGCGACATTTAAATCTTTACAACCCGATTTTGTACTTCAGCAGGTTTTTATGTATTGTTTTTATCCTGATGACGGTGCCCTAGGCACTGAAACATGTCGATCAATAAATTTCTGCAGCAGTCCCTAAAGTGTTGTTGTTATAAGACTCTCTACATATATGATAATTGTCAGTAATACAAGTTGTTTTTCATTTCTTTGAGCATTTGATTTTGCCATTTGTTAAGGCACTTTCCCTTTTAAATTTACCATGGTGTTCAGTATTTTTGATATTTTACATTTTGGAATACATGAATGGAACAGTAGGAATATGTGAAAGAATGTTGGTACAAATTTATGGTTTCGACAGTTCCATTAAATATCCAGCCTCAAAATGTCAGTAATTCATTAATTTGATATTAAATTGTTTAAAAACTGTTTAAATATTCATGACTTCATCAAAGGAAGCTAGTTGTATCTTTTGTTACACTGCTATATGGCCAATTTATTTTTTGCTTTTTTACTTATCAAGGATGGTTTCACAGAATTTTCATCTATTTGTTAGGTTTTATTTGCTTATACCTTTATAATATAGACCAAGCCATTAATGGTTCATTGTTCAAGTTTTGATCCTGTTGGTTTTCTCTTATGAATTGGTTGATATTTTGTCATCATGGTATTATGTTTCCTCTTTGTTGAAGGCATACTTTGACCTGTGTTGTTCACATCCTTGTCTTTTTGTTTTTGATGGATATTTTTTTCATTGGCAATCTTAACACTTTTCCTTACGTTTTGAGGATGAAGAACAGCAATAAAAGTTTTGTGGCTTTACTTTTTTAAATACATATTGTGATTTTGAGTCTTAAATCCATTCTTTTCCATCAGTTAGAAGCTAAAGATAAAATTTGTGTATTATGAGGAGATTTTGCAATAGACTTGCAACCATAAGATATCAGATTTCATTTCTTGGATGATAAGAACTTTTTTTTGTCATCTCAACTATTTTTTCTGTCCTGATCTATTAATAATTAACAAGAGAAGCTTTTGATTTCTAAATAATCCATATTCTTATGTCACAAAGACAGCAATGACCAAGGATAAAAGAAAAGAAAAATAATATCAAAGTAACATTGTGTTTTATTGTAACCACTGGCTTTTTTCTCATAAAAATATATAACAATTGTCAACATATATAAACACATGTAGAAATCTATACAACAAATGCATTATTAATTGGGACTAACATTTTATTTTACAACAAATAATTTGACAATGATCTTAATGAATTAACAGTTATTTTAGAAGATAACTGTTATTGATATGTTTTATAGTAACAAATATAACAGTGTAGTTATTTGTACATATTATTGCTTATGTTTAGAGAAGCAATGAAGGAAGCAAACACCTTTTATATATATTTTCATCATCAGTTAGTCCTGAAACCAGAGTTACAAAACTATTTTGATATTGGTATTACAAACGAAAGTGAACCAACACCTGGTGAGTCTGTAGTACGGTAGAGTCCATAAAGTGGATACCCGAGGTTTTTTTTTTATATTGGTATTATGGGAACAGAGGGATTGTAATAACTCTCATCATAGAAATTCAAATAAAAATCATACTTTCTCGTGATTATGTGGAAAAGTTCCGTAAAAGTATTATAAAGTAAAATTCTAAGGTATTTTCTATTGTAACATCAGTTCTGAATAGATTTCACATACAAAAAAACAAAATTTAGATGCAGATAATAAATTTCATTTAAATATTATTCACTAAAGAATAGCACTCACAAATTTCAATTTGAATTTACTATGGATGAATGTCTTGAACTTCAATATGAGAAAGCATGAAATAGGTTACTGTGATATTGCTTCAACATACTGGAAATCCATTTTAGAGTGCCAATTTCTCGTTAACATGTATGTTAAAATGTAGAAGATTCTGGTAATTATATTTTCTTCTATGATTTTTCCACTGGTACTTTACTACAAACAGAAATCCATTTAATAGGAAAAAAAATGCATGTTTAAAATCAAATTTGAACAATATTTTAATAAAAAAAACATTATTTGAAATACAAGTAAGATGGTATAACAAGGTTTTAAAATTTTGAATCAATGAAAACATTTTTACTTTAAAATGATACATTGTGTACCATAAGACAATATCATGAAAACTTTCTTCATTTTAATAAAAAGTCCCTGAAAGGAAATTCCATTTCTACATCAGTGCTAATTACAGTAAATATCTAGTCCAATCATTTTCAATTTACAATAATATTGCACTAGTCAGTTAAAAATCAAGAAATCTAGCCTTTTTATGAACTTTCAGCTTGAAGGAAGATCATTGTATCCTGAAACAGGAAGATTTTATATCAAGACGCTGTTAAAAGCTCTTTATATTGCTTAAAATATAGACAAAACATAAAAAAGTATGGCTAAACTGAAAAATCTTTTTGCAGATTTTACATGTTTCTGAAAGTCTATTAATTCTATCGTGTAACATAACAACCTTAAAACTATTGAGGTAGTTCCGCTTGAGCATTACAATCCTACGGTCTAATAAAAATGTGCTTGTAACTTGAATCCATTAATCAAGTATATTATGCAATCTTTGAAAAAAGTAAAGAATTTTTTTTGCTTATTCAAGCAAAAAAAAACAAAACTTCTAACAATTATCAGTGTTTTACCATAAACACAATATTTTTCTAGGCCATTCAACATTTCAATGTATCCAAAAATTCCATTTGAAAAAAAATATTTATAACTAATTATCAATCTGATTTCTACTATTTGTTTAGTTAGAATTTTTTTGCTTTAATAACTTATAGACTTTTAGATTTGTCACTTTCTTTTCAGTTTTGATAACATTTTTGGGAAAACAATTTGGCACAAACAATATTTCAGTAAAACTAAATGAACACTCAAAATATTTTACAAATGCAGATTCCAGAATTACATACATTTGTACATGTGGTGTTTAAATAAGTGTATTTACAAATTTACAAATTTACTTACATAACAAATAAAATACAAAAAATGTTTATATACAAATGAATGATATTAACAATGTAATGAAAAAATAATATAAACAACATCTATAACAAATTCTATAATGACACAACAAATTTTATTTCCTGGACTTTCAAGTGCAGTGTTACCTAGTAGACATAATAAAAAACTGATAAATACTTTTTAATTTCTTCACTTATTATAAGGAGATGAATTAGACAGTTACAGGGGATTAAAAAAACCCTGTATTGCAGTTTTCAGTAAAGAGGTACCGGTAATTACTATGCTTATTATTGGTAAAGTTTTACATTTACTACCCTTGTTCAAATTTCACAGTTTCTACAATGATACTATTTATTTGTATATTTTATTTATTAAGTTTTTGCGAAATATACAAGCTCTTTCTCTCTACTCTTGGAAAATAATTATGCTTATCATGCCTTATTAATATTGGTTACTTGGATGTATTCCGAACCATTCCTTAAACAGAATAAGTACTTCTAAATACGATTAAAAAAGACAGTCACATTGGATTTCACAACCAGCTGCTGTCGTATCATTTACCAACAAAACTAACAATATGGAAAGCTGTACAACAATTTTCAGGACATCATAATATCATTTCAATCAAAAGTGGTATAAGAAAATATTAGAATTATGTATCCAAAGTGATACAAATATTTGTCGTTACCAATGTTATAGGTTTTGTGGTTAAAAGCAAAAAAAATACCAAAAGTCATATTAATGATTGAAATCGCCATAAAGCATGTTATACTTGAAGTAACATATTTTACTTGTAGTACTTCATTATAAATCACTACATTGTAGTATGGTTTATGGCAAGTATTTAAATATTGACAATATATGGTGCTTCTCTTCTTTTTTTTGGTATAATGATTTTTTTGTAATCTCACTAAAAAATAATGTTCTAGTTTTGAATCCAAATCTGGTCTATATTAGCTTCTGTACAGCTGTATCTGTAGTTTTGTTCAGTCATTTTCTGTAGAACTGTATGGCACCCTTGGGTCATGGCACCAACACAAGTTTATTATGCATTAATTCATTCAATGTTTTTACAATCACAGAATATCATCACAACTTGGCAGTGTTTGGAATTTGTGTTTCAGTTTGGAAGTTGTCATCGCTCTGTTCTATTTAATTTTGATAAAACCGTTGATTCTAAAAAAGAAATAAATTTAAATAAAATTAACAACCAAACAAACAAAAAACCCACAGAATAGTATAGTTGTATATTAATTAAAACAATGTTATTCAATTGACAGATAAGTAATCTCTTTCTATACAATAATGTCTATTTTGTATATCTTGAGTTGCACAGTATCGGTGTTATTAAAGTTAACCATACATCTTCTTTCATTTACATTTCAGAAAAAAATGCTGTATATAGTAGTTACACTTTATTTAAGTGAGCAGATAATTTTTCTTTCTTTCTGTTTTCTTTCAATTATTCAAAAACTGTTGCATTATCTGCAAGATCTAAGAAAACTTTAGTTCAAGTCTTCATTAATCATTTGAATACTATGAAACTAAACGCATCATGAAATCACAGAAGCTGCATTATCTTGCCAAATTATGTACAGTACTAGGAGCAGAACAGTAATTTTGTGAAAATAAGGTAATTAAAAACAAAACACTAATTTAATCAGGGAACTTTCTTTAAAAAAATTGCAAACAAACATTCAGCTATTATCTCCAAGCATTATTATATATGGATGTAAAAGATTAGAAAACTATTGGATTTTGGACCTATACAAAATGATGCACAGCGGCAGAGCAATAAAGAGAAAAATAGTGTTTTTCCGATGAAGTTATTTTCAACTTACTTCGTTGGCAATGTTTTCCATCAAACCCTGAAGAACATCGACACTTGTGCTTCACACATCGGCCTCCATTAAGACATGTCTGTTTACAAACTTTTCTATGACAGTTTTTACCAGTAAAACCATCCTTACACTGACAAATTCCTGGCTTTATGCATTCTCCAAAATCTCCACATCCATATCTACATATAGCTGAATAAAAAAAGAGATATTTTTAATGATTTAGTGTCCTTAGTGTCATGTTGCTGTGTATCGGTCCGAGTACACAGTTATTTCATAGTGCATTTCCCTTAGACAATAAATGGAAATAAAAAAAATCCCACCTGCCCTTTCTCCATAATATTTTTACAGTGTGTTGTACTACTTTTGGGACAAATTATATCAAAATTATAGAAAACTTCATCAGCTCTAACTCAAAATATGGACAATTTTATGTGAAAGGGGTCTTGAAATCTTTTGACAGCTTCCAAAATGCTAATTTTTTACCTTTTTCAACTGGACCAAATCACTACTTTACATTATAATTCATGAATCAAATTTTTTTACAGTGTATTTTATCCCCTTCTTGCTACTTGAGGCATAAAACATAAATAAATAAATTTGGAAGGGGTATAAAAAAATAAGTAACACACTGTCCACACTAGGGACTATATTTTCGTGGACAACGAAAATCAAGGGGTGATAACTGTGTACTGTGTACCTACTGTTTATAACTTATCTAAATATTTATATGTGTTTTTTTTAAATTATAATAGAAGGAGTGAGTATGACATTATCAAGCTTACTTTCCTCAAGTGGGAAACTGTGTAAGAGGGAAAATACCTGAAATCACAGGATAAACTGATAATCAGATTTTCTGCTTATAAGTATGAGCTGCTCAACACAATGTGATTTTTTGTTTTTGATTAGAAATAAAATTAATTATCGTTATTTTAGGAATTTTCCCTGTGATCTTGCTGACTGATAATTTCCTTTCTCAGCAGAGTAAAGTGATATGAAAATTATTGCTAGATACAAAAGGAACATGTGCCATTGTCAAGGAAATTAACAACGTCTTTATAAGTAAAATAGCAATAAAAAGATTATCATCGGTCATCTCAACTCTATTGCTTTTCTCACTTTCGCCGTAAAAGCTCAAGCGAGAAAATCCATCTCGTTGAGATGACCAATGATGATCTATAAATCACAAGCCTGTTGTATCAATATAAAATTTCTTTTTCAAACTCTTGGATAAAAAAATGATATAAATAAATCTTAGTTTTAATAAATCAAAGCTAGTATTTACTTACGTATTTGACAAACAGCTCCTTTGTAGCCACTGGGACATTGACAATAGTTATGTGCCATACATTTACCACCATTCAAACATTTAGAAGAACATACAGCTGATGGCTTCTTCTCTGGAAAAATAAAACAATTGGAAATTAATTAACTTAGAATAAATATTCACAATTTATAATTCTTCATGACTAAAAAATCAAGATGACAAACGTTGCCATTAAGTTATCAATCAAAGTAAATTTCAGGTTTTATTTGCAATTTTTATTTCATACTGTATATAATTTAAGGTTATTATTAAGTAAAATGAAAACAACGAAGCATATTTAAAAAAAAATCTCCCTTAAATTTCTTCAGTACATATACACCAAAACTCAAATTTAAATTTACATAAAATAGAATGTATGTTGTTCTGTAACTGGGAGTGACTATTATTTATCACAATTTAACTAACAAGAAATTATAACTGACAATGCAAAAAGCATGATTATTCTAATCAGAATTTACTTACTAGATTTTCTAGTTTTCCTTTTACAGCACAGAACTCCAGAAGTAACACCTTCTTTATAGAAACAACCCGATGAAGATTCTGACTTTTTAAAAACATCAACTCTTCCTGTAGCTAAACATGATTGTCTTTTCCGTTGGTATCTTAATTTACCACAATTCCTACCAAAACCTGCCATATTTCTTTCTCTACATCTGAAAAATAAAAAAATAAATAAATAATTGAGTGAAACTTACAAAAAACAAGGATACAAATTTATGGAATTCTTAAGTTCTTTTTATAAATTTTATCTTAACCTTCTGTACTGTAATGGTTTCAAATTCTTAAATTTTCATGTAGAGAAAAAAGAAAATAAGAAGGAGATAAAAAGAGGATAAACCCTTCTTGAGTCAAAAACTGACTTAATAGTATTAAAAGCAAAGGAACCTGATATACAAATCACTCTTCTATTAAAAACAAAAATTAAAAAAATACTTTTACGTATACACTGAATATTGAACAGAAGCAACTTACTTTTTACATTGTCCTTTCCTCATTGCAGCATTATAAGCATAACATCCCTGTAAATCTAACATATCTAGCCATGTTAACCCATGTAAAACCTCTCTGTCTGTAGGATTACATACTTTCCAACCTTTCTTACAGAGTGATTTCCCCTTCCTAACATGTCCTTCCCACTTCCCAGAACAAGCATGTACGTCTCTGTGTAAATCTAGCCCTTCTGTTGTCCCATCTTTACAACCTGAACTGTATTCTATAAAACAATAAAAGAACACTCAAATTCTACACAAGCTTGCTCATTACCATAGAAACAGGAGGAGGGTACCCGTACAGAAATTGCTAACAAAAGCACATAAGTTTCACATGTGAAGCACATGAGATGCAAGTAAGAATTATATGCAAATCAGGTTGCTCGTATGTGCAGTTTGGTAGTTCATATGTGCCCACAAAAATCTAACATAATGCTCACATGTGCAATTCAAACCTCAGGTGAGCTTTTATCATCCATGTTAGTTTTATGTTAGTTTTGTACCTTGAAAAGTTTTTCCATTCTTCTAACCATTTAAAACTAACCTACATCATTGCTCATATGAGCTTTTTCAAAATGACATGCTCAGTCATGTACTTCCTGTAAATTCAAATTCATGAAAAGCATGCAATAATTGGAGGGAGATGGATATGAAAAATATTAAGTCCTACATTGTTCTATTTGAAGAAAATAACATTGTTGAAATCTGATAAAACCAGTGTGGCTGTGGTTAATTATTTGTAAGTTATATCATTTCTATTTCATTATGTTCATTTTTGTGTCAGATTTTGAAATATATTACAATTTTAAGTCCTTTATGGGAATATTATATATGCAGGTTGCTTCAAAATTAGTACTACATGTATGAAGACCAAATGATATGAAAATCATAATTAACTGACAATAATTAAATAATAACTCTTTTAACATGATGTATCAGTTATTTTATTTTCAACTGAATTATATATTTAAGATTTTCATTTAAATTTGAAAACTATTCCTATTTTGAAGCAGCCATTTTGTTTTGGTCAACTATAATATTCATGTGTGCAACTGCTCATATGAGCAATCTAATAAAATGCGCATGTGAAACAAAAGCTCATATGAGCAGTTGCACGTAAGGTTTTTAACATGCAAATTAGGTTAGTTTCATATGTGCAATTTTTTTGCTCACAAAATGCTCACCTAATTTGCATGTTAAAAAACTCGTGTGCAATCATGTTAGTTTCTAACGTGAGCATCATATGTGCAACTTATGTGCAACATGTTAGCACTTTTTGGTAAGGGTATAGAATGAAATTCAAAACAGTGTAGCTGTGGCCATTGATTGACACATTAAAATCATCCATTGACTGGGACAATTTAGGTGAACGTTTGTAACGATCAATGCTCACTATGTACTTTTTAAAGACACTTAAACTATGGGGTGACCAAAGGTTCTCAACACCTAAATAAAGTAATTCGAAAAATTAATCAGAAATAACACGATATTTTGATTTATATCAATTATATAAATCAAAACACAAAGGTTATTCCTGATTAATTTTTCGAATTATTTTATAATTAAAGGCGTTAAGAAACCTTTGGTGACCCCACAGTTTAAATGTCTATCGTAGGTACGTTGTGAACAGTGGTCGTTACAGACAAACGTTCACGTAAATTGTCCCAGTCAATGGATGATTTTAATGTGTCAATCAATGGCCACAGCTACACTGTTTTGAATTTCATTCTATATCTATATCTTCTTAATAGCAGTCATTTTTTATTAAAACTCTCATATTAAACATCTATAGAATTTTAAAATATGCTTGTTGTATTCAAATTAACAAATGTCTACAATATAATAATGTATGCCTATTTTTGTCATTGCTTTATTTTGGTAAAATCTGAAGAATGTTTGTAAATAAACAGTTGTCTCCCCTACAACAGTAAACCAGCAGAAATAATGCCTTACCTCTAACTATGACTTGGGAGCTAGCCATATCCATTCCTTCTGTATTGATGACTTCACAACTATATAATCCTGTATCCGATTTCTTGGCTAGTGTAACTAATAAGTCACCTACAAGTGTATTATAAAATAAATGATAAAATATATCTGTAAAAATAAATTAAAAAAAAAAAAACATGTTAAGATCCTATTTTTTTCTTAAATAGAAAAGCTTTCCAAATTTTCAGAATTATGCACATAAATGCAATTTAAATTCGTTTTTTCTCTCTATAATTTCAAGTATTGATGTACATTTATTGAATACAGGTCCTTTGATTTTAGTTGAAAATGATCGAGTCCTTTGAATAAAGTTGAAAAATTATTGAACATTTTATGTAGAACTGGAAAACTTTTCTTGTTTTAGAGATTTTTTTGTTTACATTCAAAACTAAAATATAGAAGATTTCACTGCACAGTTGTATTTTTTGATAGTCATTGCTAATAATCTTAAGAGAACATACATTTCCCACTTATTGTGACTAATAAATGTTTATGGTCTTCGGACCACTTGGATCTCCCCCTTTTTTCCTGCTGCAGGTCAGTTTTACTTACCTGAAGGTAATGTTTGTATTCTGTTGTTTGTGACCGGAATCTGAGTACCGTCCTTATACCATTGTACTCTAGGAGCAGGCGAGCCAGTAGCTTGACAGGTTAACAGGAAAATTAAACCAGTATTTACTTCTATTTTTGATTTTGGTTTTACAACTATCTTGGGTTTTCTGCCTAAAAGTACAAAGAAAAATAGTTAGAGAAGCTGTTTTAAAACAATATTTTAGCTATGTCAGAGATCTTGTTGAAGATTTTATAATCAAACTCTGTTTTACTAATTTGTTGATTTAGATATTTATTTCAATAAGTACAAAATAAATATAGAAATTAAAACACAATTTTTTTACAAACAAATTATGCTAGTCATGAGTATAACTCAATATTTTGCAACTAAAACTTGAGATTAGAAATATCAAATCTGTAAAAATCCTTGATTCTGATAAAGATCTCTATAAATAATTTTCTAGTTCAAATCATTATAGATTTAATTAATAGTTTGTATTGAAAATTGTGTTGATGATAATTGGGTAAATTGGCCAAGATTAATGGGCCGACCTAGACCTGGTCAGTTTGATTTATTACTATAGGTAAAACAAGTCAACACATTCTTCAATAGACTTAGAGAGTGGGAAAATGTGTGATTGATATATTTTATGCAAGATAGACAAAATGTGTTCATAGACGAAGAAAGACTTGCAATACATTTTATTCAACCCAACATAAAGATGATGTGATTTTGACATTTATAATTAAAATTACTGTAACCTTGAATTACAACATGTAACCTTGGTTCATAGGATAATCACAAACTAATGCTTTAATAATGAGTATGACAGTACTTTGATATAAGAAGACAGCATAAAAGATATGTTTTTACATAATTTCAGCCCAGTCTTTCCATGTGACTGTGATTTTCCAAATTGACCCAGACATATCTCTAAATGGCAATTTCATGATAATGATTGGTGATCTAGATTGAGAATGATAATAAAAGGAAATGAAAAGTACTGAGGAGGAACTGCGTCTTCCTCTAACAAGTACAAACAAGCTGGGACGTGCTATATTGTTATTACATTAGTATAAAAATGTAGTAGTTGATTACCAATGACGCACTGATCCACCAGAGACAAACAAACAGGGTGTAAACAACTTAGTGTCTATTATTCTTTCTTCTTTAAAAGTTCAACAACATGCCTCAATATTCAAATCTTCTAATGAAACTTGACAAAGTTTTGGTGCAGAACATACACAATGGTATTATTCATAATACAGCTGAATTTTACAGGCCCTTTGGAGCCTCCTGTTCAAATTAATATGGCACCTAAGAATACTAAACCATGAATTATGTAAAAAAATCATTTTGAAAGACTTGAAAATAATAAGGTTTAAAGCAGATATTAATATGAAATATTGCAAACAATACAATTTCATAACTTTAATTGATTGCATGCTCTCTATAAAAATTCAGTTTTTATTTATGGTATACGGATACATATATACTGCCAACTGTTTATGAGTATTTCATTATAATTTATCTACAAGTATATCTTATACAGATATTATTAGGCTGATAGCTTTAGATAGAGAATTAAAACTGTTTGACAACTGCTGATTTTGACTTAACAATAACTGCTATTTATGACTGAACATCCTATTTGTCAATTGCAACAAACAAATCATTAATGCCAAACAAAAAGGTTTGCCAACAATAACAAAAGTTGTCATCTAACAATCAATTACTCTAATAGAAATCACTAAGGTAATATACAATAATTGCCAAGGTACAAGCTACTGTCATATGTTTAAGACAAAAAAAAAAGAAAAAAAGTTAATAACCTGTCTGCAAAAACAGCAGACAGAAAAGTATTTAGCTCCAATCTTTTTTACAGAGTGGTATGCAAAAAAACACTTGAAATGATATTAATTGATGAGGATACTACAGTATAGTTAATCTAAAGTTAGTAAACTCAAATTAATTACATGTGATTTATATAAACATATTACAAGCAATAACATGTTATTATGGCAGAAAACTACATCATTCATTGGCACCCTACTGCTAGGTATTAATAGGAAATATGTCATCAGTTGCAGTTATTCAGGTAGTTCAGATAATTTGATAACCAGAAAAAAAACCATGTTTGCCTTTCTTAAGGAAACAGGCAGACATGGATAATATATGTCCCTTTAAAACAAAATCAGCTTCAATCAAAGTTTTATAATACTTATGAAACGGGCAGACATGGATAATATATGTCCCTTTAAAACAAAATCAGCTTCAATCAAAGTTTTATAAATAGATCAGTACTTCTTCCAAGATTTTACGTATAAACAAGTCAAGGTTTTGCATAGGAGTAAGATAAACTAGAGAAAATTTCATGTAGTAAGTTTTCATAGGAAACCATGTCCCAATGCACGATCATCTATTCAATGTTAAGTCATCCACACAATTTGGGTCAAAACCCTAATTTGGTAATTTTTTTCTAAAAAGTAAGAATAATAATGAGTATGGGTATTAAGTTTCAAATGTTAAACAACCACAACTAAAAATTTAACATTATACAGGACAAACAGACTGACAGACCAGAAATCAAAATATGCCCTGTTATTGTAGGTGGGGCATAAAAATCTTTTTTTCATAATGACTGTCAGACTGTTTATAATAGAACCAAATACTAGTAATAATTACATGAGATACTTGTATTTTTTCTAGATGAAACTTTATCATAAATAATAAAATGTAAGATATTCCTCTGCATAACTTAAACCTATCAAAATCTTTTTTTCAATATTTACAGTTTCTCTCAAAACTTATAATACAAGTAATTTATTAACATGGAAGTTCAAAGAAGTAAATCTGTCATTCCATTAGTGGGTGTATTATGTGTATTTATAAAACTATGTAAATATGAACATAGCTAACATTTTAATTTATTAGTAGTTTATGGTCAACTTTACTTCACATGATCCTGAACAAAAGATTTATTTGATTGCACTAAAAAAAATAACTGGACAAATTCTTGAATCAGTTCCGGCCAATTTAAAGGAACAATTTACACAGTATTATCATGTTTGTCATGCAATTATTATGTTTACATAGATAAAACATCAGATGTTGACAGGAAGGAATGAAAATTGTCCTCATAAGAATGTATGGGCTATTTTAAGATTAATCTTTCAGAAGACACCACTTCTTATGCACAAAATTATAACCTTCCGTTAATGAATTGAGTTATGATGAAAAAAAAATTATTGATAAAATCTCTGTTGAAGCTGATAAATGTATTTTAGTTATACATGTATACACAGAAGACAACAACACTACAAGAGTAAATATATCTCCATCTGGACAGTACATGTAGTAGACTGTGGTCATTGATGACACTTCAGATGCTTTTGAAAAGTCTTTACTACTTACTTGGGAGTTTACAGCATACAACACCATGTATGTTAGGTTTATAATGACAAGCTTGCTGGAAATGTGAGTCTACACAACAACTAGAATCTATTCGTCCTCCACGAATGCAGGATGTTTGACCAAAGTTCTGATGTGGACATCCTCTACCAATACCAGCCATGTCATCCTACAAGTACAAGTCAAATTTTTTATAAGCCTGCATTTTAGTTTATGCATTTGATGAAAAGAAATATGCTAGAAACAGACCTTTTCCAAAATTGGGAATAAACCAATTATAGAACTCCTGAATCCTGATTAGATAAATGATGAAAGTATATATGGCTAGATATGTCAGTCAGAAGGTCAGTGGATGGATAAGCTCAAGTTATGGTCTCGAATGATTTGATATAAAACCATGAACTTCTTTTTCATTTATGTCTTATTCTAATGTTCTACCATTTCTAAATGCAAAATACACCTAAAGTGTCCTTTATTAGATATTGCTTTCTTTAAAATTTGGTAAGGTCAAATATTTTTATTTTGTTTTTCTATTAATTTTTTTCATTATCGTCCATCATCTAATTTCATAGATATGTTGTTCAAGACATAACATAATACTAATTTGAAATGACTATTACAGAGTGAATAACACCTAGATTTGTTGTATATATTTTATGTGTGTTGATCTAGCAGTCATTATCACTTATTCAAAAATGTTAACTTCACTGATAGAAAGGTATAATCATGATCATAATCACTCAAAAAGATAATTTCATTTCATTTTTTATCTATCTTTTCACAAAAATGTACTATATTCCTAAATTACAAGAAAACACATCTGCTTGGTCAAAACATCACAGGATTTTTCTGAATAAACTTTCAGAAAAAAATGCACTTAACATATCCCTCCTGGTGTGATATCTTTGTCCTCATTATATAGAGGTGAATGTTCATAGGTTGTATTTATTCTTTTGAAAATATCGTAGGTCAATTATAACATTGTTTTATTATAAAAATGCAGGTAATGTGCAACAACATTGTTTTGTTAATGAGTTACTGATACTTCCTGTCGTTAGTGGCTGTTTAATTAATGAAAGCATGAAGATTTGTAAGACTGGGTTCTATCAAAATGGTTATACAGCAATGCAAAGAATCTTGTAAATAAAGGTTTACCTTGTGGGTGTTAAACAAGGTAATGATTAAAAGTGCATCAGGTTTAATTTTTTCCTAGTTTTTCCACATAGCTTAACAATGTGTTCAGATGTTTTAGGCAAGCAATGACTAAACAGATATGTATATTGAGAACTTCTGAAGATTGAGATTTTACACATTAAAAATCTTCCGATTTTCTTCTGAAAAATACCTTTTATTTCCCATTAAACATATGCACTTGACATAATTTTTTATTTAACTTAAAAAACCAGAGAATTGGACTTTTATTAACTGATACAGTTCTTTACTTAATACAGTACACACTAAAAGTAAATTATGAAGTAGTCTATTATACAGATTGACTTTGCAGTAAAAATGTCTCTGCATGTCTTACATAACTGTGAAATGAACAGTAACATTCATCTGACAAACAGCAACTCAGAGTAATAAAATATCTATTTTCAAATCCATTGTGCAAAAATTACTTGGTGGATGATTTTGTAATGGTAAATCCTTTCATTCTTTTCATGTGGTTCCCCATTTTTATTTTAAGACTTATACGGGTGTAAAATCATCCTTTAAGTTTCACCCAAGCACTAAGTTCGCTTTTCGATAACGATCATGAATTTCTTTTCCTCTGCATTTATCATTGTTGAGCGTGGCGAAACTTTTTAAATGTCTTTTATAGTTAACAATGTTATGTGAATTATGATTCCTACAAAGTTCAACAATTAATATTTATTGAAAATTTAAATCAACTATTAAACATTTTCCTTTTAAATTTATTCATTTGAGCATACTTTATGTATGTTACATTACCGTAACATTAAATAATCAAACAGGTTCTTTATCGTTATAAAGAATATTTTTAACTTTTTCATTCCACAAAGCAGGTTGAGCATTTTATTATAGTCACAACTGTAAAATTATCAATCATTTCATAATATTAGGATTATGATCCTCAGTGTTATTTAAAGAAAATAAATTATTCAATTAATAAATCGAAAGATGCCACACAGATGGTTTTAATTTTCAAAACATATAAAGTTATAATGAACTGAATCTATTTACAAAACATAATAAAGAACTTTCATTAAAGTAAAATCAATTCCTATAAAAATTTCATTGCATAATTATTGTACTACAACATTATAAATATGCCTTTGGTTGTTTAGTAAAGAAATCTTCCTTTTTATATAATATTTCATCTATTACATCATTTACCACACTTGCAAGGTAGGGTGAAACTTCATTATCATATAATTATTTCACAAATCAATATTCTCAACTCAAATTAAAAATACATTCCCTGGATTGGAGAAGCATTAATTTTGGTTATAAAAGTCAAATGCCTAAGTATAAAAGAGATTTTTTATTTTTTTTAGATTTTAGCCATTCTGTGCAGCGATTGTGATTGCCAATTAAAAATAAAACAAACTTTTGATTGAAAGAATTAAATTCACCAATTTACAAATATTACAAAAATTCCTTCTCCGATCTTGTGAATTAACAAACATGATAAGAAAGTCATGTGAAAAGTTGGAATGAATTCTACAAATATTTGCAAATTCATTGCAAGGTGTGAAGATGACCTTACATCTTTATGATGGCTATCTTCTGTTTAAAACATGTTGATGTCTTTGTTGAAAAGTTTATCATAGTTAATCAGCAGTTAATCTTGAATGGATACCTGAACCTCATCCTTCATAGACTTTAACTAGCGAACCCATGACACCCCAGATAGAACAGTAGCTAATTAGTACTTAGTCCACATAATTTAAATAAACTATATATTGTTACTTTGTACTTTGGTATGTATGTAGAAGTACATATAGTTGTTTACTTGAAAAAAATGCAAATTCATAAGCAACTTTGCAAAACATTTTCTGTGCTAATTTGAAAAGTTCTATGGGAATTATTTACCTGTTCGATTTTCACACTGTTAGTAATTAGCTTTTGATAACTTGTGAATTTGAGAGACAAAAAAAACCAAAATTATAATTATAAAATTTCAAAGTTAATGAGGTGAAACTATTAATTCATTGCTTTACTATTTCTTTCATTAATAAAATATATGCTGATTCAAATATTTTTAACATGGAATAAATAATTTCCCATATTTCGATTATCTCTGTTTATTGTAGCACAGTTTGATTCTCAAACTATTTAATTTCTGTTTCTATGTTCTAAATCTTAGGGTAAAATCATTCTCTGGTAAGAGGAGATTTCTACCAAGCATTTATATGACCTTTTACTTATACATGTATATAATACAAGTAGTTGATGAAAATCAATTTAATAGGAAAGCTATACACATTTTTCGAACTTTTGAAGTGAGACAAAAAATTCAGGTCAAGTTTGGAATGAAGTATTCTGTGAATATAAGATTTTTTGAGAAAAAAAACTTTATAATGCAATAGATTTAGGTATACCAACCTGACCATAATCTTCAGCACATTTCTGACATTTGCCACCATCTTGTGCAGCATTCATACTGTAACATCCCTCGACAGATATTGCTTCCTCCCACGATATGGTTCCAAGCAAATCTGTGTCTTCATATGAACACACTTTCCATCCAGCAGCACATAAATGACTACTGTTGTTTATATGTCCTTTCCATTGTCCTTGACACGTCACAATGTTGTCATGTCCATATAGTCCTATTCTTGATCCATCAGCACATCCAGAGTCTGAAAGTCAACATAAGAATGAAAATATCTACCTAGGCAGAAAAAACATACAAAGGTTTTCGAATATCTAGTCAAATCCAACATAGTATTTTATGAAGTGTATTGCATGAGATAACAATTGACTTTGATGATAACAAATTGAACTGTGAGCATTATAACAATACACCAGTAATGAGAATTTGGTAAATTGATGAGAAAGTGTGCATGAAAATCTATACCAAATTTCAAGATCTGATTTTTGCTGAAAAAATATTCATTCATGGCCATTATGTGTAAGAATATATAAATGCAAAACAGTAAACATGAATTTGATTACAGATGAAGGTGAAAATGCATCCCAAGGTATAGCATGCTCACATAAAGCTTGTTATACATGTACCAAATTTCAGAAATTTCTTATTCTCATTTCTGGAGATAAATGTGATGAAAATCTAATATTATGTATAAATATTTTCAGAAACAGGAAGTTGATGAACAATACAATAAAGCTTGATTTCAAATTTCAGGAAGCCCAGGTTCAGTAGTTCCTGGTAAAAATTTGAGGTAAATTTCAGGAAATGGTCTGATGGAAGACAACTGGAAGGACAGACAGAATGTTAAACAGTATATAAAAATCTTCTTTGAAGCAGGGGTACAAACTTTAGTTTTATGGAAAAAAAATATAAAATTATCTTATTTGTCTTCAGTCCTAAGATTATGTAAAAAAAAACTATGAGATACAGTTAAAAGCAAACCAGATCATGCGACATGGATGTGAAAATATACTCAATTTCCAATGACAATGTTGTGTGTACAACTTCAATAATATTATCAGAAAAAATAAAAGGGTAGCATATTGTCAGCACACTCATCTTTAAACTAGACTATGTGTTTAAAGGATCCTTAAAAAGCAGGTAAGGAGTAATGTAACAGATAGATTATTCATTCTAACTGACTGGTACCCTTACTAAAATGACCAAATGCTTTAGTTTGAATTGAAGACATGAGCCGAGGAATGTGAAGTTAGTGACGACTGCCAACAGCCTTCAATAAAGGCAATTAACTAAGTACTATCAAATGTAAATCAATTCCTTTAATATCAAGAATACTTTAATCAGCTGACTTGAGCACACTAATCTTGAAGGCTTAGATTTGAGCCCTCTATAATTACCCCCTTACCTATAGTTTAAGTATGGGGAATCTCCACAGCTGGCTATCAGTTTATTCCAAGCTAACTTGAGTCATTATATAAATTGTCAAATTGTGTACAAACATTGCTTCCGTAACCGAAGGGCATTAACAAAAACTATAGTAAACTTTTTCAAGGAAAAAAAAAAGTTTTTTAGTGTTAAAATAACACATTTACAATACAAGATGTGTCTGACATTCTTATTTCTTCTAAACAACATATGTATGATTTCTTACAAGATTTATCACTTTTTTACATTAAAAATTGTTTAGTTTTGTTTGACATTTGAACCAGAAAGGTGTGTTTGATAGGTAAATAGCATCCACAGTAGGCAACAAAACTCTGTTTAGCTTCAAGGTGTGAGTTGCTGCACTATCAGTCATAATCAGTTATGACATATTTTGACACCTCACCACTTAACTAAAACAATCATACATTTTAAGATAAAATGTCATACAAGTAGATTATCTATGATGACTAGGATGAATTTCAAATTTACAGAAAAGTGGCTCCATAAATTTACATAGATACAAGTGTCAAAATTCACAGACAAAATACTGCAAATGGCCAGAATGTTTTGTATGTCTTACAATCAGGACAATAAATTGTAAAAAATGGTTTTAGACTTATGCATATATAATTGCTGTCTTGGAAAATGTGCAAAATTGCTGAAAGTAGCCAACTTTCTCTTCTATCACATTTGAATATTTAACAGTTTGGCAGTACAAAAGTGTTAAAAATAAATAATCTATAGTAATTTTTTTCATTGAACAAAGAATAATTTTTCATGTTCTTCACACATTTTCTTAGATAATAAAATATGTATGTATGGCATATTTTTCAGTACATGTGTGGTACATCAAATCTAAATAACTAAATAATTCCATTATTTAACAACAGACCACCAGCAGAATTAGTAAATAAAACTGATTTTTATATTTTTTAGTCTCCTTTACATCCCAGGTATGTTTAATTCATCAACACTTTAAAATCTCAATGCATACTATGATGTACCATGAAGTAATGTATCATTGAACGTCACTCAAATTTCTAACATATGACAATTTGAAATTTTTCTTCGTTGAGGGCAAAAAACTTGATTGTTCGATTAATTGGAGAAAATTCCACTGATTTTTGTAACTTACCTTGGACAGCTATGTGGTTGTATGAGTTGACATTAGCACTAAGTATAACACAGATGATAGAGATTATAATCCATAGGTCAGTATACATTTTAATCTGAAACAAAGAGCAACCTTTTGTTAGCTTATAGTTGTTTTAAGTTAAATTTTTATTCATTGGTCAAAAGTCTACTGGTCATCAGATAAAGTTGAAATATTACGCCTCCTGAACAACTTTTTTACTGAATGAAATGCCAAATTTAAATTTAATATCAGATATAAATATTCTAAATTGACTTGTCAAGTCACGACTAAAACCTTGCAACTTCTTACTTTACAGATTGTTTTATACTACAAATATTTTTCTAGACATTCATTATATATCTCTGTTCAATGACACTTTAACCTTTTCTATTAGCTTCTACCATTGACAAAACTCTGTTCTCAATCATTTAAATCCTATTCCTTGTTTTTACTGTTCATCCTTAAGCTAATAGGCAGATACAAATATTTCATCTAACAATCTCTAACATAGTAAATTAGCAGTGTCGTCATTTTACACATGAAAATGATTTGTAAAAAGATACCTGCATTTTTGGTGATGTTTGTAAAATCTCAAACACAAATACAATGGAATAACTTGATTTAATTTGAGTAATTGAATACAAATAATAGCTTGAAAGTATGATAGGTGACTATTATGTTTGTCATTTTGGTTATCAAGCAGATGCCTAGATAAAACACACAATTTTATCCATTTATTGTCTATGACCTTTAAATCATGCAAGCCATAAATAAGATAAGTATTTTCCACAAAGATAACAACAAAAAACTTCAGAAAATATATGATACTAAAAAAGTGAATATACAGCACTTTCATTTTCTTCACACTCAAAATTTGAGGCAATTTCTAAAATAGCAAATAATTAATGAACTTCTGGGAAAACTGTTTCTGTCATTCTTATAGATTTACCCCCTCATTGCCCTGATAACTACCAGTAATTTAGATAGATAAATAACTAGTTATAATTAGAATAATTCAATATTGGAACTATTTTAGAATTATATTTGAATACACTGTATATTTGTACTCGGCCAACACAAACTCATTAACATGAAGAAGATTCAATATTATAAAAAGTGAGAAGCGGAGAGAAGCTCCCAAGAAGAATCTCAATACTGAATGGTGAACAATCAACACAAATTACAGGTTGTGAACACATAACTAACATCACCTTTAGACCTTTATAGCCACAAAAATAACTCTTTATTTGAACAATTTAATAAGGACAAGCAACAGACCACCTTAAACTAATCGGTATTCTAACTAAACTATAATTGAAACATAGATTTGTTAAGGATTATAGGATCTTTAAAATATCATTTTTTCGCTGACAGTTTGACGATAATACCCCCACTATCTATTTAAGAACACCTTTAGTCAAATAAAGTTTTTATTGTAAAACTACAAATTAAGCTCAATGTATAGGTAAAAAACAGCTGTATTTTTCTTGTCAATTCACACTACATATAGTAAATGAATGTCAGTTTGGATTTTTAGAATATTTGAATTTAAATATCTTGTAATCTAAAAAATAACTTCAGCTATTAGTTATGATAGCCATGATATAGCAATCAAAAGAATATTTCAAGGATATATATGCATATTCCAAGTCAGCCATTTTCATTCAATATAAATTAGAATGAAACACTTGGACTTATTTTGAGACTGGAGATAAAAGAGTGAACATATTCTATTATCTATTGGCAAGTAAAGCCCCAAAAGTAAATACCCAAAATCTTCTCAAGTCATAAATTACGATACTTTGAAAACATTATAAATTATCACTAAATATCAACATTTGAAAATTTGGAATTATATATATGATGAACATCAATACAATTATTTTTTCAAGCCTATAAAATCAAATCTGCTATCATAGGTATTTTTAACAATATGATTAAGTTGGAAAAAGTGAAAGAGATTTGAGAAAGATTAGTGATGGTCTAAGGGGGTCAGGGGGTTGGACTCCCCCCTCCCCCCATTTTTTTGGACAATCAATGCATTTGATTAAACACAAAATAACATAAGATGGAAATTTGAGAAATCATGAATAAAATGCATTCTAAAAGAAGCACATGGCAACTAGCTATAATATGGGATTGCTATTAGAAAAGAAATTCAAAGCAGAAGTTTTTCTGTTGTTGTGTAGATGTGGTTGTAAGTTTGCTGGTTTAGTGTCAAATCTCTTTAACACCTTTTTGATTCTATACAAATATAAAAACACTAAAGTTCATTTTTATCAAAATTATGAATAAATAACATGATAAACTCATGAAATGGTCATTAAATGAAATAAAATGACAGGAGAAATGGTTAACAAACAATTTCTACAAGATACTAAGTTACACTTGAAATGTGAAAACAGATTTAATATTGTTGACCAGAGTCTCATTAAACTCAATTTCAAAAGGAAAGTTAAGACACAAAGATTTTAAACTTTTAAAACTGAAAAACAAGAGTAAACAAATTAAATACACATAAAATGACAAATGTATTTGTTAAGATATCATCAGATCTTTAAGATCAAAGGGGAGACAATCCACAAAAAGCTCGACTTATCATGATCTTATGTAAGCTAATTAAAATTTAATCACTTTAAAGAGTTATTTTCCTGTTTTGTATAATGATTGTAACTTGTATATCACTATATCATATATCTGTGAAATATTATTTACCTATCAAATGCACATCAAGATCTTTTTAATACTATAACAAAGAATGCATGAAGAAATTTTAGATCAATGAAGAAGTGTTATCAAATTGATCTGTTTATACAGTAGAAACTTGTAATAATGCAATACTCTTGAAATGTTATAATGGTTGAGAAGAAAGGGAAGACAAAAATGTTGCTTATCAGACTTTGCCTATGAAATAAATTAAAGTTTAGAAGATTGAAAAATCTTACAATTTTGACAAATTAGTCTGTAGTTTCAAGTAGAAAACAGCTTCCTCAAAGTATAAGAATTATCAAAGCCAGTGTAAGGTTTTGGTTTTGTGAAAGACTGGCAGAAAAAGAAACGTAGAAAACACTTTTCAAATACTGGCTTCTGATTGAGATATAAACATCAATACTATAAGACATTGTATTTGTAACAATATTAACCTTTCTTGTGTTGACAAATTTACTTCAGAGGGGTCAGTTTAATCAAATTACTAGCAAGAAGTTGTTACATACTCCAGTAAAGTAGCTGGATACAAGAAACATAAGTTTATTGGTAAGATCAAATTTAAAATTGCCCAATCTGGGAAAGAGAGATAGAGAGAGAGAGGTTCCTAAATAACTAGTATACAATCTACAACTAATAGACTAGTAAAATAATTTGATGACCAAGGCCCATAGAAAATGTTCCATGAAATTGGCTTTACTGTTCTGCTAAAGGTTTTACTATACTGAAAAACAGAAATTCTGAAAGAAGAGATACCAAAGTTAAACTACAAAAAATATCAAATTTGGTAGTGAAATTTAGAATATGCTTTCATCATTTTCATTTGTCTTGAAAGAAGATATGGAAATAAAACTGCCAAAAGTGTAGTTTATCATTATACAGAATTCTGTCAACTGATCCAAGGGATATGTTATACAAACTTTGTAAAACAAAATGTGTCACCATGACGTTCTTACACAAATGTGTTAAACATGGATGTTTCGAATATCAAAAACAAAAAATTCTAATATTAAATTAAGCAATTATATCAAAGAAGTTAGGTATCTGATGCCATACTACTACACACCTCCCCCCTCATTTTATATGATATACAAACTCATACAACTATTAAATTACAACAGCAAGGTATAAAATGGTTGACTGAGACAGTCTGATACAAAAAGTCTATCCAATTTCTTGTGCAATCCGAACATGTATGAAAACATACATAGATCCAAGAGATGCACTTCAAGTTCTCAGCTACAGATGGTATTATATACCTTTTGGTGCAGGGAAATTCTAAAAGTTCCTTCCTTTATATGTTTAAATGTAACACCCCATAGATATTACTTTAATATTTAAAGGTAGTACATGTATAAGTAAAAATATACAAACTACTAAAGTATTCAATGAACATTTTTTTATTTAAAACTCAGCAAATGGCTCTTTTTTTTATTCTAAAGAAAACCTTGCATGTCATGCATTTTGTCTTTAAAATGTGCATCAATCCTATGCTATAGAGGTTTCATACTGAGTTTTCTTTCAAATTCTCTAAACAAAATAAATAGACTGTTTTCTAAACTTTTATCATGAATTACTAGGGAAATAAATAAACAGGCCTAGAAAGCAGTTATCAAATTAATCTGTGAAATTTTCTTATTCAATTCTGTCCTTGTATAATTTTTCAACACTCAAAGTCTTACACCTTGGTGACAGAAAGATATGAATATCTCTTTAAGTGTGAAGAATGCATTTTGATTGCTTTTTTCATAAGTGTCATGTTTTTAAAATTTCACTTTGAAATATGAGTCTTCCATAAAAATTAACATCTATGATAAAAAATTTACCAATAATTTTTAATTTTCATATTCATAACATCTTTCATGAGCCAGATTTATTCAAGAAGACGACAATAGCTATGTCCTTTTAACTCCCTCTTAACAAATTTGTACAGACTGATTCTGAATACAAAACAAGTGTTAACTAAATATCTGTACCTAGAAACCCATCCATATATATAGCATCAAGTTGAATTAACACTTAACCTTTCATATAAGGGCATGTTATTTTCTACTTGATATAAATATAAAATACCACCTTCTTTTAAAATGATATAACCATTTGTTATTTTATACTAACTTTCGACAGGTGCAGATTAAAGACTATAGGTGCAGTGGATGCATTATTGATGCATATTTACCTATCAATTACAACCACCCTCTATAATTATTTTTAACCAATTCAGTGCAACATTACTTATTGAATGCAGAACAATTAAACTGTATATTTTACTACACCGTACTGCTTCACATCAAAAAGAAATCAATTTACATGTGAAACTATATTTATTTTGTCACTGCTGCATTTTTAAAGTTACGTTTAATTTCATTTAAAGGAGGAATTTGAAAATAAATTGGTTTAATGATACACAAAAGCTCTCTAACTGCACAATACCATGCTTGCTGGCATTCACAAGCTTTTATTATTCACATGAAATATAGTTTTTTTTGTGATTTAATAAAACTCGAAAATACTTTCAATATGATTACAATGTTCAAAACCAAAATTCTTTTCTTAATTTTTGCTCTCCATTTTTTATTCAAATTGCCAATAAATGAACTTAAATTTCAAAAAAATATGTCAAAAATAGATAAAGCAAATTTAGAATTTAAGAAATTTGCCAAAATTACTGTAATTTTAGTATTAAAATTTAGGTTTGATAATGTTAACTTCTCATTCTGTTAACCATGAATTAAAAAAATTCTGATTGAGAGTTTATCAGAAAGATAAGCAAATGATATATATATTTTAAAATGTAAACATGTAAAACTTTGCTTTCATCTTTTACATTAATATTATAGCAGGATAAGAATGGCACCTGGATAAAATTCTTCAATCTTGGGAAACAAAATTCTAAATATCAAAATCTTTAAACAGACTTTTCCACAAATAAATCATTTTCTTCCCTCTTATATTTTGAAAAAGAATAAATAGAGACTTACCTATTGGATAAATTAACATTAAGTCCAACTGAAAGCTTGAGTTAAAGTAATTCCTAAATTAAAAGTTATCACTAATAATCAGTTAAGTTTAATCTATTAAGCCTGTATATATCCATGCACATCAAAATGCTATGATCTGTTCTGAAGATGTGAAACTATTTTCAGCTCTGTCATGTAATAAAATAATAAGTACTCCTTAGTAGTTAATATTCCACACTTAAAGTGTTGACAAGTGGATATATCATTAACACTAAAGCAGATTTTTCATTGGCTAAGAGACGTTTTTTAAAGGTACCCAATTGTTTGGAGCTATAAGTAGTGTCTACCTGCGGTTTTATGAATGACGAGTCAACAAACTTAATTGAGCTGATAACTATCGGACAGATAAAGCCTGGAGTCTACATACCATCAAGATGTGTTTATCTATTTACTGCAGATTCCACGACTAAAATAGTCTGCCATTGAAAAACAATCTTCTTCTTTGGATGTTTTCTCTATCCTTCAAATACATGAAAAATGGACAAAAGTTGAAATTGAAAAATTAGTCAAGCAAACAAAAAAGTTATTGAATGAAGATTTTGGATATTTCCTATGAATGCTTCAATTGACGAGTCACTTAAGACTACTGGAGCCACATTTTACAATGAATGAAGGTTACTCAGATCAAGAAATTATTTTGTTTTTCACACATGCGGGTAGGAAGGGACTCTACCAAAAATATTTTGATCGGATAACAAGTTCACCTTTTTTATCATGTATGATCAGTTTGTTTGAAAATGAGCCACAAATGATATCTTTTTAATAAAGTATTTCATTCCATTTAAACAGATTTTCATCTGATTCTCTGAAAAAAAACATGTAACATGGAAATATAAACTTGAAAATTGGAAGTTTTCATATGATAGTATCACCTTAATACTGTAAAAGTTCAAATGATATCAGAGTGGTTTTAATCAAACTGTTACACTATTAAACTAGGTTATAATGGATAGAAATTTCTAGTTCAGAAAAAAAAATTCATCAAAAATACATTTCTGATGATATTCACATGATAGGTTATCATTATTACAACTGTTACTGGTGTAATTTTTATTCTATTTCTCACAAGAAACCTTTGTCTGGATAAAATCAAGATTGGAACATTTTACTCAAGAGATATAGATAGTCTATGAATTTTCCTTATTTCCACATAATTATTACATAAAAATTATAATACAATTGTTTATGAAATAATCAAAGTAAACCTTACTCAGGTTCATAAGTGTTTTTTGTTTTTTTATATAGATTATACCTTTGGTTTTCCAGATTGAATGGTTTTATACTAGTCCTTTTTGGGGTCTTTTATAGCTTGCTGTTTGGTGTGAGCCAATGCTCCGTGTTTAAGACCGTACTTTGACCTATAATGGTTTACATTAACAAATTGTGACTTTGATGGAGAGTTGTCTCATTGGCATTCATACCACATCTCCTTATATCTCCTTTATGTCTCATTCATACCACATCTCCTTATATCTCCTTTATGTCTCATTCATACCACATCTCCTTATATCTCCTTTATGTCTCATTCATATGTAAATTTTCTTACATTATTCACTTAGATCAGTGCAAAAAATGCATGAAACGACTGAAAACCAGGATAGGAGAGGGTTGAATGCCCAAAAACATGTTTAACCCTGTCATATCCTTCATATCTCTACCTTAAACTAGGAACCTTTTATCACATGGGTTTTGTTTTTTTGGTTGCTGTCTGTCATTTTTTGCTCTTTCGTAGTATTAATCATGTCAGGTTTTTTTCACATTTAGTCATTCTTATTGGCCTTTAATAGCTTATTAAATGGTATGGGTTTTGCTCATTGTTGAAGGCTGTATAGCGACATCAAATGTTTCCCATTGTTATTAATTGGTCTTTAATTGATAGTTGTTTTATTAGGAAGTATAATGGAATTGCAATCAGACAGTTTTGGTTTTAACAGACCTGTGTTCATTAGCCATTAAAACACTAAGGTGGTCCTCAAGGATTTCACCACTCAATAAATTTTGTGCTTATTCCAAAAAAAATATTCTTCTTTTTTTACGAAATCCTTAAATAAAAAAATAGGTTTTAGTTTGAAAGAATTTTTTTCTCTAGATATACGAACAAATCAATGTATTCAAATATCTCTTGACCATGTTGACTAGACATTTCAAATAAAAAAAATGTAAATCTTTTTTCATGTCAAAAGTATAATTTTGGGTACAAAACCTAACTGTTTAAAACTCCAATAAAGGTTAAAAAGCTTAATGTCATATCCTTGCAATAATTGCTGTGTCACTTATATAATTCTTTACATAATTATAATCAATGAAATCAGATAACCAATTATAACTTTGTGTGTTACAACCACAAACCTATCTTAATTTTAACAGGTGCTTCCGTGCAAGGTGTTTACAGTCAGTATATATTGTGTCTAAAAACCCTATTTCCACATCATATATAAAACAAGGAATTCATAGTCCGTTCAAGTCTCATCATTTTAACAGGTGCTTCTGTGCAAGGTGTTTACAGTCAGTATATATTGTGTCTGAAAACCCTATTTCCACATCATATATAAAACAAGGAATTCATAGTTCGTTCAAGTCTCTTAATTTTAACAGGTGCTTCTGTGCAAGGTGTTTACAGTCAGTATATTATTGGGTCTGAAAACCCTATTTTCACATCATATATAAAACAAGGAATTCATAGCCCGTTCAAGTCTCTTCATTTTAACAGGTGCTTCTGTGCAAGGTGTTTAATAACAGTCAGTATATATTTTGTCTAAAAACCCTATTTCCACATCATATATAAAACAAGGAATTCATAGTTCGTTCAAGTCTCTTCATTTTAACAGGTGCTTCTGTGCAAGGTGTTTACAGTCAGTATGTATTGTGTCTGAAAACCCTATTTCCACATCATATATAAAACAAGGAATTCATAGTCCGTTCAAGTCTCTTCATTTTAACAGATGCTTCTATGCAAGGTGTTTACAGTCAGTATAAATTGTGTCTGAAAACCCTATTTCCACATCATATATAAAACAAGGAATTCATAGTCCGTTCAAGTCTCTTCATTTTAACAGGTGCTTCTGTGCAAGGTGTTTACAGTCAGTATATATTGTGTCTGAAAACCCTATTTACACATCATATATAAAACAAGGAATTCATAGTCCGTTCAAGTCTCTTCATTTTAACAGGTGCTTCTGTGCAAGGTGTTTACAGTCAGTATATATTGTGTCTGAAAACCCTATTTCCACATCATATATAAAACAAGGAATTCATAGTCCGTTCAAGTCATGTTGAAAACATGTATGTTTATAAAATGTTCACACTGTATTTGAATAACACACTATCTCTTATCGTGGTTTTTATGGGATGTTTAAGTCTCAGTTTTAGATAGAATGCGAATCTTCCATCATCTCTCTTAGCATGCTTAGTCTTGCTACTGTCACTTTTGAATTATCATATCCAAATACAATCAGAAGATTAAAATTTAAATATTCCTTGAAGTTTTTTCTCTATTCTTACAATAGACACATTGACATTGGTATACTGTTGCATTATGGGAAACATGCGTTTAATGCATATGGTGCTTGAACTCCTGTCATTATTCAAGTTACTTTTGGATTTATCTGCACTTTCAGATTTTCTGATTAAATGAGTTTATGTAAAAAGTCATTTTATGTATACTTTTATGATGTTGATATGGCACATTAAAAGAAACTGCAGATTTGAAAATGTGATTATATCAACATATTATTTTATCATTTATGTTAAAAAATAAGAAAATGTATGACATTTGGAATTCAATTGTATACGCAAATACCATTTAATAACTTTGAAAGTGTTTAATAAATATTTGGCACATTCATAAGCAGTAAAAAAAAAATTGAATTTTACAAGTTCAGTTGCTCAGTAATTCTTGTATCACAGCTTTGAGATGTAAGCAGACATTATCAGCTATGTCACAATGTTTGAGGAGAAGTTGTCCAGCTTCCTTTTTTTCAAGTGTAAAACTGTCTTAGAGAGAGGGAAAAGACCAGTAAAAGAAAGATAAACAGATTAATGAGTTTTCTACCTATAGCTGCGACGCCACAATGTGAAGCTTTTGAGCTGGATTGCTGCACTCACTCACCTAAAAAGGTTCCCATTGTAGCTCACAACTGATATTTCACGAAATCATATGTAGAAAAAAGGATAACCAATGCATCTATGTAAAAAATTAACTGATTGTTAGTAGCTCCATGTGACATCTGAATTCATTCACAACTTGTCCCGCAATCAGATCACTGAAGCACAATTTAGAAATCGACTTATCACACAGACCCTTTGTCTATAGTTTTGAAAAATGTATAATGTAAACCTAGAGGTAGTTTGTGTTGTTGGGTTGATGTTTCCCTAAACTGTAGTAAAGATTGATTGATTGGTGTTCAACCCTACTTTCGGCACTAAAGGCTATACACATGGTGGTCAGTATTTACTGGTGGAGGAAGCTGGAGTGCTTGGAGAGAACCATTGGCAGGAAAACTGACAATCCTAGTCAATTACACAGCTACTTTTGCATAGGTACTATTTCTGTACTAAAAATATTTAGTGATATTTTATTACTTTAAGGTGGTACCCAACACTTTCACTAAAATTAATTTGGCTCGTTTAATTTTCACAAAATTTTGACAAAGTATTTACTTTGACCCTTTAACCAAAATATATAAATTTAAAAATTTTTGAACCAACCGTTTTGCCAGAAAAATTACACTGGTTATATAGCAATTTTACAAACACCAATTTTGATCATTGAGAAGCTTAATATTCCTTTTACAACACAACGTAATTAAAACGTTTAGCTGACTTGTAGTGTTAGGTACCACCTTAAATATATTGTAATTTTTAGGTACTGTATTTTACAGTACTTGATTTGTACAACATATTTTTGGGACAGAAATAATACCAATAGTGATCACAATATTCCATGTTTGAAGATCATAGCTGAAAAAGATTTGAAAAAGACAAACTTTCAAAATGCTGAATATGTAATGGTGTAACCAAAAATGTGCAGTACATAAATTTTGGGATACATCCTTTAGGGACTTGGGACCTCTGGATTTCATGTTTTTAAGCCTGGGATTTCGGGATCAGGACCCTCCTACCCCTCCTCATAGATACAACAATGACCAACACATGGTCCATATAAGCACAGTGAATTAATGTGTTCACACTCCTCCCCATTATTACATATTTATTTGCAATTTTTCATATGCAATTGGATAGTAATGATAAGTAAATATTGTAAAAAATAAGACACCTGCTTATATCATGATGTATTAACTCTATATATATATCTACCCCCGAAAAAAATGCAAAGATACCGGAAAAACTTTGCCTGACTAGTAACATATAATTTTAAGCGAAGATAGAGTTACTTTTATGGAATGTATCAAAAACCACATGTTCATGCCTGAAAAATTTTGTCGATTAGAACGTAACATATATACGATCTCCAAAACAATCATGTTATTAAAAGATACATCTAGTGTTTGTAGCAACTTTTGTTTCAGTTTTGTTATACAGATGTTTTGACATGAAAAAAGTAAATTAAAAGGATTGAATGATATAGAAGGGTAAAATATCTGAGGTCATGTAAAAAAGGCGGTAATACAGTCTACAAAATCTGATTTAAGATGATAGAAGTAAAAAGTACAATGCTCAAACTGACCTTTACATTATCTAACTTCCAAATGAGTTCATAATGCAGTGGTATAAATCAAAGTCAATGTAATTCTTGAATTTGAATTTCCAGGTGTGCAAACATAGCTCATTTTGACATGTCTATAATTTGAATTATGCCTCTAAAATTTCAGCAACAAGTCATATGTAAAAGGAGTTGATCTCCTTATTTTATATTGTAACCACAATAAATAAACTCTTTATTTGTATTTTGCAATATTAATAAGCTGGAGAAATGAAAACTTTAACAATATGTTTTTATTGTTAAATTATATGCATTTATCATGACTAAAAATTAATTTTTGAAATATGAATTCATGACAAAGCAGTTCATAGCATAACTTCATAAAAATTTAAGTACTCAGTTACAATATTAAGGAAACACCCTGCAATTTGGAAAAAATGTACAAATTTATTTTAAATGTGTTTCTGAACATAACAATATAACATAATAAAAGCTTTA
This sequence comes from Mytilus edulis, assembly GCF_963676685.1. NCBI lineage: Eukaryota > Metazoa > Mollusca > Bivalvia > Mytilida > Mytilidae > Mytilus > Mytilus edulis. The sequence continues at coordinate 56,641,161 of NC_092347.1, forward strand.
TACAATAAGTTAAAATAAAAAGTTTAAACCCAGTTACAAACTTAGGGATCCACCCGATAATTTTGATAAATTGACTAGTCCACATGAAATTCCTTTTACAAATATTTAACAATTAAATTTGGACACCCTGGTCAAAACATTTTGGGTGGAACAAATATAGGTATAAGTACAAATATATTAATCTTGAAAATGACACTTCCCATAATAAGTATCAAGGCTTGATTAATGAGCCACCCGCATCAATCAAGACAAATTATCAAAAGAATTTCTCAAATCAGGTGAGATTTTTGTCTCTACAAATAGTAAAACTAGATCCAACTTTCGTCATTGCCAAATATTTGAAAAGAAAATTATTAATCATGCCCTTGAATTATAAAAAATGAATAAGAAAACAACAGTTTGGTACAAAAGACAAGACTTACTTATGACTTTTTACCTGAACAGGTGGTAAATAAACTCGTTAAGGTGTTGATTTCACAGGAACAAACAAATGAAATTTGTAAATAGTGACAACAATCAGGTTTCATCTGACAAAGGTCATCGTCAAACTGAAAAAGAAAACGATGACTTGAAAAATATCTTATCTTAATGTGAAATATGAAAATTGATTCTACAGCAAAACTTTTTAAAGGATCTATTTATGTGTTATATAAATAGTTCAATATACAATGCAAAATCATTTAATCGTAGGCTGATTATACGTCAAATGCATGTTCTTTGGACTGATTTTTTTTTCAATATTTCCGTTAGTAAAAGGTCTTATTAGAAATGTGATGACTTTAAAGAAATGCAATAGTACATCTAAAGTAAGACTACAAGTTTATAATAAGCAAGTCAAGGTCTATTTGTCAAATTCATAATGAAATGAGTACAGTATCGCATCAAAAAAAAAAGAAGACAAAATGTAAACTAAAGATTTTTCAAAGATACAAAAATGTAAAAGTTTATAGCATGAAAAGTGTCCAACCATAATTAGAAAGGAAATAATACAGTGACCTATACAGACAGATTAGAAAGGAAATACTACAGTGACATATACAGACAGATTAGAAGGGAAATACTACAGTGACATATACACACAGATTAGAAGGGAAATACTAGTGACATATATAGACAGATTAGAAAGGAAATACTACAGTGACCTATACAGACAGATTAGAAAGGAAATTCTACAGTGACCTCCTATACAGACAGGTTAGAAGGGAAATACTACAGTGACATATACAGACAGACAAGAAGGGAAATACTACAGTGACATCCAATACAGACAGATTAGAAATTAGAAGGGAAATACTACAGTGACATCCAATACAGACAGATTAGAAATTAGAAGGGAAATACTATAATGACCTATAGACAGACAGTTTAGAAGGGAAATACTACAGTGACCTCCTATACAGACAGATAAGAGGTAAAATACTACAGTGACATATAGACAGATTAGAAGGGAAATACAGTGACCTATACAGAAAGATTAGAAGGTGAATACTACAGTGACCTCCTATACAGAGATAAGAATGGAAATAATACAGTGACCTCCTATACAGAGATAAGAATGGAAATACTACAGTGACAGTCCTATACAGACAGATAAGAGGTGAAATACTACAGTGACCACCTATACAGACATATTAGAAGGGAAATACTACAGTGACCTATACACACACATTAGAGGTAAAATACTTCAGTGACCTATATAGACTGATCAGAACTGAAATGCTGCAATGATAAAAGGTATAATACTGCTTTCAACTCCTGTTTGATAAGTGGTGATTTGCTGCAGTGACCTGCATTAACTTATCAAGTAACATGCTACAGTCACCTATAAAGACAGCTTTGTACTGATTAGTGATGATGTGTCTACAGTGACTTGCAAATACAGTATTGGAAATTATATGATACCTTAATGTATCTAGACACATTAGAGTTGGTATGCTGCACTGACATATACTGAGACAGATCAGAAGCTACCTTACTGTATCTAGACACATTAGAGTTGATATGCTGCACTGATCTATACTGAGACAGATCAGAAGCTACCTTACTGTATCTTAAGACACATTAGAGTTGGTATGCTGCACTGACCTATACTGAGACAGATCAGAAGCTACCTTACTGTATCTAGACACATTAGAGTTGGTATGCTGCACTGACCTATACTGAGACAGATCAGAAGCTACCTTACTGTATCTTAAGACACATTAGAGTTGGTATGCTGCACTGACCTATACTGAGACAGATCAGAAGCTACCTTACTGTATCTAGACACATTAGAGTTGATATGCTGCACTGATCTATACTGAGACAGATCAGAAGCTACCTTACTGTATCTTAAGACACATTAGAGTTGGTATGCTGCACTGACATATACTGAGACAGATCAGAAGCTACCTTACTGTATCTAGACACATTAGAGTTGATATGCTGCACTGATCTATACTGAGACAGATCAGAAGCTACCTTACTGTATCTTAAGACACATTAGAGTTGGTATGCTGCACTGACCTATACTGAGACAGATCAGAAGCTACCTTACTGTATCTAGACACATTAGAGTTGGTATGCTGCACTGACCTATACTGAGACAGATCAGAAGCTACCTTACTGTATCTTAAGACACATTAGAGTTGGTATGCTGCACTGACCTATACTGAGACAGATCAGAAGCTACCTTACTGTATCTAGACACATTAGAGTTGATATGCTGCACTGATCTATACTGAGACAGATCAGAAGCTACCTTACTGTATCTTAAGACACATTAGAGTTGGTATGCTGCACTGATCTATACTGAGACAGATCAGAAGTTACCTTACTGTATCTTAAGACACATTAGAGTTGGTATGCTGCACTGACCTATACTGAGACAGATCAGAAGCTACCTTACTGTATCTTAAGACACATTAGAGTTGGTATGCTGCACTGACCTATACTGAGACAGATCAGAAGCTACCTTACTGTATCTTAAGACACATTAGAGTTGGTATGCTGCACTGACCTATACTGAGACAGATCAGAAGCTACCTTACTGTATCTTAAGACACATTAGAGTTGGTATGCTGCACTGGCCTATACTGAGACAGATCAGAAGCAAATATAATGAAGGGAGAGTAGTGATACAAATTTTTTTAACAATTATATTTGAGGAAAAAATAGTTCCAACTGCAGAATCTTCATCTGGGTGATATGAACCGATGTGATGTAGACACAAAGACTTTGCTGTAATAAATGGGCCTTCTTTTACTTTTAGGGTCCCTATACTTTAGTTAGGGTTCAATCATGGTTATGGTTAGGTTTAGGGATTTTCTAGGTTAAGGGTTAGGGTTAGGGGTAGTGTTAAATTTAAGTATGGGTTAGGGTAAGATTTGGGGTTAGGGATAGTTTAGTTTAGCTCTATATTAAATGAGACCCCTAAGGTAAAAGAAGGCTATAACATATACACATCAGAAATCCCCAGAATTTCTTCATTTTTTTAACATTTTATCAATATAAAAGATCATAAAATCATTGACATATTCAGCATGCAAATTACACCAACCCATGAATTAAAAAAAAATAACAATAGATAAAAAGAATACACCATACATCATGATCATGGTCATAAAGAATTTCTATATCATGTTTTTATCATTGTAAATATTTTTCTATGTTTGTTTAGTTATGGTATATGAAGATAATTCAATTCTAACCTATATGTGTCTTGTTTATAGAAATATTTAACCTATCACAAATATCCCGCTGACTTCTATCAACAAAATAAAGTTTTCCAAATTTTTCTATGGACTCAAGTTTACCTAAGTAATTGAAAAACTATACAACCTTTCAGGCCACAGTAATTTGGGAAATTGATATTCATATTCATAATAATATTTTAAATTGAAAATACTAAATTGTAGTGGCTATTAAATTGTTAAAAGTAAAAAAACTGGTTTCAATTAGAAAGTAAACAGATTTTAACTAGGAATAAACATACAAACAAAACTTTAATGTCTTCACCATTTTCTCTACTTTTACTGTTGAAATTAAACTGTCAATATTTAATCTAATCTATACACTTTTCCTAGCTTATTCAATTAAGTCATTTGGCAAACTAGAGAGTTAAAGGTTTTGAATATTTTCAAATATATCATTTTACTTCTTCCCTAGTTGAAGAGTACTTTAAATTTTTTCGATGATTTCCCTAGCTTTCATGGCAATCGAGGCTCAGTAGTATAATGACTGTAGTATATGTAGAGTCAACCAAGAAAACTCCATCTTCTCTAGCCAAGGGTTACGATCCACTCCTGTTCTCTTCAACGTGAGTGGATTGTAACCCTTGGCCAGCATAGATGAGAAAACTCCTACATACTTTCAATTCAATCAAACTTAAAATATATCAGTATAGTCACAGATTTCTCCAATCCTATATTATTATTACATGCAAAGATCACATCTGAATTTACCATTATAGTTTTATCTTTTTATTATAAAAGGTTAATTCTACATGTAGATTAAGATATTTTCTGATGAGGTGCAATAAATGTTTATTTTCTTTGTGATGTAAACATAGCAGCAACTGGCATATGTCATCTCAATTCAAAACTAGAGAACAGTAAGAAAATGTAAGAAGATTTGGACAATTTGGACTGTATTAAATTTAATGCATTTAAATTGAAAATAATAAAACCTGCAGAATAAAGCATTGAATTTATGGACTTAATAAAACATCGCAGGTTTGGTTTTAAACATTTTCTTTACATTGGTGTCATGGAATGGTGGCAAATACAGTTAATCTTCTCATTGGGGGAAAATAATTTTGTATGACATAAGTGCTATCTTGACTTAAAAACAAAATGTTTCTGGAATTTAGTGCCTTTTTTGTTGTTGTTTCTTAAAACATATTAGTTGCAATAAATGACTTTTTACTTTTAATTAAGTAGAACAAAAACCATTATCCTTGTCAGGAAACTGCAAAAATAGTTTCATTATGGAAAATTGTGTCATTTATATATGAGCCAATATGGGTAAGGTTGTGGTTGTTCTTTCCTCATATGAAAAATAGATAATTGTTGGTTCTAAGTTTTAACAGTAATATGAAAAAAATAGATAATTGTTGGTTCTATGTTTTAACTGCAATATTTCTTCCTTCAAGCCCCAATATATGGCACTGTGAAACCTAGTTAAGAAAATTCCACATATGTATGCTCATCCAGTAAAATATCATCTGTTTATTCTGTCTTTCATTCGTTGATATAAGATCTTACTCATACTTTCATTCATTAGTAATGTCGGCCTATAAAGGAACTTGCTTGTGCTGTGGGCAATGGTTCCAGCAAGTGCAAATAAAGAGCAATCTTGGACTAATGATGTGGGTGAACTTTGTCTTTTTGTTATTTTGTGTACTTGTGTTTGATGGATTTGTGTTGTTATGTTAATAATGTCAAATCAGATTAATGGTTTTTCTTAAGTCTTTGGTGCATTAACAATATAATAGATATAGGAAGATGTGGTATTAGTGCCAATGAGACAACTCTCCATCCAAGTAACAATTTATAAAAGTAAAACATTAATTAATAACCTTATAAAGCCTGGAAAGCTAAGCATTTAATGAAAATAATTATTCTTTTATCCTATAGCTCTATCAAATAAAATTGAGAATGGAAATGGGGAATGTGTCAAAGAGACAACAACCCAACCATAGAAAAAACAACAGCAGAAGGTCACCAACAGGTCTTCAATGTAGCGAGAAATTCCCTCACCCGGAGGCGTCCTTCAGCTGGCCCCTCAACAAATATATACTAGTTCAGTGATAATGAAAAGCCTTCCTAAAAACAAATTGATATGTATACCTTTTTTTTAAAATAAATAACAGCTTTGTTTTATTCAAGATATATGCAAATTATGTCTTTGTTGCAGAGTGAAATATAACATGAACTGGACATAAAACATACAAAATGCCTGCCCTATCTGCAGACATAAAACTAGCTGCAATAATAATAACTGACAACTAGTTAATCAACCAATTAACTATAGGTAAATAAAACATGACCTCAGAAAATTTATTTGATTGGGGTGTTGATGATAACTTGCTTCAAAACAAGTTTCTGTCAGGCCTATTCAAACAATAAAAAAAGGTCTTTATTTCATACCAAAACAAGAGACTATAAGTCCTTAATTTAAGTTTTTAATTCACAATATAATAATTTCAATGTTGTATGTTTTGCCACCTTTTAGTTAGCATACAATTGTTTATATACATACATTTATATTTTGTTTCATTACGTCAGTGAGTGTGCTTTTCAACAGAGACAAAATAATTGTGTAAATGGTGACTTTATTATTATAAACCTGGACAGAGTTTTTTTGGTGCATTTTATTGGAATTATTAGTAAACAAGAATGTGTCAATAGTACACGAATGCCCCACTCGCACTATCATTTTCTATGTTCAGTGGACCGTGAAATTGGGGTCAAAACTTTAATTTGGAATTAAAATTAGAAAGATCATATCATAGGGAACATGTGTACTAAGTTTCAAGTTGATGTAACTTTAACTTCATCAAAAACTACCTTGACCAAAAACTTTAACCTGAACTTCACACTATTATTTTCTATGTTCAGTGGACTGTGAAATTGGGGTCAAAACTATAATTTGGCATTAAAATTAGAAAGATCATATCATGGGGAACAAGTGTACTAAGTTTCAAGTTGATTGGACTTCAACTTCTTCAAAAGCTACCTTGACCAAAAACTTTAACCTGAAGCGGACGGACGAACGGAGGCACAGACCAGAAAACATAATGCCCCTCTACTATCGTAGTTGGGGCATAAAAAGTTATTTTTACAGATTTTATTGACGTGTGCTCAGTCTTCACACTGACTCTTTGGTAAATTTTGTCATTAAGGGGGTAGTGACTCCTATAGTCCTATATGAATCATTCCACAAATCTCAGTTTATTTCACCTATTTGTAGATCTTATCTTGCTGATCATTTTTTATGCTTTAAGTTTCTTTCTATCTCTTATTAGAATCAATCTACAAAATCAGTAAAATTCACCTATTTGTAAAATTTTATTTTCTGATCATTATTGCTTCTTACCATCTGATAATAGACAAAAACACAAAAATGGGTAAAAATTAGCATTCAAGTGCATAACTCCTATTTAAGTTTGTTATGAAATTTCTGTGCTGGAATTATTTTAAATTGATTATTATGATTTTGATGATCTTAGTTCTTTAGTGTCTCTCTTGCCATTATACTATTGAAAAAAATGCAAAAAATACAAAAAAAAAGTAAAAAAATATTTTGTCAATTACTTAGTAAGGACAATTACTCTCTTTAAAGGCGTCAGTTGTCAATACTAAATACCTTGACTTATTTGTAGATTTTATTAAGCTGAAAATTTTTCCTGGTTATAGTTTCTCTTGTATGATCATATATTACATGTATTATAAGATCTTGAAAATGATCGGAAATATCTGTTCAATATCTGCCTTTGACAAAGAAATTTTTAAATTTCTACAGTAAAAGTGCTTTACAAAAGGAATGGTAATTAGCAATCAAAAATGCATTTTTTAACGATGCACAAAAATAAACATATGCTAACAGCAAAAAAATCCTCTTAAGAATATGTATAAAATTATCAACCATTTCTGAAGTGTATAGCATCAACTACCCCCATGTTCAAAGCTATGTTTACTTTTACAAAATCTGAACAATAGATTTGACTAAATCACTAAATACACAAGGTATGAAACGGATTAAGGATCAAAGAAATGCATAATCATACATCCCAAAATATCTTTTTTATAATAAACACTAAAAGTAAATATTTTACAACCAAAGCAAAGATTTCCTTTTCATGGACCCTCCCATCTAAGCTACAGTTACATTAAAATTTGTAGTTTGTTTAAACTCCCACCTGGTCTGAACAAAAGATCTGTGATTAAACACAGGAGACTGAAAAATATCTAGTAACCAATGTTTAGGTCAATAACTTTTACCCCCTTTGTAAAACATCTAATTAAAATTGAAATATAGTTATGATTAATGTTGCCTATTCAAACTTGTTAGAATATGTGAATTTTTATGAAAGTTTGATTAATATTAAGTTCAAACTTAGTATTGTAAATTCTTTTCCAACAATGTTGTTATTTGCCATTTCTTGACTTGATTCTAGAATGGAAATAATATAACAAAATTTACTTGTACAAAAGAGCAAATATATCGATAAAAGAAACCCATAACAAAATTGAATAAAAAAGCAAAACATGATTTTTGTTTTTTTTAAATATTGCATGAGGTTCCTGAAGTTTAGTGCAAAGCTAAAGCTTAAACTTGTAGCAGGGTTGTGTTGCAATTCTCTCAGTACACTGAATTCAGCTGTTTTTGATTTTTTTATTGAAAGTTCGAAAGTTAGGCAGAAATTGTCATAACCTCCATCTATTAATTTTTCAATCTAAAATCGTTCATGCTGGTTGATGATCCATTGTGCTAAATATTATTGAGAGACCAAACTAAAGTAGTCTTCAAAAGTTTGAATCTCCTTGTTTAATGAAGCATTTAATTTTTATATTCCAGTAATATCCCATATATCTGTTGGTACGTGGAAAATCAGTGAAATGATGTGGACTTTTTCCTATTAAGAACTGTCAAAATCGAATATGAATTTAATAAATGAGTCTAAATAGCTATTATCATCTCATTTGATTTTTTATTTTCTAATGAATTCTTTTTGTTAGAACAGGAAATACTAATCCATGAAAGCTTTACCTCAATCCCTTATATAAACTCTAAATCAAGTGTTGTATGATGGCCTCCGCTGAGTTTCGCTGCTAGAATTATGGTTATGGCAGAGTGCTTCATGAATATAAAACATCTAATAAAGATTTACACAAATATATTTACCTTTTTTGTAAACTTAAAGCAGGGAGTTTATCTATGTCTTTCACTGCAAAAAAAAAGTGAATGAAAGGAAAACTGCAGTACGTCATAAACTCAAATCCACTTGTATGTTTTGCATTCAATTATAGTTTGGTTATGGCTTTAATCTTTTATGTGAATATTAAATGTTCATCCAACTATGCCCACAAATTTGGTTTTAATTCAATTTACATCAGCGGATAGCATCTTTTTGATATTATCATGCAACTATCTATTCAGCAAAGTAAATGAAAATTTATTTCAAGTTATTATAAAATAAACCACAAAAATGATTAATGTTTCATATACAAAATTTATCACTTTCCTCCCTTTTTTGGCACAAGAAAGAAAGGTTGAAAAGTTCTTTACTTTATACGTATTATACCTACTTTGAAATCAGTAAGGAAAATTCATATTCATATAGAGATGAAGTTTAATATTAACCTCTGGCATACACATAATTCATTTTAAATATATCTTTTAAAAATTGTGCTATTATGACAAACAGAAATAACTACCTATTTAAAATTGAACGTGTAATATACCACCAACTCAATTTGCACATCCGGTTGCATAAGAAAAAGGGTTTGATTCTACAATTCACTAAAAAAAATTGAGTCATAAACATATATCTTATTGTTTCGAAGCACCATAATTTTTTTTATTTTTTTTTTATATTGTGGAAACTTTAGGTTACATAGTTACTAAAGCTTGTACACAGGAAAAAAAGGGGTGAACTTTGGATTGGTTAACTTCCAGTGATGGTTATTTGCTTATATGCAATGAAATGTTGTGTGAAATTTAGTCTATAGTACTGGACAGGATAAAACTTTACTCATGCCAAGTATTTATTTGAAACAAACAAAAAATCTGTACAATTCTTTGAAAAATGCATATTAACAAATGCTATTAAATAGAGGAAATAAATGATGGTTTAAACCTGAATACATGAAAATATCTTTTTCTTATATATTGATATCACTTTTCTGGAATCTCTTTTAATGTTCATATTTCTTTAAACTTTTTATTATATCTACATTTCATTTCTTCTGTTCCGCGACTAGGTTTCCATTTTTACAGATTACTTTTCAGCAAATCTCATCTTAAAAAACTGAGCAACAAAAATGAATAATTTCAGCAAACCATGTCTAAAACACAGTAATAGAAAGTATATAAACTAAATAGTACAATCATTTACTGATAAATAGTATTGAATGTATTGGAAAAATCAACTGTGGCAATGAAATACCATCTTATTTGAGTCATCAACACTTACCTATCTCTTGTAGACAATTCATTCAACCACTCATTATCAAATTTCCATAAATTTGAGAAATAACTTTTTAAATAACTGAATTACACTAGTAAGATCCCAGTGACCATTAAAAATGCCACCAGTCAATAATAAGACCTATCACATGTAACAATTTAATTATCACCCTGTGTATAGGGCTGACATTACCATCTGCCCAAATCAATAGCTAAGTAAGAAGGGTGTTATCTAATATTTATAGATGCTTATTTCATTAACCTCCCTTGACCAGTTAATTGTTATGTATTGGCCACACTTCTTATATCTTTTATACTATTAAGCTATTTTAGCAGAATAAAGCATGTTAAAAGTTGTACTCTAAACATATTTACACTTTTGGTATTTAGCTGGATCTTGCCTCCGAATGACCTTAGATCTACTCCGAATCACCTTTTGACGTCAAGCAACAATCACTTTTAAATTGTGACGTCAAATAATTTAAATTATGATGTCAAAGTTTACGGGAACCTGTGTGATTTTACGTAATGGCGGACAAACTTGCATACAAGTGTAAATACGTCTATTAAACCATAGTTTGTGATACAAGATGAAGGTATTTTGTATATGTCTTCTGCAGTATACCACTAGACTTTTGTTCAGTTACCAGTAATTGGTACCTCCTAATAATAAGGTGACAGACTCTATGTTTCCAAAGTGATGTCTTGTATAAATTGTAACTTCTGTCATAATGTTAAAATGAGTAAACTCTTAATAGTAGAAAAAGGTATTGTCTAAGGTAGTTATTATTAATTTAAAATGATTCTGTCATTGGAGAATATAGGTAAAAGATGTGGAGTATACATAAATCAGACAGCAACCCAATGAATGAAATAATAATCAAAAGACAAATAAAAGGCAACATACTTTCTAAAACAATACAGGTACCTATAAAATATATGTTGGGCTTTAAATTATCCCAAGTCTATAAATGTTGTAGAAAAATTAAACAGAATCATTCAACTATACACAATCAACACCCTTTAATGTAGAGAATAAGTCAGCATTTTACTAATTTTCAGAAGACTACATCTTGATTCAATGTTTATTTAAAAAAGAAAAGAACTCCAGTAAAACAAGTAGAGGTACCAGTAACAAATTAGAAATGTGATTGTTATGATAATATAGAGAATGGAAATGGGGAATGTGTAAAAGAGACAACAACCTGACCATAGAACAGACAACAGCAGAAGGTCACCAACATGATGTATACATTCAATTGTATCTGAGTCAAGATTCAGCTTTTCTCTCCCTTTAACCTCACAAGGGCTAATATACATACTTATAAAAAAGAAAATGGGGTGTGATTGCCATGGAGAAAACTTTTCACAAGAGACCAGATGACACAGAAGTTAACAACTATAGACCACCGTATGTTTTGCATTTCTGACAGCAATCTATCCAAGTACAGAACACATAAATTATTAGTTATGAAATAATCAGTATGACGAAAAACATTATACAAAGCAAATCTGGTACAAAAAAATAGTATGTCCGAGATAAAACAACTGTTTTAACAAATTGCAGCAACTTATTGCAGAATTTTTGTTTCCTCATAACAGGTGGTAGATTTTTCCACTAATTGCCTACATCTGTGTAAATCTATTACAAAAATTGGCACTTGTGATCTAACATAATTTATAGTTTTTAGATGAGTTCAAACAAATTACATCTTTAATACTAATTCAGGTAATTACACCTTTCTTGTTTCCTGATACTTACATTTTTATGGATTAATTACAAATGATCTAACAAATTTGTCTAACTTAATTACTGGTATTGAAATATATAATAAAGTTGGTGTAATTTTTGATTAAACTGATGAAATTCTGAATACCTACTAAAAATAGTGTTTAATACTCTATACTAAGATGGAAACAATACATTCAAATTCTTGAGTTACCATGATATTTCCACAGCATAAAACTTCGAACTGTTTTATATTAACTGGTCTCTTATGGTTTACTGAAGTACTGCCATGAAGGAGCAAAGGCAAAACTGCAAATTATTTACATACACATTGTGTTAACACTAAGACAGTCATATTCATAAACTCTTTTGAAGATACATACAAAAGAAATGAATCGTATCTAGCATCCTTGTCATAATCAGTTAGGACTCCCTCCCGACCCCCTAAACAACAAAAAGAAAGAACAGGATTTAACTTTTATTTTTACTTACATGAACTTATAATATTGATATCATCATACACAAAACACCTAGAACTCACTCACTCAGATACGTCCTACAAGTTCTTTTTCTCTCTCAAGACTGTCCATAAAGATTCCATGTGAACTTTTTAAACCTTTGTTTTTAAAGACGAACACTGAAGGTGATAGAAAAGAAGATATAAATGAGATGTATTCAATGCAACCATTTATGTACATGATCAAGTTTTTACAGTTTTGAATCATACCGGCCTATACTTTTTTCCTCTGGCAGATTTCAATGAAACACCTTAGACAATAAAATAATTAAATCATCATGAAGTAATGATCAAATATCCTATCTAACCACAGCAATTTGTCTACCACAAGGCAAGGACAACACCTTATTCTGTATAAATCTTTTAAAATCAGGTTCATCAAGTTAGATCTGAGTGTTTGTATTGAAAATACAAAGAAAATAACTAATCAAACAAAATGAAATAAAGTAAGAAAATAGAGAAACTCTTAAAGCTAATGTAAAATTGACAAAAACCATTCAAGAAAACCAAAAAATTAAACTAAGTCTGTGTTAGGCTACGTAGGTCTGAAATTATGATTTGTCAAAGGCCACAACACATTTCATGCCCTCAATTCTTGACTCATATTTTAAATGCTAACATCAGTAACCATTTTACAGTTTATTTAAAACAGACTTTATACATAAATGCTATTGTTTTATTTTCGTTTTATTTTCAAAACATTGCCTTCATACATCCATATCCTGAAGAGATCTCAGACTAAAAGCTGTATAATTTGGCACTCAGTTTACAAACATTGCCAAAAAATCACTTTAAGCTGGACAAAAAATTTACAATAATAATATAAACTGTACCCATTAACCATAAAAATATTTATTCATACAGTTTCAAAAGTTCAAAATTTAAATATCTTGTCATAACATTATAAAAGTGCCGATTGACCAGACAATGCCAGAACGTATTTTGATTATAGAGGCATTAATAACTTCACTAATTTCCAATAAAACTGCACCTAAAGTAGTAACAAGTCAGTAGTCAGTCAGTCTGTACTACAGGAAAGGTTTAGTGTCCATGTATATATAGGCTCCACATGATGATCATACAATATATTTACTGAAGACAAAATTCCTGAATATTTTTATCGTATAAATACTGTTTTTACAATTTGATTTTTATCTTCTCTTGTTTTTGTGAAACATGAAAATTGTATATATTGTTTACTGAAGGTTTTAAAATGTAATGATATGTAATGATCCTTTTTCATCTTTTAAAAAAAAAAACTTGATAAGGAATTTCTTAAAATATTTATACAGAATAAAATTTATGACTCAGAGCCTCAGAGCCTGTAAAATGCTACCAGCCCCCTGTCTAAGTATCAATCCAAAATAAATAATTTGACAAGGTTCTTGTCTAACTTACTAGTATTGTTTTAAGGACACCTACTCATTAACTGTATAATAGGATGATTTGTCAGTCAAGGTGTGAGTGATAATATCCTCAAGTCTTATGTAAAGTGCATGTATTTCCTGGGAGGTTTCTCTTCACACATATTTACAAAAGAGATAGTATATGTAATTAGTCATTATCAGAGGCAGTAAGAAGTTAACTACACTGTATAAATCGTAATTTTTGAAGAACCAATATTATATTCAACTGGTATTTTATTTATCTGAAAATGTAAATATTCCAAAATCTGTTGGCTTTTTTGGCTTATCCTTTAATGCCTAAGCCAATAAAGTTGGAATAAACCAATCTTTACTTTTCACTCAATTTTAATAAAAACATCCCAAGAAAAAACATCAATTGAATCCCTTAATATAAACATGATTTCTGTTGAAGATATTTTCAGCCAAAAAAATCCTAAGAATATGCTTTCTGGTGGCATGATAATGCCAGGTGCTTTAAACGGATATTTATAACTTCACACTCGGACTCTTAAAGAACACACATGACCAATACTGCACTGGATTTTAATTAATCAAATCCTCCCCTAATTTTAAAGGTGTGGGTGGCCACAGTAGGTGATAATTGTTAACAAGATTCTAGACAAGTTAAAAAATGTTTCTGTACAAGAGATCAACAGTTTGTAGCAGTTTACCTGTTGTTTTGTAATGATTTCATCAATCATTGGCCAGGTCTTGAGTAGAAATATAAGTCTGGTCATTTGTCTACTGTCTAAAACAAAGAAAAGATCAAATTTATACCACTAATTATAAAATCCTAGGTATGCAATCTAAAATGTATGAGTATCGCCTGGCATTACTCTTCAAAACAAACTATTCAATGTATTTGGGAAATTTCTTGTGCAATTTGTTTTCTCTTGCAACTGTAATTAAAAAGATATATGTCAAAACAAACAGTTGGCCACAAGAAAGGTAAAAAAACTCCACAAAAGAATTTACTTACTTATTCTTTGAAAAATCTTTTAGGTTTATCTAATTTATATATACACTTCAAATATGTTGAATACAAAATGCAAGATCGAGAAGATTTTCACTACTGCATATCTATTTAATAGTCTTCAAAATTCTAGGGAATACCCTGACTATGAGGATAGGTGAAGCAAGGAATCTTGGAAGATGAAAGGGGATTTATCAAGAAACTATTCTTTGACAGGCCTGGTACTTATGTATAAAATAAATACAACTACTTATAATTTCTGTCATGTTGACATATTCTGAGATTAAATTGTCTTTCAAGGGCAATAACTCCTATAAAGAAATGGATGAATATTGGTCATTCAAGGACAAAAATTCCTAAAAGGAGTGATTAACTGACAATTTCGGCTACAGGTGCCAATTATTTGAAGATCTTCTGCTGTTCATTCTATCTACTACGGTTTTCTCAAAAAACTCAAAATTTGAGAAAAAAAATTTGTTTGTTTCACCCTCAGCTGCCACTATATGTAATGCTAAAATTGAAAGAAAAAAATTGTTTTCGACTTGTGGCGAAAAAAATAGATTGTTTTTCGCCGCAGGCGAAAAAAAAATTTGTCCAGAAAAAAAAAACATAGCCCCCCCCCAGAAAATCAAATGGTTGCCGCCTAAGCAGTTGACAATTTCAAACAATTACAGTTATTCATACACTTATTGTAGATACTAGGATTACAATTTTGTAAGCCAGACCTGCAAATTATATGCCTCTACAAAAAGACTCCATCAGTGGCACTGGAATCAAAAAAGATAAAAAGGGCAAATAAAGTATGAAGTTGAAGAGCATAATAAATCAAAGATAATAGCCAAATTGCATGAAATTGGTGAAAGTAAAAACATTGAGGGGCAATAACTTGTTTAAGGAGTAACCGGACAGTAGTTTCGGTCAAGTAGGACAGGAGCTAGATCTTGACATTCATATTATTTTTGTCATCATTAATTGTTAAACATAATGAAAACAGTTAATATTCTCATGTCTTAAACATTTGTAATATATTTCTATTTGATTTTTCTTACATGTATGTGTTTGTTTGACTATTTGTAAATTGTTTGTTTGTTATAACATGTATATTACATTGTATTTCATGAGGGCCTCAGGGAAGATTAGTGTTACAGCTAACTGTGTAACCCTCTTTAAATAAAGAATTATTATTATTATTATTATATTCTAGTTACCATGACAACACCTTTCCCCTACTATAATACATATGTTTGTTAGATCTTTTCTTTACTGCAATGACTGGGGAAACATAAGTTTTTAAGTTTTAGACTACTAAAACAGATCTACCCAGTTGTCAATCTAACTTGCATCTGAGGGTCATCCGTTGATTAGAAAGTTATGCAGAAACTATCTAATAGGAAAATCTTGTTAAACGTAATAATCTTATCTTTTATAATCATGATAAATAGATACTTGACGGGGCTATTTATTTCATCTGATATTTCAACAATTTCATGAATAACTGTATTATAATAGATGTTGTAAATCTTCCTCCTTTTCATTGTCCCTCCCTACTGATTGTCAGTTATTTATGTGATGCCATAACAGCTTCCTCTTAAAACATATTATGAAAAATTACATGCTATGTAGGTTATTTTCAGAAGAATTTAACTGAATGTTATTGTTTGCAATATCATTAATATACCTAAACAGTTTGTACTGAAACTACTGCAACTGCCAACCTCTCAGGGGGAAAATAATTGGGAGGAAAAGAGCAGTCTAGAGAAATAAAAAATAATTAGTTGACAGCTACTAATCAATAGACAATAAAATAAGACCAAAATAGTCCATACAAAACAAAATAAAATATGAAAATTGAGCAATACAAACACTACCAATGAAATAATTTGATTGCAAGAAGACAGTTAAAAATCAAAATTTAGTGAAATTGTTCTTCAAAATCATTTTTTAACAATTAAGGATGTTGGCTCGTCTTCCGTTTTTAGTTTTTGCCATATATTCAGAAAGAATCCTCTGGTTTTATCCATGTGTTCGTCAAAAAATGTGCCCGCTACTTTTCTTTTCATAATTGTTTTACATATAGTTTAAAAAGTCATATTTGAAAATAATATAAAATCCTTGTAAAATTTTCATTCTTTTTGAAAGAAATAATGTGCCCAATGTTAAAGTCTAGAAAAAATCATTACCCTCAAATTTTCAATGACTTATATCTCATGTATCTCAAAAACAAGCAAAGGAACTCTTTATTTCTGCTTTTCTAGTTCCTTTATTTACATACTATCAATTTGAAACAGTTAAGGTTTTGAAACCGACTAAGCTAACAACCTTAAACAAGGTTTCTTTTATTGCCATTTAACAAAGTCATCATGTATAATACATTAGTTTCTTATTACTTGGTCATGTTGGTCCTATGATTTTAGTGGAAAGATTTGACAAGTAAGAACCACTTACTGTTTTAGTAAAAGTGACCTTGACCTTAGACCAAATGACTTCAAAGTTAATAGAGATCTTTGTCTTAATAATCAGAAAACATCCAGATGCCACTACCCTACAAACATTTTTGTCTACTTTTAGTAGGTTTGACCTTGACCTTCAACAAAGTGACCTCAAAATCAATCTTTTTCTCATTATAAATTATATGCAACCATGCCTCAAATTAGGTTGCAATCCCATTCATATACTTTTCTTAACACAATGAGCAAACATACCATATACCAGGTGTGGTTATCCAAATAGTCATCACAAGTGAGAAATTTAGGTGAAAAAAATAAGATTTTATTTAGCAGTTGATGAACCCTGAAAATAAGATCAAGGACATATGATCCACAGAAACTTTGTAACACTAGTATTCAAGGTATGAAGCATCAAGGTCGTCTACCTTGAAAATATAAAGCTTAATACAAATATTTTACACTGTTCTTGCAATCACTGTCAGATAAAGAATTAAGAGTGAAACAGGGAATGTGGCAAAGAAACAACAACCAATCCAAAGAGCAGGCCACCAATGGGTCTTCAACACAGGGAGAAAATCCAGGTGGGCATCACGTAGCTAAACAAAAATGTATACTAGTTCAGAAAAATGGATGCCAAACTAAACATTAAAACATATAAACCAAAATTAAAAAAAAACACTAAAAAAGGCTAGAGATTCCTAACTCGGGACAGGCACAAAAATGCTGTGGGGTTAAACATGTTGGTTAGTTCTGAATCCTCCTCTATTCCTCTAGTCAATGTAATAAAGAAACACACAGCATATTCAAAATAAGTTTGAAAAAAGTCTGAGTTTGGTGTTAGAATAGGTACCTGAAGAAACTTTTAGCCAAATGACAATGATCAACACAACATTAATAAACAAAGGACTATACTAGCAGTTACTGACATTTCAGTTCCAATTAATGTAAAATGATTAAAAGATCATGTCTTCATCTTCTCACATTTCTACCACTTCAGTTGCAGGAGAGACAAAAATGGAAACTTCAAGACAGAGAGATGATGGACAACAAATATAAATAAAGGGAACAAAGGCCTTCAAAGTTGCCCTCATTTTACATGGATGAAGTTCCTTGTCCTAAGTAGGTTGATGCTCTGCTTAAATATCTTGATACATTGCCGCCTATCTGTAACAACTGAATTTAGATACAAGTTGAACATCTCATTTATTAAGATTTGAATACCTTTGGATTGTAATGACAAAATCTGACACTGTATCACAATAAATCTTTCAACAAAGGTTATAGGCCTTAACTTTATAATGACAAGGGACTCACTACTCTTCAATTTATGTAAGTACATGCAATAGTAAACTACTTATATCAACAATGTAATGTCTCTTTCATTGCAATATAACACGTCTTATTTCAACACCATAATAGCTTTCTTACCTCAAATGTATTATCTAAATGAAATGAATAACATATGTTTGAATTTGTAATAAATATTAAATCACATTTATAAATGAGCCAGTGTTTGCTTTATTTGGTTTTTGTTGGTTTGTACATCAAGTGCAATGTAAAATTGAGAATGGAAATGGGGAATGTGCCAAAGAGACAACAGCAGAAGGTCACCAACAGGTCTTCAATGCAACAAGAAATTCTCGCAGCCAGAGGCGTCCTTTAGCTTGCCCCTAAACAAATATATACTAGTTCAGTGATAATGAACACCATACTAAACTCCAAATTGTACAAAAGAAACTAAAAGTTAAAATAATACAAGACTAACAAAGGCCAGAAGCTCCTGACTTGGGACAGGCGCAAAAATGTGGTGGGGTTAAACATGTTTGTGAGATCTCAACCCTCCCCCTATACCTCTAGCCAATGCAGAAAAGTAAACGCATAACAATAATTTGCTTGTAGAATTTTAAACTTGATGTAATTTTAGAAACTGATTCACATAATTCAAATGTTGTTAGTATATCCCTCATATGAAATTAGAATTTCCATTCAAATAATATCCAATATTTTACAATTCTGACATTGAATCATTTGCAGGTGCAGTCAGGTCCAAGTTAAAATTCATTAAGACAAATTAATAAAGTAAATCTTATAAGACACCATTTAGAAAAAGGACAATAGCCATCAACAGAAAGGCCAAACATACTGAAACTTATACAAAATGTAGGACCTAAAACTACCCATTCCACATGTAATCATATAAATATTAGCTAAAAATTACAGGAAACTGCAATAATCAATGGCAATAGAATAAAATTAGTTTTCAAAAATTTGTTTTGAAGTCAAATGGTCATATCTAAGAAAAAGAAATAGGCCATCATGCCATCTGAAAAGTTCTATTAAAAGTACACATTTTTTTTCTCAGTCAAAGTGTTGTAACAAAGGGGACAAAAAGAAAATCCATTTGAGTACATGTATATACCAAATAGAGGTTCTAAAGAGCCTGTGTCGCTCACCTCAGTTTTTGTACATATTGAACAGAGGACACTCTCTGTCATTGTAGGCACAATAGACATTACAACAACAAAATTTCTCTCTATCTTCTTTTGTTTTTGCTCACAACACAAAAGATGGTAAAAAAAATCATTTATGGGCAATATCTCTTTTGCCATTCATTTTTATCTTATAAGGTAAAACGCAAAAAAAAGCTAGCAATATTTGTCCAATATTTGTCATTATAGGGCAAGATCTATAAGAAGTCCTCATACAGTTTAGGCCTAAATTGACAATTGGTAGACATTCTGAACCTGTAAGATTTTCTCTTTTGGTATGTTAGTTTCGTAGAAGGAGATTTTGTAAAAGTTGCCAGTTGAAGACAACGAACACCAAGTGATGAGAAAATCTCACATTGACTTTTTGAGCAAAACTTACAAAGGCAGTCGTTTAATCCCATTTTGTCTATTGAGATCTGTTTTTTTCAGTTCTATTTATAGTAATGTTCTTAGGCAGGAAAATGATATACAACCTAAATTGTTAATGATGATTGTGTGAAAGGATTGTTTTAACTTGTTCACTTCTTTAGGCATTTCAGCATTGTTAAGACATATGATCAATTCAAAGTATAGAGTAAACCTTCTATATCCAATTTTAAAATGATTATCCCATCATAATATTTTCTAGTAATCTAGCAAAATTGCAATTGCCTTTGTTTCATTATTTTGAGAACCTATAATTCTATTATCACCATAATGAAAACCAAACATTTTTTTTTAGTAGCGACTACTAGCTGGAGACACAGGAGTTTTTTTTTACTGTTCATATTTTTATTGCTAATAAACTAGTTGCAACTCATTGTTTCATTGCAGTTGCCTCCTCCACCCCACCCTACATAAACAAAATAAATGCATTTTTTAACTTCAAGAAAACATATTATTGTTAAGAAAATGTTACAAGATACTGTTTCAATAATAACTGCAAACTAATACAACATATAGACCAATAAAAAAGTACAGTACAAATTACCTTATGGAAGCAAAATAATGCAACGGAACTTCCATCAATTTAGATAATAGACTAAATTAGTTGCTCAGAATAATTTATTCCACTACACTGCATACTTTTCTAACAATTTGCTGGTCACAATTATATCCCCTGTTTGAAAATCTATCAATAAAGGTCAATCAAGTAAAGAAGAAAATTGGTTTGGAGTTTGATTTCTGTTTTATGTGTATTTAATAAGGCAAACATTTGAGCTGACCAAATGACCATGATATAAACTAGACATAACTGCTGAGAGACAAATAACAGAAGCAATTTCACTGCCTCATAATAACATTTTCATGTTGATGTTCACTTGGGAAAGATCAAACACTCTTTTTAGTGTAAAGCAAAGACCATCAAATTATTATACAAAACAAGGATTCGGGATTTTAAATGAGCTTACTGAATTTAAAAAAAGATTTGAAACAGGCCTAGGAAAGATTATATAAAAAAGAAGATGTGGTATGATTGCCAATGAGACAACTATCCACAAAAGACCAAATTGACACAGACATTAACAACTATAGGTCACCGTACAGCCTTTAACAATGAGCAAAGCCCATACCGCATAGTCATGTTAATAGTTTTTTATACATGTATTGTATTTAAGAAGCCTGACCCATCACATATCATCTATAATAGTAGGTTTTTATAATCATCATCATATTATATATAGTCCTAATTTAGCAATTTTAGTGTATAAAGATCCAAAAACTATAATTATACCAGTAGATCTTTATGATTTAACCATACATGTACTTATTTATCATTACTAAAGAGTTGAACCACCCTACTGTTTTTTTCTCAAGTTAAATGAAGCATTAACAGCAGCTGTTGTAAGTTTCAAAATCTATCTTCTCCTCTTCATCTAAACAATGTGCTGATCTATTGTTTAACACACAATGTGTTAATGTCTGCTACAATACCTTAGTAAGTGGTTAATTAACTGTTCCACAACAAACATATGTCTTCCTACATTATATCATTACCTGCATATGCTCATTAACTGAAAAATACAGATAACTTTTTATCCAAATTCATAAAAAAAATCAGTACTTGGTGAAGAGCCCATGGTTTAATTTTTTTTAATTGTAAGGATTATTTTTTTGGTTTTCTTATGCAAAAAGATTCTTAAAGTTGTCTCAATCTTCTGACTAAATTTCAATGCCATTATATCAATAAAGAATCAACAAGATATTGTCAAAATGACTGCAAATATATAAAAGAAGATGTGGTATGATTGCCAATAACACAACTCTCAACAAAAGACCAAAATGACACAGAAAATAACAACTTTAGGTCACTGTACAGCCTTCAACAATGAGCAAAGCCCATATCGAATAGTCAGCTTTAAAAGGCCCCGAAATGACAATGTAAAACAATTCAAACAAGAAATCTAATGGCCTAATTTATGTACAAAAATAGAACGAAAAACAAATATGTAACACATTAACAAATGACAACCACTGAATTACAGGCTCCTGACTTGGGACAGGCACATTCCCGATTTAATTACATTTATAAGTGTCATTGTTGCAGTAATGAAGGAACATAACTCCCGAACTGCATTAGATGAAATCATTTATATAGAACTTTACTTCAAATTTGTCTTCAGCAATACCATATCAAAAATTTGATAACAATTGGTAGAACAGTTTTCAGCTTACGGATTATTATAGACTCAATGCTAACCAGAATAATCCAGTCACTATATTTCACTTACTTCGATTGCTACATTCCTCTGTAGGACTATGACTAAGGGGGCACAGTAACTATTTGAGTTAAGACAGCAGGCTTAGTATTCACTAAATCAAGGACCATAACTCCTGAATGCAAAAGTGAACATTGTCAGTATTGAACTCAACCTCAATTTTGTTATCAGTATTAAACATATCAAAATTTATTAAATCATTGGTTGAAATATACACAAGTTATTGCACAGACTGATGCATTCAGCCTAGCTACATGTTTGTCCCCTGTACAACCAAAAATCAATAACCAGTATTTTTATTTTGAAAACCTGGCTTATAAAAATAACATGAAAAACTGAACGTCTTGTAATTGCTTAGTTATGAACATTTGTCAAAACATTTCACTTCAGGCTCATGTAGTTCTGATTAATTTGTTTTATTAATAAATGGTACAGGGCAATTAAAAAAAAAGATTATCTATTTTAATCATCAATCACATCTGCAGAAATACATAAATTAAAAGAACATAGTAGAATATAAAAACTTTCCTTTGGGTCTTATCACTTTAGATTTTTAATCATGACTAATGTCTTCAGAGGGTAATTTGTGGATTATTTTTAGGAATAAACAAATACCTTAGAAATGTTATGAATGAATGTGATAAAAACAATAAATCTGTATGAACTAACTGTATCCTTGTGGGATTTTATTCATTACAATTATTGGTTTGATGAATTTCTATTACAAAAAAGATGAAAAAAATACCGCTGTTAAAACTGTTTGATGCTATGTAAAGCATAAAGATATAGAAACCTCAGATTTCATTCCCATGTCCTCTCAACTCATTCTGAAATCAGCAGGTTATATCAATAATTTCTGTTTTTTTCTATTCTTTCAAATCCGTCAATGCGTAAAGTTTTATCTAGAAATTTACTTAGAAGGGAATTTGGCAGGCTGCGATTCGATAAAATACAAAACCAAACATCCAAACTGAAAACCCTATAGTACAAACCAGCTCACTTATGAACGGAAGTATATAGTAAGCCATTCTTCTAAACCGTCAGCTCTGTTTTGGCGATAGACTTATAAAATATATAGCTGTTCAAATATTTAATAACATCTTATTTCGACTTCCGCCAATGATGACTTCTTTCACGTACTGACTTTGACAAACAAAAGTACAATAACATAGGAACTCAGTTACATTTTTATCACTAGATTGATTGTTGGTGTTTTAACGCCACTCTTGAGCACCATATTTGGGCTATTTTGTGGAGGCCAGTTTTTATTGGTGGAGGAAGCCACAGTCCCCCGAGGAAAACTACAAACCTTCGATGGAAAAACTGACAATCCTAGCCAAATAAGATTGGAGTCCATTGGGGTTTTCGAACTCAAAACCTAAGTGTTGACTGGCTAGTGATTAAAGTAGTAGAACTACTTAGACCACTTGGCCTACGAGGCCCTGTCACTAGAGTCTAGGCCAACATAACGAAAGGCTTTCTCAATATCTCTCAATATTTTTACGACAAGCTCATTAAATTGTTAAATCCATTCACAGCTTTTCTAGACTCAATTCAGAATCAAATCTACCATTGAGGACCATATTTTGACCTAAAGGTGTCCTGTAATTTTTTTCTGTCATTGGGTTGTTGTCACATCAAAATGCCCCAAAAAATTATATTACTTATATTAAACAAAACACATTTGTCCTTTTACTTATTTCAAGCATTTAAAGAAATTGATTAACAGATTGTGTCACTCCACAGGTACCCGTTATGCTATCTTTTAACCCAATACCCAGTTGAAACTATTATTTATCTGATGTCAAACTTCCCCATCTATCCCACCATGCACCAGACAGTAATTAAATCATCCACAGTACGACACGAGACAAAATTAATTGTCATAATCTAATAGTTGATATATAGATGTCCCAAGATGATCTTTCCTTCCTATAAAACTTTTCAAAATTTTGATGAAGAGATGGGTGCATAAGAAATCTTAAATGATACCATCAATGTGCCTTTGTCCTGGCATTTTTTATTTCGGATAATAAAATAGATGACATCACAGAATTTAAGATTATCTTTTTTACACCTCTACAGTCAATCTTTTAAGTATCAAATGCCCTGTTTGATTTATTGTATTAATTTTTCTTTCATTCATATTAAATTGCTCTGTTGCACTTTCATTCACAGAATACTGGCAAAAACTTTAAAAAGTGTTCCTTTTAAATAATTTAATATCAAATGAAAACACATTATTTTACACATTATCATTTTTATATTACAACAAAAAATTAATGAAATGACGTAGTTCATGCAATTTCTCATTTCAAGTATAATGAAATTACAGCAGTATCTTTTTTCTAGAAACCTTATACTATACATTATGTCATTATTGAAATGCATTTTCATGATACATTTATCATAATACTAACAATTAATATTTTTAGGCCTACATTTGGTAAATAAAAAAATATTTCCTTTTTTAATGATTCCTTGAATTTTATAAAATGGAAACTTAACAGATTTCTAGCAAGTACAGAATTCCAAAGTAAAGACCAAACTATATATATTCATATTTGATAAAGGATTCATAAAGTCATACATCACTTCATCTTTAAAGTAAGTACATACCATTTAAACCGTTCAGTCCGTTTGTCCCAATGAATTATATTTTTTGATAATTAAAGATGAAGATCAAGAGCTTATGAATGTCCTGCAGAGATTTCACTCACCTTCAACAATGGGTAGACACCTCTGGCGACAACTTTCACGCTTAAGGCTGACGAGATCAATTCACCTTGCTAAGACTTTTTATACAAAACTATAAACAGTGACAATTATAAGCGATAAATTAAGAAAAACATGTCAAGAACCCTGCCCAGACCTTTGTCCAAGAAATCTCGTCCTGAGGAGTCTTGATGCAAACCTTCATAACTTAACCTGTTACAAACTACTTTAATTCTTTCATACTATGCCTGATTAACCAAATTAATCTTGTCCAATAAAGACCAACTCTGTTCATTTCGCACCTTTCTGTTTGGTCGAATATGACTTTATTGTCATGTCTTTTTCATTCCTAAATAAAGGCTTATTTCACTACAGGATGAAAACTTAATCAGCCTTCAAAAAGACATCTTTATATTTTTGGTTAATTTGTTCTATTGTTCAATTAGGGGCTTAGAATGACCAGTTTAAAAGAAAATATTTCATAAATTCTAAATAGTAGCGTGATTAATTATTGTAATCTACATCATAATGCCTGTCTATGCATACTAAAAAAGTTCTTATTAATCTGAACTATATCAAATCACATGTTTACACAAACATAATTCTTTTCTTTTTGTTCTTCTGGTCTTTCAAGGTTGCAACCCCTATCATTTAAATAATGAAAAAAAAATTGATTTTCACTCTACAAAATTATTTTAGAATTTTCCTCAATTACTTGTAAAAACAAATGACTAATATGAGAATTGTGTTGCATTATTTGAATATAATCATGCAAATTTATCATCAGAGAAGATACCAGCAGCAACGATTGGAGACGGTGCAACACAGTTTTACATGAAAGGAACAAAACATCAACTGGTCTCATTTTTCTTTGCTTTAAAATTAGCACAATGCCATGAAAAATAATTGGAACAGGTTTACAAAGCATTTATGGAAAATCATTCTCATTCTAACAGAATGAGAAGGGATAGTAAAAATTTCAGTATCAAAGCTATGCAAAAGCAAAAGTCATTCATGAGAAAAACAAACAGGTTTGGTCATTTACATGTTAAATCTATCAACTTTGGCACAATTAAAATATCAGTTGTGTTAAAAAAAATAATTCTATACAACACAGAATTTGGATCTGAATTATATTGCAAGCAAAGAATATTATAGAGTCAGTGTAGTTTTTACATGATCAAGACACCCAATATCACTAGATAATGAATGAATATTTTCTAAGTACTATATATATAATTGCATATCTATAAAGTGTTGTTTTAAGTATTCCTTCTAATTGCTCAAAACATATCTACCAATAGCTTTCTGTATATCACTGAACTTTTTATAACATAAAAGTTTGAAGCACTCTCTATTACCTGTCTTTGATTTAAAAGTATGATCGAAATATAAATGCCTCTTGTTTTACCAGTAGTTATCATTACAACACATTTCAAATAAATACAACAGGCTGTCACCACTTTAAGAAAATAAGGTTAAAAATTGAAAGTGTTTTGTATCTTTTAAAGACATGCAAACAATGTAAATCTGTTAAATCGCACAGAGAAATCTATACAGGAGATATTTGATTATACACAAATCAGTGACCTTGTCCTTAACATATCTGTAATTAACACTTAATTGATTTCAAAGATTTCAGGTGCAAAGTGTCATTAACAGGTATGACAAATTGACAAGGTGATTTAAACCAAACCAAATGGCAATACTAGAGGTCCAAAAAAACATGAGGTTGCAAAAAGGGAAAATATTTTTCTAGAATTTTGACTACCAGTATGAATAAATATAAAAATAAGAAGATGCCTAATTCCACTTTGCAATGTTAAAGCTCTTTGTTAAATGCAAGTTTGTTTTAAAAGTGTAAACTTTTATAATGATAAAAAAGTAGACAAATAAATCAATTATATTACCTTTTGATTCTATGGTTTACTCTGGTCTTAATTACATTACAACTAACTTCCCATCTTTTCTCTATTTCATCTTTTGCATCACCCTGAAATAGAAATATAAAGGGATAAAATTGGAACAATAAAAGTATACTTAAAATCAGAAAACATTATAATATCAAGAAAGGGCAGATTCATTTTTATTTCTAATTAAAAATGGGCAATACATGATGTAAATATGGATATTTGAGATACAATTGTGGTTGACTTGAATGCTACAAAGAATGAATGACATGTGACCAAATACAAACATGAAAATTAACAACATGTATGTAGTGGCAAACAATAGTTAAATTTTACATACAGAATACAAGTATTTCAAACATCTCAATCATTTGAAAATTTGACATATCATTATTTGCCAACTCAGAAATAACCAATTTCAGGGACATTTTCTTTTGTGTTTTCATATCAATTAATGACAAGATGCAAAGTTTGATTAAAGTGAGATGAGAAATTGCAAGTCATAAACTTATGAAACACATCAAAAGATCATACAGAACCCTCTTTCTAAAAGAACCCTCAAATGTATACTTGCATTCTTTTCTATTGTTACACCAGTCAATTATAATATTTACAACTTGACAAACAAGACAGCAATTATAGATACTCTTCTAAATAGAGTTATCCACCCCTTACCAAAATCATTGTCTTAAGGTGAAAGTATTGACAGGTGTGTAAACGGATTCCCTCCACTTAGGAGGTGTTGGGGTTGAGACACTGTTCTCGTATAGAATATCTCCTGCAGAGCAATATAGTTTACAGGGGGTCCAAAATACAATACTCAAATCAAAAAGTATGTAACTGCATTTCATTGTGCAGTTATCAATATATTGATTTTCACACGAAGGAAATAAAAGAAAGCCTAAATGGAATATTTTTCTTTGTGATTGTCTTTTTGTCTTGGCGGGGCATTAAGTGAAATATATCTGATAGTAGAGTATTTAAAGTATTGCATAGCATTTAATAAATAAAATAATCGGAAAAAAACAGATAATAATATGAAACATTTTGTATTTGTATCAACTGCGGTGAAAAAAGCCAAGTCATTGAACTAGTAATAATACGAAGTGTAATATAAACCACAAAAATATTTCAAATTTGTTGTACCTTAGGCCTTGTTATGAATAATTTGATCAAAAGGATATGAGGGGTATCCGTTTAATAAGACAAACTACCCAAACAAATTCATGAATTTTAACCGCTAGTTTGTCATTTTTTTTCTAACTGAAAGTTATTAGATCCTTTTTTTACTGATTAAAACTGCAAAGGAGGAGGCATATTAAATATTCCCTGAAATTGCATAACAGAAAAAAATATTCAAGCCTTTCATAATTATGATTATTTTATGATTATTTTATCTCTAAATGATTGAGTTTCTCAAATTAGGAGACTTTAATTTAGGAATGTCACTTGAGATTTAACTATGACCAATTGACTCATACCCGTAGCCAGGAGGGTTTGGAGGTTTGTAAGAACCCCTCCTTGAAAACAATTATGCACTGTTAAAGTCAACGTTTTGTTTGAATTGTGACTGTTAAAGTTGAGTTTGCGAGCCCAACTTCTCCTTTATGGCTTGTATGGTTGCATTTGAGAGCAAAGTTCACAATTTGAAATTGAATAATTTTTTTTCTTCAAATGGTGATATTATAAAGGAAAATACTCAGTACTTTGAATCAACAGATTTATCCATCTAATATAATCCAATTGCCTACACCATGGTACATGGTACTGATGTCTTCTAACTAGCAATACTTCTTAGCGACAGGTACCTTTAACAGCAGTGCTTAGATTCTGAAATAAAATAATAGGACAATTTACAGATATTTATTGTTTTGTGTCATGGCATCAAGCACTTAAAGCCTAGACTTGCATTAGTAATAAACATTCAACAGACTTTTTAAATTGCTTGTACAATTATTTCAGATTGTAGAGTTTTTCTGACATAAACTTTTGACCAAATCAATAAATGATTATAGCAATTAAACTTATTATTTGGCAATAAAGGGTTAGCTTAAGCTTAATCAAAGTATAAGATAATCAAACAATGTTAAATAAAATTACTGCATTTCCTGTATTTTCAACTAATTAAATGCTGTTATGCATAAAGGCAATAAGGTTTGAATAGACACAAAGAATGTCATTTCTGGACATAAATAAGGCAAGAGCTGTTAGAGACACAAATGATATTTAATCCCAATGCCTGTATCTATTCCTATTGTCAACTATCCTCATTCTCCTAACACTGTATCTTGAGCAAACCCCTTAATATTGAGCTGTAAACTCAGTCGTTTATATAAACAAAGTTGACACAGTCATTGTATATCTTCATAAACTAACTGTATCATTTCAGTTTCCTCTGTATTTTAATGCTTATTAATAAAATGATGGTCAATATGACTCAATTTTATTACACTCTTATAAGTGATCATACATACAGCAATCATATTCATACATATAAAGATAAGGAGATTTGGTATGATACCAAATGAGACAATAATTCACCAGAGTTCAACTAATGAGGATGTAAACAGTTATAGCCATAAAAGGTCTTTACATAGCCTTAAACAATGGACAAAACCCCTACAGTACAGTCAGCTATAAAAATCCAGGCAATTCAAAGGAGAAAACTTAAAGCCTATAGTTTATAACAAAACAATTTACAAAAAACAATACAGCTACACAACCATTCAATTATAGGATCCTAAACTAGAGGCTCCAAGGAGCATGTGCCACTCACATGATATTTTTATTTACAATTGATGCATGAAATATCGTTAATACTTTTGCTCTAGTTTTAGCGATACAAGTCAAAAACTGCATTTTTCTTCTATGTTCTATTTTTAGCCATGTCTCCCATGTTGGTTGGCAGGCAGGGTCATTGGACACATTTTTATAATCTAAATACCCTAATTCGTATTTGTGTCCAAGTTTGATTAGGTTTGGCTCAGTTGTTTCAGGAGAAGACTTTTGTAAAAGATTACAAAATTTTACGAAAAATTGTTTAATTTGACTTTAAAGGGGAATTACTTCTGATGGGGTCAATTGACCATTTTGGTCATGTTGACTTATTTATAGATCTTACTTTTATGAACATAATTGATGTTTATAAATTATCTCTATCTATAATAATATTCAAAATAATAACCAAAAACAACAAAATTTCCTTTGCATTACTAATTCAGGATGATCAGCAGCAACCCAACAACAGTTTGTCTGATTCCTCTGAAAATGCCCGGACAAATATATCCTAATCTGATAAACATTTGTACCAATGTCAGATTTGCTCTAAATGCTTTGGTTTAAGAGAATATAAGCCAAAATCTACATTTCATCCCTATGTTCTATTTTTAGCCATGACGGCCATCTTGGTTATTTGGCGTGGTCATCAGACACATTTTCAAAACATATTGACAGTGGCAGATCCATCACTTTCCCTAAGGGGGGGCCCGCTGACTGACCTAAGGGGGGACCCGCTCCAGTCATGCTTCAATGATTCCCAATATATTTAACCAAATTTTTCCCACGAAAGGGGGGGGGGGCTCCAGCCCCCCCCCCCCCCTGGATCTGCCTATGATTGATAGTGCTGTTCTGAGTGAATCAGTCTATCTTACCTCACTTATAAATGTATATGATACAGCAACTATTATAGAGAAGACATTCAGTGAGATATCTCTTACTAATGTTACCCTCACAATCACTGTCAACAGAAAGTTGATGTCAGAGAGCTGAGATATCTCTTTCTAATGTTACCCTCACAATCACTGTCAACAGAAAGTTGATCTCAGAGAGCTGAGATATCTCATACTAATGTTACCCTCACAATCACTGTCAACAGAAAGTTGATGTCAGAGAGCTGAGATATCTCATACTAATGTTACCCTCACAATGTACAAATGTATTACACAGTATTATCATGCTCACAAGAAGCTTGGTACAAATTTTCAGGAAGCTTTGATTTGTAGTTTCCGAGAAAAATTTGTTGAAAGTTTCTAGGTTCAAGGGTATCAGAATTGCTTTAAAAAAAAATATTCAGATGTAAGTATAGATTTTATCCATTTCTCACTTATTAGCTATATGGAGATTGATAATTATATTTTATTGTGAGGTCTGCAGCTCTGAAGTTTCATTAAACAGACATCATACTTTGATATAAATCACAACAAATCTTCATTAAAATCTGAATTTTATAAAACTATATCATATAACCCATCTATATAATATAATACAAAGGGAGAAAAAAGTCACAATTTACATATATATCAAGTCAAGATCATCTGAAGGGGAAAAATTCTTAATTTCATCACTGCTCCAAGATCTTCAAACGTCTCATAAATTGTGGTCAACCCAGCAGTCTGCTTAATGAAGAATATTTGTCCAGAGATCTATTTCATGTGATAGCATCTTTATATGTCATGATGTGTCAAATCATTGGGGGCACCATAGCTCAAAACATATTTTTTTTCATACAAAGGTGAAAATCAGATAAATGTTTCAATTACTATTAAAAGGGCTTGTAAACAGAAAGATTTTGTGAGGTGTTCTTATCTGGTTTACATTTTTTCACACATGATAATTTCAAACATACAAGCAATAATTGTAGAATTTTGAAGAAATATTTAAAAAATATTTCATGGGCAAAAAAATTATGAAGATGTCTAACTGTATTTATAGCAAAAATATAATTCAATGATTTCTTATTCAATTAGAGAAATCATCCTGAGCATTTGCAATTGGAAAAGTTGTGCAAAATATGTATGCCATGAGTTAAAACTAAACCATTGCTGATTCTATTTCTATTGAGAAAAGGAGAATCATGAATAAAGTGCATTTTATACTCTTTAAGTGATATCAATTTGGATCTTGCATTTAGCATTACAAGATTGATCAACAACAAAAAAGTGTGGCATAAATATATGATACAGATCTCAGTACAGATGACATGGTTCTGGAATACTGGAAACCATCATCTGATATGCTGGAGATATTACCCACAAACATTGGTATGATGCATAAAATTGCCAAATTTCATTCAGATTTTATCTTTTGAAAATCAAATGAACTTGAAATAAATTGAGGTTTTTCTTTCCTAATTTAAAGGCACGTGTTCCATTGAAAAGATTGGTTGTATCTGATTTAATAGAGATCTTCCCAAACACCATCTCAATATGGCTGCTTTGTCTTCCATTGGTGACTTTTTTTGTGCCTTAAAAACCATGAAAAGTCTTCCTCTTCATAATTACAGATACTTAGTCTATGGCTAAAAACAATGTCTAGAAAATGAAAAACTATTCATTATATCTTTATGAGTTCCAAAATGTTGCAGCCTGGCTAATAAATAAAAAGACCTATAATTTCATGTCAAGTATGTTATATCAAAGCAGTCTGAACCAAAACGTTTTCATCTACTAGTCCAGATATTTTTAAAATATCAAAAACTTGTCCCTATTGAAAATTTTGAAAATTTTAACTAGTCCGAATCATTATTTACTGATCTGGGGCATTGGACTAGTGACAAGCTGCCAAAGCAGCATTTTACGCTAGTCTGGTGTTTTAATATAAAAAAACATGATCTGCATTTTGTTTGGCGATTGGTATTTCATCTTTTTTCCATTTAATACTTTATAACCATAGTTCTTACAACTCATGTGTACTTACTTTTCGGTGTCTCGACCTATGGACTTTTAAATATTTCATATTACAGTAATTTTTGTTATGTTAGGCATATATGAAAAATAAACAGGTCACTTTGTGGTTGATATGACCAATGATAAGTATAATCCTAATAAGAACTCTTAAGGAGTGATTCAAACTGTTTAAACCTCTTATATAGTCATTATGACATTGTGAAATAACATATCCAGGGACAAATTTGTATAACATGTAAATCAGAAGAAACATAAAAGGAACATTTGGTAAAAGTAGCTAAATAATATAAATTACTAATATAAAGGTGTTAAGTGGTTCTGGACAATGGTCAATA
Organism: Mytilus edulis; assembly: GCF_963676685.1. Taxonomy (NCBI): domain Eukaryota; kingdom Metazoa; phylum Mollusca; class Bivalvia; order Mytilida; family Mytilidae; genus Mytilus; species Mytilus edulis. Next base: position 56,674,235 of record NC_092347.1, read on the forward strand.
TAACCTTGGTCAGCTCTTGATTAAAGGAATTGGCCACTTAGTTGCTCTTCAGTATAGTAATATTTCACAGATGAAATAATATGGTCTCTCAAGTAGACAGATCAAAAGTAAAGAAGATCGTCCAATACTTCAGTCTATACTAATCCAGCAAGTCCATTTATCAGTAAATCACAGATAAATAAAAGAAAAAGTATCTGGATGCAGTCTCATAATTCCAAGGAGCTCCTGCATGAACCACAGACTTTAAACCTCAATAGATCTTATTGATATTTGGGAATCTAGGACACTTAAATTCTTAATGTCATAAAACCACCACTTTTCTTTGTGGCGTCAGTTTTCTATTGTGGTCAAAATTTTATAGGTACCTTTGTCATGTCCAATAATCCACAGAAATAGTGATATTAGAGGTTAAATTTATGTTGACAACAGAAGTATGAGAATATAAAATTTATATCATTCAATTCACTATTGAAATTTCAAATTTAGCAAGATATAAAAAAGGATCATTTCACCACAAAACATATGGAAATGTAAAGTTTAAAAATAATTTCATCAAGACAAATCAGGATACTGGTAAACAATTGCTTTAACATTATTTTCAAATTCATATAAATATATAATGCTGAGATGACAAAGCTGTAATGATATCTTAAATTCCAACAAATGCAGAAAGTTTTTGGTAAACCAATCCAAGCTTACACAATTCATGGTACAATACGTAAAAAAAACTTACTTAAACCTGACAGGTAATGTTCAGTGACTTTGGAACAACAAACAAGTAAACTATCAAAATCACAAGTGAGCTATCTTTTATCAATTCCCAACAATGATGTAAATTAAAATCTTGACAATTTATCACTGGACATAGATGTAATACATGTACTGGGTATTACATCTATGGTCTTGAGAAGGTGCATTATTTGTGAAATATTAACTTAAATCAAATCTTCTTCTGATATTTGTAAGACATGTGAATGAACAGACAGGTGGACAAACAGTTAACAGTATGCCATCATAGGTCTCAATGATGAGCATAAAAAGTGACAAGGGCTGCATGAACTATCTAATTTCTGTTACTGAAGTAAATTTGAAATGAATGCACACTTGTATAGATTAATCTTTCATTCCCCCTACTTTCTGATTTCCCCCAAGTTATCGTTCATGTAATAAAATTAAATTCTCTTTTGAAATATAAATGATTTTCACATTAAGATTTTGACGATAATTCATTTTCAATCCTCAAACTAATTCAAATATTTAGATAATCTTTTTCACTCAAAAGGTGTAATAAATACATATTGTCTCTAAAATTTGAACAGATCATGATTGGTGATAAAGAAAGTCGAATAAATACACACTTCTGCCGAGATATTATCTGGGGATAAGAATCATAATCCTCAAGAAGGTGTTGAACATTTAATCCACAGAAAGTGGATTTTAGAACAAATACCTCAAGTAATCAGGCATAAATGTATTAAAAATGTTGACAAAATATATCTAACAATCTGAACAATGTATGAAGTAAGATATTTATATGAACAGCTAGGTTAAGTCAATTTTTAAAGACTTAAGTATAGGATTTAAATTTCAATTGTAAACTGATCCCTTTGATGGCTCACGCATGAAATTGAAGACAAATTTTTATGGCATTTCACCAGGAATTTTTGTTCCGTCCTGACTTTTTAAACCTTTGAATTTTTTTTATTCTTCTGGTCAAAGACCAACAAATTTCTGTCCAGTAACTATTATAGCACCGTCAGGTAAATCTGATAATATCTTCCCATATAGGGAAGGGGAATAAATTACCTATAGTATGCAAGTCATGCAACACCCTTTGTTTTACATAAAACTGACAGAAATAGAAGTAAAACAAGGAATAAATGAAAAAACCTTCAAGATCAATAATCACAACAGGTGCAGGTATCAGGAATTTTGAAAAGAGCAAGTTGGGGCGGGGGTCAAGTCTGAAATTTTACAAGTAAAATTTTTACTGGGGATGGGAGTCATTCAATTTTTTTCCATGCAGGGCCGTAACTAGCCTCTTTTACTAGTGAGGCAAAATATATTTTTTGGCGTTGGGTCTGGGGGCCGCTCAAGCCCTGAAGCTCTGATAAAAATAACGCAAAATTGTGCATTCTGAGCGTTTCCCAGACTCTTTCTTGCACTGAAACCGATTAATTGATTATTAGATTTTTTTTTTCAACAATATTCTGGTCCCAAAACAAAAACATAGATTCATTGTAATTTAAGACTTTTAGGTTCTAGAGACAACATTTAAAGTCGGATATGTAGGATAAAGCAAAAATCATAATTCTCATAATTATTTATACTGGATCTCTCTGTCTGTTCTCATCTTGTATTGTGCTTAGACTTTGGTGATTTTTTATGACTAGATTTAAATATAGTGAAAGTGCAGTATTATACTTTAAGTACTAGTACTGCTCAGACTATAGTCATAAAGTTGGACAATAAATGAACAAAAGACAAACCCGGGACACAGAAGTACAAACAATAGACCATCAACTCTGAAAACTAAAAGGAAAATAGAAACATGGATAACGAAAAACATGCATGGGAGCCACCAGAGAGTGAAGAGAACTTGCTTCTTGTAAGACAATTCGTGAAAACAATTTGATATGAAGGCAATCTTTTGTTTCATTTTTTTTTTTTTTTTTTTTGAAATTTCTAACATGAGGCATTTGCCTCAATGTAGTTACGGCCCTGCCATGGAACTATATTGTTATCCAACTGACCAGGTCTTTCTTTTTATCAATAAAATTGTTAGTGTTTAAAAAATTTAATTTTTCTTTAGTTTTTCTGTAAACTGCAGCTGTATTCAATTTTAGGTGAGGTCAGTAGGTTACCTTCTAAATGCATAATCCTTAGAAGTATTTCTTTTGTATAAACTAAGCTATTAATTATCAATTTTATCAATTTTTAAAAATATGATCAAAGTATCATTTCATCAATATTTGATCTGAACTGACCCAGTAATTACAGAGTAAGAACCCTTTGTTAAAGCACCATTTGACAAAAACTTTAGAAATTGTATCATGTTAATCTATCAGTTATGTATTATTATAAAATTTAGAAAGGTTTCAGTGTATAGAAACAATTTTCATTCATAAATGGGGGAAAAAAATGGTTTCACTCGATCATACATGTGGATTTACTGTATTAGCATTTTGTTCATCTTATTTTGCTATTCACTTTTATTGTTTATTGTTTTCAAAATGCTAAAATAGGTTTATATTAAACTTAGCAATCTTTTTATTATTGCAAAACTTGCATTAGGATAGGTTCTGCAACAAAATAAAACTTGTATAGCTTTATTTATAACTAATATAATTTTGTCTATCAAATGGTCAAGAATCATAATAATAAATGCATGCACCAAATTTCTAAATATCTTGTACTGAAGGCATCAAATAATTATTTCTGCCATATGCAATAATTCTATAGATAAAAGAAAATATATGCTAAAATAAAAAAATAAATCATCCTTTAAAGATTAAAACTCCTTCATGGAATCAATTTATGATGTCAGTCATATTGACATTTTTGTAGATCTTGCATTGCTAATCATTTTTCTGTATGAAATTAATATTCCGTACCAAAGATATGCTCTGTGGTGGTGGTAATTAAATGATGGGTAATTAACTGATATCACTTTACATGTAAGTTACACTATTGTTCAGATCATATTTATATATCTCAATCAATATGATCACATGGATATCCCCCACATTTTTTGCATTCAATGTTCGTTTGACACAAACAATTAAACACATTACAAAGAAAATTAAAAAAGAGCTCAAATATTTCAATTAAATATTTTTAAATAAATAAAATGATATAGACACCATCTAATTTAAAAATAATTATAACAAGAAATTTCATTAGTCATGTTAAATTTGTCACCTCCAGTTAAATCAATAGCATCCATCACAAAGTATACTACATTTCTTTCTATAACATGTTGTCATCAATTATTAATATTTTTTTATAAATTTTTTATACCCTAATTACTTAAAATTAGTAATTTGATCTAGAGTAAATATTTATATAGTGCAACCATTTGAGTAAATGATTATCTATGTACATGGACCAACTTTCTGGATATTCATATCTATACTAGATACAAAAGCCATTTATCTAAGAAAGTCTTGCTGTTCTTCATCTAATAGTAAATACTGGTAATTCCTAAGTTTATTCATAGGTTTGTAACTCATTTATAATGGCATTGTCTACTATCAAGTCATGGGAAAATCTTTTCTCCTTCATTGGGAATTTTCATATTCAAAAAATTATAAGAATGAATATGGTTGCAAAAGTTAAACAGATTTTTTTTAACATCTGTGGTGCTAAAGCTTAAAACCCATAACAGTAACAAATCTTGATATTTTAATACAAAAAGTTGAAAGAATAAGTTGATTTGCAGTAATATAATTCAATATAAATATCTCCCATTAAAAAAATTGAGAAATATTGAAATTTGATTCTGATTGAAGTTTTTTTTGCTCAATTTTGATTCAATTCAGCATTAAATAGCACAAAGTCAGAAAGGATCAGTGAAAAGGAGCAGGTTCGTTATGGGCTGTTTTTGGCCTAAAATACCAACTAAATCTAATGAAAGATTTTTGGCATTTCTATTAAAACACTAAGTGTCTACTCACAAAGTTTATAAAAAAAATGTTTGACTGATTTGGTCATTAAAGATGCTCAAATTCAAACTTTAAAATGAAAAATCTCTCAAATATGCCATAAAACATCACTTTTCACATGTTTTTTTTTGGGGTCTAAAATGCAAGTGGTCGCATTCATGTTCACTCTCAACCTTTATATATGTTATGTATCACCACCAAATACAACAGATATTCCATTTAAGACAAAAACTGTATTAAATGCTCAAATTGTGAAGATTCAGTAATATTGCATGAATTTATAATGTTATTACCTTATGCCTGTGCATTGTATTGTCAAAAACAGCTCATATTTATGAAACACAAGTATTTTACTTTCCAATAAATAGCTAATTCTAATGCAACAACGTTTGTAACGTTCATTTTGATTGGATAACGTCACTTTCTTACATATTGACAATTGATGCTATGGGACGTACACGCAAGCGCAGACGGCATATGACAGATTTAAATACATGTTTTAACGTTGTTTTCTGTCAGTTTCATTAGAATGGAGATAACAATATTGTACTTTAAGCTCCGACGGCATCAATTTGGGATTTGATGGTCGCAAATACCCTTTTACTGTCTCCACTAACGCGTCGCCAGTAAACTTAATTTGCGACCATCAAATCCCCAATTGATGCCGTCGGAGCTTAAAATACAATACAGTTATCTCCTAAAAGTTTACATATTAAAGTAATTATAAAAATGCTATATTTTGGAGCTTAAGTCCTACCAGGCCTTCTCCTTTATGATTGACATTTCAACAAGAAAATACTGTGTATACATTTTTTTATGTTTCTGTAAATCAAACAAAACATACTATACAGAAAGATAGGCCTTTGTCTAATGATCCTTTAAAACTTCATTAAAACAGAATGTTGCAACATTATCAAGAAGATACTGTGAAAAGGTCAAAATTTATAACAGCTAATGGGAGATAACTCCATTTTATCTGGTAATATGTCTTAACAGAACTCATATATTTTTCAGTTTGGAAATAAAACTATACTCAAGTCAATCAAATTTGTCTAAAATGCCAACAACACCTGGTTTAATCTCAAATTAACACAAAAGCTACTTTTACAAGGTGTAAGATGAAATAACATACCTGTATAAAATATTGCCAAGCCATGATAACAACATCACTACATTCTGCTGTTGAGCTATTCCTCTGAGTACCGGTACACATATTCTGAAAGCAAGATAAAAAAAACAACTCGTTTATTTTTTTCTTTTATTAATGTTAATTTAAACTGAAAAAAATAATTCATAACTTAATGTTTCACAAATTTGAAAGTGATATTTCATATACTAACAGTAGACATTACAATGGATTACTTTTTATCCAATGTTCAAAATCTCAATGAACTATTTGAACACATGCCAGTTATAATAACTAGAGGCTCCCTTATAGCTTGAATTGCTCACCAGGCGTTTTAACATATTTTCATCTTTTTTAAGATAATACAAATAGGATACAAAAAGGTAAAATCACAAAAATACTGAACTCAGTTCTTACCATAGGTTGATGTTCGGACCCTAGGTATATCTACAATATTAGAATATCTAAAAGTATATTTACAATCTTTCAATACAACTAAATCATGTAAGCATGGTGGTGACAATTTATATAAAATTTTAAAACACTCAAAAGCCATGTTACGCATACGTCTTATTTTCAGTGATGGAACCTTTTCTCGTAAAAGTAGTTCATCATATGAACTAACATAGTCTTCATATATAAATCTTAAAGCCCTTTCCTGATTTTTTTCCAATTTGGTGGTGTAAAAAAGCCATGCCAAAGGACAAAAATTAAAATTAGATAAAATAAATGTGTGGAAAATGGTCAATTTATTCAATTTAGTAAGGTAGCAGCCAATGCGCTTTAAAACATTCAGTTGTTGGGATGCTTTACGACAAATATTTTTAATGTGGTGATTAAAATTTTAAAGTTGATAGTCAATATCAATACCTAAAAGTTTGACAATCTCATCACAGGATATTTTTGCTGACTGTATATTTATTAAAAACAGGCTTTTATGTAAATGTTTTATTTCCAACTGCAATGGCTTGGAATTTGTCAGGATTTGCCTGCGTACAATTAAATCTAAACCAGTCAATTAAAACAGCACTTTCTCTTTTAAGTGTACATAATAAATTTTCAAAATTGTTGTCTGCATATGACAGAGTATCATCGGCATAATTATACAGGGTACCATGTTCAATAAAATAGAATATGTCATTTATAAAAAAATTAAATAATAGGGACCCCAGGATTGAGCCTTGGGTATCCCTTTCTGGATGTCAGCCCAACTGCTGAGTACTCCCTGAAGTTTGATTTGTTGCCTACTATCTGTAAGATAATTTTGAAGTAATTCAAAAAGATGGACATTGGCCTCGATTCTATAGATTGATTGTAAAGTGATCAAATTTTGGAAAAATGATTTTAATCGTTTTTTCTTTGTGTTTTTTTTTTAATAGCCTTGAATCAGAATGATTAATGTGGTGTATCTTGTTGCGTTGTTCTACATTGGTGATTTTCGTTGCATCCTTTCTTGTATAATGCCAATGGAAAGAAAACATATATATACAAGAAATCTAATGGGAAAATGGTGTATGGACGGACAACAACCGTCGGTAAGGATTCATGGGAAGTAGAATAGAAATTTGAAAACACTTTATTTTAATAAAAAAAATTGAGAAAATCACTCACTAAACAAAGCCTTTCTTGCTCGATTACAATACTGAAGTCAGCTTTTTTTTTTTTGGTTTTAACGTCGAAAACGCATAACACTCCTGGACTTTCAAATCAATAATAATGACTGATTGATGTGAAAAAAGAGGCGGAAAATTAGAATCCTACATGGATGTACGACTTTGCACAGTGCTCTTATCTTTTAGTGTAGTTAGTTGTAGTCATGTCCTAGGGTTTTCAAACTCAAATTTTCCACACTGCTTTAAATAGCATGCCGCTTCGTTCTTTTCTGAAAATTCAATCCCTCAGGTTATTCAATCCCTCTCAACTTGAGAGTCTCAAGTATAGCCATGAATTTTATTTCATAAGATTACAATTGAAAATGGTGTCACTCGTTCAGTATGCTGTTTTACTATAGTTGAAAAACTTAAAAAGATAGGTGAAATATACTAAAGGGACATTCAAACTCACAAGTGGAAAATAAACTGACAATACCATGATAAAAAAAAGACAAAAATGACAGAAAGACTAAAAGACAAACAGACAAACAATACTTAGTCTACACAAAACACAACATAAAAACTAAAGGCTGATCAACGAGAATCCGACCAAAATTGGGGGCCATCTCAGTGGCTCCGGAAAGATAAACAGATCCAGCTTCACATGTGACGCCTATCAACATAGACATGGATTTATATTCGTTCACACTGGAGGAAAGTTGAAATTTGAAATTTACTTTTATTTTTATTGGTAGTTTTTAAAGATTTGGATGCTATGTCAAGACAAATGAAATCCCATTCTTCTCTGTTCTTTTTTTTTACAGAAATAATACTTTCATTTACACTTCGCATCTGAACGTTTAGATGTTTCTACTGGCCAAACCGGTAATATTCGAGATATCAGTGATATCATTTATTTAAACAGGTGGAAACCCGGTTGAAATAGAACAAAAGAATCAAAGCTCTTTGTTAGAGAAGGCGATAAATTATTACTATGGTAACACAAATTTTTAAAAGGTAATAATTACATTAGATGTATGTTTCATTATAATACTCTATTCTGATTGGCTAACAGCACAACACGTGTTATTCCTTAAGCAATTGCATTACTCAATAAAACTTTTCATTCATGATAATACTTGGTCCCACAAAAAAGGGCACAGGTGAATTAAATAAAAAAAACATAAAATACGTGTTTTCATGATCATAGCTAAAAAATGTAATTATAAGTATTGAATGCTTCTTTTTCTAACTTCATAGGGTTGTAAAAGCGTTGACCGTGCGCACATTTTTAGAATGATTTACAAAATGTACTTCGGTCAACGCTTTTACAACCAAATGATTATCCATCAAGGTATTTATTACATTACAAATTTGCATTAAATAATGATGGAAAGGTTATAAATATTAGTCGCAACAGGTTTTCTTTCCAGTTCTGTAAAAATTCAAAAAAAATTCCCTTGACCAATGCAGACAATTAGCATAACCTTCACACCAAAATTTTATCATTTTTCTGGAATGGAATTTTCATTTCCCTCAAAATACCTTCAATATTTAAATGCTCATAACTTTTTTATTAGTGCAAGTTTTTGGAAAAACTAAAGTGTTTGTTAAAGTAGAAACATTCATGAAATTAAATCAATAATAAAATTTTCCAAAAGAAGAACACATCATTGTGTAATCAAGGTTACTTTTCTAAATTCATTTCAAATCACATAAATTCCTACCCAGAATATTTGAGAAAAATCAATGAAAAATTAAAAACTCAACCTAGTTTTCAGAATTGCATCCTTGGCTGTCATTATTAAACATTACTATCCTACAAATGGACGAAAAAGACAAGTTGTTACTACAAGAGATCTTGAGAATGAAGCTTAGCGAAGATGCAATTAGTAGCCTAGTATGAAGCTTTATGTACAACACCATCAACAACATGAACAAGAATGAAGCTGTGCACAGGTCTTTGAGTGTGAATTTACCTAAGAATGTATGTAATCTTCTCAAGAGGCATGGAGGCCAGATGGGCATCTGGAATTCACAGAAACAACAACATGCCAGGAACCTCAGCAAAGCATGGACAAACAGTTTACCTACAAGCAAGACTATGGAAAAAAACTAAAGTTAAACATAGATGTCTTACACAGAGTGGGGAAAAAATAGTGGAACATAGAGAGGCCAAGCTAAAAAGTAAAGAGCAAGATGTTTACAGAAAAGGACAGTTGGACCCAGTACCTGCCTTTCTTAGCCATAGTACTAACTGCAAGAGACAACTACCACCAGCACCATAGATGAGACAGTAACCCAGTAACTCATGCAACCAAAGGTCCTTTTAAGGACCACCCAAATCCTTCAAAAAGATATGTGAAATTGCCATTTGGTGTTTACACCAATTAAATAAAGTAAACATTTAATTTAATATTACTTAGGGGCAGTTTTTTCTTGTAATTTTGCTCAATATTTTGGAATAAGTCCTTTAAATGAAATATTTCTTATCAGAATGAGTAGGAATTTGCCCAAAACAGAAAAATTATGAGCCCCTGATTTGAGATTTGCCGCAAAAGTTTCAACAAATAAACTTTACAACCCCAAAATATGGTAAAATAGGCATCACAAATTATTTTTCAATCATTTACTATAAATTAACAATAAAATATCATTGCATTTCAAATTTTAAGCAAATGGTGCAAATCAGGGGACCAAAACGTCCATAAATTTGTCCTATAAAGGCCGGAGAACACAGTTATTTTCCCTTAATTGTCTATCAAAACATAATGACAATTAAAAAAAATTCACCTGCTCTTTTCCGATAAGGTTTGGTGTGCATAAAGTTTGACTTTTATCCCAAAACATACCAAAAATTCAGAAAACTCTACAAATGTAGCTGCTCATTTTCAAACATAAGGACACCGGTATTGATAAAGCCAGAGAGCTTCCGAGAAGGGGAAATTCCACCTTTATTTTCGATTAGGGAGCTACCATTTGATTTTTATGGGGGGGGCTAGGATGAAATTTGAAAAAAATAGGCAGGACAGGAGTTTTGAGTAAAAAAAAAAGGCAGGATGAGAAACTTGTTAAAAAAAAAAAGGCAGGATGACAATTTGTGTAAAAAAAGTCAGGATAAACTAGTAAAAAAAAAGGCAGGACCGAATAGAGTAAAAAATAACAAGAGGCTCTCAAGAGCCTGAATCGCTCACCTTAATTCTTTTGGTTAAATCTCTCATCAATGATTATTTTGGCTTTTCAATTTATTTAAATGTTTTTTGGATCGTCCTATTTTCTTCAAAAGCCAAAAAAAATAATCATTTTCTCCTATGTTCTATTTTAGCCATAGGAGCTATGTTTCTTGACATACAAGGAAATAAAATATAAAATTTATACTAGATACTCTGAAACTCATTTAGCCTAAGTTTGGCAGAAATTGATACAGCAGTTTCAAAGGAGAAGATTTTTTAAAGTAAGTCAACATGATGAACAAATTGTGAAAAAAGTCTTTAAAGGGCAATAACTCCTTAAGTGGTCAATTGACAATTTTGGTCAATTGACTTAATTGAAGATCTTACTTTGCTGAACATTATTGCTGTTTACAGTTTATTTCTATCTATAATTATATTCAAGATAATAAACAAAAACAGCAAAATTTCCTTAAAATTATCAATTCAGGGGCAGCAACCCAACAACAGGTTGTCTGATTCATCTGAAAATTTCAGGGCAGATAGATCTTGACCTGATAAACAATATTACCCACGTCAGATTTGCTCTAAATGCTTTGGTTTTTGAGTTATAAGCCAAAAACTGCATTTGACCCCTATGTTCTATTTTTAGCAATGGCGACCATGTTTGTTGATAGATCATAACTTCGGATACAATTTACAAACTAGATACCCTAAAGAACATTCAGTTAAAGTTTGGAAGTATTTGGCCCAGTAGTTTCAGAGGAGAAGATTTTTGTAAAAGATTACTAAGATTTACGAAAATTGGTTAAAAATTGACTATAAAGGGCAATAACTCCTAAAGGGGTCAACTGACCATTTCCGTCATGTTGACTTATTTGTAAATCTTACTTTGCTGAACATTATTCCTGTTTACAGTTTATCTCTATCTATAAGAATATTCAAGATAATAACCAAAAACAGCAAAATTTCCTTAAAATTACCAATTCAGGGGCAGCAACCCAACAACGGGTTGTCTGATTCATCTGAAAATTTCAGGGCAGATAGATCTTGACCTGATAAACAATATTACCCCATGTCAGATATGCTCTAAATGCTTTGGTTTTTGAGTTATAAGCCAAAAACTGCATTTGACCCCTATGTTCTATTTTTAGCAATGGCGACCATGTTTGTTGATAGATCAAATTTCGGATACAATTTATAAATTAGATACCCTAAGGAACATTCAGTTAAAGTTTGAAAGTATTTGGCCCAGTAGTTTCAGAGGAGAAGATTCTTGAAATAGTTTACGACGACAGACGACGACAGACGACAGACGACAGACGACAGACGACGGACGACGACGGACGCCAAGTGATGGCATAAGCTCACTTGTCCCTTCGGGACAGGTGAGCTAAAAAGGCAGGACAGAGATTACAACTAAAAAAAAGCAGGACAAAATTTTTCATCCTAGCCCCCCCCCCCCCCCATAAAAATCAAATGGTAGCTCCCTTAGGGCAAGGTTCCGGTGCAAAAAGTTGGCATGCATGTGTCCGAACACATGGACACAACGAATTACAAATATTGAAGTCTTATCTTTCACCTAAGGCAACAACCATTTTCTTATCTGGGGGGGGGGGGGGGGGGGGGGGCGGGGGCTGGGATTTTTATTATGTTCATAAATTTTTTTTTCAGAACCTTCCTCCGATAATTTTTTTTCTATGAGAAGGAAAGCAAAAAAAAATTTCCTATAATGTGGAACAGAAATACATTTATTTTGTTGGTAATAGGATCAACTTCAAACAGTATGACATGGGAATGTAAAGGTCAAAAGGGTTTGCTTTACATTGGCATTTCTACTGGCCAAACAGTTACGGTAGAGGTCAACAGGGCTTGCTCTGCCTAATTTTGTTATTTACACTAATGTTTTGAGTTGAAAGATATGTTATTTTTCTGGCGGTATTTATTCCCCACCTTTGCAATTGTTGTCATTTATTCAGTTTTGTTTGATGACATAATTGTCCATCACTGTCAGTTATATAATGCTTTATGATATTCTGAATAAATGACCTTTTTCACAAATCTTGAGTTAGATATTCTGCAAATGAACTCGCATCCTTGGTTTCCATTTTCATGTCTTTATTTGGACAGGAAGAAAAGTTTAGCTGACAAAAAATAAGTTTTATTATAATAAAAACATTTTTGGCAGTAAATTTTTATACACTAAATTTTAGCTTTATGGGCTACTGTTTCAACTTGTGTAGGTTTTATTTCTTATCAATGGTGTAATAAGAAACCGAAAATTTCCATGCTCTTTGTCTAGGAATTATGCAAGTTTTCGATTACAGGCAGTCAAGGTCAGCATGGTCATGGCATGATCAGGGTCAATACTAATTATCATTGGCCACAAATATTTTAATTGACCAATGAGGTTAAAGTGCATGCTAACTTTCAACAAGCGTCAAGTTGCGCCCGCATTATCGCAATTGCACTGTGAGTAGCTCCAAATTATAAACATCCACTGTTTCCAACCATGGAATCCTCAATCTGCATCGCGCCCTGCTAGAAAAAAAGAAAAGGCGCAATTAGACATACACAAAGGTCTTAACAGAAAACATACCTGGGAATCCTCAATCTGTGTCGCGCCCTGCTAGAAAAAAAGAAAAGGCGCAATTAGACATACACAAAGGTCTTAACAGAAAACATACCTGGGAATCCTCAATCTGCGTCGCGCCCTGCAAAAAAAAAAAGGCCACACGACCTAAAGGAAAAAAAAAGAAACCATTAGACATACACAAAGGTCTTAACAGAAAACATACCTGGGAATCCTCAATCTGCGTCGCGCCCTGCTAGAAAAAAAGAAAAGGTGCAATTAGACATACACAAAGGTCTTAACAGAAAACATACCTGGGAATCCTCAATCTGCGTCGCGCCCTGCTAGAAAAAAAGAAAAGGCGCAATTAGACATACACAAAGGTCTTAACAGAAAACATACCTGGGAATCCTCAATCTGCGTCGCGCCCTGCTAGAAAAAAAGAAAAGGCGGAATTAGACATACACAAAGGTCTTAACAGAAAACATACCTGGGAATCCTCAATCTGCGTCGCGCCCTGCTAGAAAAAAAGAAAAGGCGCAATTAGACATACACAAAGGTCTTAACAGAAAACATACCTGGGAATCCTCAATCTGTGTCGCGCCCTGCTAGAAAAAAAGAAAAGGCGCAATTAGACATACACAAAGGTCTTAACAGAAAACATACCTGGGAATCCTCAATCTGCATCGCGCCCTGCTAGAAAAAAAGAAAAGGCGCAATTAGACATACACAAAGGTCTTAACAGAAAACATACCTGGGAATCCTCAATCTGCGTCGCGCCCTGCAAATAAAAAAAAAAGGCCACACGACCTAAAGGAAAAAAAAAGAAACCATTAGACATACACAAAGGTCTTAACAGAAAACATACCTGGGAATCCTCAATCTGCGTCGCGCCCTGCTAGAAAAAAAGAAAAGGCGCAATTAGACATACACAAAGGTCTTAACAGAAAACATACCTGGGAATCCTCAATCTGCGTCGCGCCCTGCTAGAAAAAAAGAAAAGGCGCAATTAGACATACACAAAGGTCTTAACAGAAAACATACCTGGGAATCCTCAATCTGCGTCGCGCCCTGCTAGAAAAAAAGAAAAGGCGCAATTAGACATACACAAAGGTCTTAACAGAAAACATACCTGGGAATCCTCAATCTGCGTCGCGCCCTGCAAAAAAAAAAAAGGCCACACGACCTAAAGGAAAAAAAAAGAAACCATTAGACATACACAAAGGTCTTAACAGAAAACATACCTGGGAATCCTCAATCTGCGTCGCGCCCTGCTAGAAAAAAAGAAAAGGCGCAATTAGACATACACAAAGGTCTTAACAGAAAACATACCTGGGAATCCTCAATCTGCGTCGCGCCCTGCTAGAAAAAAAGAAAAGGCGCAATTAGACATACACAAAGGTCTTAACAGAAAACATACCTGGGAATCCTCAATCTGCGTCGCGCCCTGCTAGAAAAAAAAAAAGGCGCAATTAGACATACACAAAGGTCTTAACAGAAAACATACCTGGGAATCCTCAATCTGCGTCGCGCCCTGCTAGAAAAAAAGAAAAGACGCAATTAGACATACACAAAGGTCTTAACAGAAAACATACCTGGGAATCCTCAATCTGCGTCGCGCCCTGCTAGAAAAAAAGAAAAGGCGCAATTAGACATGCACAAAGGTCTTAACAGAAAACATACCTGGGAATCCTCAATCTGCGTCGCGCCCTGCTAGAAAAAAAGAAAAGGCGCAATTAGACATACACAAAGGTCTTAACAGAAAACATACCTGGGAATCCTTAATCTGCGTCGCGCCCTGCTAGAAAACAAGAAAAGGCGCAATTAGACATACACAAAGGTCTTAACAGAAAACATACCTGGGAATCCTCAATCTGCGTCGCGCCCTGCAAAAAAAAAAAGGCCACACGACCTAAAGGAAAAAAAAAGAAACCATTAGACATACACAAAGGTCTTAACAGAAAACATACCTGGGAATCCTCAATCTGCGTCGCGCCCTGCTAGAAAAAAAGAAAAGGCGCAATTAGACATACACAAAGGTCTTAACAGAAAACATACCTGGGAATCCTCAATCTGCGTCGCGCCCTGCTAGAAAAAAAGAAAAGGCGTAATTAGACATACACAAAGGTCTTAACAGAAAACATACCTGGGAATCCTCAATCTGCGTCACTCCCTGCTAGAAAAAAAAGAAGGTGCAATTAGACATACACAAAGGTCTTAACAGAAAACATACCTGGGAATCCTCAATCTGCGTCGCGCCCTGCTAGAAAAAAAGAAAAGACGCAATTAGACATACACAAAGGTCTTAACAGAAAACATACCTGGGAATCCTCAATCTGCGTCGCGCCCTGCTAGAAAAAAAGAAAAGGCGCAATTAGACATGCACAAAGGTCTTAACAGAAAACATACCTGGGAATCCTCAATCTGCTTCGCGCCCTGCTAGAAAAAAAGAAAAGGCGCAATTAGACATACACAAAGGTCTTAACAGAAAACATACCTGGGAATCCTTAATCTGCTTTGCGCCCTGCTAGAAAACAAGAAAAGGCGCAATTAGACATACACAAAGGTCTTAACAGAAAACATACCTGGGAATCCTCAATCTGCGTCGCACCCTGCAAAAAAAAAAAGGCCACACGACCTAAAGGAAAAAAAAAGAAACCATTAGACATACACAAAGGTCTTAACAGAAAACATACCTGGGAATCCTCAATCTGCGTCGCGCCCTGCTAGAAAAAAAGAAAAGGCGCAATTAGACATACACAAAGGTCTTAACAGAAAACATACCTGGGAATCCTCAATCTGCGTCGCGCCCTGCTAGAAAAAAAGAAAAGGCGCAATTAGACATGCACAAAGGTCTTAACAAAAAACATACCCGGGAATCCTCAATCTGCGTCGCGCCCTGCTAGAAAAAAAGAAAAGACGCAATTAGACATACACAAAGGTCTTAACAGAAAACATACCTGGGAATCCTCAATCTGCGTCGCGCCCTGCTAGAAAAAAAGAAAAGGCGCAATTAGACATACACAAAGGTCTTAACAGAAAACATACCTGGGAATCCTTAATCTGCGTCGCGCCCTGCTAGAAAACAAGAAAAGGCGCAATTAGACATACACAAAGGTCTTAACAGAAAACATATCTGGGAATCCTCAATCTGCGTCGCGCCCTGCAAAAAAAAAAAGGCCACACGACCTAAAGGAAAAAAAAAGAAACCATTAGACATACACAAAGGTCTTAACAGAAAACATACCTGGGAATCCTCAATCTGCGTCGCGCCCTGCTAGAAAAAAAGAAAAGGCGCAATTAGACATACACAAAGGTCTTAACAGAAAACATACCTGGGAATCCTCAATCTGCGTCGCGCCCTGCTAGAAAAAAAGAAAAGGCGCAATTAGACATACACAAAGGTCTTAACAGAAAACATACCTGGGAATCCTCAATCTGCGTCGCGCCCTGCTAGAAAAAAAGAAAAGGCGCAATTAGACATACACAAAGGTCTTAACAGAAAACATACCTGGGAATCCTCAATCTGCGTCGCACCCTGCTAGAAAAAAAGAAAAGGCGCAATTAGACATACTCAAAGGTCTTAACAGAAAACATACCTGGGAATCCTCAATCTGCGTCGCGCCCTGCTAGAAAAAAAGAAAAGGCGCAATTAGACATACACAAAGGTCTTAACAGAAAACATACCTGGGAATCCTCAATCTGCGTCGCGCCCTGCTAGAAAAAAAGAAAAGGCGCAATTAGACATACACAAAGGTCTTAACAGAAAACATACCTGGGAATCCTCAATCCCCGTCGCGCCCTGCTAGAAAAAAAGAAAAGGCACAATTAGACATACACAAAGGTCTTAACAGAAAACATACCTGGGAATCCTCAATCTGCGTCGCGCCCTGCTAGAAAAAAAGAAAAGCACAATTAGACATACACAAAGGTCTTAACAGAAAACATACCTGGGAATCCTCAATCTGCGTCGCGCCCTGCTAGAAAAAAAGAAAAGGCGCAATTAGACATACACAAAGGTCTTAACAGAAAACATACCTGGGAATCCTCAATCTGCGTCGCGCCCTGCTAGAAAAAAAGAAAAGGCGCAATTAGACATACACAAAGGTCTTAACAGAAAACATACCTGGGAATCCTCAATCTGCGTCGCGCCCTGCTAGAAAAAAAGAAAAGCACAATTAGACATACACAAAGGTCTTAACAGAAAACATACCTGGGAATCCTCAATCTGCGTCGCGCCCTGCAAAAAAAAAAAAGGCCACACGACCTAAAGGAAAAAAAAAGAAACCATTAGACATACACAAAGGTCTTAACAGAAAACATACCTGGGAATCCTCAATCTGCGTCGCGCCCTGCTAGAAAAAAAGAAAAGGCGCAATTAGACATACACAAAGGTCTTAACAGAAAACATACCTGGGAATCCTCAATCTGCGTCGCGCCCTGCTAGAAAAAAAGAAAAGGCGCAATTAGACATACACAAAGGTCTTAACAGAAAACATACCTGGGAATCCTCAATCTGCGTCGCGCCCTGCTAGAAAAAAAGAAAAGGCGCAATTAGACATACACAAAGGTCTTAACAGAAAACATACCTGGGAATCCTCAATCTGCGTCGCGCCCTGCTAGAAAAAAAGAAAAGGCGCAATTAGACATACACAAAGGTCTTAACAGAAAACATACCTGGGAATCCTCAATCTGCGTCGCGCCCTGCTAGAAAAAAAGAAAAGGCGCAATTAGACATACTCAAAGGTCTTAACAGAAAACATACCTGGGAATCCTCAATCTGCGTCGCGCCCTGCTAGAAAAAAAGAAAAGGCGCAATTAGACATACACAAAGGTCTTAACAGAAAACATACCTGGGAATCCTCAATCTGCGTCGCGCCCTGCTAGAAAAAAAGAAAAGGCCCAATTAGACATACACAAAGGTCTTAACAGAAAACATACCTGGGAATCCTCAATCCCCGTCGCGCCCTGCTAGAAAAAAAGAAAAGGCACAATTAGACATACACAAAGGTCTTAACAGAAAACATACCTGGGAATCCTCAATCTGCGTCGCGCCCTGCTAGAAAAAAAGAAAAGCACAATTAGACATACACAAAGGTCTTAACAGAAAACATACCTGGGAATCCTCAATCTGCGTCGCGCCCTGCTAGAAAAAAAGAAAAGGCGCAATTAGACATACACAAAGGTCTTAACAGAAAACATACCTGGGAATCCTCAATCTGCGTCGCGCCCTGCTAGAAAAAAAGAAAAGGCGCAATTAGACATACACAAAGGTCTTAACAGAAAACATACCTGGGAATCCTCAATCTGCGTCGCGCCCTGCTAGAAAAAAAGAAAAGGCGCAATTAGACATACACAAAGGTCTTAACAGAAAACATACCTGGGAATCCTCAATCCCCGTCGCGCCCTGCTAGAAAAAAAGAAAAGGCACAATTAGACATACACAAAGGTCTTAACAGAAAACATACCTGGGAATCCTCAATCTGCGTCGCGCCCTGCTAGAAAAAAAGAAAAGCACAATTAGACATACACAAAGGTCTTAACAGAAAACATACCTGGGAATCCTCAATCTGCGTCGCGCCCTGCTAGAAAAAAAGAAAAGGCGCAATTAGACATACACAAAGGTCTTAACAGAAAACATACCTGGGAATCCTCAATCCCCGTCGCGCCCTGCTAGAAAAAAAGAAAAGGCACAATTAGACATACACAAAGGTCTTAACAGAAAACATACCTGGGAATCCTCAATCTGCGTCGCGCCCTGCTAGAAAAAAAGAAAAGCACAATTAGACATACACAAAGGTCTTAACAGAAAACATACCTGGGAATCCTCAATCTGCGTCGCGCCCTGCTAGAAAAAAAGAAAAGGCGCAATTAGACATACACAAAGGTCTTAACAGAAAACATACCTGGGAATCCTCAATCTGCGTCGCGCCCTGCTAGAAAAAAAGAAAAGGCGCAATTAGACATACACAAAGGTCTTAACAGAAAACATACCTGGGAATCCTCAAT
Organism: Mytilus edulis; assembly: GCF_963676685.1. NCBI lineage: Eukaryota > Metazoa > Mollusca > Bivalvia > Mytilida > Mytilidae > Mytilus > Mytilus edulis. Next base: position 56,693,368 of record NC_092347.1, read on the forward strand.
CTGCGTCGTGCCCTGCTAGAAAAAAAGAAAAGGCGCAATTAGACATACACAAAGGTCTTAACAGAAAACATACCTGGGAATCCTCAATCTGCGTCGCGCCCTGCTAGAAAAAAAGAAAAGGCGCAATTAGACATACACAAAGGTCTTAACAGAAAACATACCTGGGAATCCTCAATCTGCGTCGCGCCCTGCTAGAAAAAAAGAAAAGGCGCAATTAGACATACACAAAGGTCTTAACATAAAACATACCTGGGAATCCTCAATCTGCGTCGCGCCCTGCTAGAAAAAAGAAAAGGCGCAATTAGACATACACAAAGGTCTTAACAGAAAACATACCTGGGAATCCTCAATCTGCGTCGCGCCCTGCTAGAAAAAAAGAAAAGGCGCAATTAGACATACACAAAGGTCTTAACAGAAAACATACCTGGGAATCCTCAATCTGCGTCGCGCCCTGCTAGAAAAAAAGAAAAGGCGCAATTAGACATACACAAAGGTCTTAACAGAAAACATACCTGGGAATCCTCAATCTGCGTCGCGCCCTGCTAGAAAAAAAGAAAAGGTGCAATTAGACATACACAAATGTCTTAACAGAAAACATACCTGGGAATCCTCAATCTGCATCGCGCCCTGCAAAAAAAAAAAAGGCCACACGACCTAAAGGAAAAAAAAAGAAACCATTAGACATACACAAAGGTCTTAACAGAAAACATACCTGGGAATCCTCAATCTGTGTCGCGCCCTGCTAGAAAAAAAGAAAAGGCGCAATTAGACATACACAAAGGTCTTAACAGAAAACATACCTGGGAATCCTCAATCTGCGTCGCGCCCTGCTAGAAAAAAAGAAAAGGCGCAATTAGACATACACAAAGGTCTTAACAGAAAACATACCTGGGAATCCTCAATCTGCGTCGCGCCCTGCTAGAAAAAAAGAAAAGGCGCAATTAGACATACACAAAGGTCTTAACAGAAAACATACCTGGGAATCCTCAATCTGCGTCGCGCCCTGCTAGAAAAAAAGAAAAGGCGCAATTAGACATACACAAATGTCTTAACAGAAAACATACATGTGAATCCTCAATCTGCGTCGCGCCCTGCAAAAAAAAAAAAGGCCACACGACCTAAAGGAAAAAAAAAGAAACCATTAGACATACACAAAGGTCTTAACAGAAAACATACCTGGGAATCCTCAATCTGCGTCGCGCCCTGCTAGAAAAAAAGAAAAGGCGCAATTAGACATACACAAAGGTCTTAACAGAAAACATACCTGGGAATCCTTAATCTGCGTCGCGCCCTGCTAGAAAACAAGAAAAGGCGCAATTAGACATACACAAAGGTCTTAACAGAAAACATATCTGGGAATCCTCAATCTGCGTCGCGCCCTGCAAAAAAAAAAAGGCCACACGACCTAAAGGAAAAAAAAAGAAACCATTAGACATACACAAAGGTCTTAACAGAAAACATACCTGGGAATCCTCAATCTGCGTCGCGCCCTGCTAGAAAAAAAGAAAAGGCGCAATTAGACATACACAAAGGTCTTAACAGAAAACATACCTGGGAATCCTCAATCTGCGTCGCACCCTGCTAGAAAAAAAGAAAAGGCGCAATTAGACATACTCAAAGGTCTTAACAGAAAACATACCTGGGAATCCTCAATCTGCGTCGCGCCCTGCTAGAAAAAAAGAAAAGGCGCAATTAGACATACACAAAGGTCTTAACAGAAAACATACCTGGGAATCCTCAATCTGCGTCGCGCCCTGCTAGAAAAAAAGAAAAGGCGCAATTAGACATACACAAAGGTCTTAACAGAAAACATACCTGGGAATCCTCAATCCCCGTCGCGCCCTGCTAGAAAAAAAGAAAAGGCACAATTAGACATACACAAAGGTCTTAACAGAAAACATACCTGGGAATCCTCAATCTGCGTCGCGCCCTGCTAGAAAAAAAGAAAAGCACAATTAGACATACACAAAGGTCTTAACAGAAAACATACCTGGGAATCCTCAATCTGCGTCGCGCCCTGCTAGAAAAAAAGAAAAGGCGCAATTAGACATACACAAAGGTCTTAACAGAAAACATACCTGGGAATCCTCAATCTGCGTCGCGCCCTGCTAGAAAAAAAGAAAAGGCGCAATTAGACATACACAAAGGTCTTAACAGAAAACATACCTGGGAATCCTCAATCTGCGTCGCGCCCTGCTAGAAAAAAAGAAAAGGCGCAATTAGACATACACAAAGGTCTTAACAGAAAACATACCTGGGAATCCTCAATCTGCGTCGCGCCCTGCTAGAAAAAAAGAAAAGGCACAATTAGACATACACAAAGGTCTTAACAGATAACATACCTGGGAATCCTCAATCTGCGTCGCGCCCTGCAAAAAAAAAAAGGCCACACGACCTAAAGGAAAAAAAAAGAAACCATTAGACATACACAAAGGTCTTAACAGAAAACATACCTGGGAATCCTCAATCTGCGTCGCGCCCTGCTAGAAAAAAAGAAAAGGCGCAATTAGACATACACAAAGGTCTTAACAGAAAACATACCTGGGAATCCTCAATCTGCGTCGCGCCCTGCTAGAAAAAAAGAAAAGGCGCAATTAGACATACACAAAGGTCTTAACAGAAAACATACCTGGGAATCCTCAATCTGCGTCGCGCCCTGCTAGAAAAAAAGAAAAGGCGCAATTAGACATACACAAAGGTCTTAACAGAAAACATACCTGGGAATCCTCAATCTGCGTCGCGCCCTGCTAGAAAAAAAGAAAAGGCGCAATTAGACATACACAAAGGTCTTAACAGAAATATACCTGGGAATCCTCAATCTGCATCGCGCCCTGCTAGAAAAAAAGAAAAGGCGCAATTAGACATACACAAAGGTCTTAACAGAAAACATACCTGGGAATCCTCAATCTGCGTCGCGCCCTGCTAGAAAAAAAGAAAAGGCGCAATTAGACATACACAAAGGTCTTAACAGAAAACATACCTGGGAATCCTCAATCTGCGTCGCGCCCTGCTAGAAAAAAAGAAAAGGCGCAATTAGACATACACAAAGGTCTTAACAGAAAACACACCTGGGAATCCTCAATCTGCGTCGCGCCCTGCTAGAAAAAAAGAAAAGGCGCAATTAGACATACACAAAGGTCTTAACAGAAAACATACCTGGGAATCCTCAATCTGCGTCGCGCCCTGCTAGAAAAAAAGAAAAGGCGCAATTAGACATACACAAAGGTCTTAACAGAAAACATACCTGGGAATCCTCAATCTGCGTCGCGCCCTGCTAGAAAAAAAGAAAAGGCGCAATTAGACATACACAAAGGTCTTAACAGAAAACATACCTGGAAATCCTCAATCTGCGTCGCGCCCTGCAAAAAAAAAAGGCCACACGACCTAAAGGAAAAAAAAAGAAACCATTAGACATACACAAAGGTCTTAACAGAAAACATACCTGGGAATCCTCAATCTGCGTCGCGCCCTGCTAGAAAAAAAGAAAAGGCGCAATTAGACATACACAAAGGTCTTAACAGAAAACATACCTGGGAATCCTCAATCTGCGTCGCGCCCTGCTAGAAAAAAAGAAAAGGCGCAATTAGACATACACAAAGGTCTTAACAGAAAACATACCTGGGAATCCTCAATCTGCGTCGCGCCCTGCTAGAAAAAAAGAAAAGGCGCAATTAGACATACACAAAGGTCTTAACAGAAAACATACCTGGGAATCCTCAATCTGCGTCGCGCCCTGCTAGAAAAAAAGAAAAGGCGCAATTAGACATACACAAAGGTCTTAACAGAAAACATACCTGGGAATCCTCAATCTGCGTCGCGCCCTGCTAGAAAAAAAGAAAAGGCGCAATTAGACATACTCAAAGGTCTTAACAGAAAACATACCTGGGAATCCTCAATCTGCGTCGCGCCCTGCTAGAAAAAAAGAAAAGGCGCAATTAGACATACACAAAGGTCTTAACAGAAAACATACCTGGGAATCCTCAATCTGCGTCGCGCCCTGCTAGAAAAAAAGAAAAGGCCCAATTAGACATACACAAAGGTCTTAACAGAAAACATACCTGGGAATCCTCAATCCCCGTCGCGCCCTGCTAGAAAAAAAGAAAAGGCACAATTAGACATACACAAAGGTCTTAACAGAAAACATACCTGGGAATCCTCAATCTGCGTCGCGCCCTGCTAGAAAAAAAGAAAAGCACAATTAGACATACACAAAGGTCTTAACAGTAAACATACCTGGGAATCCTCAATCTGCGTCGCGCCCTGCTAGAAAAAAAGAAAAGCACAATTAACAGAAAACATACCTGGGAATCCTCAATCTGCGTCGCGCCCTGCAAAAAAAAAAAAAGGCCACACGACCTAAAGGAAAAAAAAAGAAACAATTAGACATACACAAAGGTCTTAACAGAAAACATACCTGGGAATCCTCAATCTGCGTCGCGCCCTGCTAGAAAAAAAAGAAAAGGCGCAATTAGACATACACAAAGGTCTTAACAGAAAACATACCTGGGAATCCTCAATCTGCGTCGCGCCCTGCAAAAAAAAAAAGGCCACACGACCTGAAGGAAAAAAAAAGAAACCATTAGACATACACAAAGGTCTTAACAGAAAACATACCTGGGAATCCTCAATCTGTGTCGCGCCCTGCTAGAAAAAAAGAAAAGGCGCAATTAGACATACACAAAGGTCTTAACAGAAAACATACCTGGGAATCCTCAATCTGCTTCGCGCCCTGGTAGAAAAAAAGAAATGGCGCAATTAGACATACACAAAGGTCTTAACAGAAAACATACCTGGGAATCCTCAATCTGCGTCGCGCCCTGCTAGAAAAAAAGAAAAGGCGCAATTAGACATACACAAAGGTCTTAACAGAAAACATACCTGGGAATCCTCAATCTGCGTCGCGCCCTGCTAGAAAAAAAGAAAAGGCGCAATTAGACATACACAAAGGTCTTAACAGAAAACATACCTGGGAATCCTTAATCTGCGTTGCGCCCTGCTAGAAAAAAAAGAAAAGGCGCAATTAGACATACTCAAAGGTCTTAACAGAAAACATACCTGGGAATCCTCAATCTGCGTCGCGCCCTGCTAGAAAAAAAGAAAAGGCGCAATTAGACATACACAAAGGTCTTAACAGAAAACATACCTGGGAATCCTCAATCTGCGTCGCGCCCTGCTAGAAAAAAAGAAAAGGCGCAATTAGACATACACAAAGGTCTTAACAGAAAACATACCTGGGAATCCTCAATCTGCGTCGCGCCCTGCTAGAAAAAAAGACAAGGCGCAATCAGACATACACAAATGTCTTAACAGAAAACATACATGGGAATCCTCAATCTGCGTCGCGCCCTGCAAAAAAAAAAAAGGCGCAATTAGACATACACAAAGGTCTTAACAGAAAACATACCTGGGAATCCTCAATCTGCGTAGCGCCCTGCTAGAAAAAAAGAAAAGGCGCAATTAGACATACACAAAGGTCTTAACAGAAAACATACCTGGGAATCCTCAATCTGCGTCGCGCCCTGCTAGAAAAAAAAGAAAAGGCGCAATTAGACATACACAAAGGTCTTAACAGAAAACATACCTGGAAATCCTCAATCTGCGTCGCGCCCTGCAAAAAAAAAAAGGCCACACGACCTAAAGAAAAAAAAAGAAACCATTAGACATACACAAAGGTCTTAACAGAAAACATACCTGGGAATCCTCAATCTGCGTCGCGCCCTGCTAGAAAAAAAGAAAAGGCGCAATTAGACATACACAAAGGTCTTAACAGAAAACATACCTGGGAATCCTCAATCTGCGTCGCGCCCTGCTAGAAAAAAAGAAAAGGCGCAATTAGACATACACAAAGGTCTTAACAGAAAACATACCTGGAAATCCTCAATCTGCGTCGCGCCCTGCAAAAAAAAAAAGGCCACACGACCTAAAGGAAAAAAAAAGAAACCATTAGACATACACAAAGGTCTTAACAGAAAACATACCTGGGAATCCTCAATCTGCGTCGCGCCCTGCTAGAAAAAAAGAAAAGGCGCAATTAGACATACACAAAGGTCTTAACAGAAAACATACCTGGGAATCCTCAATCTGCGTCGCGCCCTGCTAGAAAAAAAGAAAAGGCGCAATTAGACATACACAAAGGTCTTAACAGAAAACATACCTGGGAATCCTCAATCTGCGTCGCGCCCTGCAAAAAAAAAAAGGCCACACGACCTAAAGGAAAAAAAAAGAAACCATTAGACATACACAAAGGTCTTAACAGAAAACATACCTGGGAATCCTCAATCTGCGTCGCGCCCTGCTAGAAAAAAAGAAAAGGCGCAATTAGACATACACAAAGGTCTTAACAGAAAACATACCTGGGAATCCTCAATCTGCGTCGCGCCCTGCTAGAAAAAAAGAAAAGGCGCAATTAGACATACACAAAGGTCTTAACAGAAAACATACCTGGGAATCCTCAATCTGCGTCGCGCCCTGCTAGAAAAAAGAAAAGGCGCAATTAGACATACACAAAGGTCTTAACAGAAAACATACCTGGCAATCCTCAATCTGCATCGCGCCCTGCTAGAAAAAAAGAAAAGGCGCAATTAGACATACACAAAGGTCTTAACAGAAAACATACCTGGGAATCCTCAATCTGCGTCGCGCCCTGCTAGAAAAAAAGAAAAGGCGCAATTAGACATACACAAAGGTCTTAACAGAAAACATACCTGGAAATCCTCAATCTGCGTCGCGCCCTGCAAAAAAAAAAAGGCCACACGACCTAAAGGAAAAAAAAAGAAACCATTAGACATACACAAAGGTCTTAACAGAAAACATACCTGGGAATCCTCAATCTGCGTCGCGCCCTGCTAGAAAAAAAGAAAAGGCGCAATTAGACATACACAAAGGTCTTAACAGAAAACATACCTGGGAATCCTCAATCTGCGTCGCGCCCTGCTAGAAAAAAAGAAAAGGCGCAATTAGACATACACAAAGGTCTTAACAGAAAACATACCTGGGAATCCTCAATCTGCGTCGCGCCCTGCAAAAAAAAAAAGGCCACACGACCTAAAGGAAAAAAAAAGAAACCATTAGACATACACAAAGGTCTTAACAGAAAACATACCTGGGAATCCTCAATCTGCGTCGCGCCCTGCTAGAAAAAAAGAAAAGGCGCAATTAGACATACACAAAGGTCTTAACAGAAAACATACCTGGGAATCCTCAATCTGCGTCGCGCCCTGCAAAAAAAAAAAGGCCACACGACCTAAAGGAAAAAAAAAGAAACCATTAGACATACACAAAGGTCTTAACAGAAAACATACCTGGGAATCCTCAATCTGCGTCGCGCCCTGCTAGAAAAAAAGAAAAGGCGCAATTAGACATACACAAAGGTCTTAACAGAAAACATACCTGGGAATCCTCAATCTGCGTCGCGCCCTGCTAGAAAAAAAGAAAAGGCGCAATTAGACATACACAAATGTCTTCACAGAAAACATACCTGGGAATCCTCAATCTGCGTCGCGCCCTGCAAAAAAAAAAAAGGCCACACGACCTAAAGGGAAAAAAAAGAAACCATTAGACATACACAAAGGTCTTAACAGAAAACATACCTGGGAATCCTCAATCTGTGTCGCGCCCTGCTAGAAAAAAAGAAAAGGCGCAATTAGACATACACAAAGGTCTTAACAGAAAACATACCTGGGAATCCTCAATCTGCGTCGCGCCCTGCTAGAAAAAAAGAAAAGGCGCAATTAGACATACACAAAGGTCTTAACAGAAAACATACCTGGGAATCCTCAATCTGCGTCGCGCCCTGCTAGAAAAAAAGAAAAGGCGCAATTAGACATACACAAATGTCTTAACAGAAAACATACCTGGGAATCCTCAATCTGCGTTGCGCCCTGCAAAAAAAAAAAAGGCCACACAACCTAAAGGAAAAAAAAAGAAACCATTAGACATACACAAAGGTCTTAACAGAAAACATACCTGGGAATCCTCAATCTGCGTCGCGCCCTGCTAGAAAAAAAGAAAAGGCGCAATTAGACATACACAAAGGTCTTAACAGAAAACATACCTGGGAATCCTCAATCTGCGTCGCGCCCTGCTAGAAAAAAAGAAAAGGCGCAATTAGACATACACAAAGGTCTTAACAGAAAACATACCTGGGAATCCTCAATCTGCGTTGCGCCCTGCTAGAAAAAAAGAAAAGGCGCAATTAGACATACACAAAGGTCTTAACAGAAAACATACCTGGGAATCCTCAATCTGCGTCGCGCCCTGCTAGAAAAAAAGAAAAGGCGCAATTAGACATACACAAATGTCTTAACAGAAAACATACCTGGGAATCCTCAATCTGCGTCGCGCCCTGCAAAAAAAAAAGGCCACACGACCTAAAGGAAAAAAAAAGAAACCATTAGACATACACAAAGGTCTTAACAGAAAACATACCTGGGAATCCTCAATCTGTGTCGCGCCCTGCTAGAAAAAAAGAAAAGGCGCAATTAGACATACACAAAGGTCTTAACAGAAAACATACCTGGGAATCCTCAATCTGCGTCGCGCCCTGCTAGAAAAAAAGAAAAGGCGCAATTAGACATACACAAAGGTCTTAACAGAAAACATACCTGGGAATCCTCAATCTGCGTAGCGCCCTGCTAGAAAAAAAGAAAAGGCGCAATTAGACATACACAAAGGTCTTAACAGAAAACATACCTGGGAATCCTCAATCTGCGTCGCGCCCTGCTAGAAAAAAAGAAATGGCGCAATTAGACATACACAAAGGTCTTAACAGAAAACATACCTGGGAATCCTCAATCTGCGTCGCGCCCTGCTAGAAAAAAAGAAATGGCGCAATTAGACATACACAAAGGTCTTAACAGAAAACATACCTGGGAATCCTCAATCTGCGTCGCGCCCTGCTAGAAAAAAAGAAAAGGCGCAATTAGACATACACAAAGGTCTTAACAGAAAACATACCTGGGAATCCTCAATCTGCGTCGCGCCCTGCTAGAAAAAAAGACAAGGCGCAATTAGACATACACAAATGTCTTAACAGAAAACATACCTGGGAATCCTCAATCTGCGTCGCTCCCTGCAAAAAAAAAAAAGGCCACACGACCTAAAGGAAAAAAAAAGAAACCATTAGACATACACAAAGTTCTTAACAGAAAACATACCTGGGAATCCTCAATCTGTGTCGCGCCCTGCTAGAAAAAAAGAAAAGGCGCAATTAGACATACACAAAGGTCTTAACAGAAAACATACCTGGGAATCCTCAATCTGCGTCGCGCCCTGCTAGAAAAAAAGAAAAGGCGCAATTAGACATACACAAAGGTCTTAACAGAAAACATACCTGGGAATCCTCAATCTGCGTCGCGCCCTGCTAGAAAAAAAGAAAAGGCGCAATTAGACATACACAAAGGTCTTAACAGAAAACATACCTGGGAATCCTCAATCTGCGTCGCGCCCTGCTAGAAAAAAAGAAAAGGCGCAATTAGACATACACAAAGGTCTTAACAGAAAACATACCTGGGAATCCTCAATCTGCGTCGGGCCCTGCTAGAAAAAAAGAAAAGGCGCAATTAGACATACACAAAGGTCTTAACAGATAACATACCTGGGAATCCTCAATCTGCGTCGCGCCCTGCAAAAAAAAAAAAAGGCCACACGACCTAAAGGAAAAAAAAAGAAACAATTAGACATACACAAAGGTCTTAACAGAAAACATACCTGGGAATCCTCAATCTGCGTCGCGCCCTGCTAGAAAAAAAGAAAAGGCGCAATTAGACATACACAAAGGTCTTAACAGAAAACATACCTGGGAATCCTCAATCTGCGTCGCGCCCTGCTAGAAAAAAAGAAAAGGCGCAATTAGACATACACAAAGGTCTTAACAGAAAACATACCTGGGAATCCTCAATCTGCGTCGCGCCCTGCTAGAAAAAAAGAAAAGGCGCAATTAGACATACACAAAGGTCTTAACAGAAAACATACCTGGGAATCCTCAATCTGCGTTGCGCCCTGCTAGAAAAAAAGAAAAGGCGCAATTAGACATACACAAAGGTCTTAACAGAAAACATACCTGGGAATCCTCAATCTGCGTCGCGCCCTGCAAAAAAAAAAAGGCCACACGACCTAAAGGAAAAAAAAAGAAACAATTAGACATACACAAAGGTCTTAACAGAAAACATACCTGGGAATCCTCAATCTGCGTCGCGCCCTGCTAGAAAAAAAGAAAAGGCGCAATTAGACATACACAAAGGTCTTAACAGAAAACATACCTGGGAATCCTCAATCTGCGTCGCGCCCTGCAAAAAAAAAAAAAGGCCACACGACCTAAAGGAAAAAAAAAGAAACAATTAGACATACACAAAGGTCTTAACAGAAAACATACCTGGGAATCCTCAATCTGCGTCGCGCCCTGCTAGAAAAAAAAGAAAAGGCGCAATTAGACATACACAAAGGTCTTAACAGAAAACATACCTGGGAATCCTCAATCTGCGTCGCGCCCTGCAAAAAAAAAAAGGCCACACGACCTGAAGGAAAAAAAAAGAAACCATTAGACATACACAAAGGTCTTAACAGAAAACATACCTGGGAATCCTCAATCTGTGTCGCGCCCTGCTAGAAAAAAAGAAAAGGCGCAATTAGACATACACAAAGGTCTTAACAGAAAACATACCTGGGAATCCTCAATCTGCTTCGCGCCCTGGTAGAAAAAAAGAAATGGCGCAATTAGACATACACAAAGGTCTTAACAGAAAACATACCTGGGAATCCTCAATCTGCGTCGCGCCCTGCTAGAAAAAAAGAAAAGGCGCAATTAGACATACACAAAGGTCTTAACAGAAAACATACCTGGGAATCCTCAATCTGCGTCGCGCCCTGCTAGAAAAAAAGAAAAGGCGCAATTAGACATACACAAAGGTCTTAACAGAAAACATACCTGGGAATCCTTAATCTGCGTTGCGCCCTGCTAGAAAAAAAAGAAAAGGCGCAATTAGACATACTCAAAGGTCTTAACAGAAAACATACCTGGGAATCCTCAATCTGCGTCGCGCCCTGCTAGAAAAAAAGAAAAGGCGCAATTAGACATACACAAAGGTCTTAACAGAAAACATACCTGGGAATCCTCAATCTGCGTCGCGCCCTGCTAGAAAAAAAGAAAAGGCGCAATTAGACATACACAAAGGTCTTAACAGAAAACATACCTGGGAATCCTCAATCTGCGTCGCGCCCTGCTAGAAAAAAAGACAAGGCGCAATCAGACATACACAAATGTCTTAACAGAAAACATACCTGGGAATCCTCAATCTGCGTCGCGCCCTGCAAAAAAAAAAAGGCCACACGACCTAAAGGAAAAAAAAAGAAACCATTAGACATACACAAAGTTCTTAACAGAAAACATACCTGGGAATCCTCAATCTGTGTCGCGCCCTGCTAGAAAAAAAGAAAAGGCGCAATTAGACATACACAAAGGTCTTAACAGAAAACATACCTGGGAATCCTCAATCTGCGTCGCGCCCTGCTAGAAAAAAAGAAAAGGCGCAATTAGACATACACAAAGGTCTTAACAGAAAACATACCTGGGAATCCTCAATCTGCGTCGCGCCCTGCTAGAAAAAAAGAAAAGGCGCAATTAGACATACACAAAGGTCTTAACATAAAACATACCTGGGAATCCTCAATCTGCGTCGCGCCCTGCTAGAAAAAAAGAAAAGGCGCAATTAGACATACACAAAGGTCTTAACAGAAAACATACCTGGGAATCCTCAATCTGCGTCGCGCCCTGCTAGAAAAAAAGAAAAGGCGCAATTAGACATACACAAAGGTCTTAACAGAAAACATACCTGGGAATCCTCAATCTGCGTCGCGCCCTGCTAGAAAAAAAGAAAAGGCGCAATTAGACATACACAAAGGTCTTAACAGAAAACATACCTGGGAATCCTCAATCTGCGTCGCGCCCTGCTAGAAAAAAAGAAAAGGCGCAATTAGACATACACAAATGTCTTCACAGAAAACATACCTGGGAATCCTCAATCTGCGTCGCGCCCTGCAAAAAAAAAAAAGGCCACACGACCTAAAGGGAAAAAAAAGAAACCATTAGACATACACAAAGGTCTTAACAGAAAACATACCTGGGAATCCTCAATCTGTGTCGCGCCCTGCTAGAAAAAAAGAAAAGGCGCAATTAGACATACACAAAGGTCTTAACAGAAAACATACCTGGGAATCCTCAATCTGCGTCGCGCCCTGCTAGAAAAAAAGAAAAGGCGCAATTAGACATACACAAAGGTCTTAACAGAAAACATACCTGGGAATCCTCAATCTGCGTCGCGCCCTGCTAGAAAAAAAGAAAAGGCGCAATTAGACATACACAAATGTCTTAACAGAAAACATACCTGGGAATCCTCAATCTGCGTTGCGCCCTGCAAAAAAAAAAAAGGCCACACAACCTAAAGGAAAAAAAAAGAAACCATTAGACATACACAAAGGTCTTAACAGAAAACATACCTGGGAATCCTCAATCTGCGTCGCGCCCTGCTAGAAAAAAAGAAAAGGCGCAATTAGACATACACAAAGGTCTTAACAGAAAACATACCTGGGAATCCTCAATCTGCGTCGCGCCCTGCTAGAAAAAAAGAAAAGGCGCAATTAGACATACACAAAGGTCTTAACAGAAAACATACCTGGGAATCCTCAATCTGCGTTGCGCCCTGCTAGAAAAAAAGAAAAGGCGCAATTAGACATACACAAAGGTCTTAACAGAAAACATACCTGGGAATCCTCAATCTGCGTCGCGCCCTGCTAGAAAAAAAGAAAAGGCGCAATTAGACATACACAAATGTCTTAACAGAAAACATACCTGGGAATCCTCAATCTGCGTCGCGCCCTGCAAAAAAAAAAGGCCACACGACCTAAAGGAAAAAAAAAGAAACCATTAGACATACACAAAGGTCTTAACAGAAAACATACCTGGGAATCCTCAATCTGTGTCGCGCCCTGCTAGAAAAAAAGAAAAGGCGCAATTAGACATACACAAAGGTCTTAACAGAAAACATACCTGGGAATCCTCAATCTGCGTCGCGCCCTGCTAGAAAAAAAGAAAAGGCGCAATTAGACATACACAAAGGTCTTAACAGAAAACATACCTGGGAATCCTCAATCTGCGTAGCGCCCTGCTAGAAAAAAAGAAAAGGCGCAATTAGACATACACAAAGGTCTTAACAGAAAACATACCTGGGAATCCTCAATCTGCGTCGCGCCCTGCTAGAAAAAAAGAAATGGCGCAATTAGACATACACAAAGGTCTTAACAGAAAACATACCTGGGAATCCTCAATCTGCGTCGCGCCCTGCTAGAAAAAAAGAAAAGGCGCAATTAGACATACACAAAGGTCTTAACAGAAAACATACCTGGGAATCCTCAATCTGCGTCGCGCCCTGCTAGAAAAAAAGACAAGGCGCAATTAGACATACACAAATGTCTTAACAGAAAACATACCTGGGAATCCTCAATCTGCGTCGCTCCCTGCAAAAAAAAAAAAGGCCACACGACCTAAAGGAAAAAAAAAGAAACCATTAGACATACACAAAGTTCTTAACAGAAAACATACCTGGGAATCCTCAATCTGTGTCGCGCCCTGCTAGAAAAAAAGAAAAGGCGCAATTAGACATACACAAAGGTCTTAACAGAAAACATACCTGGGAATCCTCAATCTGCGTCGCGCCCTGCTAGAAAAAAAGAAAAGGCGCAATTAGACATACACAAAGGTCTTAACAGAAAACATACCTGGGAATCCTCAATCTGCGTCGCGCCCTGCTAGAAAAAAAGAAAAGGCGCAATTAGACATACACAAAGGTCTTAACAGAAAACATACCTGGGAATCCTCAATCTGCGTCGCGCCCTGCTAGAAAAAAAGAAAAGGCGCAATTAGACATACACAAAGGTCTTAACAGAAAACATACCTGGGAATCCTCAATCTGCGTCGGGCCCTGCTAGAAAAAAAGAAAAGGCGCAATTAGACATACACAAAGGTCTTAACAGAAAACATACCTGGGAATCCTCAATCTGCGTCGCGCCCTGCAAAAAAAAAAAAAGGCCACACGACCTAAAGGAAAAAAAAAGAAACAATTAGACATACACAAAGGTCTTAACAGAAAACATACCTGGGAATCCTCAATCTGCGTCGCGCCCTGCTAGAAAAAAAGAAAAGGCGCAATTAGACATACACAAAGGTCTTAACAGAAAACATACCTGGGAATCCTCAATCTGCGTCGCGCCCTGCTAGAAAAAAAGAAAAGGCGCAATTAGACATACACAAAGGTCTTAACAGAAAACATACCTGGGAATCCTCAATCTGCGTCGCGCCCTGCTAGAAAAAAAGAAAAGGCGCAATTAGACATACACAAAGGTCTTAACAGAAAACATACCTGGGAATCCTCAATCTGCGTTGCGCCCTGCTAGAAAAAAAGAAAAGGCGCAATTAGACATACACAAAGGTCTTAACAGAAAACATACCTGGCAATCCTCAATCTGCGTCGCGCCCTGCAAAAAAAAAAAAAGGCCACACGACCTAAAGGAAAAAAAAAGAAACAATTAGACATACACAAAGGTCTTAACAGAAAACATACCTGGGAATCCTCAATCTGCGTCGCGCCCTGCTAGAAAAAAAGAAAAGGCGCAATTAGACATACACAAAGGTCTTAACAGAAAACATACCTGGGAATCCTCAATCTGCGTCGCGCCCTGCAAAAAAAAAAAAAGGCCACACGACCTAAAGGAAAAAAAAAGAAACAATTAGACATACACAAAGGTCTTAACAGAAAACATACCTGGGAATCCTCAATCTGCGTCGCGCCCTGCTAGAAAAAAAAGAAAAGGCGCAATTAGACATACACAAAGGTCTTAACAGAAAACATACCTGGGAATCCTCAATCTGCGTCGCGCCCTGCAAAAAAAAAAAGGCCACACGACCTGAAGGAAAAAAAAAGAAACCATTAGACATACACAAAGGTCTTAACAGAAAACATACCTGGGAATCCTCAATCTGTGTCGCGCCCTGCTAGAAAAAAAGAAAAGGCGCAATTAGACATACACAAAGGTCTTAACAGAAAACATACCTGGGAATCCTCAATCTGCTTCGCGCCCTGGTAGAAAAAAAGAAATGGCGCAATTAGACATACACAAAGGTCTTAACAGAAAACATACCTGGGAATCCTCAATCTGCGTCGCGCCCTGCTAGAAAAAAAGAAAAGGCGGAATTAGACATACACAAAGGTCTTAACAGAAAACATACCTGGGAATCCTCAATCTGCGTCGAGCCCTGCTAGAAAAAAAGAAAAGGCGCAATTAGACATACACAAAGGTCTTAACAGAAAACATACCTGGGAATCCTTAATCTGCGTTGCGCCCTGCTAGAAAAAAAAGAAAAGGCGCAATTAGACATACTCAAAGGTCTTAACAGAAAACATACCTGGGAATCCTCAATCTGCGTCGCGCCCTGCTAGAAAAAAAGAAAAGGCGCAATTAGACATACACAAAGGTCTTAACAGAAAACATACCTGGGAATCCTCAATCTGCGTCGCGCCCTGCTAGAAAAAAAGAAAAGGCGCAATTAGACATACACAAAGGTCTTAACAGAAAACATACCTGGGAATCCTCAATCTGCGTCGCGCCCTGCTAGAAAAAAAGACAAGGCGCAATTAGACATACACAAATGTCTTAACAGAAAACATACCTGGGAATCCTCAATCTGCGTCGCGCCCTGCAAAAAAAAAAAAGGCCACACGACCTAAAGGAAAAAAAAAGAAACCATTAGACATACACAAAGTTCTTAACAGAAAACATACCTGGGAATCCTCAATCTGTGTCGCGCCCTGCTAGAAAAAAAGAAAAGGCGCAATTAGACATACACAAAGGTCTTAACAGAAAACATACCTGGGAATCCTCAATCTGCGTCGCGCCCTGCTAGAAAAAAAGAAAAGGCGCAATTAGACATACACAAAGGTCTTAACAGAAAACATACCTGGGAATCCTCAATCTGCGTCGCGCCCTGCTAGAAAAAAAGAAAAGGCGCAATTAGACATACACAAAGGTCTTAACAGAAAACATACCTGGGAATCCTCAATCTGCGTCGCGCCCTGCTAGAAAAAAAGAAAAGACGCAATTAGACATACACAAAGGTCTTAACAGAAAACATACCTGGGAATCCTCAATCTGCGTCGCGCCCTGCTAGAAAAAAAGAAAAGGCGCAATTAGACATACACAAAGGTCTTAACAGAAAACATACATGGGAATCCTCAATCTGCGTCGCGCCCTGCTAGAAAAAAAGAAAAGGCGCAATTAGACATACACAAAGGTCTTAACAGAAAACATACCTGGGAATCCTCAATCTGCGTCGCGCCCTGCTAGAAAAAAAGAAAAGGTGCAATTAGACATACACAAAGGTCTTAACAGAAAACATACCTGGGAATCCTCAATCTGCGTCGCGCCCTGCTAGAAAAAAAGAAAAGGCGCAATTAGACATACACAAAGGTCTTAACAGAAAACATACCTGGGAATCCTCAATCTGCGTCGCGCCCTGCTAGAAAAAAAGAAAAGGCGCAATTAGACATACACAAAGGTCTTAACAGAAAACATACCTGGGAATCCTCAATCTGCGTTGCGCCCTGCTAGAAAAAAAGAAAAGGCGCAATTAGACATACACAAAGGTCTTAACAGAAAACATACCTGGGAATCCTCAATCTGCGTCGCGCCCTGCAAAAAAAAAAAAGGCCACACGACCTAAAGGAAAAAAAAAGAAACAATTAGACATACACAAAGGTCTTAACAGAAAACATACCTGGGAATCCTCAATCTGCGTCGCGCCCTGCTAGAAAAAAAGAAAAGGCGCAATTAGACATACACAAAGGTCTTAACAGAAAACATACCTGGGAATCCTCAATCTGCGTCGCGCCCTGCAAAAAAAAAAAAAGGCCACACGACCTAAAGGAAAAAAAAAGAAACAATTAGACATACACAAAGGTCTTAACAGAAAACATACCTGGGAATCCTCAATCTGCGTCGCGCCCTGCTAGAAAAAAAAGAAAAGGCGCAATTAGACATACACAAAGGTCTTAACAGAAAACATACCTGGGAATCCTCAATCTGCGTCGCGCCCTGCTAGAAAAAAAGAAAAGGCGCAATTAGACATACACAAAGGTCTTAACAGAAAACATACCTGGGAATCCTCAATCTGCGTCGCGCCCTGCAAGAGAAAAAGAAAAGGTTCAATTAGGCATACACAAAGGTCTTAACAGAAAACATACCTGGGAATCCTCAATCTGCGTCGCGCCCTGCAAAAAAAAAAAGGCCACACGACCTGAAGGAAAAAAAAAGAAACCATTAGACATACACAAAGGTCTTAACAGAAAACATACCTGGGAATCCTCAATCTGTGTCGCGCCCTGCTAGAAAAAAAGAAAAGGCGCAATTAGACATACACAAAGGTCTTAACAGAAAACATACCTGGGAATCCTCAATCTGCTTCGCGCCCTGGTAGAAAAAAAGAAATGGCGCAATTAGACATACACAAAGGTCTTAACAGAAAACATACCTGGGAATCCTCAATCTGCGTCGCGCCCTGCTAGAAAAAAAGAAAAGGCGCAATTAGACATACACAAAGGTCTTAACAGAAAACATACCTGGGAATCCTCAATCTGCGTCGCGCCCTGCTAGAAAAAAAGAAAAGGCGCAATTAGACATACACAAAGGTCTTAACAGAAAACATACCTGGGAATCCTCAATCTGCGTCGCGCCCTGCTAGAAAAAAAAGAAAAGGCGCAATTAGACATACTCAAAGGTCTTAACAGAAAACATACCTGGGAATCCTCAATCTGCGTCGCGCTCTGCTAGAAAAAAAGAAAAGGCGCAATTAGACATACACAAAGGTCTTAACAGAAAACATACCTGGGAATCCTCAATCTGCGTCGCGCCCTGCTAGAAAAAAAGAAAAGGCGCAATTAGACATACACAAAGGTCTTAACAGAAAACATACCTGGGAATCCTCAATCTGCGTCGCGCCCTGCTAGAAAAAAAGACAAGGCGCAATTAGACATACACAAATGTCTTAACAGAAAACATACCTGGGAATCCTCAATCTGCGTCGCGCCCTGCAAAAAAAAAAAAGGCCACACGACCTAAAGGAAAAAAAAAGAAACCATTAGACATACACAAAGTTCTTAACAGAAAACATACCTGGGAATCCTCAATCTGCGTCGCGCCCTGCTAGAAAAAAAGAAAAGGCGCAATTAGACATACACAAAGGTCTTAACAGAAAACATACCTGGGAATCCTCAATCTGCGTCGCGCCCTGCAAAAAAAAAAAAAGGCCACACGACCTAAAGGAAAAAAAAAGAAACAATTAGACATACACAAAGGTCTTAACAGAAAACATACCTGGGAATCCTCAATCTGCGTCGCGCCCTGCTAGAAAAAAAAGAAAAGGCGCAATTAGACATACACAAAGGTCTTAACAGAAAACATACCTGGGAATCCTCAATCTGCGTCGCGCCCTGCTAGAAAAAAAGAAAAGGCGCAATTAGACATACACAAAGGTCTTAACAGAAAACATACCTGGGAATCCTCAATCTGCGTCGCGCCCTGCAAGAGAAAAAGAAAAGGTTCAATTAGGCATACACAAAGGTCTTAACAGAAAACATACCTGGGAATCCTCAATCTGCGTCGCGCCCTGCAAAAAAAAAAAGGCCACACGACCTGAAGGAAAAAAAAAGAAACCATTAGACATACACAAAGGTCTTAACAGAAAACATACCTGGGAATCCTCAATCTGTGTCGCGCCCTGCTAGAAAAAAAGAAAAGGCGCAATTAGACATACACAAAGGTCTTAACAGAAAACATACCTGGGAATCCTCAATCTGCTTCGCGCCCTGGTAGAAAAAAAGAAATGGCGCAATTAGACATACACAAAGGTCTTAACAGAAAACATACCTGGGAATCCTCAATCTGCGTCGCGCCCTGCTAGAAAAAAAGAAAAGGCGCAATTAGACATACACAAAGGTCTTAACAGAAAACATACCTGGGAATCCTCAATCTGCGTCGCGCCCTGCTAGAAAAAAAGAAAAGGCGCAATTAGACATACACAAAGGTCTTAACAGAAAACATACCTGGGAATCCTCAATCTGCGTCGCGCCCTGCTAGAAAAAAAAGAAAAGGCGCAATTAGACATACTCAAAGGTCTTAACAGAAAACATACCTGGGAATCCTCAATCTGCGTCGCGCTCTGCTAGAAAAAAAGAAAAGGCGCAATTAGACATACACAAAGGTCTTAACAGAAAACATACCTGGGAATCCTCAATCTGCGTCGCGCCCTGCTAGAAAAAAAGAAAAGGCGCAATTAGACATACACAAAGGTCTTAACAGAAAACATACCTGGGAATCCTCAATCTGCGTCGCGCCCTGCTAGAAAAAAAGACAAGGCGCAATTAGACATACACAAATGTCTTAACAGAAAACATACCTGGGAATCCTCAATCTGCGTCGCGCCCTGCAAAAAAAAAAAAGGCCACACGACCTAAAGGAAAAAAAAAGAAACCATTAGACATACACAAAGTTCTTAACAGAAAACATACCTGGGAATCCTCAATCTGCGTCGCGCCCTGCTAGAAAAAAAGAAAAGGCGCAATTAGACATACACAAAGGTCTTAACAGAAAACATACCTGGGAATCCTCAATCTGCGTCGCGCCCTGCTAGAAAAAAAGAAAAGGCGCAATTAGACATACACAAAGGTCTTAACAGAAAACATACCTGGGAATCCTCAATCTGCGTCGCGCCCTGCTAGAAAAAAAGAAAAGGCGCAATTAGACATACACAAAGGTCTTAACAGAAAACATACCTGGGAATCCTCAATCTGCGTCGCACCCTGCTAGAAAAAAAGAAAAGGCGCAATTAGACATACACAAAGGTCTTAACAGAAAACATACCTGGGAATCCTCAATCTGCGTCGCGCCCTGCTAGAAAAAAAAAAGGCACAATTAGACATACACAAAGGTCTTAACAGAAAACATACCTGGGAATCCTCAATCTGCGTCGCGCCCTGCAAAAAAAAAAAGGCCACACGACCTAAAGGAAAAAAAAAGAAACCATTAGACATACACAAAGGTCTTAACAGAAAACATACCTGGGAATCCTCAATCTGCGTCGCGCCCTGCTAGAAAAAAAGAAAAGGCGCAATTAGACATACACAAAGGTCTTAACAGAAAACATACCTGGGAATCCTCAATCTGCGTTGCGCCCTGCAAAAAAAAAAAAGGCCACACGACCTAAAGGAAAAAAAAAGAAACCATTAGACATACACAAAGGTCTTAACAGAAAACATACCTGGGAATCCTCAATCTGCGTCGCGCCCTGCTAGAAAAAAAGAAAAGGCGCAATTAGACATACACAAAGGTCTTAACAGAAAACATACCTGGGAATCCTCAATCTGCGTCGCGCCCTGCTAGAAAAAAAGAAAATGCGCAATTAGACATACACAAAGGTCTTAACAGAAAACATACCTGGGAATCCTCAATCTGCGTCGCGCCCTGCTAGAAAAAAAGAAAAGGCGCAATTAGACATACACAAAGGTCTTAACAGAAAACATACCTGGGAATCCTCAATCTGCGTCGCGCCCTGCTAGAAAAAAAGAAAAGGCGCAATTAGACATACACAAAGGTCTTAACAGAAAACATACCTGGGAATCCTCAATCTGCGTCGCGCCCTGCTAGAAAAAAAGAAAAGGCGCAATTAGACATACACAAAGGTCTTAACAGAAAACATACCTGGGAATCCTCAATCTGCGTCGCGCCCTGCTAGAAAAAAAGAAAAGGCGCAATTAGACATACACAAAGGTCTTAACAGAAAACATACCTGGGAATCCTCAATCTGCGTCGCGCCCTGCTAGAAAAAAAGAAAAGGCGCAATTAGACATACACAAAGGTCTTAACAGAAAACATACCTGGGAATCCTCAATCTGCGTCGCGCCCTGCTAGAAAAAAAGAAAAGGCGCAATTAGACATACACAAAGGTCTTAACAGAAAACATACCTGGGAATCCTTAATCTGCGTCGCGCCCTGCTAGAAAAAAAGAAAAGGCGCAATTAGACATACACAATGGTCTTAACAGAAAACATACCTGGGAATCCTCAATCTGCGTCGCGCCCTGCTAGAAAAAAAGAAAAGGCGCAATTAGACATACACAAAGGTCTTAACAGAAAACATACCTGGGAATCCTCAATCTGCGTTGCGCCCTGCTAGAAAAAAAAGAAAAGGCGCAATTAGACATACTCAAAGGTCTTAACAGAAAACATACCTGGGAATCCTCAATCTGCGTCGCGCCCTGCTAGAAAAAAAGAAAAGGCGCAATTAGACATACACAAAGGTCTTAACAGAAAACATACCTGGGAATCCTCAATCTGCGTCGTGCCCTGCTAGAAAAAAAGAAAAGGCGCAATTAGACATACACAAAGGTCTTAACAAAAAACATACCTGGGAATCCTCAATCCCCGTCGCGCCCTGCTAGAAAAAAAGAAAAGGCGCAATAAGACATACACAAAGGTCTTAACAGAAAACATACCTGGGAATCCTCAATCTGCGTCGCGCCCTGCTAGAAAAAAAGAAAAGGCGCAATTAGACATACACAAAGGTCTTAACAGAAAACATACCTGGGAATCCTCAATCTGCGTCGCGCCCTGCTAGAAAAAAAGAAAAGGCGCAATTAGACATACACAAAGGTCTTAACAGAAAACATACCTGGGAATCCTCAATCTGCGTCGCGCCCTGCAAAAAAAAAAAAAGGCCACACGACCTAAAGGAAAAAAAAAGAAACCATTAGACATACACAAAGGTCTGAACAGAAAACATACCTGGGAATCCTCAATCTGCGTCGCGCCCTGCTAGAAAAAAAGAAAAGGTGCAATTAGACATACACAAAGGTCTTAACAGAAAACATACCTGGGAATCCTCAATCTGCGTCGCGCCCTGCTAGAAAAAAAGAAAAGGCGCAATTAGACATACACAAAGGTCTTAACAGAAAACATACCTGGGAATCCTCAATCTGCGTCGCGCCCTGCTAGAAAAAAAGAAAAGGCGCAATTAGACATACACAAAGGTCTTAACAGAAAACATACCTGGGAATCCTCAATCTGCGTCGCTTCCTGCTAGAAAAAAAGAAAAGGCGCAATTAGACATACTCAAAGGTCTTAACAGAAAACATACCTGGGAATCCTCAATCTGCGTCGCGCCCTGCTAGAAAAAAAGAAAAGGCGCAATTAGACATACACAAAGGTCTTAACAGAAAACATACCTGGGAATCCTCAATCTGCGTCGCGCCCTGCTAGAAAAAAAGAAAAGGCGCAATTAGACATACACAAAGGTCTTAACAGAAAACATACCTGGGAATCCTCAATCTGCGTCGCTTCCTGCTAGAAAAAAAGAAAAGGCGCAATTAGACATACACAAAGGTCTTAACAGAAAACATACCTGGGAATCCTCAATCTGCGTCGCGCCCTGCTAGAAAAAAAGAAAAGGCGCAATTAGACATACACAAAGGTCTTAACAGAAAACATACCTGGGAATCCTCAATCTGCGTCGCGCCCTGCTAGAAAAAAAGAAAAGGCGCAATTAGACATACACAAAGGTCTTAACAGAAAACATACCTGGGAATCCTCAATCTGCGTCGCGCCCTGCTAGAAAAAAAGACAAGGCGCAATTAGACATACACAAATGTCTTAACAGAAAACATACCTGGGAATCCTCAATCTGCGTCGCGCCCTGCAAAAAAAAAAAAGGCCACACGACCTAAAGGAAAAAAAAAGAAACCATTAGACATACACAAAGTTCTTAACAGAAAACATACCTGGGAATCCTCAATCTGCGTCGCGCCCTGCTAGAAAAAAAGAAAAGGCGCAATTAGACATACACAAAGGTCTTAACAGAAAACATACCTGGGAATCCTCAATCTGCGTCGCGCCCTGCTAGAAAAAAAGAAAAGGCGCAATTAGACATACACAAAGGTCTTAACAGAAAACATACCTGGGAATCCTCAATCTGCGTCGCGCCCTGCTAGAAAAAAAGAAAAGGCGCAATTAGACATACACAAAGGTCTTAACAGAAAACATACCTGGGAATCCTCAATCTGCGTCGCACCCTGCTAGAAAAAAAGAAAAGGCGCAATTAGACATACACAAAGGTCTTAACAGAAAACATACCTGGGAATCCTCAATCTGCGTCGCGCCCTGCTAGAAAAAAAAAAGGCACAATTAGACATACACAAAGGTCTTAACAGAAAACATACCTGGGAATCCTCAATCTGCGTCGCGCCCTGCAAAAAAAAAAAGGCCACACGACCTAAAGGAAAAAAAAAGAAACCATTAGACATACACAAAGGTCTTAACAGAAAACATACCTGGGAATCCTCAATCTGCGTCGCGCCCTGCTAGAAAAAAAGAAAAGGCGCAATTAGACATACACAAAGGTCTTAACAGAAAACATACCTGGGAATCCTCAATCTGCGTTGCGCCCTGCAAAAAAAAAAAAGGCCACACGACCTAAAGGAAAAAAAAAGAAACCATTAGACATACACAAAGGTCTTAACAGAAAACATACCTGGGAATCCTCAATCTGCGTCGCGCCCTGCTAGAAAAAAAGAAAAGGCGCAATTAGACATACACAAAGGTCTTAACAGAAAACATACCTGGGAATCCTCAATCTGCGTCGCGCCCTGCTAGAAAAAAAGAAAATGCGCAATTAGACATACACAAAGGTCTTAACAGAAAACATACCTGGGAATCCTCAATCTGCGTCGCGCCCTGCTAGAAAAAAAGAAAAGGCGCAATTAGACATACACAAAGGTCTTAACAGAAAACATACCTGGGAATCCTCAATCTGCGTCGCGCCCTGCTAGAAAAAAAGAAAAGGCGCAATTAGACATACACAAAGGTCTTAACAGAAAACATACCTGGGAATCCTCAATCTGCGTCGCGCCCTGCTAGAAAAAAAGAAAAGGCGCAATTAGACATACACAAAGGTCTTAACAGAAAACATACCTGGGAATCCTCAATCTGCGTCGCGCCCTGCTAGAAAAAAAGAAAAGGCGCAATTAGACATACACAAAGGTCTTAACAGAAAACATACCTGGGAATCCTCAATCTGCGTCGCGCCCTGCTAGAAAAAAAGAAAAGGCGCAATTAGACATACACAAAGGTCTTAACAGAAAACATACCTGGGAATCCTCAATCTGCGTCGCGCCCTGCTAGAAAAAAAGAAAAGGCGCAATTAGACATACACAAAGGTCTTAACAGAAAACATACCTGGGAATCCTTAATCTGCGTCGCGCCCTGCTAGAAAAAAAGAAAAGGCGCAATTAGACATACACAATGGTCTTAACAGAAAACATACCTGGGAATCCTCAATCTGCGTCGCGCCCTGCTAGAAAAAAAGAAAAGGCGCAATTAGACATACACAAAGGTCTTAACAGAAAACATACCTGGGAATCCTCAATCTGCGTTGCGCCCTGCTAGAAAAAAAAGAAAAGGCGCAATTAGACATACTCAAAGGTCTTAACAGAAAACATACCTGGGAATCCTCAATCTGCGTCGCGCCCTGCTAGAAAAAAAGAAAAGGCGCAATTAGACATACACAAAGGTCTTAACAGAAAACATACCTGGGAATCCTCAATCTGCGTCGTGCCCTGCTAGAAAAAAAGAAAAGGCGCAATTAGACATACACAAAGGTCTTAACAAAAAACATACCTGGGAATCCTCAATCCCCGTCGCGCCCTGCTAGAAAAAAAGAAAAGGCGCAATAAGACATACACAAAGGTCTTAACAGAAAACATACCTGGGAATCCTCAATCTGCGTCGCGCCCTGCTAGAAAAAAAGAAAAGGCGCAATTAGACATACACAAAGGTCTTAACAGAAAACATACCTGGGAATCCTCAATCTGCGTCGCGCCCTGCTAGAAAAAAAGAAAAGGCGCAATTAGACATACACAAAGGTCTTAACAGAAAACATACCTGGGAATCCTCAATCTGCGTCGCGCCCTGCAAAAAAAAAAAAAGGCCACACGACCTAAAGGAAAAAAAAAGAAACCATTAGACATACACAAAGGTCTGAACAGAAAACATACCTGGGAATCCTCAATCTGCGTCGCGCCCTGCTAGAAAAAAAGAAAAGGTGCAATTAGACATACACAAAGGTCTTAACAGAAAACATACCTGGGAATCCTCAATCTGCGTCGCGCCCTGCTAGAAAAAAAGAAAAGGCGCAATTAGACATACACAAAGGTCTTAACAGAAAACATACCTGGGAATCCTCAATCTGCGTCGCGCCCTGCTAGAAAAAAAGAAAAGGCGCAATTAGACATACACAAAGGTCTTAACAGAAAACATACCTGGGAATCCTCAATCTGCGTCGCTTCCTGCTAGAAAAAAAGAATAGGCGCAATTAGACATACTCAAAGGTCTTAACAGAAAACATACCTGGGAATCCTCAATCTGCGTCGCGCCCTGCTAGAAAAAAAGAAAAGGCGCAATTAGACATACACAAAGGTCTTAACAGAAAACATACCTGGGAATCCTCAATCTGCGTCGCGCCCTGCTAGAAAAAAAGAAAAGGCGCAATTAGACATACACAAAGGTCTTAACAGAAAACATACCTGGGAATCCTCAATCTGCGTCGCTTCCTGCTAGAAAAAAAGAAAAGGCGCAATTAGACATACACAAAGGTCTTAACAGAAAACATACCTGGGAATCCTCAATCTGCGTCGCGCCCTGCTAGAAAAAAAGAAAAGGCGCAATTAGACATACACAAAGGTCTTAACAGAAAACATACCTGGGAATCCTCAATCTGCGTCGCGCCCTGCTAGAAAAAAAGAAAAGGCGCAATTAGACATACACAAAGGTCTTAACAGAAAACATACCTGGGAATCCTCAATCTGCGTCGCGCCCTGCAAAAAAAAAAAAGGCCACACGACCTAAAGGAAAAAAAAAGAAACCATTAGACATACACAAAGGTCTTAACAGAAAACATACCTGGGAATCCTCAATCTGCGTCGCGCCCTGCTAGAAAAAAAGAAAAGGCGCAATTAGACATACACAAAGGTCTTAACAGAAAACATACCTGGGAATCCTCAATCTGCGTCGCTTCCTGCTAGAAAAAAAGAAAAGGCGCAATTAGACATACACAAAGGTCTTAACAGAAAACATACCTGGGAATCCTCAATCTGCGTCGCGCCCTGCTAGAAAAAAAGAAAAGGCGCAATTAGACATACACAAAGGTCTTAACAGAAAACATACCTGGGAATCCTCAATCTGCGTCGCGCCCTGCTAGAAAAAAAGAAAAGGCGCAATTAGACATACACAAAGGTCTTAACAGAAAACATACCTGGGAATCCTTAATCTGCGTCGCGCCCTGCTAGAAAAAAAGAAAAGGCGCAATTAGACATACACAAAGGTCTTAACAGAAAACATACCTGGGAATCCTCAATCTGCGTCGCGCCCTGCTAGAAAAAAAGAAAAGGCGCAATTAGACATACACAAAGGTCTAAACAGAAAACATACCTGGGAATCCTCAATCTGCGTTGCGCCCTGCTAGAAAAAAAGAAAAGGCGCAATTAGACATACTCAAAGGTCTTAACAGAAAACATACCTGGGAATCCTCAATCTACGTCGCGCCCTGCTAGAAAAAAAGAAAAGGCGCAATTAGACATACACAAAGGTCTTAACAGAAAACATACCTGGGAATCCTCAATCTGCGTCGTGCCCTGCTAGAAAAAAAGAAAAGGCGCAATTAGACATACACAAAGGTCTTAACAGAAAACATACCTGGGAATCCTCAATCCCCGTCGCGCCCTGCTAGAAAAAAAGAAAAGGCGCAATTAGACATACACAAAGGTCTTAACAGAAAACATACCTGGGAATCCTCAATCTGCGTCGCGCCCTGCTAGAAAAAAAGAAAAGGGGCAATTAGACATACACAAAGGTCTTAACAGAAAACATACCTGGGAATCCTCAATCTGCGTCGCGCCCTGCTAGAAAAAAAGAAAAGGCGCAATTAGACATACACAAAGGTCTTAACAGAAAACATACCTGGGAATCCTCAATCTGCGTCGCGCCCTGCAAAAAAAAAAAAAGGCCACACGACCTAAAGGAAAAAAAAAGAAACCATTAGACATACACAAAGGTCTTAACAGAAAACATACCTGGGAATCCTCAATCTGCGTCGCGCCCTGCTAGAAAAAAAGAAAAGGCGCAATTAGACATACACAAAGGTCTTAACAGAAAACATACCTGGGAATCCTCAATCTGCGTCGCGCCCTGCTAGAAAAAAAGAAAAGGCGCAATTAGACATACACAAAGGTCTTAACAGAAAACATACCTGGAAATCCTCAATCTGCGTCGCGCCCTGCTAGAAAAAAAGAAAAGGCGCAATTAGACATACACAAAGGTCTTAACAGAAAACATACCTGGGAATCCTCAATCTGCGTCGCGCCCTGCTAGAAAAAAAAAAGCGCAATTAGACATACACAAAGGTCTTAACAGAAAACATACCTGGGAATCCTCAATCTGCGTCGCGCCCTGCTAGAAAAAAAGAAAAGGCGCAATAAGACATACACAAAGGTCTTAACAGAAAACATACCTGGGAATCCTCAATCTGCGTCGCGCCCTGCTAGAAAAAAAGAAAAGGCGCAATAAGACATACACAAAGGTCTTAACAGAAAACATACCTGGGAATCCTCAATCTGCGTTGCGCCCTGCTAGAAAAAAAGAAAAGGCGCAATTAGACATACTCAAAGGTCTTAACAGAAAACATACCTGGGAATCCTCAATCTACGTCGCGCCCTGCTAGAAAAAAAGAAAAGGCGCAATTAGACATACACAAAGGTCTTAACAGAAAACATACCTGGGAATCCTCAATCTGCGTCGTGCCCTGCTAGAAAAAAAGAAAAGGCGCAATTAGACATACACAAAGGTCTTAACAGAAAACATACCTGGGAATCCTCAATCCCCGTCGCGCCCTGCTAGAAAAAAAGAAAAGGCGCAATTAGACATACACAAAGGTCTTAACAGAAAACATACCTGGGAATCCTCAATCTGCGTCGCGCCCTGCTAGAAAAAAAGAAAAGGGGCAATTAGACATACACAAAGGTCTTAACAGAAAACATACCTGGGAATCCTCAATCTGCGTCGCGCCCTGCTAGAAAAAAAGAAAAGGCGCAATTAGACATACACAAAGGTCTTAACAGAAAACATACCTGGGAATCCTCAATCTGCGTCGCGCCCTGCAAAAAAAAAAAAGGCCACACGACCTAAAGGAAAAAAAAAGAAACCATTAGACATACACAAAGGTCTTAACAGAAAACATACCTTGGAATCCTCAATCTGCATCGCGCCCTGCTAGAAAAAAAGAAAAGGCGCAATTAGACATACACAAAGGTCTTAACAGAAAACATACCTGGGAATCCTCAATCTGCGTCGCGCCCTGCTAGAAAAAAAGAAAAGGCGCAATTAGACATACACAAAGGTCTTAACAGAAAACATACCTGGGAATCCTCAATCTGCGTCGCGCCCTGCTAGAAAAAAAGAAAAGGCGCAATTAGACATACACAAAGGTCTTAACAGAAAACATACCTGGGAATCCTCAATCTGCGTCGCGCCCTGCTAGAAAAAAAGAAAAGGCGCAATTAGACATACACAAAGGTCTTAACAGAAAACATACCTGGGAATCCTCAATCTGCGTCGCGCCCTGCTAGAAAAAAAGAAAAGGCGCAATTAGACATACACAAAGGTCTTAACAGAAAACATACCTGGGAATCCTCAATCTGCGTCGCGCCCTGCTAGAAAAAAAGAAAAGGCGCAATTAGACATACACAAAGGTCTTAACAGAAAACATACCTGGGAATCCTCAATCTGCGTGCGCGCCCTGCTAGAAAAAAAGAAAAGGCGACATTAGACATACACAAAGGTCTTAACAGAAAACATACCTGGGAATCCTCAATCTGCGTCGCGCCCTGCTAGAAAAAAAGAAAAGGCGACATTAGACATACACAAAGGCCTTAACAGAAAACATACCTTCAAATCTTCAATCTTCGTCGCGCCCTGCTGGAAAAAAAAAAGAAAAGGTGACATTAGACATACTCAAAGGCCTTAACAGAAAACATACCTGCAAATGAATTGCATTGTCATCACTAAAGTCTCCACCCTTTTTTATTAGTACTTATAGAAATGGAATGTATAATGCGATCATTTGAAAAAAAAAAACAGTTTTTAATGATCAAGTTTGAGTTTATTGAAAAAACAATCATTTTTTAATATTATTACAGTTCATATATTCATATGTTATGCCTGGTATATTAGTGGATTTTATCACACTGGCATCGGGTAATTTTAAGACAAGTTGACTGTAAACGTGTCACACATGAACAATAATTTTCTTATATCATCTCTGTCTCGGGTGATATATTAATTATGTACCTAGCAGAGACTTCTCGCTAACAAATATTCACATGGACGTCCCTTCAGTATCATTTAGTAAATGTTCAGATCAATAGGTTTAAGTATAGTTTTGAATGTTTCTTAAGTAATTTCGTAGGGTTGTACATGTATAAGCGTTGATCGCACTTCATACAAGATGTATTTCGGTCAACCCTATAAATTTACAGAAAGAAGCATTCAATTCTTAAATAAAATAATCCTTGAACTATTGGCTAAGGCCGAAACACGAACAGATATGCCAGTGACAAAAAGTACGTACATCTAGCAGGAGAATTTGATTTCAGCTTTAAAGTGGGACTAAGTTCATAATTTAATAAAACATTTTTTTAAAGTTTTAAAACTATTCACTGGCTATATAGTTCTTAATTTGAACAAGAAATATAGGAAAGAGTCTTAATGGGCTATTCCTTCATTCTAGAAAAATTGCATCCAGGAAACTTACTTTCTATTTTGAAATGATACCAAAATCTACGTTTTATCATACATAATTCTATATAGTTTTTGGACTATTCAAAGCCTTCTGTACAATCGGCTATGAAAGGCAACTACATGTAAAATGTAAATAATTCATACTTGCAAACAAACGGACTTATTTATAACAAAACAATTCCGCAAAACAAACATGACAGGCACAAACCAACGACAACCACTGAACTACCCGTGTTATATACCCCCCCCCTCCCATTGCCAATCATTCCGCCGAGGAATATTTCTCTTCACATTTCCACTCACTTTAGTTCAGATGAAATATCCCCTTCGTTATACCTAAAAACACAATTAAGGGTGTACTTAGGTGATCTAAGATAAAATTAAATAAATCAAGAATTCAAAATTGATACTTTAAGCTGGAAGAGTATTGGAAAAGGATCAAACTAAGCTAAAAATATTGATAGGTCATGGAGCTTCTTTTCGACATATTTGATTTATAAAATATGGCGGGAAAAGGCTGACTCGGACTTTTACCTAAATTTTGCATTGGTATTATTTGGGTCTCAAATCAAAAGAAAGAAAATCGAGAATCTGCTTAAATTTCGTTAAATGACATTTTATGAATTATTAAGTCTTATGTTAAAAGATAAATAGGTGTTATGGGGCAAAATATTTTACATTGTATCGTATGAAAAACACCGAGGAGTCCGAACATTTGACATTTATTCCAAAACCTCACCTAAGTACATACTTAACAACATAAATATGTTTTCCTTAGGTTTCTATTTGTTATAGAAGTACCATCAACGTTCTTTTCCGAGTGAATGTTTTCATGTGCACTACTTGAAACAAAAACTAGAAAGTCAAACAGTCTTTCGTCTCAAACTGTTGACCAGATCATATTTCTTAATAAGAAACGGTGAACCCTACGCAACTGATTAGACATTTGAACGGTGGTTATACACGGATCAACACTTTCATGGATTAATAATTAACTCTTCACGAGTGTAAAACTTACCGTTGTTCGTTAATCAAGACTTCTATATAAACGTGATTGGTATGAGATGTATAATTTAATTACTTTGTGTAAAAAAAACACAGAAAAAAGTAAGACTGAGCGACACGAAAAACACAAATAATTTGAAGTTCAGTACTTTTGTTTACAAATTAATGGACAAGTCGTTATATAAAAAATACCGACTCCTCAGTAACAGATGATAAAAATGTAGTCTTCTTTGTCGGACTTTGTATGCAAATAATTTTAATTTTATTGGAATTTTGTTCATTCATATTATTGTAATATATGTCTTTGGGTTCATGAACACGTAAACAAACAATAACTGATATTATGATAGGTTATTTGTAGAAACAGCGGTCGATAATAATTCATTGTTTAATTGACACAAAAAAACATAAGAGCAATTAAGCTATCATGCGGTTTGTAATAAATTTGTCTTAATATGTTTATGAAAGGTAATAACAAAAACACTGCATTCCACCTAAAGTCTCAACTTTTCAATAGACGTTTAAGATTCATCCGAGTACTCGAGTATCATGACAGAGTATCCGAGTATTAAAATTCAGATATTTTGACATCCCTATAATTTGTTTGTCAATTTACATTAACACATTTTTGTCTATACATGTTCATCATTCTGTCTATGTGTCTACAAGTTTGTCTTTATTTTCACCAGTCCTTTGTAATAGTCTGACTACATTCTCAACAGTCTGGATATGTTTCCGCAAGTCTGTCTTTGTTCACTAGTTCGTCTACATTTGCATGCCCCATCGGTCTGTCTATGTGTCCACTAGTCTGTCTTCATGCCCAACAGTCTGTCGACATGGCAATATCGGTCTATATATCTAACAAGCTGTGTCTTCATGTCCAACAGTCTGTCGAATCGACTGTCAGTTGATCTATATGTCTACCGAGCTGTGTCTACATGTCCAACAGTCCGTCGACATTACTATCAGTCGGTTTATATGTCTACCAAGCTGTGTCTACATGTCCAACAGTCTGTCGACATGGATATCAGTCGGTCTATATGTCTAACAAGCTGTGTCTTCAGGTCCAACAGTCTGTCGACACGGCTATCAGTCGATCTATTTGTTTACCAAGCTGTGTGACTGTCTACATGTCCATCAGTCTGTCAACATGTTCACAAGTCTGTCTACATGCTTAAACGTTTGTAATTGCATTTTGTTGTGTTGATTTGTCTGATCGTCCAACTCATCAATTTGCTAACAGCTTCATGCATTCTTTTGAACTGAAAATTCACTGTGTGTATTCTCCATACCAATACCCTTCACCACACCACCCTTTGTTTGCACCGAACTCCAAACCCAGGGAAAATCCTCTTTTACTTTCTTTTAATTAGCATGATTTTTCACACTGAAATGTATGCAACGCTTTTCTTGGTGGGTATTTTTCGGGTACTGCAAGATGCACAACTAATTTGTTCTCAATTTGTAATTTATAATTTTATGAAATATATAATTTTTGTTTTCACATCGTAGGTGCCCGTAAGTGACAAAGTCAGTCTTCGTGCTCATTTATGTTTGTGCACCCGATCTTTAACTTTGTGTTGTGAAACACGGGTCTGAAAATTGCAAATTTAGGGCCAGCTACAGCCCGACTCCGGGTGTGGGATTTTCTCCTTGTGTTGAAGACTCATTGGTGACCTTGGGCTGTTTTCTGCTCTTTATTGGATGGTTGTCTCTTTGACACATTCCCCATTTCCGTTCTCAATTATGTTTTTTTCAAGATGGAAAAAAGGCATAAGGTAGCAATACACAGTTAGGAGTTAAGTTTCGCATTTTGGCCCCTATGGATTTTTCAAATAGGAAAGTTATTGTGTAATAAAATTCATTTTTAGACAGATGAGTGCTAATTTAGCCGTCAAAGATGGTTTATAAGTGCATCAAGATGATTTTAATATTACATGTTTTATGGGCTGTTTTCTGTTTGACAATCCGTATTTTCATAGCTAGACCGGCCATCGGTCCAGAAATTAATGTACTGTTTACCAACACTCTTTTTCTACACGAAGTTTTTGACGCAATTTTACAAACAAGAGTGCACACACTGAAATGTCTCGCCTTCTTTACTAATCATTGATATTATGTTGATAGTCCTAAGTATAAAGCGTTATTACAACTGTCACATAAACTTAACATTAAACAAGATAGTTAAACAAAGACCAATGAACCATGAAAATGAGGTCAAGGTCAGATGAACCATGCCAGGCAGACATGTACAGCTAACAATGCTTCCATACAACAAATATAGTTGACCTATTACTTATAGTTTAAGAAAAATAGACCAAAACACAAAAACTTAACACTGTCCAATGAACCGTGCAATTGAGGTCATGGTCAAATAAAACCTGCGGGACTGACATATAGATCATAATATATTTCCATACACCAAATATAGTTGACCTTTGGCATATAATATTAGATAAAAAGATAAAAACTTAAAAACTTAACTTTGACCACTGAACCATGAAAATGAGGTCAAGGTCAGATGACATCTGCCCGCTAGACATGTACACCTTCCAATCATTCCATACAACAAATATAGTAGACCTATTGCATAAAGTATGAGAAAAACAGACCAAAACACAAAAACATAACTATAACCACTGAACCATGAAAATGAGGTCAAGGTCAGATGACACCTGCCAGTTGGACATGTACACCTTCCAGTCCTTCCATACACCAAATATACTAGCCCTATTGCTTATAGTATCTGAGATATGGACTTGACCACCAAAACTTAACCTTGTTCACTGATCCATGAAATGAGGTCGAGCTCAAGTGAAAACTGTCTGACGGGCATGAGGACCTTGCAAGGTACGCACATACCAAATATAGTTATCCTATTACTTATAATAAGAGAGAACTCAACGTTACAAAAATTCTGAACTTTTTTTTCACTGAACCATGAAAATGAGGTCAAGGACATTGGACATGTGACTGACGGAAACTTCGTAACATGAGGCATCTATATACAAAATATGAAGCATCCAGGTCTTCCACCTTCTAAAATATATAGCTTTTAAGAAGTGAGCTAACACCGCCGCCGCCGCCGTAGCCGCCGCCGGATCACTATCCCTATGTCGAGCTTTCTGCAACAAAAGTTGCAGGCTCGACAAAAATGAGATGAAAGACATATGATTTTCATTGGATTTGCTGAATGATATATGTACACAGTTACAGAAAAGGTATTACTTCAAGCGATTGAAATTCTACTTTTAGCCAAATTTTGGGGAAATATGTGACATCTCCCCCCCCCCCCCCCTTTTTTGCAATATTTTATAACAAATAAATGCAGATTGTTGCCATGGATACGCCAAAAAGAAATTATATTTTACCATTTTATATACTGGATATAAAATCTATGGGAGATTCTGATACAAACATATGCCCATATATGACAAACAGTAAGCTTGATATTGCAAAAAAGCTTGGTAAAATTCATAAGGGCAAATTTTAGTATGTTTTCCTAACTGTTAATTGCTACCTAACTTTATATAAATGCAAACAAAAAACAATATCCCAATTTCTAATTACGTTGGTTTTCTGTCTCTGCACAGGTTTTTCATCGTTGTATCACCAGACGATTACAAACTATTGTCGGATTTTAATGTTTTAGAACTCATAGAACATTCCGACCGTGCACCGTTGTTTTTTGAACTCGTTTTAGCAGATGCATGCCCAAAAACGTATACCGTAAGACTCAAAATATTTTAATATGGGACTATAGTAAAACAAACGATTTTGTTGAAAGGATACAACAACAAACAGAAAGTTTAACATCATTAGTGAGTAATATTTCGAACGATGATATGAATATTGCAGTTAGTGATGTTTCAAACATTTTCTATAACAATGCTTTAAAAGTTTTTGGTCGTTCGATTCTTATACGAGATAAAACAAATACAGATAGACCGTATAATGAATGGTTTGATGTAAAATACAGATAGACCGGATAATGAATGGTTTGATGTAAAATACAGATGGACCGGATAATGAATGGTTTGATGTAAAATACAGATAGACCGGATAATGAATGGTTTGATGTAAAGTGTGCATATGCCCGTGATCAGTTCCATCGTGCTCGCAACTTCTTCTTTAGACACCCCATAGAGACTAATAGACAATTGTATGGAACTGAAAGGAATAATTATAATAAGGTGAAACGAACGGCAAAGTTCAATTGCAAGCGGCGAAAAGGCGAAATTTGAGTAACGTGGCGAAAACAGACCCTAGGAAATTCTGGACCGAGGTTCGTAAATATTAAAAAAACACTGGTTGCAAAATAGACAATGCATTAATGTTAAAACACTTTGAATCTATCCTTGAAGATAACCCACCAGATTTATGTGACGAAGTTTTAAACCTTATGAACAATTCTTTTTTTTTTTTAATTTGAATATAAATGACCTAGACATTGAAATATCTGAGGTTGAAATTAAAGCTGCAATACATAAAATGAAGTCAAGAAAAAGTGCGGGAAATGATGGCATAATTAGCGAAATGTTATCTTGTTGTCCGATCTTATTTGCACCAATTCTGAAAATTTTGATTAACTTTATTTTTTCATCTCGAATATATCCTGATCACCGGACAGAATGTTTAGTCATAGCGGTTCCTAAAACTGGTGATTTATCAGATCCGAACAACTATAGGGAACTAATTGTGCCCCTTTAATAGCAGACTTGTTTTTGTACTGTTACGATCACAGTGTATGACTAAACTCAGTAAAGACCGGTCGAAATTGCATTTAATTGATCAATTCAACAACACTTACCGTTATCTTGATGATATTTTTTCGTTAAATAATCAAGAATTTTCTCAATATTCCGCTGAAATTTACCCCAAGGAACTTACATTAAATAAATCAAATTTATTCGGTAATGACTGTCCTTTCCTGGATTTAAATATTTCGGTTTTGAATGGGAAACTCCACACTAAAATTTACGACAAAAGAGACGATTTTTCGTTCCCTATTGTTAATTTTCCATTTTTAGATGGTGATGTTCCTTTGGCACCATCTTACGGTGTTTATATTTCACAACTTGTTCGCTATGCCCGTGTCTGTTGTGACGTTTTTGATTTTAACGAACGCAACCTACTAGTATGTATTACTGGTAAATTATTAAACCAGGGATATCGTTACCATAAATTACTTAAAACCTTTACTAAATTTTTCCATAGATATAAAGATTTGGTTTTGAAGTTTGGTTGTACCTGTAAAAAACTTATTTCAAACGGTATATCACATCCTCATTTTTACGGAAATGTTGTTAACCTTCCCAGGAAATTTAGAAATGATCCATGTAAACTTGTCGCTCCTTTAAATAAACTTATTCTAAAAGGTTACCTATTTAACACTGTAATAAGATCATTGAATATTGTTTTTATTGGTATAAATATTGATTTTGTTATCAGTAAATTAAAAGCTAACTAAATATTACTAGTATGTTATATACATATACATATTTATGGATCTACAATCTGTCGATATCTGTAACTTGGCATTGCACAAGGTCATGTTTTCTTTGGCTGTTTGTGACGTCTTTACACTAAATCCATTGGATGTTGGATGTGTACGGATTGATAGTTTAGTCTTAGATGCATGTGATTTTTTTATTAGTTGTTAGTGGCTTTGAACTAGCTGTCAGACAACTGCGAGTACTCTCAGATCTGTTCATTGCGTCTTTTTGTGTCGGGATGTATAAGTACCCGGCCACGTCTACTTGTATTTTTGTCCATCTGATGAGTTAAAGCCTTTTTCAACTGTTTTTTTTTTTTATAGTTCGTTCATATGTTGTACTGTTATAACACTGTCCCAGGTTAGGGGGAGGGTTGGGATCCCGCTAACATGTTTAACCCCGCCACATTATTTATGTATGTGCCTGTCCCAAGTCAGGAGCCTGTTATTCAGTGGTTGTCGTTTGTTTATGTGTTACATATTTGTTTTTCGTTCATTTTTTTACATAAATAAGGCCGTTAGTTTTCTCGTTTGAATTGTTTTACATTGTCTTATCGGGGCCTATTACAGCTGACTATGCAGTATGGGCTTTGCTCATTGTTGAAGGCCGTACGGTGACCTATAGTTGTTAATGTCTGTGTCATTTTGGTCTTTTGTGGATAGTTGTCTCATTGGCAATCATACCACATCTTCTTCATTATATATAGACCAATAGTTTTAGTTAGTGTTTTATCCAAACGATACACTTCTATTTTAACCAATCGTTTATTGTCGTGGTCAGAGGAAGAAGAAAAACTCATCAACAATCAATTTGGCTTCAGACCCGGACGATCTACTATAGATGCAATATTTGTATTACATTGAATTATTACTAATACTCTTCAACAAAAGCAAAATATGTACTGTTCATTCGTAGATTTCCGTAAAGCGTTTGACAAGCTGGACCGAAGAATACTTATGTATAAACTCCTTAAAAGTGGAATTAGCTCCAAATTTGTTACTATTGTGAAATCTGTCTATTCTTTTGTTAAAATGTGTGTTAGATCAGGTGGTATTTTATCCAAATCGTTCGAAAATTTAATGGGGGTAAAGAAAGGGGCAGTTATGGCAGCAGTCCCTTTGCGCCAATAACTGTTTTTCAATGGTATCATTTGCGCCAAATTTTGTTTTCCAAATGTATCAATTGCGCCAATATTCGGAGTTCATTTGCACCAATTTACCTGTACACATCATGCACATATCTATCATAAATATATATTTATTCTTATTTTTGGCTTAAAAAGTATCATATGTTCGGAGATATTTCACCATGTAGATTCATGAGCATCTGGAGAGAAATGACTTAAAATGCATTAGACAGTCCATATACAGAGGGAGAAGAAAACTTATTGCTTTGCTGAATATTAAATACAAGATATGCCAAAAGAGACGAACATAGAAGCATTTGCTGATTATGTTTTAGTCACATATGTTGATGACACCATGCGTATGGGCTGAAACTACATGTATCTACCGCAAAACGTATCAGTAATGGAGCAGAAGCATTCCACAAGAATTACATTGAACTGTTTTATGCATTTCATCCTTCTATTTTTTTTATTTTTTTTTGGACAATAAAGTGAAGTTACAAGCTACTAACTACATACAATAATTTGGGAAGTATACCCAAGCAGCAACAGTAAAAAGAATATATGTTTCAGAAAAGGAAACATTTGCCGTGTAAACTACCGGTTTTAAGTCAGAATAAAGGTGGTGGGAAGTCATTTTTCTTCTAATTGGCGCAATCGTATGTTTTATTTTTGGCGCAAATGATACCATGTAATTTTAAAGCAGGTGGCGCAAACGTAGCATTGGAAGAAAAAAGTTGTGGCGCAAAAGGACGCATTTTTGGCGCAAACGGATTTCTCCCAAACAAGGGTAACCCTTGTCGCCTCTTTTATTTTTATTCTTCGTCATTGACTTGATTGAGGACATTCATATTGATATGCGGGATGATACCGTTAATGTGAATAATATTATACAATTACTGTCTTTTGATGAGATATTCACTGAGGCCGACGGCCGAAGTGAATATCAGTTTTTCAAAAGTCAATTAAACCCCATATTTATCGAATCAAAAGACAGTAATTGTTTTATTCCATATTCAGAGAAGAAAATGTATTTAATCACAAACATATACCAAAACAAATTTGACATGAAACATTTTACCATAACGTTGCATGAAAAAGCGCGTGACGTTTAGCGCGGTGAATAACACTTTCCCAGGTGAATATGCTTTTTTATTCAAAATCCAATTCGTATTTCATCCGTAAAAAGAATAAGATATATAAGATTATTCCATATTAGTATTATTTTAGTAGGTTTCTCTATACGAATTGGATTTTGAATAACGTTCGGACGTGACTGCGAACTTGATACATCCCGCACAGCCAAACGGACGCCCTACTTCAGCAAGCGTTTTACTGCCGGTCGGGAGAAGACCAAGTGACCATATTTCTATACCCCAGTCACCCTTGGGGTTTTGTCTTGTTTTATGTATCAACCAATTTGAACAGAATGAAATAATAAGGCACATACTCTCTAAGTGTGAACTATCCAAAGAAGGCAAAATATGTATTTAGTGGGTAAATAAATATAAGAAGGCGTAGATAAATCCCGTTCTAGATACAGCAAGCGAAAGCGAACAAATTTTACATATACTTTTGACGACAGATAAGTTTGTCGAGGTGTATTTCTTTTACCTATATTATTCTAGAGTCTCGTTTAAATTCTTTGATTAAACACATCAACAGTAATAAAAATACCAAGAAAATATCAAAATTTAAATAGACGTCCGAAAAATACATTTTCATTTGAAGGAATTTCAAATATGGTACAATATTTGAAAAAAATATGCTAGTATGCATGGTTTACCACAAACAGTACCTCCTAATAGACATGAATCTGAACCTCAGATTGTGTTATCTTCTTGTGAATCAAAACAGTCAGGTTTTGACACATATGTATCAGCATTCCAGACAAATGGAACTGGATGTAGACATAAAAAGATGTGTTATGAGTGACAATGCAAAAACTCTCCATCCAAGTCATAAATTAGAAAAGTAAACCCTCATAGGTCAAAGTACGGTCTTCAACACGGAGCCTTTATAAACTAGATCTGTCCACTTAACATAATGGACAAATGTC
Organism: Mytilus edulis; assembly: GCF_963676685.1. NCBI lineage: Eukaryota > Metazoa > Mollusca > Bivalvia > Mytilida > Mytilidae > Mytilus > Mytilus edulis. The sequence continues at coordinate 56,732,992 of NC_092347.1, forward strand.
TGGTCGCCTTGTTGTCCGCACATAATATTTGCATCTATGTATGCTGATGTGTGTCGTAGCTGGGACTCTTAGATTAGTATAGTCCCAGGTCGTAGTTATAGGCCTTCAACAATGAGACAAAACATACCGTATCGTCGGCTATAAAAGACCCGATATGAAAAATATGAAACAATTAAGTTTATTACATCCGATTCCATTGAGTGTGTAGGCAAAGGTAATATCTTTGGTTAGCTAAGGTAGAATACCATCCTTTCGATGTAGCCTAGTCTTACAGACAGATAGATTGATTATCTGTCTGATGAGTCTACTTTTTAAGGAGGGTAGTTTACATGACCTTAATAATGACTTCACGGTTCAGCTAGCAATAGTCCCAATCTAATTAAAAACCGATCTCTCATCGCTCCTGTTTCTGATATGTCGCATGGGAGATCTAACGAAACCCGCTTTGAGGTCACATGTGAGTGACCTCGTAGGTGTGTCTTTTTCGACCAATGAAATTGAGTCTTCCACGATCTTGGAAGTTTAACGTAAGGCAAAGGGATGTAACTCATTTTATTTACGACGAAGTCGTCAGTCATAATAATTCATAAACTTTTTTCATTGGCTTATTAATAGGTCGTCAACTCATTTGCATATCTTTATAAATTCATGACTTTTAGTTCACTCACATGTGACCTCAAAGCCGGTTTCGTTAGATCTCCCACGCGACATATCAGAAACAAGAGCGATGAGAGATCGGTTTTTAATTAGATTGCAATAGTCCGAGATTACTCTGACGTCCAACGGCTGTTTTGCCAGACAAGCTGGGGCCGTGGGACTTGTCTGGCAAAACAGCCGTTGGACGTCAGAGTAATCTCGGACTAAGCTAGCAAGCAAGCTAACTAAAGATATTACCTTTGCCTTCACACTAAAAAAAATAGGCTGTAAAAAAACGCCCTACTGACAAAATATATTCCACTCCTTTAGATTAAATGTTCAAAACACTGACCTTCCACAACAAATTCCCACAATGAGCTCCTTTAGTCTATATTTCATTTCAAATTTTATTGTCAATTTGATTTTGAATGGCCCAACTGTTTTAACTGGCAATATGAATTGATTCAATATGAACCTGAGAAAGATCGAATAAGAGTAAAAATTAGTCAAGTTGATTCTTAATATCAAATAAATACAAACAAACACCACGCGTGAAATTATAAATCATAAACAGAAAACTCAGATGACCATGTCTTAAAAACAAACGAGTGAAACAAAAAATAACACAGAAATTTGAAAATTGAGCAACACGAACCCCAAGAAAAACAGATAGTGCCCTGGAAGAATCAGGAGTTCACACTTCAGTGCTTTTTTTTTAATTACATTTAAGATAACACCGAAAAATAAATGAAATCGCTACCAAAATAAAAAGAATTCTTTTATATTTGAAATCCAACAAATGAAAGTGTTCTGTTATTGTAAGAGAAAAAACATCGGTATATATATGACTGACTATCTTGCTTTGACTGTGCTAACTGTACGATATTAGAAAAATAAACCCAAATCTTTGATCATACTAAACGTTTGGTAGATTTTGTCAAGCTAAAACAAATACTGACGATCAAACTGTGATACTGTATCTCATGTAGCAGAATTCTTCCGAAAATCACCATCAATAAAATCGTTTAACAGTGTACGCCAGAGAACGATGAAACTACTTAGCAATGGAGAGACTAGAAACCAATGTTATCTGTTTTGTTTAAACATATTCTATGGTATCAGAAAGTACCATTATTTCATCGACCCTCATGATAAATCAGGAATTAATTTTGCAAAAAACAAATGCACAAGTTAAAACAGAAATACACTCTGCATCGTACTTTATAATAATTCGATATGTTGGCTCGTCCTGTAGTTATTTCTGGAGCTGGAATTGCACGTGTTAGGTACGAACATTTATATTTAAAAATTCGTCCATATGCTAGGAAGGAATATCAGGTTTCATTTTGTAAAGCACCAGGAGAAGAGTAAACTAGTAAATTGCAGCAAACTTAAATCGACGTTTAAGTGTAATGATTCCAACGTTACGTTGTTAGAACACATTTTCATGTGTAACCCAAAAATTTAAGTTCTCAACTAGTTTTTCACCGATTGTTTTCAAATTTTTTACATTGAGTTGGCATTAGTACTTTCTGTTTAATTAATAAAAATTCTGATAATTTATAATTTTTGCCATAAGGGTCGTTTTTGCTTGTCGGGCGTCATATGTTTTTTGCAATAAAGTATTCATTCAAACAGTTTTCATAGGGGTTCTTTATAAGCCAAGGAAAATTTTAATATGTATCGCCAAAACAATTCAGGTTGTAATTTTACTTTTTTATTCTGACAACAGGCTAGTATAACTAGTAGCCTAGGGATGGCAACGAGTACTCGAAAGGCCGAGTACTCGGATACTCGTTTGCTGTTATACATCTTGAGATATTTCTCTTCACATTTCCACTCACTTTAGTTCCAATGAAATATCCCCTTCGTTATACTAAAACAATTAAGGATGAACTTAGGTGATCTAAGGTAAAATTAAATAAATCAAGAAATCAAAATTGATACTTTAAGCTGGAAGAGTATTGGAAAAGGATCAAACTAAGCTAAAAAAATATTGATAGGTCATGGAGCTCCTTTTCGAGATATTTGATTTATAAAATATGGCGGGAAAAGGCTGACTCGGACTTTTACCTTAATTTTGCATTGGTATTATTTGGGTCTCAAATCAAAAGAAAGAAAATAAGAATCTGCTTAAATTTTGTAAAATGACCTTTTATGAATTATAAAGTCTTATGTTAAAAGATAAATAGGTGTTATGGGGCAAAATATTTTTACATTGTATCGTATAAAAAACACCGAGGAGTCCGAACATTTGACACTTATTCCAAATCCTCACCTAAGAACATCCTTAACAGCATAAATATGTTTTCCTTAGGTTAACTTACTATTTGTTATAGTAGTACCATCAACGTCCTTTTCTTCCGAGGGAATGTTTTCATGTGCACTACTTGAAACAAAAAATAGACAGTCAAACAGTCTTTCGTCTCAAACTGTTGACCGATTAGAGACATTTGAACGGTGGTTATACACGGATCAACACTTTCATGGATTAATAATTAACTCATCACGAGTGTAAAACTTACCTTTGTTCGTTAATCAAGACTTCTATATAAACGTGATTGGTATGAGATGTATAATTTAGGGACGACATCAAAAGATCGATGTAGGATAAAAAAACATAAATCAAATAGTTTGGGGGTGGAGGGGGGTCAACATTGCTGCAAGTTTTGTTAATCTAAAATCGGTTTTACATATATCCCTATTGGTCAATCAATTTTTCCCAAATTAAGTTAAGAGGGGGGGGGTGTGGGGGTCAGTGAAAAAACTATGTGAATTAATTTTTTTTATCCTTCATTGAACTTTTGATGTTGTCCCTTAACTACTCTGTGTTTGAAACTTAACTAAAGATAGGCGAAATCAACTTTCAAACCCAAAAGTCGAAAATAAACTGACAATGTCATGGATAAAAAAAAAGCCGGAAATTAAAACAAACGTCAGTGCAAAAAATTCGAGGCAAAAAAAACACAGAAAAAAGTAAGACTAAGTGACACGAAAAAGCACAAATAATTTGAAGTCCAATACTGTTGGACAAGTCGTAATATAAAAAAGTACCAACTACTTAGGAATAGATAATACAAACGTAGGTTTTTTTGTTAGACTTTCTATACATATATATATTTTTAATTTTATTGGAATTTTGTTCATTCATATAATTTTATCATATATGTCTCTGGGTTCATGAACACGACGTAAACAAACAATAATTGCTATTATGATAGGTTATTTTCAAACTCATAAATCTAAAACAAACTGACAACGCCATGGCTAAAAATGAAAAAGACAAACAGAAAAACAGAAGTACACACGACACAACATAGAAAACTAAAGAATAAACAACACGAACCCCACCAAAAACTAGGGGTGATCTCAGGTGCTCCGGAAGGGTAAGCAGATCCTGCTCCACATGTGGCACCCGTCGTGTTGCTTATGTGATTACAAATCCGGTAAATAGTCTAATTCGGTAGGTCATATTCATGAAAGGGAAGGGGATTGTAGTTACGACGTAAGGAACATATCCGATATCATTTGTGAAACGGTTATTCCATAACGGTCAACCAACTCGTGATGGCGTTCGTAAAATTTACGAAAGGATGATTTCAACTTCACCATTTGGAACTCTTGGTTTAATAGCTTCCTTGTGAGCAGCAAACCTCTATCAAGAAAATCATGATAGGAAATGCAAGCACGGGAATATCGTATCAATTGGGAGATATATACCCCGTATGCAGGTGCTGCTGGAATGTTGCTACTTAGAAATGGAAAGTTCACAATTGGAAAGCTGAAATCATCTCTTTTGTCGTAAAGTTTTGTTTTCAACCGACATTTAAAATTGATTTATATTGTGAATACCAGGGAAAATGGTCTTTATGTATTTAAAAAAAAAAGTTCTAAAATTCCTTCAGTTACGAGACATTCAGATTTGAAACCTCATAGTTGACAAAATTGATGACGTCAGTATAGCGATTGGACGATATAAAAGGACAGACAGAATCAAATTAAAATGCATGAACTTCAAACTTTATATGTGGAAAAAACGGTGATGTGTGTTCCCCGGTTGATGATGCAAGCACAGGAAGTGTCAAAATAGGGCTCTGTGTTATATTTGTAAAAATGTCAGTATAGTTTTTTGTAAATTGACATATTTGGTATGTTAAAAGTTCACATGTAACAATACAATTTCTGTAATGAAAGCTGAAACTATATTTCTTATCATTTTCTGTAATAGTCACCGAATTATTTCACTATTGGAATAACCGGGCTTGGCTGAAGTGTGCTTCATACGAATACAAGAACAAATCCACTGAAAGGCGGTGTACAAATTGTACCAATGTTAACTTTGTTCAAACACAGGCCCCAAAATCAATAATATGCTGTCAATAAGAAATCAAGTATTTTCCTAGTACAATTTTGTTGGAATTTATAGTTTATAATTATTTTATATGCTCAAAGAGTCAAAACGGTTATCGAAGCACGTTTTCGAACTTAGGAAGTCTCCTCCTTGAATATACTACAATTTAGTTTACAAGTAAAATATATATGCACTAATGTTGTACAAAAGATAATTTCAAGGAGATAGATTTAAAGCAAAACAAGAAAAAGAAGCACACAGGAGAAACAGCTACAAAAATAGACGAAAAAACGTGAGTGAAGTATATGGATACTGTCACGGAGTATGATATTTTAATGTATACAGCATAGAATAGTAATGTTCAATAAAGTATCTTAGACCCTTTGATAAATATAATTATAGACATTTTTTTTAAATGTTGCAGTTTTCTTCATGACTAAGGTCCGGTGGTACTTCATTTGGGTCACCTAAGCAAGATTATCAGTTATTCTTTCAAGATTTCGTATATTCATTTTAAAGTTGAACTTTCACAATAAATCTGGCCAAGTGTTTCTATATATATTTGTATATATTTTCAAAATGTTGGTTCCTTTTTGCATGAGAAGAAAGAGTTGCTTCTAAGTGTTTTGGCATATCGTTGAGAATAGTGTACACAATTTCATCATGATTGAAAATGGTCATAATCGCCATAAGTTTCAAAATGCGTACAACTTACAACTTTCTTACATTGTCTGAATTTTTATTCAAAGATTTTTTAAGATGTCAATATTGTAACCAACCATTTTGTTTGAATTACACCAAAAATAATGGCACAGTCATGCAGGAACCTAATGTTCAGTGGTTGTCGCTTGTTGATGAGGTTCATAAGTGTTTCTATGTGGTTCTATGAATAATGGACGTACTTCATCGCGGTCTTTTTTATATAGATTAGACCGTTGGTTTTCCTAGCTGTTTGAATGAGATTACGCTAGTCATTATTGGGACCCTGTTATAGCTTGCTGCCGGTTTGGTGTGAGCCAAGGCTGCTTGTTGAAGGCCGTACTTTGACCTATAATGGTTTAAATTTACAAATTGTGACTTGAATAGAGAGTTATCTCATTGGCACGCATACCACTTCTTAAGATTACCAGTTGCCTTAGTTACAGGGTCATGAGACGAAAATAAAGGGAAAATAGGTATAAAAGTCAGGAGCCTCTGGCCTTTGTTAGTCTTGTATGATTTTTAATTTTAGTTTCTTGTGTATAATTCGGAGTTTAGTATGACGTCCATTATCACTAAACTAGTATACATATTTTTTAAGGTACCAGCTGAAGACGCCTACGGGTGTGGGAGTTTCTCGCTACATTGAAGACCCATTGGTGGACTTCGGCTGTTGTCTGCTCTATGGTCGGGTTGTTGTCGCTTTGACACATTCCCAATGTCCTTTCTCACTTTTATAATAGACAAACGGAAAAGTTGGAACATACAATCATTTAATAGAGTAGTCCGATGTCGATAATCTGCATCTTTTCTGCCTACTTGGCCCTGATACATGTATACATTTTCTGTTGATAATCAATTTCAGATTATAATTATAAACTATTATGATTGCCAGTGAGACAACTCTCCAAAAGAGACCAAAAAATGACACAAAAATTAACAACTATAGGTCATCGTAAGCATGTCTTACTATGGCATAACATTTTTTTTTTTACAGTGGCAGTGACAATATACAGCTACATCCAGTTTGATGAATCGATGTTACCACTGTGCTACCATCTTGTTGTTCTATTTCACATTTCTTTCCTCCTTTCCAACAGCCAAGAGAGAACTGAGGAATGTTGAAAATTAGTTTACGAATTGTCATGATCGATTTAAAACTGTCTGAACATCGGAAGATAATGTTTATTCTTTACAGGTGAATCTGGTCACCATAAATCCTTCGAAAATGCTGACAAATACAAACTTTGAATATCGATCACGAATTCTTTGACAATTACAAAAATATATGCCTCTTTTACGTTACATCATACTAATAAAATTACCAGATTTGTGTAATTATATTTATATAAAACGTATTGTTCATTTGTAATGTCATATTTTTCGATATAATACAATTTATTTTACCCCAAATCAGACAACTTTAAACTGATCATATTAATATCTTTCATCCAGCTTTAAATTTTAAAGGGTACCAAAAGAAAGAAGAAAGATTAAAGTTCCATATCAACCTAAATGTCGAACTATTTTTTTTTATGGTTTTACTTCTTTCAAATAAATTCATGAATCGATTGCAAAAACCCTGATTTCAAAATTCTGTGTATGTAAAATGACGAGAATTTCATTATTACATAATTATTACATACTACTTTGCACAAGGTCGTGTTTTTCCTCTGACTGTTTACGACGTGTTAACACTAAATTCATTGAAATGCTGGATGTGTACTGATTGATAATTTAGTCTTCTAGATGCATGATGATTTTTTTATTAGTTGTTAGTGGTTTTGATCTAGCTGTCATTAACTTCGAGTATTCTCAGATCAGTAATTAGTGTCTTTTTGTTGTTGGGATATAAAGTACCCGGCCCCGTCTACTCTGTGTTTTTGTTAGACATGTTTAACACCGCTACATTCTGCATGAATGTGCCTGTCCCAAGTCAGGAGCATGTAATTCAGTGGTTGTCAATTGTTGAAGTGTTACATATTTGTTTTTCGTTCTTTTTTTGTATGTAAATTAGGCCGTTAGGTTTCTCGTTTGAATTGTTTTACATTTGTCATTTCGGGGCCTTTTATAGCTGACTATGCGGTATGGGCTTTGCTTATTGTTGAAGGCCATACGGTAACCTATAGTTGTTCATGACTATGTCATTTGGTTAAGCCTCGGTCACACCTTACCGGATAGCACGAACGGACGCCTAACGGATGAAAATAAAAGTTGTCCGTTGACAAAATTGTTATCCGTTGGGAGTCCGTTGATGTACTGACCGAATAAATAATAATCTTTATTTGTCATATAAGTAACATTATACTTGTGACATAAACAAAAGTAACAACAACAATAAAATAACTGAGTTGAACACACACATATCTATATATATACAAGTAAAACTAACTAAGAGTCCCCTGTCCTCAGCTCTAACGACTGTTTTATAAAGGAACCTGTTTTTTTCACTTGGTTTATATTAGAAGGATTTAGTAGTACTACTAGTTTTTCAGTATCAGATAGATTTGGAAACATAGGATTATATATTGCCATGTCATTAAAAAGTTTTATACGTAAAACATTATTAATTTGACAGTGGAGGAGAAAGTGATTTTCATCTTCTAAGGTTTTACAAGTTGGACATGTTCTATTGTCTCGAGGTATTTTTAGATATCTGCCCTTCTCAATGAGCAAATTATGGTCACTAATTCTAATTTTTGTAAATAAACGTCTAGTTTCAAAATTGTGATATTTTAGATAAAATTCTTGGTCTTGTTTGACTTTAATATTTTTGTAAAGAAAAAGTTTGTTATTTTCGTTCAAACTATTAATTTTATTTTCCAGTAGTTCTGAATAAAATTTACTTGTAATATTCTTAATCCAAGTCTTTAGTTTGTTAACTTGTTCCATATTTTGACAGGACATTACTTTTTGTATATCAATATTCATTTCTTGTGTTGAATCTTTTATAAAAGTGGACCAAGTATAAACTCCTTGTGAATCAAGGTGTTTACTTAATGTATAACTTTCTTTTAGCAATGGGTTTATGTTTTCAGTATTTAATCTAGCCCAATAAAGAATTACTTGTGTTTTTATATATTTTTCTATTGGTTGTCTACCAAATTCAGCTTTAACACCTAAATTAGCAGATGTTTTTTTAGTACCTAAAATATATTTACAGAAATTAACATGAACCTTTTCGAAGGGAGTCTTGTCCAAATATTGGAAATTATCTATATCTTTGTTTTGGGATTTTAATCTACCTTTTGCTCTATAATAAGATTGATATGTATCCATGTATGATATTTCAGTATTATATGTTAAAATTGGTTTTATAAGAGAATCAAAAAGATTACAGGATACATTAACAGGAAAATTTCCCAAAAAGGCTGCCTGTGTTTTTAATGAAAACAGAGCTTTGAGTTTCCTAGCTTTTTTGGCTAAATCTGTTAAACTTGCATTTAGATTTCTATAATAAAAACGACGTGTAACGAATGCCTAACAGACACACACCGGATATGCAACGTACGAGAAACGGAAACGTATCGGACAGAAAGGATGTCGAACGTACACCCAACGGACGAGTACCGCATAAAACGGACACCTGACGGAAGCGTACCGGATAAAACGGAAGAACAATATATATACGGAAAAATTAAAGGTGACAATAATAATACATGTACATCAAATATTCAAAATGTTTAGGTGTAACTGGTTTTGGTTTATTCTTCAAAATACCGTAAAAGGTCAGTGCCTGAACTGAATAAGAGCTGCTTGATTGTGAAGAATCGCCCTTACTCTAAGGTCGATTATGAATAATAAGAATTCATGAACCTTAACAATTCTGGCATACCAATAATTGACATTTCTGACGCGAAATTTTCAATTGGCATTTATCCGTTTCAGATCCGTTCATCATCCGTTTTATCCGTTATACGTCCGGTAGAAGTCCGTTTCTCATTCGTTCAACATCCGTTTTATCCGTTAAACGTCCGGTAGAAGTCCGTTGGTGAATTTATCTTCCAGACCTCCAACGGATGTATAACGGACATGCACGTAACGGATACAAAACGGAAACGAAACGGACGAGTACCGTACAAAACGGACGCCTAACGGACGTTCAACGGAAATTTTACCCGTTGGATGTCCGTTCAAAGTTTTTGAACATGCTCAAAATTTTCCACCGGGCGTCGACGGATAAAACGTACGCTTAACGGACATGCAACGGATATGGACGGATGTCTAACGGATAACAACGGACGTCAAACGGACATGAACGGATTGAAAAAAAAATTATCCGTTAGGCGTCCGTTCGGGCTATCCGGTAACATAGGTGGATTCAGGGGGTGGGGAGCCTGGGGGCCCGGCCCCTCTCCTTTCGTTGGAAAAATTTGGTTGCTTATATAGGGAAACACTGAAGCATGACTGGAGTGGGCCCCTCCTTATGAAAAGTTCTGGATCCGCCACTTGGTAAGGTGTGACCGAGGCTTTTCTTGTGGAGAGTTGCCTCATTGGCAATTATATCACATCTTTTTTATGTTCGCTACACTCGGTGATATATTTTAAATTTTATATTGAATTACACTCCTTTCAAAATCGAGGGTCCGCCCATAAAGAGTACGTTTGAACTGTGCAGTATATCTGAGATAATTAATGCACACCTTTGCTGTGCATTATCCAAATTATAGCACAGTAAGAACAAAGAGATTTTACCCATGTCATGTGTTAAGTATCCATAGGACAGTATGACTCGCTTAAAATATGAAATGTTCATGTTCATTGAATCGCAAAGTATGGCTCAAATTCCTAATTTGGAATACATTTCCAATTGGAATACGTTTCCAAAAGAACATATATATAGTTTCAATTTGACATGAACACAACTTCATTGTAATTTAGGCTACACGGTTAACAAACAGACTAAACCTAGTATTGGACGGACGTGGTTTTATCTATTTGTCCCTTTCGGGATCCGGAATTTCTTTTTACGAATTTTCGGGTTGTCGGGATTTAATTTTTTTAAATTTGGGACCTCGCCGGGATTAAGGAATTTCGGCATCAGGACCCTCCGACTCCCCTCATAAATGGGGGCATGTTATCCAAACTATTTTGAAAGTGGGGCGAGTTGGCAGACCTTATTTCAGCGGAATTTTACCCTTTTTTATAAGTGGGGTGGTTTTTAAGAAAGTGGGCGATTTTAAAAAGTGGGGCGAGTTTGTGAAAAAGTGGGGCGATTAGGTTTGGGGCGATTTGTCGTTTACAATAACATATTTGGCGGGAGAGAAAAAGGCGGAGCATAAAAAGATGATACGATTAGTAACCTCCTTAGGTTATATTATTTACCTGTTCGCAAATAACTAGAAAAGAAGGCGGAACATGATTAAAAGTAAACACCTTAATAACAATGGAATTTGACGACACGTGTTTGTGTCAACATTATTTTGATGTGAACAGTTTAAAAACGGAGGAAGGCGTAAACTTGTGAAACATAGTGATGTTGATCTAATTGTTACCAGTTGGATGAAAATTTGTTGAGAAAGTATGTTGAAGAAAATGAAGACACTTAAATATATATGTATGTGATGCATGTTTTTAAAACAATATGCAAACAGTTAACTGACACTCTCAAAGAAAAAGTTTCTAATAACTTTAAGAATCTCACCATCAAGTTAGAATATGCCCGTGGCAACAATAGTGTAAACTGTAAAGCGAAACAGGGACTGTTTAATTCCTTCTTAGACTGGAAAGAAATTCAGCCCACCCAGAGGATCAACTCATATTTAGGCATCAGAATGAGACTTCAGTTCCAACAACCCAAACAGTCACACTCACAGAATCAGTCCCCTGGTCCTAAAGTCAAGGTAATGTATACATGGGCGTTTTTCAAACCTTAAAAAAATGGAAAATCAACTTGTCTAAAATTTAATTTCAAGAGTTATTTTGAATACCTCTATCAGGGGCGTAGCTAGGCATTCATTCAACTGTAGGCACAAATCGGCCGGGGTCTGGTCCAGGTCCAGGGCAGGCCCTGGTAGGGGATTCAGGGGGGCGAAGCCCCCTGACGGAAAACGGATTTCAGCGTTTTGGCTGCAAAATTTTATGCACAAAAATATTAAATTTTCTGGTCATTTAATCATGATAATTATAATATACATAATAAAAGTTCAAAAAATTATGAATGATTTATCATAACATCTGAATGGTGAATTAAATAACGCAGTACAATTGGAAAATCAAATATTAAAAAAAATATTTACAATATGTACTGCCAATCATAGATCCGCGCATCCCTTTTATTAAGCAGTACACCCTGTTTGGTATTTTCAAATCTATTCCGTTTTGATAGATATATACGTTTAACTTAATGGATAGTACATATTAACGATCCTTCATTAAAAAAAATTACGCACGTGCACGTAAACACTGATATTATACTATATAATAACACTATCCTTTTGGCTAGAAAGAAGACATCAACCATCAATATTTTGATTCTTTAACCTTCACCCTAGCCACACAAACACATACACACATAGTCGATGCCTAGTGCAAAAGTTCTGTTCTGTTCATACTAACGTAACAAAATTCAAGAAATTCGTATTTCTTTATATACCGCTCTACTGTAAAATCCCTACCTGCTTAGGAATTTGAATAATTGTGGTCATTACTCGTAGATCTGCGAGTACCCAAACCTCCTGGAAGCTAGTTGATAGATTTATTTCTAAACATCCAGTGTAAAATATTTATGCAAGTTTAGAACAAAAAAAAAACAACAAAAAAATTGATTATTTACAATAATTACAACATTTAACTTAGTCCTGTAATTGGTGTTTTGAAAATTCCATGCATTGGAAAATGAAGGATTATTGGATAGGAGCAGAAACTTTGCCTTTCAGTAGACCAACTACGGACTCCTCAAAGAGTGGCATTCTCTCTACATATAGGCATAAGATTGAATATCCCCATTCTGACCAGACGTGACTATGTCTTTATGCATCCTGCACAGCCAAACGGACGACCAACATTGGCAAGTCGGGTGAAGACAAAGTGAAAAGCTAGTTGAAAACTAACAACAACTAATTAAAAATGCATGTGTCTAAGTTGAGGTTCATTCAAGTTTTTGTTGATAGAATTGAAATGATCTGAACCAAAGTTCTAGTTTATAGTTTCTATATAAGGTACACACATAAAAACATTCATGAATTCTATCCAATATTCCATTCACTAAGGACGAGAGACTAGTGTACACATGACATTCGAGTTGTGACAACTTCACTGGAGTTCATCTACATATAACGTTGTTTATTATTTTTTTTAATGAAATAAAATATTTGTGAAAAAATTATGTGTAGGCACGTGCCTAAAGTGCCTAACGGCAGCTACGCCCCTGTCTATTATAGACCTGTTTGTAAACAAAAAGTGCAATTTTAAATACTCCTTAAAATGATATTTTTTTCATAATTTGAGTACTGTTTCGTAGGGGACTTTTGTCCCCTACGAATCTGCTTCTAAACACACATATGTTTGCAATTTTAAATGTTTCCTATAGACATTCAAGTTTGTTTACTTTATATACTAGGAAAATCTATTTTTTTTCTGAATTGGAGAACCATTTTTTATCGATAAAGATTAGACAGTACTTCACATATGAAGGTACAACTCGTGTTACGTAGTGGACATTTTGATGCATTTCGTAGGTGACAAATCCTTTTTGGTAGTGGACAAAAAGTTTCGTAGTTGACATCAACCCTATTCAATGTTAATAAAAACATAATAAAAATTACATGAAACTAACCCTTGGTATTTGCTTTGCACGAATATAATTGAAAAAAGAGTAAAAAAAGACTGCATGGTAGTGGTAGTGTCCCCTACGAAACGTTTTTCTCCCATACTTGTTTCGTAGGTGACCGTTTTGTAGGGACACACCTTCTGAAATTAAAAATCCTATGTTAAAAGCTGTTTATTATAATATATATAGATGTTGGCTCTAAACATACTTTTGAATTATTAAAGAACTTATATTAAGTAAAAATAACATTTATTTCTACATTTTTTTACGATATTTTAGAGTATGAATGTTAAACAGGCGGTCTAGGGACATGCCATTTTGGTTGTTTTGGACCATTCAGGAATCAATAAATTAGCAATCCCTTTAAAAAATTAACTGTTGGAACTTTCTTTGCTTAAAAATGTTAAATCTAATTTAATGTACTGACTGCACAAAAAATTACTTGCAAAGACCAAACACATTTTTTTTAAAGTGGATAGGACAAGAAAATACGTTTTTATTGAAAAACGCCCACATGTTACAGTAAATAGGTGAAATTATGAATTACATGTAATCACTAAAATTTAGGGATTACATGTAATTCCTGATGCGCTTAGTAAATACAATGTACATGTAATTCCTGAAACTACCCAGTTATTACCAGTTATTACTAATTTTAAAATGAATTTTTACAGCTATTTACTATAACCAGAGACATATAATACATTATATTATATATAATAATATTATTAATTCGTATATTTTAACAAATTTGATTCGTTTAGGGATAGTCACATGTTAAACTATATTTTCGAAGGTAGAGTGAAAACGGCGGATAGCAAAATGCATATTGACCAACAAAAAGCATATTGCACGGTTATTTTTAGAATATCTAAAAACCGATATACTTTGTGACGTCATGTAATGAATTTCAGGATATTGTTAAACGTTTTGAAACAAATGATATCTGTGATCGATTATTTGAAGAAAAATATCTTCAAATACATAAGATGTAAAAAAAAAAGTAAATGAAATAACAACTAATATGTTGTTGTTGTCAAGGAGACAATGTAATATCTATAAAATTCCAACAAACCTAAATGACGATTTGATACAAATATGGTCGGAAATTAATAATATAACAAATATAGCCTTTGTATGAGGTCAATACAGGATATATCCACTCAAAGAAGTATATTGACCTCGGACTTCGTCCTCAGTCAATATACTTCTTTCAGGTATCCTTGTATCGACCTCATACAAAGGCTATCTTTGTATAATATAGGGTTAACGTTATTGCATGAATATTGGGGAATATTGTTCAGAGTAGAATCTTATATTGCATGAGCTTGCGGGTGCAATATATACATGTATGTTCTACGAGTCTGGGACAATATTCCCCAATATTCATGCAATAACCCTTTTATTGTATAGCAATATAATATTTAAAAGTAAAAATTGGTTTAAACTAGATTTTGATGTTGATGACATCATGAATTTTTAAAGATTTATTGTACTAGTGCAATATTGGAATTTTTTGCACGCTAGTAACTTTTGGTTACTTTCTGTGGGAAATATTATATTGCTATACAATAATATATTGTATTATATGTCTCTGCTATAACTGGTGAAAACAAAATGTTTTCTTCCATTCTTGTAATACTTTAAGCAAATAATGCTCATCTACACAATACTTCTTATACTTCTTATACTTCTTTACAAGCAGAACCAAACACAATGAAAGTCCCAACTATGTACTGGCTTCCGAAGCTGCACAAAAAACCTTACAAATATAGATTTATTTCATCTTCCAGCCATTGTTCAACTACTAAATTGTCTGTTTTACTTACTAGTACACTTGGTACAATAAAAAACCTGATAATAAATTGTTCAAATAAGGCCTTTGAAAATAGTGGAATTAATTACTTTTGGAGTGTCAAAAACTCGTTGGAAGTACTTGATAAATTGCATGCATATATTGGTGATTTTGAATCTGTTCAAAGTTTTGATTTTTCTACCCTATATACCACTTTGCCTCATATTCTTATTAAGAAAAAATTCACATCCCTAATTAACTGGGCATTTAAAAAGTCGGAATGCGAGTACATATGTTCAAACTCTTTTAGATCATTTTTTAGTAGCAATAAACAAAAGAACTATGTCAATTGGACATGCTTTGATACTATTTATGCACTTGAATTTTTACTTGATAACATTTTTGTTCGCTTTGGAGATTCCGTATATCGTCAAGTTATTGGAATTCCAATGGGGACTAACTGTGCACCACTTATTGCGGACCTGTTTTTGTATTGTTATGAGTTACAATTTATGACTAAAATTAGCAAAGACCCATCAAAACAACATTTGATACAAAAATTTAACAATACTTTTAGATATTTGGATGATATATTGGCTCTAAATAATGACGACTTCAGTATGTATACTAAAGAAATTTATCCTGTAGAACTTACTTTAAATAAAGCTAATGATAACAATGACCACTGCCCTTTCCTCGATCTTGATATCTATATCATAAACGGGAAGCTTAATACAAAAATTTATGATAAAAGAGATGATTTTTCATTTCCTATTGTTAATTATCCATTTTTAGATGGTGACGTTCCCTTGTCACCATCTTATGGTGTTTATATATCTCAACTTGTACGATTCGCTCGTGTATGTAACAATGTATTAGATTTTAGCGAGAGAAATTTATGTATTACTGAAAAATTATTACACCAGGGTTTTCGATATCACAAACTGGTCAAAACATTTACTAAATTTTATCACCGGTATAAGGAAATAATTCGTAAATATAACTCAACATGCAGACATCTTATACGTTCAGGTATTTCACATCCAAAATTTTATGGAAATATTCTTTATAAAGCACAAAAATGTCAGTATTCTCCTCAGAAACTAACAAAACCTTTAAATAGACTTATTAAAAGGGGATATAGTTACGATACTGTTGTCAGGTCATTAAAGATTGCATATTTTGGCTTTAACATTGATTCACTGATAGGGTCTTTGCATCGGAACTAAACACATTTATTTCTAAAAAAACAGTTGTTGGCATGACACGGGTTATGTTCTTCTCATATATTTTATGATAGTATGATACTAAACCCCTAACGGGAGGGATTGTACCTGATATTCATATGATGAAGACATAATCTTTCAATCAGTTTAATTGAGGTCTGGAGCTGGCATGTCAGTTAACTGCTAGTAGTCTGTTGTTATTTATGTATTATTGTCATTTTATTTATTTTCTTTTGTTACATCTTTTGACATCAGACTCGGACTTCTCTTGAACTGAATTTTAATGTGCGTATTGTTATTGTTTTACTTTTCTACATTGGCTAGAGGTATAGGGGGAGGGTTGAGATCTCATAAACATGTTTAACCCCGCCGCAATTTTGCGCCTGTCCCAAGTCAGGAGCCTCTGGCCTTTGTTAGTCTTGTATGATTTTAAATTTTAGTTTCTTGTGTATAATTCGGAGTTTAGTATGACGTCCATTATCACTGTACTATTATGCATATTTTAGGGGCCAGCTGAAGGACACCTACGGGTGCGGGAATTCTCGCTACATTGAAGACCCATTGGTTGCCTTCGGCTGTTGTTTGCTCTATGGTCGGGTGGTTGTCGCTTTGACATATTCACCATTTCCTTTCTCAATTTTAATATTATGCAATTCAATAATATCAGTTTAAAAAATAAAACACAAACATATATGTAATGTACCCTTGCTAAATATATTAACATATTTGAAAATATCTAGTTGATATTTTTGGAAATGTTTCATTTGTGTGACACGTAATTAAACATTATAAAACATGTACTGTACATTTGCTATGCGAATAGATCTTTTTTAAAAACACATATGAAACTGTGTCACTGAGTGTCAATTAACTGAACTATCAAAGCAGTTTTAAGTTGTTTAGCGAGCAAATTTGATTTTAAAACTCACAAACTAACACAAACTATGATAAATCTAAAAACAAAAACAAGAATAACCTAAAAATTGCCAGAATCTGTTTAGGGATCATATATAGCTATCAAAGAGGTAACCTGATCTTGTATCTAAAAGATCTGCAAATGATTAGAACATTGTGAGCCAAGGCTCTGTGTTGAAGGCCTTACTTTGACCTATAATGGGTTATTTTTAAACGACCGCAAACATTTTTGCATTCGTATATTGGTATCACGCGCGTGCATCAGCGTTGTCCAAAGACAGATGGTTTCTGGATAATAAATTTAACTTTAGTATAAGTAAATAGAAATCAATAAAATGTTTATAACCACATAAGGAAGGTAACAATGGGTTTAATTTTTGGGGTTGTGGTCCCATCGGTTTTGGAATTGGGGGCCCAAAGGGGCCCAAAACATACATTTTTCTAGTTTCAGGACAACTAAAGTTGTGTACAGCATTAGAATTACTCTGAAATTATAACACAATGTTCATACCATTAAGTAGAAGATTGTGATTTATTTTAAGGGTTATGGGGCAAACAGTCTAGGAATTAAGGGCCAAAAAGCCAAAAACAAGCATTTTTAAAGTTTTTGGGACAATAACTTATGTTTAAGGGCATATGATACAGTTTTGATCCTGTATTTACATATTGATGAAATTTTCCATATAGACTATTTTTTATCTGATTAAATATATATGTTATCAAAAATATGCCTCCATGTGCTACTTTTTGAGTAAAATGAGGTTGAAATTTTGTATATTTGCTCAAAATTTGGATTTTTGATTGTATTTTCCTTTTCGAAAGAAAGACATAACTTTTTTGTTTTAAAAGATAAACTCAAATTGATTTTTGTGAAATAATATGTTATTTCTGTATTTTATAAGTATCCTAAAATTTTATACATTTTTTGTTCAGAAATAACTCATATTTATCAAATGTTCATGAATGTAGAAAAAAAACCATCATTTTTTGCTGTATATTTATCAAATTAAAAAAAATTGCACTATTTACATTTTCATGAAAATTGGCACATATAATCTTCTCGCTTAATCAAACCAAATGACATTTTTAAAAAGAGGGGTCCATGAACTCGTTTTCAAGTTAAATAAGTTTGAATGATAAAAATCAGTCGAAAACTGCATCTTTTCCCGATAGTTTGACATCGCGAAAATAACAATTTACGTTAGCAACTTCATTACCTCCCCTGTAACTGTATCTATGCCTTTAACTGTATTGATCTCTCTAACATTGTACCACAAGGTTCCATATAAATAGGGGAAGTCCTTGGGATCACCCTTCCCCTTCCTGTTTGAGAACTTGAAAAACGTCGAGATCCCCACCCCTAAACCATATATATTCATGTATTGGACAATATAACGAATTATTTACATTTACTATGGGCAGGTCAGTCAGACCTCCCTGTTGATCCCTGTAGTAGTGAACATTTGTCTGATTTGTGTCTCATAACTTTTGTACTATAGAACACAAAGTCAGTTTTCTTTCCAGGGAAACCAGTCCAGTCATACTATAACATGTTTGTGCTTAGTCAACTTGTACTACTAACAGTCAACTAAAACCAACGTTAACAACCAAGAAGAACAACTGCAATCATTGCAAACTTGTACCGCTGCAGACTCACAACAAAAAATATACATAGTTTATCGACAGGTTGTATGTATCCCCATGGGCACTGATTGTGCCCCTTTCATAGCAGACTTGTTTTTGTACTGTTGTGAATCACAGTTCAAGCTAAACTCAGTAAAGACCCGTCGAAATTGCATTTAATTGATAAATTCAACAACACTTACCGTTATCTTGATGATATTTTTTCGTTATATAATCAAGAATTTTCTCAATATACTGCTGAAATTTACCCCTAGGAACTTACTTTAAATAAATCAAATTTATTCGGTAAGGCCACACCAATTTGATCCCTTGTTCGACGGACCCGCCCGCACCTGTTTTTTTCAAAACAGAATTTTTTATTTTTTTCATATTCCCGCATCCGGAATTGTAATCATGTCCATTTCCCGCACCGTTTTTTTTTTTGTGTAAATATTATAAAAACAGTCCAGGCAATTACTGAAAACTGTAATATTACATTAAAATGTAATATTACACAAATCTGTAATGTTACAAAAAACTGTAATATAGGGTTTATATTACTGAAAGTTGTAATATAATAGTATTACTGAAAACTGTAATATAACGACAATATTACTAAAAACTGTAATATTACTGAAACTTGCTATCTTATCAAAAAATGTAATATAGTACTAATTCCCCTTTATCTCATGAAATATAACTTCCTGAGAGCATTTGAGTATCAAATTACATAGCCTATAAATAGTGCTGCAGGATTCAGTTCATCATTTACATTTGAGACAATGGAGGTACCAGAGAGGATAGAAAATGATGTGGAAATCTGTGAAAGTGAAGGTTAAGTAAAAAGTTTTCTTTTCTTTTCTCCAATTTAGAAAATTTTTCAAAGTATCTCAGTAATTTTTTCAAATTAAATAATATGTAAACTCTTCATTCTAATGATTTTTATTCTGGTGAAATGTCTATTAAAAGAGTGAAACGCTGTTCAAGTGATGCACCCTACAAATTAACAAGTGAAAATAATGGGAGATAACTGTGGTTATACTAGAATTTTTGTGAAAAATGAGAAATTTACATTATAATAATAATTAGAACAGGTAGAAATACTTCTTCAATATATTGAGGAGAATTATTGATGTTATGGTTAATTATTTGAATTGAGAGCAGTATTATTATAAGTTTATTAAATATTAAGTATAAGTTATACAATATATTTCTTTGTTTCATTTGAATGTTTTAATTGATAGTATGTATGTATATTAGAAAAACTTAAAATGTGTAAATTATGAAAATGTGTAAATTATGACAAACAAAAAATATGATTTATATTTGAATTTGTAAATACATTGCTATAGTATGTACTTTATAGCTAAGTATATAATCAATACATGCTATACTGAGTAACATTTCATGGTTTATTGTGTTATATAAGTGTTCCAAAAGTTTTCTTATTGCCAGTCAAAACAATTTTTTTAATGTCTTAATAGTATACAATGATGAATGCAGGGATAGCTGGTTTTGGAGCTTAAATTTTTTCAGGGTGCCTAGATTGATTCAATTCTATTTTTAGACTATTATATATTTTCTGTTGAAGATTTTATTTCACTTTTTAGTTTTAATTCAGAAATGTTTTTGAACTGTTTTTCATTTATTTATTATTGCAAAAATTGTAAATGGTAGGGTTACTTGTATTCTGAAATGTGATGTCAAATATGTATTCAGCATTTCCTCACATTGTATTTTGCACTATTTTAAACCATACAAAAAAAATCTGAATAAAAAATATTTGTAAAAAAATCATAGAAAAATAATTATTAAAAAAAATCAATAAGTTATTGGAAAACATAGGTGTTTACACATGATCAAATTCTCATCTGGTCACCTGAGTTTAAAAGATAATACTTCAATTTTTTAAAATAGTTAAAGTAAAGGCAGAAATGTGCTGATGTTGAGTGACCTGTCTACTTTTACTTATGAGCTAGATATTTACTTCCAGCCAATCTAATTTTGAGTTCAGAACATGAATTTTGTTAAACATTAAAATGTTGTAATCCTGAATATGCATTTAACTTGCTTTTGGATATCTAAGAGCCATTCATTCAGCAACCTGTGTTAGTATTTAAACACCTTCGGTTGTTTGTTCATATTGCTTGACCGGTATGAGTGTAATTTTGCAATACAGATTTGATTTAATCTGATTTTTTTATGTTAACTCGGACAAAGGAGGGATAGACTTGCTACAATTCCCTTTTTGTATTTTTTATTCATACTACTTTATTTATTGATTGATGCTTGCTTAACGTCCACTATACTACTTAATATGTTTACACAAGGAAACTGTGTGATAGATAATGAATGTTCCAATATATTAATCAGAGACGGATTAAGGGGGGCCCAGGGGGCCTGGGCACCCCTTTTTTTGAAAAAATGTGATTGCTTATATAGGGAATCACTGAAGTGTGACTGGAGCGGGCCCCCTCTTAGGTCAGTCAGTGGGTTCCCACTTATGAAAATTCCTGGATCCGCCACTGTTAATTTTGCATTTACATTGTCAGTAGCCTGGGATAGTTTACTACATAAAAAAATATCAGAAAGGAAATTATAAAAAGAGTCTTTAGAAATTTTAACTGTAAAGAGATGTAAGCTTATAAGATTAAATACAATTAAAGGAGCAATAAATTTAACAGAAGAATGAATATATATGATCACCAGAATGAGAACTGCCACATTGACAATTGTAGCATAATGTCTATTTGGCATATTAATTAAAAACAAAAAATGTGACCAATTTGAATCAGTAATACATGCAGCTGGGAGGAAGTACTGATACATGTATCTCATAAACTAAAAGATAATCATTACTGTTGAAATTAAATAAATTTACAATACATGTAAATGAATTATGAAGTAAAGACTACTGAGATTTTGCCGTCAAGATATTGAATTTCTATTGCATAATTTAAACTATTTTTTTATATTTAAATCTCAAATTATCACAGAAAGTTTGTGAAACAGTCTGTAAATGCAGCTAGCATTTTTAAAAGTAATGGGAATGTGGTAGGTGGTACAAACTAAGCCAGATGATAGAGAAATTTCTTAAACCACTTATCACTCAAAAACACTTTAAATACCATACCAGCTTCACAAATATATTTCCACAATCTCATCTCATGTTATCATCAGTAATTTGTTAGATATAAATTTGTGGTCACACTTTCTCAATTGATATTATAACCACATGTTGACTTTAACTAGAATAGACTTAATCAGAAAATTTTTACACATAAAAACTATTTTTCTGTTCTTCCAGCTTCATAATGTTTCAGTTTACTTATTGAAACAAAAAAACATTGAAACTTTTGATTTATTTTATCAATCAAAATAAAAATAATTAACTATACACATATGACTTATTAATAACAAGAACTTTCTTTAAAAAAGATATCCGACGTATTTCAATTTGAGTATCTGTTTAAAACTATCATTTCGATAACCTTCAGAAGCACAATGACTTAAGGTCCTCGTATCTTTCTATTCACATTCACCAAAACCCTTCGGAAATTTCACATGCGTAGGTGCATTCTAAAAGTCATGTACGTTCGTACAACAAAGTTTACATTAAAAATTATATAATTGTCATGGATGCAAAAGAGCTATTGGAGAAACAATTATTTTAATAAAAATATAAATCTTTGTAAGATCTAGTTCAAATATTTATAGTTTTTCACTTGCTTTCCATCACGATATAATTAACGAGACGTTTTTTCAAACACAACCAAATCACCCACCATGACAGCATTTTGTCCAATCACAGAAAGGATTTTCGAGCATGCGTATTCTGTTGCCATAGTTAAGAGTCCTTAAGTTCAAAGGGCACAAACCGAAACTGTACCGACTACGTCGTAAAAACATGTTAAAATTCCTGCTGTAAGAAATAAGACTCCATATTTTTGAACTTGCAGTCCTGGACAAGAAATTAGGCATTAGTGCTAAATGACTTAATGACAAGTAATATCTTATAAGGCAACCTACATTTTTTCCTCACCTGTCCCACAGGGTCAAGTGAGTTTGTCTCATAATTTGGTGTCCTTTGTCCTGATCCATTAACAAAAAATTCTCTCCTCTAAAACTACTGGGTCAAGTTAAACCAAACTTGTCCTGATTTATCTTTAGGGTATCTTGTTTAAAACGTGTATTCTATGACCCCTCCCTTCAACCAAGATGGCCACCATAGCTTCAATCAGAACATGGGGGTAAAATGCAGTTTTTTGGCTTATATCTTTGAAACTATATTTGCCTGCATGAAATTTCCAGACGCATAATACAACTCATTATTAGGTTTGTTACTCTGAATTGATAATTTCAAGGACTTTTTGCAGTTTTTGGTCATTATCTTGAATATTATAATATATAGAGAGAAACTGTAAACAGCAAAAATTTTCAGCCAAGTAAGATCTACAAATAAGTGAGCATGACCCCATAAGGAGTTACTGCCCTTTAAAGTCAATTTTTAAATTCATTGTAAATTTTTGTAATCTTATACCAAAATCTCCTCTGAAATTACTAGTCCTAATTAAGTCATCTTTGGGGTATTGAGTTTAAAAATATGTATCTGATGACCTGGCAAATTTCATTATCTCTAAGAAAGAGATGTCCACTATTATTTTTTGTCTATCTGATGAGTTAAGCCTTTTTCAACTGATTTTTATAGTTCGTTCTTATGTTGTACTGTTATACCACTGTCCCAGGTTAGGGGAGGGTTGGGATCCCGCTAACATGTTTAACACAGCCACATTATTTATGTATGTGCCTGTCCCTAGTCAGGAGCCTGTAATTCAGTGATTGTCGTTTGTTTATGTGTTACATATTTGTTTTTCGTTCCTTTTTTTACATCAATGAGGCCGTTAGTTTTCTCGCTTGAATTGTTTTACATTGTCTTATCGGGGCATTTTATAGTTGACTATATGCGGTATGGGCTTTGCTCATTGTTGAAGGCCGTACGGTGACCTATAATTGTTAATGTTTGTGTCATTTTGGTCTTTTGTGGATAGTTGTCTCATTGGCAATCATACCACATCTTCTTTTTTATATAACTGGAAATTTTTATAACTGTGGTTTTAACTACATCCTGGCATCTATCTTATTTTAGACACTCATGATAAGGTTAGGTTTTCACTTGCATTTAATATAATCATGAAACTGAAAACCCTGACCTTTTGATATATCTATAATACTTATTTCCCGCTTCTTTCATATAAAATGGGTGTCTCATCCCTACCTCTCAATACATATGTAGTAAGTGGACCCCCCAGGAAATGTATGTTTTGAAAGATGGATTATTTGCTGAAAATAAGAGAAAACAAAACATAGACCTATATATATTTAAAGAAAGATACATTCCCCTTTTTCTATCTTCTGTTAAAACAAGAAATTTAATGACAATTAAATAGCCCGATTAATTTATAGTTTCTCTTCATAGGTGATACAGAAAGAGAAGATCAAGGAATGCCTATCATTAAGGCCCCAGGTACTATACTGGAATACTTTTGTTCTTTTTGTTCTTTTTTTTATAATGTATTGTAAAATTATTATGTTGAATTATGTATGCCCCATTTGGGTAAAATAAGCATTTTACAGCTTGTTGTTCGATGTGAGCCAAGGTTCCCTGTTGAAGGCCGTACATAGACCTATAATGGTTTACTTTTATAAATATTTCTTGACAAAAATTCTGTATCAAAAAACTATGATGTGTCAAACGTTTATTTACTAGTCAAATTCAGACCTGTATAAAGCTTGAATATAATGTGTCCATTTTTGCTATTCCTGTTCAGAGTTAAACCTTTGCATTTGTATTCAGCTGGGCTCGGCTAAGCAGTATATATTAAAAAAAAACAGAAATAAAAGCAATATGGCTGAAAATGTATCTTCTTTAGAAATTACAAATATGCTTTGCTATTATCTTTAATAGAAAAAAAGAAGCGAAGAAATTCTAAAAATAAAGACCAAGAAGCTCCTTCAATTGTCCCAATTGACCATATTGCAACAGAAGACATCAATAGTGTAAGTATTTATATGAACTTAATGATCATCAAAGTTCTAACAGTAGTGTGCATTTTATTGTCTATTTCCATATCACTTTAAGACATAAGCCCAAATGTACAGCTACTTTGTACCTGTGGTCTTATTAGACATCATGTCAATGCCAATTACCCCAGACCATGTATCCTGCTGGGTTTGTTTATCTTAATTTCTGAACATCTAGTCACATGCATATCATTTTACTTATTAATATTATTTTCAGCCTTTATTTTATAATACAGTTATTAATATATACAAATGATTTCTAGCAAATATTGATATAGGAAAAGAACTTTTAATTTAATGTGAAAGTTGGATATCAGAAGTTAATATGAAAAAAAACAATCTATTAATAATTATATTAAATTTTTTGTTAATGTCAATACTGCAAAGGAATTAAGTTTTTATTAAATGATTTTTTTTGCACAGTAGCAAATATTACACACTTTTCAAAAGAGAATGACATAATTATGATATTGTCAAGTAATATTGCACAGGGTGAAAAGAAAAGGACACAGATTAACGATTGACACATTGTAATGTTTCAGAGAAAAAAAGAGGGATTGTCATTTGGAGGTGTAATTAAAAAAAATATGTTTGGTAATCAAATTGATCTTTTGATACAATTCATTTTGACAAGGGATCTTGAAATGACACCAAAAGCTGCACCATCTTACTGTACTTATAAAATGACATACTTTCTCTGTGTTTGTACAAATTGAATTACAAAAAGTTTTATGATAAAAACAACTGAAAATTTAGTGGTTTATTAAGTCAACATCTGGTTATAATAATGGAACTGTAAAGAAAGTGTGACCACATAATTTATCTATAACAGATTACTGATAACATGTTGAGATAAATTTGTAGAAATATATTAGTAAATCTGGCTTATGTCTTAGAGTGAAATGTAAAAGTATACCCTTCAGGTAAAAACTTAGGCTTATAAAATTTTTTTCTAGCCAAATGCGCTTTTGTCTGTACATGACTCATCAGTGACCAACTTATCAAAATAAATATAAGGCTTAAATAAAGTAGAATGTGGCAGTCAATTGTCACCAGCAAACTGATTTGATTAATAAAATTCTTTTTATCTTTTTATAATTTGAATACATTCCGGCGAAAAAAAAAGTTTCTCTAGTTCTTAGTAATTTATCCCTTTCCGCACCAATTGTATAAATAAATATCA
This sequence comes from Mytilus edulis, assembly GCF_963676685.1. Taxonomy (NCBI): domain Eukaryota; kingdom Metazoa; phylum Mollusca; class Bivalvia; order Mytilida; family Mytilidae; genus Mytilus; species Mytilus edulis. The sequence continues at coordinate 56,759,272 of NC_092347.1, forward strand.
CTGTGGAGAGTGGATAAATATCCTATCGCAATCAATGCAGTGATAGAATATAAATATATATAAGGTAATTAATTTAATAGCTAAATATTTTGGTTCAATTTACTAATTCTTTGTAGGATAACACAAGAAACCAAATAAATGAAGATGTGACTGCAGAGGAAGGTAAGCAAATAAATAACCAGTATGTCAATCAGCTGATGATTTAGAATTAATAATTCAATCAGTTTTATATTTTTTACCCTCCAAATAATATAGTCTTCAGTCAACAAATGATAAAGACCATTGGGCTTGTATGTACTTTATATATACCCAATCAATCGTATGACACTTCAGATAAAACTGATAATGTTACAGATGATTATTCTCTCTCAAAAGTTGCTGACACATTAAAAATTCCTTCCCAGAATTGTAATCTTATTTCTGGCTTACATTTTCTGGCGTTTTAATAAGTTGAAATGTCAAAATAATGAGATTAATAGCATCAACCAATAGTGAATAGTTCAGTGAAAATACTGTTGTGCACTGAAACATGCCAAATTACAAGAAAAAATATAAAAAAATATTGAGTTATATTTGATAGACCTCAGTGATATTGTTTGCCTTAAATTAGTGGAGAATAAAGGCTTTTTCCTCTGGAGAAGAATCACAATTTGAAAAAAAAATGGCTTAAAATTATTCCCAAAAAGACAATTTTTTTCCCAAACAGTACTGTCTCAGTAGAAATTGTGCATGAATACAAACTGAAAAACACTCATTTGAACATTTTTCATGGCTAAAATGACTATATTTTCAGATTTTAGGGTCTATTTATGTATCATCACTGACAAAATGAAGTCTTATTTTAAAGCAGGGTTTGACTCTTGACAATGGCTCTGTAAATTGAAGTTTCAGTCAAGTTCATGGTTGATTTTAATTTTCCCAATTTGATGAAAATGACGCATATTTTCCCAATAAAAAAGGGTAGAGGTAGTTTTGAAAAAAGCCAACAATATCACTGGACCTGTATGAAATCAACAGATACTGAAGCAATTTAGCTGCAAAATGTAACGTCTTTAGAAATTAAAAATGTACTTTACTTCATTTTTAATAGCAAAAAAGAAACGAAGAAATACTAAAAAAAAAGATCAAAGAACTCTTTCCCATGACCATATAGACCAGGATGCATCACAAGACTTCCAAAATGTAAGTATTTTATATGAACTTAATCATTAACAGAGAACAGTAGCTTACATATTTCCAAATGTAGACTTTTCATAAGGTAAACTCTACATGTAAAGTGTGTTTACATTATTGTTAACCAGTTTATATAAATGAAGTCATAATGTTTGTATGTCCATATGCCATCCCGGGACCTTAATTTTGTTTATAAAATACCTATTCCCTATTCTTATATTTTGTATATATCAAAATAAAATAGTTTGCATATCATAAGTGTTCTAGCATTTATATGTTATTTCTCCTTCTGATCAAAATCAAATAATTTAATTTATTTATTCTTTGTAGGATTCAAATTCCCAATCAGATCACGATGTAACTGCAGAAAAAGGTAAGCACACATGTGTATTTAATGAATAACTATCAAAATATGTCATTTGATTGACCATTAAGACTAAACAGTTAAATCTAATTTCTTAAAATTTTTTTCTTTAAATAATAAATTCATTTTTTTTTTTATTAAACTGGTAAAAGATAAATTGCCATTCCCTAAAAAAAATGCTGACATTTTGGAAATTCCTAACCTTATTTCCTGTTTACAATTTTGTTTTGTTAGATGCATATGTCAATATAATGTGTTAATTAGCATCAACAGCTGGTGAACACCACTTGCTAAAATAAAAAGATAATAAGATTGATGATACATTTATAAATGTGGTTTTTAAAACCCACTAAAACCCACTTCCTTATTATATTTTATCTGCTTTAAGATGCTTATGATTGATTAATGCTTATATTGATATAAATGCTCAATCATTATATAAACTAAAAGAAATTAAATTGAAAATGAATAAGGATGAAATATATATGAACTTGTTATAAATTTATTCTTTCAGATACAGAAAAAACATGGGAGATAAACTCATATTATGCAGTTGCATTTGAGGATCGATGGTATCCTGGAGTGGTGACTGCCATCCAAGGAGACAACAAGGACTGGGCATCCATCAAATATATGCACCCTAGTGGTGAAAATTTTAAATGGCCCGGCAAAGAAGACTCTGCATTAGCACATATAAATGCAATGCTCTGCAGAGTCAATGTTAATATCTTGGCAAATGGTCGTTTATGGACAGTGTCCAATGTTGGCAAAATTGATAATTTATACAAAAGTCAATCAGAACTACAAATTGTTGAAATTGATTATCAATAGACTATGTTGTTACTGTTTATAACATGCATCAAATTCAATTTAAAGATCATTTCAAAGTGAATTGTCCTTTATATATCAAAGAGAATAAAAAATATTTGTTAAAGTATTTAAACAGGGTGTTTTTGCTAGATTCAAAGAATTATCCAAGGAGACAAAATATTTGGCTAACTTCCTCACCTAAAACACCTAAAATTCAATCAAAGCTTTTTGCTATTCATTATATCAAATTAAATCAAAAATAAAAACACATGTAATCTTTTCCATATTTTCCTTTGTATAAATTATCAATTTTGCCAATATTTGCCATAGTCAACAACATAACAGCCTTATAAAATAGGATGTATAATGCCATAAAGAGGTGGAAGATGAATTTCATTTTTTCATAACATGTACAGAACTTATTAGACCTAGTCTTCTTGTGAAGAATGTAATATATTTATTAATTAAATATATCGTTAACAGCATAAGTGAAATGTATAATGTAATAATTGTAAACTGTGTGCGATTGGTGACTAACATTATAATGTAATATTTCAAGATATTTAAAATGATAATTTTATAGAGGAGGTATGTTGTAAAATCTCTATTATTTTCAGTGCTACATTATTGTATTGTTTTCCATCTATCATTTTGTTATTTATATGTTTTGTTTTTGTTTTTTTTTATTTAGAAACAATCCTATATTGTTTGGATTTTAAAACTTATAAAAATTCTTATTCTTATTCTCTGAGGGTTCAAGAGTCATAGGCATGATAGGGTTTAATTTTGTATACAACACTTGTACATTGAACAAATAAATGACCAACCTTAAAACTTGTATTGGAATGAAAATGGAATTTTACAATAAGCAACATTTTTATTATCTTAGTAATAGCTTTAATCTATTACAGTATTGGTCCTTTAGATCAAACTAACAGCACTACCGTAATGAGATTCCAGTTCATATTTTCAATAGACAACTATTATATAAATTTAAAATGTACATTAGGAGATATGCAAGTAGAATAATTGTTTTAACTTTTAATTCCTACACAAGGTGAAGATTAAACCATATCTATCATTTGTTAGCTTTCAATGTTGAGTAAAAATGAACATAATAAATTCAATTTGATAATTTTGATATATTTGTTGTTGCTGTTTTACTGTTAAAATATATATATACTACACTATATGGAGAAACAAAAACAAACAAACCTAGAAACAAATTTGTTTTTCTGTAATGAAAAATTAATTTGTACCAACTAATGGGAGATAACCCCTACTTCCTTAAAATAAATGTTATATTACAGATTTGTGTAATATTACAGATTTGTGTAATATTACATTTTAATGTAATATTACAGTTTTCAGTAATTGCCTGGACTGAAAAAGATATCAACATTTGTTAAATCACAGTCTAACCTGTATATAACGATTTTAAACATAAAAGCACCCCACCACACTGTGTAAATATCTGTGAGAATATTTGTTTCAGCATGAAACCTGGAGTGCTCCGATAAAAAGTTATAACAGCGGGTATTTCCGTGAAGAACAAAAAATTGGTTTCTTTCCCCCTTACTTATATTCCCTATCAAAACATGTTCGTTGTTAGAATAAAGTACAAAGAACTTCTGAAGGATTTGCCTTCAACTGCAATTATATTGTATGCTGGCGAAACAAAACTATCCATAGCCGCTGCATGTTTATGCACCTGTCCTGATTGATTCAGGAGCATGTCGTTCAGCAGTTATCGTTTGTTGATGTTGTTCATTGGTATTTTCCCGTTTGGATATATAAATTAGATCGTTGGTTTTCCTGTTCGAATTGTGTACGCTAATAATTTTGGGATCCTTTATAGCTTGTTGTTTGGTCTGTATCAAAGCCCTGTGTAAAAGGCCGTACTTTGACCTGTGTTTGTTATTGTTATAATCAGGTTGAGAACAACCCTCCATCAGACAATAGTATGTCAGACAAGGGGTCATTTTACTGATGTAGAAAAGAGAATAGAAATGCCAAGAATTTGTATAGTTCTTCTATAAATCCTTTGAAAACTTAAAATTTTGTACTCAAAAAGAGGAGAGTTACATCATATTTTAAACAACTTTTTCTAAAGGAGGGGTCCACTTATTTTGAATAATATTAAACTGTTAATGTAAATGTGTTAATTTAACATGGTTAAAGTCCAGGAATATTACAAAATTATTGGACATGTAACATTGTTTTGACCATTTAATACCAGATAGATATATAGTTCTTTGAGAAAATATGAGCCCTTTTGTACAAACAAATATATTATAACTTATATTGATCCCTCATAAAACGTGTAAGAGGGATATTTATAACATTAAGGGGTTGCCCCCAAACTGATTATGACTTGGATGGAGAATTGTCTCATTGTCAGTCACACATATATAGACCAGATTTAATTATTTCTTGGTGAACAGGGAAAAAATACTTCAGAAATTAGAGAAATGTCAAAAGTACAAGTGATAAATCAAGTTTTAATATTGTCAAAACCTACTATTTTATGTTTACAAAAAAAAAAATTCAAAAATTTGCAAATTACATATTTTTTTATTAAAATTTTCAAATCGCTCGCTCGCCCCAAATTTTGGAGTCCAAAAATCCGTAGAACAAGAAATTAAATTGGTGTGGCCTAATGACTGCCCTTTCCTGGATTTAGATATTTTGGTTTACGAATTATCAATTTACGACAAAAGAGACGATTTTTCGTTCCCTATTGTTAATTTTCCATTTTTAGATGGTGATGTTCCTTTGGCACCATCTTACGGTGTTTATATTTCACAACTTGTTCGCTATGCCCGTGTCTGTTGTGACGTTTTTTATTTTAACGAACGCAACCTATGTATTACCGGTAAATTATTAAACTAGGGATATCGTTACCATAAATTACTAAAAACCTTTACTAAATTTTTCCATAGATATAAAGATTTGGTTTTGAAGTTTGGTTGTACATGTAGAAAACTTATTTCAAACAGGATATATAGCACATCCTCATTTTTACGGAAATGTTGTTATCCTTCCCAGGAAATTTAGAAATGATCCATGTAAACTTGTCGCTCCTTTAAATAAACTTATTCTAAAGGGTTACCTATTCAACACTAATAAGATCATGAATATTGTTTTTATTGGTATAAATATTGATTTTGTTATCAGTAAATTAAAAGCTAACTAAATATTACTAGTATGTTATATGCATATACATATTCATGGATCTACAATCTGTCGATACCTGTAAATTGGCATTGCACAAGGTCATGTTTTTCTCTGCTGTTTATGACGTCTTTACACTAAATCCATTGGATGTTGGATGTGTACGGATTGATAGTTTAGTCTTAGATGCATGATTTTTTTATTAGTTGTTAGTGGCTTTGAACTAGCTGTCAGAAAACTGCGAGTACTTTCAGATCTGTTCATTGTGTCTTTTTGTGTCGGGATGTATAAGTACCGGGCCAGGTCCACTTGTATTTTTGTTCATCTGATGAGTTAAGCCTTTTTCAACTGATTTTTATAGTTCGTTCTTATGTTGTACTGTTATACCACTGTCCCAGGTTAGGGGGAGGGTTGGGATCCCGCTAACATGTTTAACCCCGCCACATTATTTATATATGTGCCTGTCCCAAGTCAGGAGCCTGTAATTCAGTGGTTGTCGTTGGTTTATGTGTTACATAATTGTTTTTCGTTTATTTTTATGCCCCACCTACAATAGTAGAGGGGCATTATGTTTTCTGGTCTGTGCCTCCGTTTGTCCGTCTGTTCGTTTGTCCGTCTGTGCGTCCGTCTGTTCGCTTCAGGTTAAAGTTTTCGGTCAAGGAGTTTTTGAAGAAGTTGAAGTCCAATCAACTTGAAACTTAGTACACATGTTCCCCATGATATGATCTTTCTAATTTTAATGCCAAATTATAGTTTTGACCCCAATTTCATGGTCCACTGAACATAGAAAATGATAGTGCGAAGTTCAGGTTAAAGTTTTTGGTCAACGTAGTTTTTGATGAAGTTAAAGTTACATCAACTTGAAACTTAGTACACATGATCCCTATGATATGATCTTTCTAATTATAATTCCAAATTATAATTTTGACCCCAATTTCACGGTCCACTGAACATAGAAAATGATAGTGCGAGTGGGGCATCCGTGTACTACGGACACATTCTTGTTTTTGAGTTTTTTGGGATTTTAGCCAATAAAAAAATGTAGTTATCAGATCTTATTATTCAGATGTTATATTATTGACAGGAAATAATTTACTTTCAAGACTTACAGTTATATTAATACATAAATTTCCTGGCAAAATAATAAAAATATTTTACTTTTTCACTTTTTTCAGTTATTACCTAATGTGTCAGCCTGGAAGTTTAATAAAGCCAAGCTCCATACAAATGATGTTGGATGTGGTGTCAGCCTGGAAGTTCAATAAAGCCAAGCTCCATACAAATGATGTTGGATGTGGTGTCAGCCTGGAAGTTCAATAAGGCCAAGCTCCATACAAATGATGTTGGATGTGGTGTCAGCCTGGAAGTTCAATAAGGCCAAGCACCATACAAATGATGTTGGATAAGATAAGATAAGATAATTTTATTAACAAATCATGGTGCCCAAAATTTGAGCTTAATACAATCAAATGAATTACAAAATAAAGCACAGAAAATGATTAGAATGATTGAAGTACATTTAGACTATAAAAAAACATGAATACACATTCACACTAATTAACCTGATATAAACCAAGTTATTGACAAAACATAGTTATTATGGGTGCCACTGTGACCTGGAGAAATTACATAATCTTGATAGTTCTAAGTCTATGGGAGACAACTCCTGGACGATTTTATTACCTATATATCTATATATCTTTTTCTTCTTTTATTTTTTTTCAAACAACAATGATATTTTCTATGATTTTCTTTTGTTCTTCAAAAAGGGAATGCAAAAAATTAGATAAGTTTGAAACAAATCTTCAGATGAAAGAATCCAAATAAATTTCATTTCATCAGATAATCTTGAAAATTTGAAAATTTAGAATTTAAATTAGACAGATGTTGATATCTAGTGTCGGATGTAGTAAGGCAGTTGTACAGGAGAAAAAACTAGGAACAGGGTAGATAATGAAAAACTGGAACATTTTATTGATTACATACTGTCATCTAATATTATAAAGGATTTGCCTTATGGTACAAAGACCATGAAACTTTCTCTAGGAGAGATTGTTAAGTCCCAAACCTCATAAGAAGCTTAGCACCATCTTCACTGATAAGGCCAACTAAAATTAATTAGTAGATTTTCATCCAGATTTTTTAAAAAAATGGGGCAGGTGGGAGGATTTTATCTTTTTTATTTTATTTCATATGAAACAAGTGTGGACACAGATCAGTGTGGATAGTATGACTGAATGTTTGACAGTTTTTTCTGACAAAGAGAGTTTTTTTCCACAGGTTTCTTCATTAAATGTGTTGCACAATGACAGATATCCTGAGCCAAACACTAAACATGTGTTATTTAATTTAATATTCAGTTTTAATGTTCAAGACTGTCATTGAGGAGAACCTAATTGTATTGATTTTAATAATATTATGATAAAATTAGTTCCACATCTTTGATTTTGGATACATTTGTAGCGAGGAGAGGAATCCAATATGTTTCATTCCGCATTTTGATGTGATTTTTTGTATGGAAGATGGTATCTGAGAACATGCATGCATGGATTACTTATGTATCTTTGTGGTTGATCTTCGAATTCCCAGTACCATTAGTAAAATGTTTCATTTAAATGTCAAAATTGTTTCTCAAATTATAAAATATTTAATGGTTTTAAGTAATGACAATTCCTTGCATGATGCTTGGATGTAGATGAGCTAGAAAGTAAACAGAATCAATAATATATATACATATCTATAAGACTCACATTGACATTCAACATCCAGTCTTTACTAATAATTCTTTTTAATCATTTACTCTGAGTCTATTTTGACTATTATTTGAGACTGTATACTGACCTCCAGATGTCTTTCAATTACATTAAGTTTTGCATTGGACTGATTGCTGTTCATGTAATATCTGACAATGTGGCTTTGCTCATAGTTGAAGGCTGTACAGTGACCTTTGGTTGTACATTCAGTTTTGTGTTGGACTGATTGCTGTACATGTAATATCTGACAACGTGGAATGTGAGTAACAGCTATTGGCCAAAGTTCAAATAAATTGGATGTAAGCAATTATAGACCACCATACAGCCTCTTACAATGAGAAAACGCCCATAGCGGCATACTGCATAATCCACTGTAAACGAACATTTATAGCTGACTATGTGTAAGATATTGGCTTTACTCATAGTTGAAGGCTGTACAGTGACCTTTAGTTGTTAGTCTCTCTGTCATTTGGTCTCTTGTAGAGAGTTGTCTCGTTGGCAATCATACCACATCTCCTTTTTTATATGTACATTTATGTAACCTGTTCATAATGCGATACAACTTATATTGAAAAGATCTATTTAAAAAAAAGAGATGGTGATTATTTTTATAAGATTGATAGTCATGATAGTGTTACAACTGTATAAGGACTGAAATAAGATCAAATATATATATATATATTTCTGCTCAACAGTTTTATGATAAATCAGTTGCAGTAGGTTGTTTAAGTTAGCAGCATTATTAACATTGCATATCTTTTTGGGGTCTGCAATCAATATAATGCTGTAATTTGAATTTGATTCACAATAACTAATTTGAATCAGATAAATTTCGAAATATTTGACGTCCAAATGTAAAGTCTCACACAAATTGCATTGCACGTCAAGTATGCCCCTTACCAAAAAGTGCTAACATGTTGCACATAAGTTGCACATATGATGCTCACGTTAGAAACTAACATGATTGCACACAAGTTTTTTAACATGCAAATTAGGTGAGCATTTTGTGAGCAAAAAAATTGCACATATGAAACTAACCTAATTTGCATGTTAAAAACCTTACGTGCAACTGCTCATATGAGCTTTTGTTTCACATGCGCATTTTATTAGATTGCTCATATGAGCAGTTGCACACATGAATATTATAGTTGACCAAAACAAAATGGCTGCTTCAAAATAGGAATAGTTTTCAAATTTAAATGAAAATCTTAAATATATAATTCAGTTGAAAATAAAATAACTGATACATCATGTTAAAAGAGTTATTATTTAATTATTGTCAGTTAATTATGATTTTCATATCATTTGGTCTTCATACATGTAGTACTAATTTTGAAGCAACCTGCATATATAATATTCCCATAAAGGACTTAAAATTGTAATATATTTCAAAATCTGACACAAAAATGAACATAATGAAATAGAAATGATATAACTTACAAATAATTAACCACAGCCACACTGGTTTTATCAGATTTCAACAATGTTATTTTCTTCAAATAGCACAATGTAGGACTTAATATTTTTCATATCCATCTCCCTCCAATTATTGCATGCTTTTCATGAATTTGAATTTACAGGAAGTACATGACTGGGCTTGTCATTTTGAAAAAGCTCATATGAGCAATGATGTAGGTTAGTTTTAAATGGTTAGAAGAATGGAAAAACTTTTTAAGGTACAAAACTAACATAAAACTAACATGGATGATAAAAGCTCACCTGAGGTTTGAATTGCACACGTGAGCATTATGTTAGATTTTTGTGGGCACATATGAACTACCAAACTGCACATACGAGCAACCTGATTTGCATATAATTCTTACTTGCATCTCATGTGCTTCACATGTGAAACTTATGTGCTTTTGTTAGCAATTTCTGTACAGGGCGTCACTCTTGGATCGATCAGCGTGACCTTTCAACATTATCAATTTCTACAATAACCCACATTTCCTTATTGGTTTTTGTGATGTCAATGGAAGAGTTAAGTTCCTGCGGAAATGTCATGCGTTAAACAGGATAGACCAAATAGAATTTTAGGTTGATGTTGTGAATTTAAACAGTTAAATAAATTATTAATGTTAACTATATTAAGATTGGTTTTGAATTTGTTCCTTTTTCAGACCACTCTAAGTGATATAGATTAACTCGACACTGAATCCAAAACAAAACTATGGCATCAGATAATTTGTATTGTTTTGTCAAAATATTATGGGAACCTGTGTGATGTCCAGTATTGCAGTAATTATGGCAGACAAATATCAATATGGTGCAAAGGAAAACATAATATAACACCTCATTTATTTAAGATGCAAATATATGAAAGCTGAATCAGAATGGTTGAATGTGTTTAATATGAAAATAATGTCAAAATACCAAAATCACAAAACAGCCTTTGGACTATGAGTATGAGTTTTGAGCAAAATTGGAGGGAAAAGGGGTGGAGAGGGGGTGGCGTTGTGTTCAAGGAAAGCAAATACCCTTTATATTATGGGGTTATCAAAAATTGTGGAAAAATTATAACAGGGAGAGTTGAGTCATCTTTTCACTTACAGACTTAAGTTAAATGATGACCAATGATTATATGTCTATTTAACTATGACTATACAGTCGGAAACCAGGTTGAAATAGAACAAAAGAATCGAAGCTCTTTGTTAGAGAAGGCGATAAATGTTTACTGTATTGTTTACTATAGTGACAAAAATTTTAAAAGTTGATAGAAACAAACAAAATTGCAATTTTCTTCTCAATTACGAGGTGTTTTATTTTAAAAACACCATTTGCATAAGTTTTCAATTTATCTAGAACATAGTTAAGCAGAACAATTAGATATCAAGTCGACGACATGGGTATCTTTCAAGTTGGATGAAGAAAATGCATAACCTCCGATTTTTATGAAAAAATTACCACGGACGGAAAACATATCAATCTATTAGTTCAGTAATTTTCGTGTCTGCCCTTCCATTATGTGACTGAAGAAAAAATTCCAACAAATGGGTAACAATTGTATCGAAAAGAGAAAATCGAGTGCATCTTTTTATGTTAGGGCGTGTTTGAGTTGAGTATTTTGTCTTGATATCGTACAAAGTAAGAATATTTCATACATCGTCTCGCTTCAGATTCTATCATTTTTATATATTAAAGCTACAGGTTGACTTTATAACACAAAAAATCACAGTACTAAAAGATGAAATATATGGGTCATGTGAAATACCTATCTAATGAGTCACAAAAACAGAGAAGGTGTGTTCGAATAGCTATTTTTTTACTGAAAGTACTTGACGACAGTCTTTCAAGTTGGATGATGAAAATGCATATCTTCGAAAAATTCTAATTTTTTGTGTGCGATTACTAGGCTTTATAGTCTTCATACACTAAAAAAATCTAGTCTGCCCTTCCACGAAATATTTAATTACAATTTTTTTAAATGTTTATGCATTTTCAAAAATTCTACCTGACAACCGATCAGACAATAGTTTTAAGTTGAATCAATGCAGACAAGATTATTAACTAATGCTCATTAGCTAGTTGATACATTTGTCTTTTAAAATACAACTGACATATAAGGATCGAAATGGTGCAATGTGGATAAATTTATCGGTTTCCAAGAGCAATATTGGTAGCGCGTCATCCCTACAATGGCTTCCATTTCTACGATTGTGAAAATGAACTGGCGTAATGGGGAGATAATTTTGACGAAGTAGACTCCTGACTGTATACTGATTAGCAAACCAACAAACAGAAACACAACTATTGTAAAATTGTAAAATATTAGATTGATTGCACTTTATTTAGTATTAAACGCAATTTAAATGAAATGTCAGAAAGATAACAATAAAACACTGATGGATGCAGGTTATTTTCTTGTTTTGGCGCGAAATATTCTTTCACCTATTGCTTGACGTAATAAAATTTGTATAGAATTAAATTTAACTAATGTTCAGCATAAATAAAAGTAAATATGCAGAAGCATGACAATACATTAATGATAAAATGTGTATATATATCTGTAAAAGACGTTGCCAGTATCTTTCTCTAAGAATTACATTTGAGTGAATCAGTTTAACCTCGGTTGAACCCGGGGTCGGTCCGTTAACAGTTGAATTGATATTCAGAAAAATTACAAAAATCCTATCATTAATCATATGATACATAAACTGAAGTGGAGAGTAACACTTTTTGATAAAAATTCCCTGTTGGAGATTTAATGATGGAGTATAAATATTTCATCGAGCTTAGTTGATTCTAAAATTGAAGGGTGGTAACTGCAATGGAAAAATTTGAGTCGTCTGCAACGTTAAAATGTTTTACCTGGATGGAAAAGTTTGAAATTCTGACCTATTTGGTCAAATGAAAATATCTTTTTATTGTCTCCTCGGAGACGATATTAAGAATTGAACGATGGACAGTCAGTGCGTGAATGCTTCTTACTACCTGATTGGAAGATATTACAAGATGTGAATAATCAAAGTTTATTGATTGGTTAGGACAATCCAAACCTAGTAAATGTCCTTCAGTCTCGTAGAGTATTGGATTTGTCCTCTCTATTTTAGCAATTAGATTTTGCATGGTCATTAGTAATCATGCATATTCATGATATTGGTACACAGGAAACTTTTATCTATAAATAGTCGATTCTTCTGGAGTTTCGTAAACAACAACGTTAAACGATATATACTACTTCATAACGTGTGTGGTAAAATTTGTTGATTGATGGAAGTGGCTATTCTAAATGAACTAATCTACAAAGCGAGAAAACTTTCCATTTTCATCAGCTAAGAGACGGCTAGCCCTTTTTTGAAAGGCTAATACTTGTGTTAGTATTGTTGTTAACCATATTGTGACAAGTTCTTCATACCACGGGGGCATAAGCAAGTGTAAAATTAACTTGCATGTCATGTTTTGCGCCTGTCCCAAGTCAGGAGCCTCTGGCCTTTGTTAGTCTTGTATTATTTTAACTTTTAGTTTCTTGTGTACAATTTGGAGTTTAGTATGATCTAGTATGGAGTTCATTATCACTGAACTAGTATATATATTTGTTTAGGGGCCAGCTGAAGGACGCCTCCGGGTGTGGGAATTTCTCGCTGCATTGAAGTCCTGTTGGTGACCTTCTGCTCTATGGTAGGGTTGTTGTCTCTTTGACACATTCCCCATTTCCATTCTCAATTTTATTTTACATGTATAAGGAATCGTACAGGATTTTCAAACGTTTAAATAAATATCTCTGATTTGCAACCACAGTTTACTGTTATACACATTAGAAAACTAAATATAGTAAACATAAAAAAAGTGGAGAAATGCTGTCTTCAGTTCTACATCTACATGGCCGGAAGGGTAATCCGTAAAGAGTCGGTTGACACATCACAGGAATGTGTTAAAATTAAAGTTGTGTCATCCAAAATGTGCTCTGTGAAAATCATATGTACAGGTGCCAGTGCAGATAAAAACAGTTGGACTATACCTACTTATAATTTATTTTTCTTTCTAAGCGAAGGTTTGTAGTCGTCATAAACTTTTATTAATTGGTACAAATGTATGCAACACAAGTGTTATATAGTACAGAATAAAATTGAAACACAAACCCTATTACTTTCAACACTGTTTGTGTTTTAACTTAAAGCAAGATGCAAATATGATTATGATGTTAAACATAAACTTAACCAAAAAGAAGTTATATTGAGAGTATTGAGACAGAGGGTGATTGATGTCAACAAAAAAACAACAGCCATGTTTAAATCTAAGGGCTTGCTATGATAATATTAAATGATTGTCGACTTTTTTTTAGCTCAATCTGAGACTGTTATAGTAAGCGGGAGCATATAGTAGTCTCAGGCTCAATATACAGTCATAAATCTAACAAGTTTGTGCTTGTGTCAATTTCTTTAATCCAGTCATGTTTTTTGTACCAACTTGTTCCACGATACTTGCGCTTTGGATATCAGACATAGTCCAAATTTCCTGACATAAAGTCATTGTATATATAAAAAGAATAATCTAATCTAATATCTAATCATTTGTCACATACTGCAAATTGTGTTCTTGGACACAGCCTTTTACTTGTAACCCGAATATTTCATGCCCTTCTCGTGATCAATCTCTTTTCTCGGTAGATGATGTTGTCATCTTTAACCAGCAGAATATGTCGACTTAATCATTTTCGTAAGATTACTCGAAGAAATACAAAACCGAAATTGGACACAGGAAGGTTTGAATGAAATGAAAGTATGATCAATGGTTACTGGTAACGGACATGAAAAAAATCCAGAAATCGTAAATTTTTTAAAATAAAAAAAATTGGGGTGGGCAGGGAAGAAAATCTATCAATTAGTTTTAATTGGCCTAACCCAGTACATACAATATTGTGAAACAGAAGATATCAAACCATTAGGTATAATAGAATATTAACTGTTACAATTGGTCTTAGCTGACCGGGTAAAAATTATTATTTGAACTTCTACATAAAAAAATATTTTGTGACTAGAATGGAATACTGAGTGTATAATTCTTTAATGAATACAAGACAATATGAAGAGAGAATCATGCATGTTGATTACCCCTGAAAATTTGATAATTTAGACCATATTTTTCGAAATTTGCAAATGTTTTAATTTTACTAATCCAAGATGTAACGACACAAGATGAAAATTAAGTTGCACCTCTATATGATAACCTCATGAAAATATTTAGTTGACCTCTATATGATAACCACATGAACATTAATTTTATCTTCCTCCAACTTAAAATTGGATTTTTGAGATAAATTTACACCTCATTTTACAGGTACCTAAACATTATACAAGATTTTAAATGATTGTTCTGCATCTGTATGAAAATGATTATGTATAGAGGGATTAGACTACTATGTGGCTGAAAGGACCTGGAAAACAGAAAAATTAGAGATCACTGATGAGAGAAAGAAAGAGATGATTTCATGTCTTCTTAGTGGTAAAGGCTATCTAAAGTAAGACTTTAAGGTAATATATATAGAGTATGCACATACAAACCAGAATATTTAGAACAATGATATTGGAAATTTGTGGAAAAAAACTTGAATGGCTAATAAATCAGAACATTGGCAATATGTTTCTCATAACTTCATATTAAACTAAGATTTATTTATGGCAAGCCATTGTTCTTTCTATTTCAACTTTAAGATATCTCATATGATATAAAAGATATACCATATAATATGTAAGATATACCATATAATATGTAAGATATCTCATATAATATGTAAGATATCTCATATAATATGTAAGATATCTCATATAATATGTAGGATATCTCGTATATGATTTATAAAATTCATATATCTCAATTAATATAGTTTTTATGAGATACATTGTATTAATTTTATAAATAAATTATTTATTACTTTATAAGATAAATACTTCTTAATACTTCAAATACTCAAATTCCAAATTTTTGAAAAGTTTGAAGAAGAAATCTTCGATTGCACAATATTGCACAATAGATTTGTAAGATCTTGACATTTATTTTGTGTCAAAAACTCATTATGTCAAAAATTTTATAACAATCCAATTTCAGAGCTGTATCAAGCTTGAATGTTGTGTACATACTTGCCCCGACTGTTCAGGGTTTGACCTCTGCCGTCGTATAAAGCTGTGCCCTGCGGAGCACCTGGTTTAGAATTGGGAGAACAAAGATGCAGTACTTTTTCGGGTACTTTACATGTTTTTCCTACTGCAAAATAATTAATTAGAACATGATTGCATAATTATGTTGTTATGATTTAGAATGCCATTTCATTGAGAGAGGTTTTCCTTTTTTTTTAGGTCAAGTGAGCTTTTCTCATCACTTGGCGTCCATCGTCCGTCAACATCCAGCGTCTGTAAATTTTTACAAAAATCTTCTCCTCTGAAACTACTGGGCCAAATTTAACCAAACTTGGCCACAATTATCATTAGGGTATCTAGTTTAAAAAATGTTTCTGATGACCTGGCCAACTAACCAAGATGGCCGCCATGACTAAAAATAGAACATAGGGGTAAAATGTAGATTTTGGCTTATAACTCTGAAACCAAAGCATTTAGAGCAAATCTAACATGGGGTGAAATTGTTTATCAGGTCAAAATCTATCTGCCCTGAAATTTTCAGATGAAAAGGGTTGTTGGGTTGCTGCCCCTGAATTGGTAATTTTGAGGAAATTTTGCCATATTTGGTTATTATCTTGAATATTATTATAGATAGAGATAAACTGTAAACAGTGATAATGTCAATGAAAGTAAGAGCTACAAGTAAGTCAAAATGACCAAAGTGGTCAATTGACCCCTTACAGAGTTATTGCTCTTTATAGTAAATTTTTAATAATTTAATTTAAGATAATTGTAAGCAGCAAGATTGTTCAGTAAAGTAAGATCTACAAATTCATCACCGACATCAAAACACAATTTTGTCATGAATCCTTCTGTGTCCTTTGTTTAATATGCACATAGTGAAATGTGCTTAAAGTGTTACAACTTTTTATTTATTAATCTTCCATTAGGTTGAGTCAGCTGTTGATTATGAGCATTACTGTGAGACTGGAAAGCCCATTTAATGAGATCACGAAACCAAGAAGATGCAAGGTTAGATCTTGTACGAGATTTGAAAGATAGACAAGTATTAGTGACCTGTGATTGGGCAATGAAGATGATGCCAAGAAAATATAGGGAGGGTCAAACCGACTGGTTTGTAAAGAGAGGCATGAACTAGCACATTTCCTTGTCAGTTTTTAAAGAACAGGGATGCATCAAAAAATTCACACATGTGCATATATTTTCAGCTCAGGTATGAATTCTTTATTTCTACTTGCTAAAATACCATTTAATTCACTCACCAATTTTGTATGTTACATTTAGAATATTGTGATAAGAACATGTTGTCACTGCATATATCAAACTATATAGTAAATATGCATAAAACAACATGTAAAATCACATACAGTGAAACAAGAAAGATAAAAATGCGTTGCAACAGCCCTTTTATTATTTTTTTCTTGATCAGAAAGAACCTGGAGGCCTTCAACAAAAAGAAAGCACCAATAGCAAACAGTAGCTCTACAGCTATGCCTTTTTTACTCACAGATGAAGGGCTATTAACAAATTACAGAATAACTAATAAGATATGTTTACAATCTCTTTAGTCAAATACAGAACAATTGCGCTACAACAATTACAAATTAAATGTGTAGGAAATAATTGTCAGGAAGTAGAAAGAATTTACATATATGTGCACAAGTGTTGCAAAGAAAAACAGAAAAAAAGTTTGAAAACAAACATTTTTTGCATATTTGTTGTTTCAAATTTAAGTTTAGAAATATTTGTCTTATTAAGTCAACTTTTTGTTATTCAGATATCTCAGAATTCCTCTACAACATCATCTCTGATCAAAGATATTGTTGCTGATCTTCATACCTTGATACCAGATATTAAAGAAATCTACATATATTCAGACAATGCAGGACACATTAATGATGGCTTCACTCAGAAGAGATGTTGGCAATAAACTCAAATCTTTTCAGAAGCTCAGGATGGCAAAGGTATGATCTGCAGCATTTATTATATACACTTGACAAAAAATGTATATAATAAATTCACCATTGAATCATTTCAAAATTTATTTTGTTTCAAAACTTAACATTATGAGGACCGCTTACAAAAAATTGGCAAAATGTAAAATGAATTTCTTAACAAATTAAAGTTGAAAAGATGTCTGCAGATTTTTGTGCAGATACTAAATTTATTTGCTTAATAGTTGCATTTTGTTTCTTTATTTTAGGGCTATGTGATCATAGAGCCTCCCATATTAAGTCAGTTATCAAGTGATACATAAATAAAGGTCATGATGTTACTTCAGCTGAAGAAATGAAAGTAGTATGTATATATAGTAAATTTGTAAATATATCCAATAATCTTGATATCTTATCATTTTTTATATGACCACAAAACAAAATAGTTATTTCCAGTAGTATATTGGTATCACTTTGTTGTTATCATCCTTATCGTCCAAAGACATTTGGTTTCCAGACAATAACTTAAGTTTAAGGGTATGGATTTTTCTACTTTCTAGACAATAACTTGTGTTTAAGTGTATGGTGCTCTCTAAAATTGGACTACAAGGTTCTATTTTACAAAGTTTATATTTTTTCAAATTTCATATATTTTAATATTTTTTATTGGGGGCACAGGCACTGGGGTAAAGCTGATGACCGTAACTGCATTCACGGTCATCCCAAGATGTCGGATGAAAAATTAGGTCAGTTTCTGTATTGTCTGTTTAAGTGTTTCTATATCATTTTCTTTACAAATCGTACATTGAAACGATGTAAATTTATAAAAGAATCACTCGAAAATCACTAATTACTTCCGAGAAATGTGCATGAAACGGGAAATTCGATTTGAAAAAATCGTTAAGATGACCGTAAATCATAATCAAAATATTTTCAAGATGACCGTAACATAAAACAAGGATGACCGTGATTGGCAAAAAGATGACCGTAACTTGTAAAGGATGACCGTAATTTGTAAAGACTGACTGTAATTTTTATAGGACGACCGTAACTTTTATAGGATGACCATCAATTCTAAGAAATATCCGTATTGTATTCAAAGCTTTTTTGTTGAGTTTGTCGATCTCAATAGGGGCTCGGTTAGCGGATATAAATATGTTTCATAAATTCTTTTTTTAAACTATAATATAATTGGCCATATTTAGGATTTATAACAATGATAGTAAATTGCATATTTCTCGTAAACAATGAAATATTTATTGATATCGACGTTAAAATTTTAACACAAATTGACAGCGATACGACGAAAATTTGAAGAAACATGAATGTGTCCCTAGTACACGGATGCCTCATCTACACTATCATTTTCTATGTTTAGTGGACTATGAAAATGAGATAAAACTAATTTGGCATTAGAATTAAAAAGATCATACTATAGGGAAAATGTGTACTAAGTTTCAATTTTATTTAACTTGAAGCTGGACAAACAAACAGACGAACGGACGAACGTACGCACAGACCAGAAAAACATAATGCCAATAAATGGAGCATTAAAAACATTAATAATACATACGAATATTTGGTAATCGAGCCCATGTGTATGGTTCCAGAGGAAGCAGATTAAAATCTTAATTTGTCTTGATATATGCAGGCGGAAACACGTTTGAAATAGAACAAAAGAATCGAAGCTCTGTGTGTATTAAGAAAGCGATAAATGTTAACTGTAATGTTTGATATAGTAACAAAATTTTAAAAAGTTAATAGAAACAAATAAAACGACAAACTTCTTATTTTAAAAACACCATTTGCATAAGTTTTCAATGTATCTATTACATAGTAATGCAAAACAATAAGATATCAAGTCGACGACATGGTTCTTATCGGGGCCTTTTATAGCTGACTATGCGGTATGGGCTTTGCTCATTGTTGAAGGCCTTACGGTTACCTATAATTGTTAATGTTTGTGTCATTTTGGTCTTTTCTGGATAGTTGTCTCATTGGCAATAATACCACATCTTCTTTTTTATATATAGTATCTATAAGTTGGATGCAGAAAATGCATAACCTCCTTTTTTATCACGGACGGAGAACATATCAATCTTTTAGTTCAGAAATTTTCGTGTCTGCCCTTCCCTTATGTGAATCAAGAAAAAAATCCCCAAAACAGGTAACGATTGTATCGAAAAGAGAAAAATCGAGTGCACCTTTTTATGTTAGGGCATGTTTGGGTGTTCAAAGCAAAGAGTATTTTATATAGCATCTCGCTTCAGATTCTATCATTATTATATATCAAAGTTACAGGTTGACTTTATAACGTAAAAAAATGACAGTACGAAAAGATGAAATATATGGGTCAAGTGAGATACCTATCTAATGAATCACAAAAACAGAGTAGGTGTGTTCGAATAGCTATTTTTTCTAAAAGTACTTGACGACAGTCTTTTAATTTGGATGATGAAAATGGATATCTTCGAAAAAATATGATTTTCTTGTGTGTGATAACTAGGGTTTATAATCTTCAACCACTAAAATTGTTTAGTCTGCCCTTCCACGAAATATTTTATTAGAATTTTTTTAAATGCTTAAGAATTTTCAAAAATTCCATCTGACATCCGAACAGACAATATTTTTAAGTTGAATCAATGCAGACAAGATCATTAACTAATGCTCATTAGCTAGTAGATACATTTGTCTTTTAAAATATAACTGACATATAACGATCGATCGTAATGGTGCTATGTGGATAAATTTATCAGTTTTCAAGAGCAAAATTGGCAGAGCGTCATCCCTACAATGGCTTCCATTTCTACGATTGTGAGCATGAACTCACGTAATGGGGAGATAATTTTGAAGAAGTGGAATCCTGACTGTATGAATAACATTTCTGTATACATTGTATATACAAATTGACAACGTTCCGCCTTGTGATACGCTTTTCGTACAATGCTATTTTAAGGATCTACTTTGCTGGAGCTCACCTTCACTGATAAAACTCTCATATTAATATCCCTTTAAAAGTTACGGTCATCATTTACAAATTACGGTCATCTTTAAAGCAGTTACGGTCAGCCTTGTTATGAATCGCTGATTCTGTTACGGTCATCTCGATTGTGATTTACGGTCATCTTGGCGATTTTTTCAAATCGAATTTCCCGTTTCATGCACATTTCTCAGAAGTAATTAGTGATTTCCGAGTGATTCTTTTATAAATTTACATCGTTTCAATGTATGATTTGTAAAGAAAATGATATAGAAACACTTTAACAGACAATACAGAAACTGACCTAATTTTTCATCCGACATCTTGGGATGACCGTGAATGCAGTTACGGTCATCAGCTTTACCCCAGTGACAGGGGGAATATTTTTTTATCACATTATTTTCTTGCAACCCAATCTTATTATCTTGAGATGCCAGATGTGCGGAAATGTGAATTACCTCACAGCTTCTATTATGAATTACAAAATACGTTGAACCACAAACGTCAAAATCATTCAATCGCATAGTGGAATTAACTATTTGTTGATTCTTTTAGATTCTATATAACTTTTGGACTATTTTAAATCTCGGTCAATTTCTGAAATTTATTCTTACATACTTTTGATTTTTAACCCTGAATGCTAACATTGCCTATGTGAAATTTTAAAATTGTTTGTATGTACATTGAACGACAGATATATGTGACGTATAAAATTTTCTGACGTCAGACACACGAATCAATGAATGTTTTTGTAGATAGATGTTTTTGTGTTCTGTTAAATTGCCCCTTTTAAAATTGTTACACGATGATGACTGCAGTTTTGACTATTTTTTATTTATTGTGTCTGTTTAGTTCACGCATCATTGTAAATATAACGGAATTTGATGAGACTGTCATCAAAGTGAGAGGGTTAACGCTATGAAACCAGGTTTAATCCACCATTTTCTACATTTGAAAATGCCTGTACCAAGTCAGGAATATGACAGTTCTTGTCCATTCTTTTTTGATGTGTTTTGTTATTTGATTTTGCCATGTGATTATGGACTTTCCAAATTGATTTTTAGCTTACCTGGCCTAAAAGGCCATGTGAGCTTTTCTCATCACTTGGCGTCCGTCGTCGTCGTCGTCGTCTGTCGTCGTTAACAATTTTTCAAACATCTTCTCCTCTGAAACTACTGAATGGATTTGAATGAAACTTAGCATGATTGTTCCTTAGATTATCCTGCACAAAGTGTGTGCTTTGATTTTTGATCCGTCAAAAAACATGGCCGCCGTTACTTAAAATAGAACATAGGGGTCAAATGCAGTTTTTGGCTTATATCTCAAAAACGAAAGCATTTAGAGCAAATCTGACGTGGGGTAAAAATTTTCATTAGGTCAAGATCTATCAGCCCTGAAATTTTCAGATGAATCAAACAAACCATTGTTGGGTTGCTGCCACTTAATTGGTAATTTTAAGGAAATTTTGCAGTTTTTGGTCATTATCTTGAATATTATTATAGATAAAGATAAACTGTAAACAGCAAAAATGATCAGCAAAGTAAGATCTACAAATAAGTTAAAATGACCAAAATTGTCAATTGACCCCTTAAGGGGTTATTGTCCTTTAATGACAATTTTTCACATTTTGTTCATCATATTTGCTAACTTTAAAAAATCTTCTCCTCTGAAACTACTGAATGGATTTGGATGAAACTTAGCATGATTGTTCCTTAGATTATCATGCACAAAGTGTGTGCTTCGTTTTTGATCCGTCAAAAAACATGGCCGCCGTTACTTAAAATAGAACATAGGGGTCAAATGCAGTTTTTTGGCTTATATCTCAAAAACGAAAGCATTTAGAGCAAATCTGACATGGGGTAAAAATGTTCATTAGGTCAAGATCTATCAGCCCTGAAATTTTCAGATGAATCAAACAAACCATTGTTGGGTTGCTGCCACTTAATTGGTAATTTTAAGGAAATTTTGCAGTTTTTGGTCATTATCTTGAATAGTATTATAGATAAAGATAAACTGTAAACAGCAAAAATGATCAGCAAAGTAAGATCTACAAATAAGTTAATATGACCAAAATTGTCAATTGACCCCTTAAGGGGTTATTGTCCTTTAATGACAATTTTTCACAATTTGTTCATCATATTTGCTAACTTTAAAAAATCTTCTCCTCTAAAACTACTAAACCAAATTCAACCAAACTTCAACTGAATGATCAGTAGGGTGTATAAAATAAAGTTTGTGCTTTATTTTTTATTTCGTCAAAAAACATGGCCGTCATGGCTAAAAATAGAACACAGGGTAAAATGCAGTTTTTGGCTTATATCTCAAAAACTCCAGCATTTAGAGCAAATAAGACAAGAAGTTAAAGTATATATTAGGTCAAGGTCTACCTGTCCTGAAATTTTCAGCGGAATTGGGTAACTGGTTTTTCAGGTATAATGCCCCTGAATTGATGATTTTAAAGAAATTTTGCAGTTTTTGGTTATTATCTTGAATATTATTATAGATACAGATAAACTGTTAATAGCAAAAATGTTAAGCAAAGTAAGATCAACAAATAAGTCAATTTGACCAAAATTGTCAATTGACCCCTTAAGGAGTTATTGCCCTTTAAAGACTTTTTTCACAATTTGTTCATCATGTTGAAAATCTTCTCCTTTGAAACTGCTGTATCAATTTCAGCCAAACTTAGGCTAAATGAGTTTCAGAGTATCTAGTATAAATTTTATATTTCATTTCCTTGTATGTCAGAAACATAGCTCCTATGGCTAAAATAGATCATAGGAGAAAATGATTTTTTTTTTTGCTTTTGAAGAAAATAGGACGATTCAAAGAACATTTAAATAAATTGAAAAGCCAAAATAATCATTGATGAGAGATTTAACCAAAAAAATTAAGGTGAGCGATTCAGGCTCTTGAGAGCCTCTTGTTCTCTTAAGTTCAGTATTTTTGTGATTTTACTTTTTGCCATAAGTGACACACAAAGTCTAGAAAACAACATAACATCCTTTCAATTTCTAGTCTCCCTGCCTGTGACAATGAGATGTATTTGATACCTGAAACAACTTATCACATCACTTCAGGTTACAAGAGCGCAATTATTTGTTTACATTCAACCGGCAACTTTTTTACCCCAAGATGGTACTCAGAAAAAAATACTTTGAAGCTCCTGATTGGATGATGCAAGTTTGAATTATTTTTTATTTGAAAGCTTATCCATTTAGGTTTGAAAATTGGTGAAAATTAAATTCATAATTCACAATGTGTAGAAGATAGAATTTTTTTATTAACTGAGGATCCATTCAAAATTAGCCTTTCCAATTTAGTGCGGAATTAGGAAGCTTCCATAACAACTGCATTTTAGGGCACTTTGTGCCGCATGACCATATACTTTTTTTTTGCTGTAATAAAAGGCTGACATCTATAGTCTCAAGAACTGCTACCCTTTTTTTTCTAGTTTGTTTATTCTTCAAGAAATAAATTTTTGAATACCACTGGGGTCCTATGGAAAATGCATTACAAATAATTGCGCTCTTGTAACCTTCAAGGTACTGACAATAACTGTCTAAGGGAAACAACTCTTATTTAATTTGATATTGTAAAGAAGCAAAACAAAAACAGAAACATTTTTTTTCATCAATTTATTTACATTACAAAAAGAACATATTACCAACAACAACATATTGTTATTAGAATTCAAAATCATAAACACAAAAATTAAACATGCTGATTGATTTTGTCAATAACTACAGGAAAAGGGGAGATAACTCAAATACTGTATTCACAGATCTGATTTAATTATATATATTAGTAACTACTTTTAAATATTTTTTCATTCTTTAGGTAGAGCTGTTGTTGTTGTGAGTGCCCTTGAGTCAGTGAGCCTTGTCAAGGAAGCTTTACAGGATGTAAGAGACAATATTGGTGAATTTCATGCTAAGTGGTATTCAGAAATATTGAAGATGGCAGATGATTTAGATGTAACCCAATCTAAACCAAGAATATGTGGCAGGCAGACAACAAGATCAAATGTGCCATGTGAATCAACAGAGGATTATTACAAGAAAACAATTGCTATCCCTCTGCTTGATCACATGTTAACAGAAATGAACTCAAGGTTTGGTGACCTGCAAATCAAGGCATCCATGGGACTTCAGGTAATACCTACCATGATTTCTCAATCCTCAACTAATGATTTTGAGTATTTTGTGGTTGATTTACCATCTCCTTCAATACTGGAGCAAGAAATGCATATGTGGAAGTTAAAATGGGCAAATGAGTCTGATCCACCTTCAGATATAAACACAGCATTACAAAACTGTAACTTTATTATATTTCCTAATGTGCACCAAATTTTGAAAATTTGTGGAACATTTACAGTAACCTCATGTGAGTGTGAGAGAAGTATCAGTAGACTGAGACTTGTGAAGACATATTTTCGATCAACAATGTCAACAAGTAGGTTATCGTCTCTAATCATGATGTATGCCCATAGGAACATGACTGTAAATCCAAAGGAGGTGGTGATGCAGTATGCAAGGAGAAATCCTAGGAGAATAGTGCTACCAGACATTCTTGTAGATTAATTTTATTGGACATACTTTATTGTACACATGCTTATATGCCTCTTCTTTCAATTAACATATATAAATATCTATACAACTCTTCAAAAATATTTTCATGGTGCTGCAATGCAGGAAAAAGAACTGGCAGTAAGGTAGATCCTTTTAGAGCTGCAGAGGAAATGAGAAAGATGAATGAAGAAGATCAGTACCTATTCAATGTTGATGAATTTTTTTTTTTAATATTAAGCTGACTTTTTAGAAGAACACAGAAGAGTTTTAGAATCTAGGTTACAACCAGCAACCTGTGAAATCACAGTCAGTAGAGCAAGAACAAGAGAAGAGTTAGAAAGCTTGTATTGTAAAATTGTCTCTGCTGTTTTATTACGGTCTGGTCTAGGTAGCCCTACATATATAGCTGTAGTAAGGGAGGCAACTGCAGCTCTACCTAGGGTCTTCCCACAAACAGAATTGGGAACTTTCATGTCTCTGACAAAGCGTGACAAAGAAAGACAACTCCTGGAATTGACAATGATTGTGACTGGTATTAGACTGTTCAATAAGGAATGTGGTAAAGGAGGAAAAGAAACTGATGATTGTAAGTTTTATGTTCTAATCATTTCAGTAAATTTCACAAGATTTTAGACAATAAATGTAAAAGTTCGAAAAATGTAGATTGAAATTCTGAATTCAAGAAAATGGAGACAAAACTTGATAATTTAGAGATAAATTTTGTCTGATCATGGTTATTTTAAACAGCAACATTTAGCACCATTTTTAAAAGAAATATTGAATCAGGTTACTGAACTTTTGAAGAATCAGTTTTCTTGGAATTATAAACAGTCAGTCTTATTATAAAATGATAGTAGCATCTGTTCAACATTGATATGATTCATCACATTTTCATGAGTTTTTAACTGACATGGCATCTTTTGTCTTTCTATAGAACCAGCCATTTTAGATAAAGCAGTAACTGCCACAACACAGAATGTAGATTCAGAAATCCGCCCACATTGTGTGAGGCCAATAAATATACAGGTAACTGTGTTTTGCTGAATTCTTGTTTCAGCACTGTACTACATAGAAAATTGATAGACAAATGAACATGGGAGATAACTCATGTTTATCTTATGTGACATTGTTTTCATTTGAAAGTTAAGGTTAAAAGGTAACCTTGTCCTTTTAGATATGGCTGCTTTGAAGATGGGACACCTTATGAATGAAAGCAGACATCAGTTTTTACTACCATTAACAAAGACTTTTTAGGTTACAAACTTAACATTCAAATTGGTATATTTGTACGCAATCTGTATAAGAAATACTAAGATTAGACTGATTTTCTCTTGATTTTTGTCAAAAAGTTATTGCTATTTAAATTATTTATTTGTAATTTTAGAATGATGTTATTAGCTGTGCTCATCAAGTTAAATCACTAGAAAAGCAATTAGCTACAAGAATGGAGCAGCTACAAGCCACAGTGCAATCAAAAACGGCTGTGCCTACAGCTTAAGTTTATGTAAGTATTCATCCACAAACACACATGTAGTCCACAATGAAATGTATTTTTTTTTAACAAAAAACAAACAAAACATTGTTAAGTTAGAAGAATGGGAATTAAGATCTAAGTCCGGCTCGAAATGTGGAAATAAAGGTCAGAATATTTATTAACAAATATGTCCTGATAACATCAAGTCAAGTGATGTCATGAAAATACACCAAACTTTTACATACTTTATCTAGAATGGTAAAAAAATCATGTTTTGAAAAAAAGTTTCCTGATTTTCTTTGAATGTGACTTGCATTTATCCTGTATGAATTACATGGTAATAGACATAATTTAAAACTGGATTGCACAGTGGAAATTATGTCTAGCTCCTTTAAATTTACATGAATTGTATTATTATCTCATTATATACATGAATAATTCAATTGTTTTGATTTTTCGAAATATTTAACATTTGCAAGCAGCATGAAATACCTCAATGCAAAACTCCCACTTAGCTGACCATTGAAGACATTTAATTTATCCCCTCTATAAGATGAGGTGAAGAAGGTCTTAGAGTTACTCAACTGTAGACCCCACCATTACTACTAACCACATTTTCCAAACCTGCAAATTGTAGAACTTGTCAGGCCCAGAGCAAGGGCCGAGTGAAATAATCCCCCAATCCCTACCAGTCTCCCTGGACATCCACATAACGGTGGGGTCTACAGATGGGTAACTCTGGGACCTCCTCCACCTCATCTTATAGAGAGGAGGCCTACACCTGCCAACAGGTGGGGCACTAATAACTGGAGCATTGGTAATACAAGTATTTTCCCTGGTCACTCCCCATGGTAGGTGGTGGTATAAATGTGTTTAACTACCAGGTCAACATAGGTCAGCTGATAGCCATTGTGTATAGGTAATCGGTAGTCACCCTGGCGCCTCAACAAAATATTATAGAATACTTGGTTGCCAAAGTAATGCCACAAAGTAAAAATGTATATTCTAGTCATGAAAATGTAAATACAAA
This sequence comes from Mytilus edulis, assembly GCF_963676685.1. Lineage (NCBI taxonomy): Eukaryota > Metazoa > Mollusca > Bivalvia > Mytilida > Mytilidae > Mytilus > Mytilus edulis. The sequence continues at coordinate 56,787,109 of NC_092347.1, forward strand.
TTGGTGTAATAAAATGTATGTTTAATTCAAAAGATTGTTTTTGTATTAGTTGTAAAAGTTATAAATGAAAAACAGAGGATGGAACCTCTTCTCAAATGGGTATAATATCCAGAAAGTCTGTATCATTTCAATTTTGGTAATTGTGAATTACTGTAAAACAACAGATAAAGAGAGACAACTCTAGATTAATTTTTAATCACTTTGTGATTAAGGAAGGACTTCAACATAGTTTAGAAATATGTCAACAACTCTTGATCGTTGTTCTTCATCTCATTGTTATTCGTTCAGTATTGATATAGGGTCTTCTTCTATGAGTATTGCAATTAAAATAATAGATAATGGTTTAATAATATTTTTTTCTAAACTTTTAGTTTGTGTTCAACGAACCATAGTTGTATGCCATTGTTTTTTGTTACTTTGTAAAATTGATAATAGATAATATACATTAGAAAAATATAATAGTATAAATGTTTCTTATTCAATAGGGTCACAGAGAACTATTTACAGATGAGATACTGACTCCCTTCTTAGATGGAGCCATCATTTAATCAGATCAACAAAGAATTCAAGAAGTAAGTAATTATATTTTATGAAATTTATTTCCTCCTTCAAAATAGTTATTCCCATTTATTATAATGTAGGCCATTACACGGCAACATAAACACATTTAATTTTTCAAATTTTACATTTCAAATCTCAGTTGAAAGAATAAAAAAAAAAATCTAATTTTATTTTACAAGTAAATGGAGGAAAAATACATCCTATATCCCAAATATCAGTCAATGTATCTGACAAAATAATTTTTCAATATGAAAATTCTATATGTATATTAGAAGAATACAAAACAATGTTCTGCAGCAGGATTTACATCACATTATCAATATAATTGTGACAGGGGAGATAAATCTTTCTTTTTCAGTCAAAGGGAGAGAAAATAAATCCCAGTGATTTTAAAGATTTGGATTGGTTGTTTCCAGATACAACAAAGCATTTTAACAAATTACCACTGCAATATAGGGTAAGTTATTTCACATTATTATAATTGATTTATTAAAATAAAAATATATAAACAAGAATGGTATCTTCTTAGATCTTTAAATGTCATAAGTTCATAGTTTTCTTGTTGTATTGATATGGTCAGAGAGTAAATAAAATTTATTCTAATATGACGGCCTATTATCATCAACCAGTATAATCACAATATATCTACCTTTAGCGAAAACACATTAATACACAAAAACGGTCATGTTCAGGTTATTACAGTCGATTCCACTTAATTGCATACCGCTTAATAGCATAATTCGGTTAATTGCATACTTTTCTCTTGCACAAAACCATTTCACATTCATCTAATGTTAAATTGTACGGTTATATGCATAGCCCCACAAGTGGCATTTCGGTTAATTGCATAGAAAATAATCGCTAGCTAGATATGCTTAGTTAAAACTGAAGAGATTTTTGACCGGAAACAGCAATTTGGTAAGTATATTTTTCTTGAATGCATCATAATTTTTGATATTATTTCTCATTTACTTCTGTGTTATTTAAATAAAGTTTTAAAACAGTTTCTTTCGTGTTTATATAGTTATAAAAAAGGCCTCGATGTGTACACAGGTAAAGTTTCCCATATTCTATTTTAAGCCTCGAGGTCATAAAAATGTCAATCAGCTGATTGTTGTAAAAACACAACCATTCTATGATCTTCTATCTCAAAAGGTGTTAATTATTGATTGCATTTCAAACATTGTTCATAGATTACATTTTGGGTGTATTTTTAAAACAACAACGCCTGCTAATTATCGATCATTATCCAATGCAATCTCGTAATTTGGATAATCCCTGGGATGATCTACATTAATGTTAAATATTACAGGGCATTTATATATGGTTGAAGAATTTCATACATCAATCTTTCATTTTTAATATTTTTTGAAAAGAACATTAACTTAAAATTATCATATTTTCTCACTTTCAACACTCGTGACCAGCAAATAACCTGTGCAGGGCCCCATTACCTGTTATACGAAACTAACGAGGTTAAAGTAACAGTGTTACATCACTGTGCAATCGATAAATACTGCATATTAAAGGCAGTTCATTACACATTTATTGTATCAAATGAATATGAACTGTGTAGCATTGTTCAACAGTTTGTTTTAATCAAAGCGTAACAATATAATTTGTACATCCGGGTCAGAGATACAAACTATTTTTAGAAATTTTTTATTTTCGTATCTCAGGTAAAGGAAAAGTCGGTACATAAATAAACTAAAACTAAATGTGTTTATAAACTTTATTGAAAGAATAAAATGCATGACACTAGACAAATGACTTTTATTAGAATAAATAATCATTCAATATGTTGTAAGTGGATTATGGACGTTCATCTTTTTTCAGGATTTCCTTTACTGATCTGCACTATCGATGTTATTTGACTCCGTATTTTGGCATTTCGGATATAAGCATACTCCGCTTTATTGCATAATTTCGTCTGACAAATAGGCTATGCAAATAACCGGAATGTACTGTACTTGAGTCTATGATTGAATCTTAATGACTTGTTTGATATCTGTTTTAGATTTATTCGTCTGGTAGCTGAAGGTGCCAAAAGAAGTCCAGAGTTAATACAGCTATTAGAACTTCATACACAATTTGCCAGTATAAAAACTTACTCACAGGTATAAGTTATGATACTAATACTTATATGATAATCAAATTGCCACATCAACACTTGTTAAGATAAGTATTTACTGGGACTTCTCTTGAACTGAATTTTAATGTGCGTATTGTTATGCGTTTACTTTTCTACATTGGCTAGAGGTATAGGGGGAGGGTTAAGATCTCATAAACATGTTTAACCCCGCCGCAATTTTGCGCCTGTCCCAAGTCTGGAGCCTCTGGCCTTTGTTAGTCTTGTATGATTTTTATGCCCCACCTACGATAGTAGAGGGGCATTATGTTTTCTGGTCTGTGCGTCCGTCCGTCTGTCCCGCGTCAGGTTAAAGTTTTTGGTCAAGGTAGTTTTTGATGAAACTGAAGTCCAATCAACTTGAAACTTAGTACACATGTTCCTTATGATATGATCTTTTTAATTTAAAGACAAATTAAACTTTTTACCCCGATTTCACGGTCCACTGAACATAGAAAATGAAAGTGCAAGTTTCTGGTTAAACTTTTTGGTCAAGATAGTTTTTGATGAAGTTGAAGTCCAATCAACTTGAAACTTAGTACACATGTTCCCTATGATATGATCTTTCTAATTTTAATGCCTATCTATATTTTTTACCCATTTTCACGGTCCATTGAACATGGAAAATGATAGTGCGAGTGGGGCATCCGTGTACTTTGGACACATTCTTGTTAATTTTAGTTTCTTGTGTATAATTCGGAGTTTAGTATGATGTCCATTATCACTGTACTAGTATACATATTTTTAAGGGGCCAGCTGAAGGACGCCTACGGGTACGGTAGTTGCTCGCTGCATTGAAGACCCATTGGTGGCCTTCGGCTGTTGTCTGCTCTATGGTCGGGTTGTTGTCTCTTTGACACAATCCCCATTTCCTTTCTCAATTTTAAAAAAATACAAGATTTTGTCATATTGAATGACATTAATAGTAAAATAATATTCATATTTCAAAGGAAAGTTTCCTATTCCTATGAATGCTTTATAGAATGGGTCACACTTATTCTGTAACATACATGTTAGAAGACATATAAACTGTTTAAGGTAGTACCTAACACTACAGGGAGATAACTCTTTTCTAACAGACAACATAATTTGAGTCAGTGAAGTGTTTTGAATATATGATGCAATTTCAAGCGTTTAATCGACATAGATCTAATGTTGACAAAAAGACGCTGGTCAGCTGTTCATATGATTGAAGATTAATTTCAGAAATATCAGACACTTGGATAATGGACAGAGAAAGGACCAATTCCGACTTTTTTATTAGAAAAAAATCGAAAAGGCATTCTTTTTTTAAAAACTGAATAATGACCTTAAAAAAACACCTCCTTGCCATTACATTTATCCAACACAGTTGGCGGGAGGTAAACACAAAAATCTGTGTCAACTCTGGCCTCAGCAAAATCTAATTTTAGAATTTACAGAATCTCACATTTCAGCCAATAAAAAAAGTAGAATAAACTTTTATAAGCAATAAAATTATTACTAAATATTAGTTAGATTGTCATACATGTGTTGTATGGCACCTCAGTGACCTGTTTACCATTTATTACAATCTAAACATGATTGAATGCATTTCCCACTGAGTTCTTTATGACTTATACACACTATTAACTTGGGTTGACTATGTACCCCAGTAGTAATATTAATTACTTAAACAGATCAGAAATAGCTAGGCACTAGCCATGGCTATGAATCCTCATATATATTATATAAATATGTATCAGGGACTTCTAGAATAAAAATTGTTGTATCCTGCATTATGATTGAATTGTTTGGTACTTTTTTTCTTTACATAAACAATGATAAATGTAAGCATGCAAGCTTTTAAGTAGTATAGTAGCGGACCAAGTTTAACCAGTTTCCATGATTTTAAAACGTAAAAAAGAAACATCATTTGCAATCATTGTATTTTGCAATGCAATTAATCTGTTTTGTAGGGAAAATTATAAAAATATGGATGTATTCATATATATCATATTAAAAAAATTCATCTAAATAGTTCCAGTTCATTTCAACATATCAAATAGTAAACTGAAAGCAGGGATCAAAAATTTTAATTCTAAATTTCCCAGATAGGGGATTTGTAGCCAGTGCTAAATAAGTATCTCTGGCACTTTCTCAGGGTTTAAGCTAGGATTTTTAGGGGGGAATATTATGAAAGATTCTGACATGGGATGTGGAAACTTAGTTCAAAATTTCTCTTAAGTTTGAGGACATTCCTGATCAATAAAAGTTGGATTCATTTTTTTTTATCACAGCAGAAATTAACTTGCAATGATTATATCACTGCATAATCATTATCCTTATAAAACGTCTAAATCGATATTTGGAAATCATTTCTATAAAGTTGGAACTGTATAAAATCCTTTTTGGAACGAGTATAACGACTGAAAGGAGGTTGTAAACAAATCAAGAATAGATCACATTTACTACTTTTGGGTTTAAAATGAAACAAAAATGGGAAGTGACACGTGGATAATAAATTCAAAACGAGTCCGCATTCATCAGAAAATTATCATTTTTCGGTTTTAATTCCTTTAGTTAGAGATATATATTTGTCTCTCTCGTTTAATTGATTCTAAATGATTTTGTATTTTACGTTTTTTTATCAGGGTCTATAAATAGTTATAGGACTACTTTCACGCATGCGTAGCACAGAGTACAGGAAGCACCTGTTTAACTCGTGAAGACAATTTGAACGTTTTGAATATAGTTCCATATTAAATGGAAATTGTTGAAAGTTTTTGATGGCAATTTATATCAATTATGACGAAAATGCGTTCGAATGACGAATCTAAGTAAAAAAAACTTCAAATTGTGATCGTTTAAGAAATAATGAAATTCAAATGCGATTTGTCCGGGGGTAGTCCAAATAATTATGGCGTCTTGAAAGGCTATTATAATTTTTTTCTTTGACGCCCTACTTCGTCAGGCGTCAAAGAAAAAAATTATAATAGCCTTTCAAGACGTCATAATTATTTGGACTAGTCCAGGGGTAACAAATTATTTCGATCAAATGACGAAACTATACTCCTGGTTGTTAAATGCCAACTGACTGGTTTTCCTGGGGAAATAGTTATAATGGTCAATTATGAGATTTATTAATAATTAACAGACTAAGTGACCCATTGGATGGTGAAAAGCAGATTAGTTGTAATCACAACTTTTAACACCTGTTAATTACCTGGGGGTCATAAACTTGTCAAAAACATAAAGACAGGTAGATTTATAGTATTTTAATGCGAAAATATTTCTACACTTTCAAAATTAAAGTGATGAAATTGATTTGAAATACTTTCGTCAATGCAAAAACCCTTTTGTAAATTACGAAAGTGACGAGCGCTAGCAAAATCACTGCACTTACTTGGTTATAAAAAGTTGTTATTAAAATTATATTATAGAGGCTTATTTGTAATTGTTTTTAAACTTTGTTTATTTACTTCTGTAGGTTGTATGGTTTGGCAAGTGTATTAATTACTGATCAAATGTGACAACTGCATGTCTTGCAACAACTGATGTGCATACAGGCAAGAGAACCCCAAATGGAAGTTATTGCATAAATTCCAAAGTTGCAATAGGTATGAAGATATATTTTAACAAAACAAGTCTTGCAATACAGCTATTATTTTGCCACCATCTTTTTTTTTTATTAAACTGCCATCAAGAAATTTAGCCCAAAAAATTAATGAATTGTTCATGATAAAAATGTAGATTTAATTAAGGATGTATTCTTCTGACGATTTTAACGTAATTTGGAATCGGTCTACGGGAGATAACTCTTATCTTATCACAATGTCGCAAAATTGATGACAAAATTCATAGTTCGCCGAAAATAAATAAAAACTGTTAAATACACTTAAATGTTGTCTTTTTATGTTTTTTGGGGAAATACATGTTCAAAACTTAAATAGAAATTATTTTAAAATGTTGAACGAAACACTCACTTTCCCGGATGCACGGGTCGCCAATGTAAACAACATTCAACGGGACATAACTCATGAGGCAGCAGACGATAACATACGATGGGACGCAAATTAAAAGGAGGATTCAAAACAAGACAACAGAAAGAAAGGTTAAAGAAAGTATCTGCGGGATTGTTAGAAAGGAGAAATAATGTCGACCTAGACCCCTCTGTCTTGCAGTTGCACGACCATTGTTATTCGTCTCTTGACAGTGAACAGAATGTCCCTTCAAACGTCAAGTCATGGAATTCAGGAAGGCGTATTGTAGAGCTTGGTGTACTCGCAGAGGGTCTGTCAGGCTGTAAGAAATGTGGACTACCTCTGCAATTGGCCTACGCATCTGACATTCTCACATATGGATTGTCAGCTATTATAAAGGTAAACACTACAAAACGTACACCAAAAGTTCGTATTTATTTCAAATAATCTTCAGCCCTCATTCAGACTGTTATCTATTTGAGTATTTCATACCCCAATCTCCTAACCTATAACATGCTTAAGAAGACACATTGTAAAAGGTTTATGGGCTTTGTTTATTTTGAAATTGAAAATGGTATGAGGACAAAGATGAGGTTAGTATTTTTTTTTACTTATTCTATCATAGGCACGAAATGGTGTATGGTTTCATGTTTTATAAATGAACCTGTCCCACACCAATCGTTTTCTTTCTTGATTCCAATCTGTTGGTCTGCAATTAATATAGTTAAGGTTGAAGCGCACATTTCTTAGGGGAATTGCTGCCCAATTTTTTTTCATCTATGGACTCGCTGGCGGATCTAGAAATTTTCATAAGTGGGGGCCCACTGACTGCGCTAAGATGGGGCCCGCTCCAGTCACGCTTCAGTGATTCCCTATATAATCAACCTTTTTTTCCCCAAAAAGGGGGGGGGCCTTGCCCCCCCTCTAAATCCGCCTCTGGGACTTAATTCATTTCGGCCATTCCCCCCTCTATTATTGAGCAGCACAGACTGGAATGTTATCATACTTGTAATAGAATTTTGATTGATTTTGGCAGTTTGATTGTACAACACCGTCAGGTTTATAGAATAAAATTGAGAATGGAAATCGGGAAGGTGTCAAAGAGACAACAACCAGACCAAAGAAAAAAACAAAAAAACAACAACCAACAGGTCTTCAATGAGGCAAGAAATTCCCGCACCCGGAGGCGTCCTTCAGCTGGCCCCTAAACAAATATATACTAGTTAAGAAGTCTGTATGTCTGCTTTTACGAGACATACTGTTTACAGTATAAAAAAATATTTTCAGGAGTATCAATTGAGAAAAGGGGTTAGAAGGGGTCCTGAATAGGCTGATCCTGAAATCTTGGGCTTAAAACATGTAATCTGGATAAAGTTGCTATCCCCCCTCAAATGACAATTACCATATTTTTATAATAAGTTTATATCATGTTTAACAATACAAAATTAAAAGCTCCTTACTGAGCATCCACCAACCATAGTAAAAATAGATTCATCCAGGTAGAAATGTTACAACCAGAATTTAAAATTTATTTTAGTTGTTGTTTATTTTAATAATAAGATATAGGAAGATGTGGTTTTTATGCCAATTAGAAAACTCTCCATTCAAGTATAATAATACCATTAATTCAGTAATTATTGCGATGTTTTGGTTATTGAAAAAAATACAACTGGATTTTAATCTCAATAATTTAAACTCACATTTTGAAATATTTTATATGAATTAAACAGGTTTTCTTTTTCGTGTCGCAAATATTAAAAACGCATTAAAGTCTTACAGCTAATTTCCTAATGCATGTAGAGCAACACTTTGGAGTTTTCTTGCTTTGTTTGTATAGTTATAACCGGATAAAGTTCAATTGAATTTAAATATCATATATGCAGGTTTACATACCTATATGAAGATGTCAATCTTAATATACAAGGCTTGAAATAAACAATTATAAAAAAAAAAGAAAGGAATCCAACCAAACTTTTACTCTACAAGCAGTAGGGAATAAGCTGTAAAGGATAAAATCACAATAATAAATGCACACAATAATTCTGAATTTACAGTATATAAAAGTAAACCATTGTAGGTCAAGGAACTATCTTCAACTTTGGAGAACAGTTAATTGTACACCTATTTTTACCCAGTACACACAACTTTGACACATTTTTTTTTACCAACATACAAAAAATCTACAATGCACTTATTATAAATTTAGCAAGGTTTTATTTTGAGAACACCAAATCTGCATGAGGACTACAGCTTTCACGTACTAGATTATCCCTGTAAAAAAATAAGTTGAATTGTACACATAAATCCACTGAATTTCTTCATTTTCTTTAAAAAATGTTATTACTACAGTTTATAGACTGTACCAAATCATTATGCACTGATCAATTGCAAACAATATGTCAAAATGTTTTAACTGATAATTTTATTCTATTCTTTTTTAGATACCATGTAATAATATAAGATGTCAGCACATGAACAATGTTCACACTGGAAAAAGACATGACAAAATATGGGATGCCAACACAAAATTAGCTACAGGTATGTGCTATCACATGTACAATTCTTGCCAGATTTTTATAAATAACAACATTATCAAAGGTTTAGATCTGTGCTGACTTTTGCAAAGTTGTGATGATCAACAGTTTTTTTTGGAAATTATGTTGTATTTTTTCTAAAGCCAACTATCTATATATAAGATAAATTCATTGTCTTCTTTATTAGATAAAAATATGAATAAGTTTCTTGTATAGATAAAATATATATGTAATTTTGGTCTTTTTGGTTTGATTTTAGTTTATGACTAATTTTATATATTGTTCATCTCAGTTTTCATTCATATTGAATAGTTTGTAATTATTGAACATTTTATGTGTACTTTCAGCAATGGTGCATACTGGAATTGGTGGTAGACAAGTTAATTCCTTTTTAACTGCTCTAAATATCCCACCTGTGAGTAATACCTTACTTAGTGCAAGACAAAAGGAATCTGGAAGTGCCATTGAAACAGTAGCAGAGACTACTATAGCTGAATGTTTATCTCAAGAAATAGATATCACTAAACAGTAAGTTCCACATTTACCACATTTTATATAAATAAAATAAAAAGGTTCCAAAAGTAAACATAATTTGAAATTGTAGCGTTTTAGAAATAGTCTTGCAATGCTGATGTTTGGTGAAGCAAATTGGTTAGACCACACTAGATATTGGACTAAGGGGAACAACTCTTATTCAAAGTAGTTCAGCATTTAATGATATCTGTGTTCCATTATTACTGTTGTAAATATTTATGCCATCTGGAATGATAAGTTTAAAGAATTTAATTATGTTATTTTCATGCCCCAATCAGTCTATATCAAACTATTTAAGCTTGTTATTGAGACTAACTGAAAAAGAACCTTTTCTTCTATATTTTCAGCTAAAAAAATCTGAAAATGTCATTATTACAGTATACAGATATTTTTTCCAGGAAATTTGATAGTAATGAGTTGACTGTGAGTGTTGATGGTGCATGGCAAAAAAGAGGAAGTGGCAGGTCATATGACAGTCTTTCAGGTATGTATAATGTGAATTCTGAAGTTACTAAGGTTTTCTTTTTTTCAAAGAAAATAAGCTACAGACGAAAAGGAGTAGGTCCGGTAAGAGCCTTTTTTGGCCCCAAAATATAGCAGTTTTACAAAATTGTTAAAATGTAAACTTTTAGTTAATTATTGGATAGTAGAATGGTTCTGCTACATAAATATTGGCTGTTTTTGACATAACAATGCACATATATTGAGTACTAGCACCATAAAATCATGCTAAATTACTGAAATCTTCACAATTCTAGCATTTTAGTTAAATTTTAGACGGTTTTCGTGTAAAACGAAAGTGGCCGCATTCGTGTTCATCCAAAATATTAAAATGGAAGTTGTATTTGATGATAATACATAACATATATAAAGATTGAGGATGAACACGGATGCGGCCACTTTCATCTTTGACAAAAACCATCTGAAAAGTGGCATTTTTTCGCATATTTGGTAGAATTTTCATATTTTAGCTTGAATCGGATCGTTTTTTATGACTAAATGAGTTAAAATCTTTCACAAAAAAATAATTGAATCAAATGAAATAGACACTTAAGTGTTTAAAAAGTGGTCAAAATCTTTCGTCAGATGAAACTGAAATTTGAGGCCAAAATCGGTCCTTACCAGACCTACTCCTTTGGAAATGGAAAACCAACAAAATTAATATTTTCACAATATCCAATAATACATATATGGTATAACATTCTATTGTTTTCATTGGGTATTACGATTACAATTTTCAGAGGTTATTTTATTACATATATCCTAAGCTTTGTTTCAACTTTATGTTTATTGACGCTATGTATCAATTTATATGTATAGAGGTGGTCAATAAAAAAAAAAAAAAATTCTATGCGGTATGGGCTTTGGTCATTGTTGAAGGCTGTACGGTGACCTATAGTTGTTAATGTCTGTGTTATTTTGGTCTTTTGTGTATTGTTGTCTCATTGGCAATCATACCACATCTTCTTTTTTCTAACATATCATGACGTCACACATGTAACAACCACAGAGGAAGCACTCCAGCATACAAAAAGAAAATTACATGTTATTCACTGGATATTTCTGTGTCATTTTGGTCTCTTGTAGAGAGTTGTCTCATTGGCAATCATACCACATCTATTTTTTATATGTTATAATTCTTGCAATTTTTAAAAAAAAACCCACACAGAACGAACATATGGCGCGCATTGAACACTTTTTCCCTGATACATTATTTACATATGTAATATGAAAATTCAGGGCTGTCACTCATTCAATACATTATGTATGGACTTTAAAGATAATATTGACACTCAGACTTCTTCCTAGTTCAATATATTACATATATTACATCTAATCCCTCTATTAAGTGTCTTATGAGAGTTGTGTTTATAGGCAGATCCAAAAGGGGGGGCTGAGGGCCAAGGCCCCCCTTTCTTAAGAAAAATTTGGTTAAGTATACAGGGAATCACTGAAGCATGACCAGAGTGGCCCCTCCCCCTTATGTAAGTCAGCACCCCCTCCCCCTCCCCTTTTTACAAAAAGTTTAATTTCACTGCACACAATTCAAATCAAACCTGAATTATTTTATTGCTGTACAATCAATTTGATATTTTGAATTACAGGTCACTGTTCCATGATTGGTACAGAAACAGGAAAAGTTTTAGGCTTCAGTGTCCGCAGCAAGTATTGTAAAATGTGTGATGAAGCAACCAGAAAAGGAGTACAGGCAAAGACCCATGACTGCAGAATGAACTGGGATGGAAGTGCAAAGGCAATGGAGCAGGACATGGTGGTAGAAATGGTCCAAAGTATCAAAAGCAAAGGGAGTAATGTTGGTACAATCATAGCTGATGATGATACTACTACAATAGCAAGATTAAGAAAATCTGTTGATCCCAACATCAAAAAAATGTCTGACAAGAATCATGTTAAAAAAAATATAGCAAACGCACTTTACCAGCTTAAAGCAAAACATAAGAAACTTACACCAAAGGTAATCAAATACTTGATTAACTGCCTTAACTACATGTTGTGCCAAAACCAAGATAACCCTAAAGGAGTAGAGAATGGATTGGAGGCGGTAGGAAGACATCCTTTTGGTGACCACTCATTTTGTGACAAATCATGGTGTTCCCACAAAGAAAATGCTTCAAAAAAATATTCTTCTTTGCCTTTTGGAAAGCCTTTAAAGGATATACCTCTTCAGACTGATTTGACGGACCTAATGAAAGTATATAAGAAACAGAGCCAAAAGTTGTCAAAGCTAGGTAGTACCCAGGGAAACGAGAGTTTCAACAAGAGTGTTGCATCAAAAGCGCCAAAATCTCATTTTTATAGCGGCCAGGCATGGGGTAATCGTAATCAGTAATCGTAATCAGCTGTAATCGATTACATTTTGCAGTGTAATCCTATGTAATCAGTAATCATGCCATTTCTGATTACAAGTAATCGTAATGTAATCGATTACATGGCAAAAAACAGGTGTAATCATGATTACTTTTAGATTACTTTAAGATTACATTCATATGATTACTTGCTGATTACAAATCTTGTATATATATGAAAATAGTCTTTGATAGACAAGATGAAAATAAGAAAATGTAAAGCTTGAATGAAAAATCATTAAACTAGTAATCACAATGATGGGACCTTGTTTAAAGTGATCATCTATATAACAAATCTGTATAACCAAGAGTTTTATTTTGTTAACAGTTTACAAAAGGAAATTTACTCTCCAATATTTCTTTGTGAGATTGAGCTCTTATGATACAAGAATATGCCTTGAAAGCATTTTTTTTCCTTGATTGAAAACTTCTAATATTAACTCCAATTTCATATCAGTTTACCCAATATTTTTACATAACTACATTGAAATTCAAATGCAGAAAACATTTAGTTCCTATTTGACTTTGATGGTCGGCATAAATATATAAGCCCACTTACTTAATTCAAAATGGAAGTTAAAACTAGGTTACATTTATTGACAAAATTGAATAAATTTTATTTTCCATAAATTCGTGTATAATATGTGCTTTCTTATTTTTATTCTTTATTATATTCGGGCCTTAAGGCTCACCAGTATAAACAAGTACAGGTACAGTGTATACAGTGTATACATATGGCATAATATTACAAACAATAGGTGACGTCAGAAGTTTCATCAATACAAAATATCTTTTAATACAATAAACTGTTTCTTAATATAAAGAGAAATGTATAAAAGTTACAAAACTGTTTTGTGTTTTCACCTGACAATAATTCTATTTATTACTAATTAGATCAAGTATTAAAAATTTTCAAACAAATAATGACAATCAACCACTTTTAACTTTATTGATATTGTTATTAAGACAATAAAATTTTAATACCCAAGCCCACCTATTGTTTGTTTAAAAAAATGGAAGTAGTGATTAACACCTGTAAAAACATTAATGGATGTGTCAATTATGTCCCAACAGACAATAAAACTATACTTAATTAATTTTTCCTTATTTTCAGTTTTTTTGTTAATTAGGCAGTTGGTTACAATTTGTAGTTAAAATTAAAGTTATATCTTTAGCATAGAGAAAGGACACTTGTCTATAGCTATTTTATCAAATTACACATTTTACACTGTATTTGTCTATAAATTCTTTTAAAAAGATAAATAAATTAAGGCTTTTAAAAAAAAATCACCAAAATAATCTTTATTGTGAGGATAAAAAGTTATAAAAAAACTTTGATATAGCAATATACAATGTAATCATAAGTAATCTAAAGTAATCATGATTACAATAAAGAAAAGTAATCTAATGTAATCGATTACATATGAAATAGGGTGTAATTGTAATGTAATCGATTACATTTTATTAGCAAAGTAATTGTAATTTAATCGATTACATTTTAAAGTAATCGACCCCATCCCTGATAGCGGCACATCAAGTCTGAATGTGAGGGTTGCTGCATCAGTTGCACAGAAAAATGATGGACAGTGCTATTTGATAAAGGTATGTCTGATACTTAAAAGCAAGTTAATATTTGTTAAAGAAAAAAGGTTATTATAAAAAAGAAGAAGTGGTATGATTGCCAATGAGACATTACTATCCACAAAGACCAAAATGACACAAACATTAACAACTATAGGTCACCGTACGGCCTTCAACAATGAGCAATCCCATACCGCATAGTCAGCATATTAAGTTGTTTCATGCTTTGCTTTTTACATAGGAAACAAAGACAGGTTGGAGAGGTCGTCACTAAAAATTAAATATTGTATGCATATAATAAGCATACAATTTTAAGCAATGTCCACTGCAAACATCATGTTATTGACATTAAGTGGTCTAAAATGTGTGGATAAACAAGTAAATACTTAACAATAAAATCAATTGAATAAAAAGATATCTGCAATAATTTTTTTTTACATCTTTGATAGTGATGCTCACAGTACTTCACTTACACATGTGTATTGTCAAATTTTTGAGTATAAATATATAGAATAAATATATTTTTCAGGTCAACAACAACATCGGCTTATCTCCAGGTGTTCATACAAAAAGACTTGCAATACTTAGAGACCTTCAAGCAAGGAAAAGGAGAGCAATAAGCATTACTAGGAAAGAAAAAATCAGAAGGATCCAGCTACGAAACAGAAGGTAAATAATTATTTCAACTGCATTTAAAAAAAAAGAGGGAGATTTATATGTATGTCAGTGGATTCACAATGACTGGTAAATTGACCACTTATTACTACGCCTGTAAGGACTACAAATTTAATTTTCCTGCTCCTACATGTAGGTCTGGTTTACGCTTTATTTCCAGGCGTTATACTCCTTATAATTTTGTACGGGTGGTCATGTCATAAATATAAGAGGAAATGGTACTAGATTGTTTCTCATTACCTGAATATAGAAATTTGAGGATCATGGAAAGAATAAAAAAAGAATTACAAATTCTATCAACCTTTCAAATGCAACAAATGTTTTAGAAATGAATTTTGCAACTACAGTGACATTAGTGTCAAAATAAACCTAAATCATTTGACATTATTTATTGTTTTAACAAAGGCTAGAATGACTTTAAATGAAAATGTTATTTTTGAAGGGTGAAGAGAAATGCAGTTAAAGAGATGTGTGAGGGCACAAATTACAGCTGTCAAATTGATTTGCAGGACCACCAAGACATTGTTGAAATTCCTTCAGCACCTGTTCCACCAGAAGTTCACTGCAATATTCCAAATACTGCAAAAGTTATTTGCTTTGACTTGGAAACCACTAGTTTAGGTATATAATTTGTTTTAATGACATAGGTCAAGGTTATTGCAGGAATACTGGTGAATATAGAGTTTAATTTCATATTACACAAGCTCAAATAATAATTACAATTCCAAGAACAATATAAATATTCTTGCAATATAACACTTTGACCTATGATAGCAAAGAATCACAAACTTTTTAAAAATATATATTTTTGTCACTGATTACGTTGTTTACATGTAAGATAGAAGCTCTGTTTGCAATAATATAAGGATAAAAGATATACAAGAGGGACAGTCAAACTCATAAATTGAAAAGAAGCTGACAATGACATGGCTAAAAATGAAAAAGACAAACAGACAAATAATAGAGGATATACAAGAAACAACATAGAAAATTATTATAAAGACTTAGCAACATCAACATTCATTGGAATATTAAAGATGAGGAGGTTTGGTATAATTGACAATAAGGTTTATTTATCCACCATGGTTCAAATGAAGTTAATGTAATCAATAAAAGGCAAACATGTGACCTTCAACAATAAGCTAGATAAACTGATGCTTTAGTTATATAAGACTGGTATATACTTTATGAATGAATTGTTGCTTTTTCAACATAGTTTAGATGGGTAGAATTATCAAATTAGTATAAAACTGCATGTTTGATATATATTTCTAAAATAGATCAACTTGAGCAGATTTTCCATTATATTTGCCATAAAACTATATCTATTTAAAAAGAAAACAATGACTGATGGACAGTTGCATGGACCACTTTTCTTTCTGAACACTTGCACTTGGTAATGTACTAAAATTAAAATATTGTTTTTTTTATAGCAAGGGACTCACATATTACACAGATTGCAGCATTCAATGGAGAATCTCACTGGACTTCCTACGTAATACCAAAATTACCCATTTCCAGTCAAGCCAGTGAGGTAACAGGTCTTACTATGAGAAATGGACGGATGTTCCACCAAGGAAAAGTTGTGGAATCTTCAACAATTTCTACAGCATTAGATGGCTTTCTAGAATTTCTTAAAGCTGCAGGTCATAACATCTACCTCACAGGCCATAACATCAAGACCTTCGATTGTCACATTTTAATTAATACCCTTAAATCTGTTGGAAAGACTGAAGAATTGAAAAAATGTGTAGAAGGATTTGTAGATACCAGGCTGCTTTTTAAAATTAACAATCCAGATCTCAAGTCTTTTAGCCAAGTTAATTTGATAAAAACTCTTATGAATTGCAGTTATGATGCACATGATGCACTAGAAGATGTGATTTACCTTCAAAAACTATTGGACTTCACAAATATTAGAATAGCTGATCCTAAATTTTCCACTGCAACTTTCACTGTACAGACAGCATATTTTTCTCATGACCAAATTATTTTGACTAAGTTAAACCTTCCATCACTAAGGGAATTTATTGACCAGAAAGTAATAAGCATTGGAATTGCTCATAAAATTGCATCTTCAAATTTAAACAAATCTTCACTTCTGCTAGCATTTTCCAGAGGCCAGGAAGAAGGAATTAGACAACTATTTTCAGAGGAATGTTGTAACCAGGGACCAAGAGTGACAAAGTCGTCAAAAATTATAACTGCTGTTTCAAACTTTATCAAACAACACTTGACTGAAAGTTAATTAATTATTGACTTTAAGGTGGTACCCAACACTTTCACTAAAATTAATTTGGTTCGTTTAATTTTCATAAAATTTTGTCAAAGTATTCTTTGACCCTTTAACGAAACTATTAAAAGTTCAAAAATTTTGAACCAACTGTTTTGTCAGAAAAATTACACTGGTTATATAGCAGTTTGACAAACACCAATTTTGATCATTGAGAAGCTTTATATTCCTTTTACAACACAACGTCATTAAAATGTTAAGCTAACTTTACAGAGTTATCTCCCTGAAGTGTTAGGTACCACCTTAAGTTAATCTACATTGTATTTATGTCTAATTTTCAATGTTGGACAGCAGGTCAACAGGGATGAGTTGTGAAATGAGATAATTTCTGAAATCTGATTTTTAATACTTTGAAATATGAATGGGATATTGTTACCAAGTCATCAACACATGCTTTCTAATTTTTGTCATTTTTCCATTCTTATTCCTCAGACTGTTTTTATTTGCCATTTCTTCATCATTTATATATCTGGTCTTACGTTATAATCATTAAAATTCTAGGGATATTTAAAAACTGCGAAAGAAATAAGCATTAGCTAGCAAAACATATATCATAATTTCATTTTTTTATGAGATAATCGACATGAAACTGTCTTGTATGCACACCAAGCACCTATTTCCAAGGACTTGCAATGTTCATTTTATATTGGTTCTATTGTATATTACCACAGAAAAAATTTTAATGCTAGAAGTAAGCTATTTGTAAAGAAAATTTTGGAATTAAGGGTTATTTTTATGATAAATTTCCCCAAAAACTTTAAAATAGCAAGGCATGTGTTCTTTAATATTTTATTTATGCCAAAGAACAATGTATTTAGCAGATCAAACACACAAATTAATGTTTTAACTTGATTACTGAAGAAAAAAATCAAGAAATCTGCTGTTTTTAATGGGATTTTTTGTTTTTTTCATAATATGCGACTTGTGGGTGAGGGATCGTTGAATGGCATAAAACTTTCTTATATGCGCACCTACCCCCAATTTTTTTTTTGCTTAAAATGTTAAGGTTATGTGGGTCCACATGTTTGCTAAGTTTAAAAAAAAGTTTAATTCGGGAAGTTTAGTATTTTTTTGGTATTAGTTGGAATTTGGGCTATTTTTTGTGATAAATTATGAATATTTTTTTTCACTATACATGTAATGACAAAAAAAAATTAAAGTGTATTCAGATGAGGTATTATTTAAATTATTTTTATGTAATGTATAGTATTAAAGAGATACAGCACAGGAACTAAGTTGTTTACTTGATTACTTGAAAAAAAAATCATGTTTTGTCTGTTTTTATTGGATTTTTCACTTTTTCCGTATTCCATAAATAGTCAATTTTCAATTGGCCGTAGTTTTCTTAAATGCGCACCTACCTACAATTTTTTTTTTTTTAAACACTTCAGAATTTATTGGTCTACAGGAATATCATATTCATTTAAAAAGTTTAATTCGGGAAATTTTTGACTCTTCAGAAGAGAACATCCTTAAGCTTTGTCAAGTAAAATTTTATGTGACTGTATTTTTAGTACCATTATCTCCCATTCTAAAACATTATCTCTTTGGGAAACAATATATTCAAAAACACTCCCAGACTCTTATATTTCAGTGACGATCTTTGCATATGCATTTATAAACATTTAAACATGCTCTCTTCAATTAGCAACAGAACTAATGTAATGACACGCTTAA
This sequence comes from Mytilus edulis, assembly GCF_963676685.1. Lineage (NCBI taxonomy): Eukaryota > Metazoa > Mollusca > Bivalvia > Mytilida > Mytilidae > Mytilus > Mytilus edulis. The sequence goes on from NC_092347.1 coordinate 56,805,900, forward strand.
ATGTAACATATATCTATATCTTTTGTCTATTTTAAAATTGTTTTGCCAAGTGTCTGAAAAAAGAAAAGAAAAAACAAGCACTAGAATAAAACACTGTCATGACCCTTTAATTTACAAAGTATGGAAACTGCAAAACATATTTGATTGTTGACATACCAACCTGCATAATGCATTGTGTGCTAGTATACCCAAAGGTGACATTTATTTTAATGCAGGACACCTTATTCAAATCATAATAATTACATTAGATGTATGTTTCATTATAATATTTTATTCTGATTGGCTAACTGCACATCACGTGTTATTCCGTAAGCAGTTGCATTGCTCAATACAACTTTTCACTCATGATAACACGTGCTCCAACAATAAAGTGCACAGGTGAATTAAATAATAAAATATATAAAATTCGTGTTTTCATGATCCTAGCTAAAAAATGTAATTATAAGTATTGAATGCTTCTTTTTGTAACTTTATAGGGTTGTAAAAGCGTTGACCGTGCGTACATTTTTAGAATGAAGCGTTTCCGCGCTTCCTACAAAATGTACTTCGGTCAACACTTTTACACCCCAATAAATTTACAAAAAGAAGCATTCAATTCTTAAATACAGCTATAATATTGCTCATTTGACCACAAAACACCACATATACACACATTTATCATGTATATTTGTATACACAGGTATGACACATGCAGGAATGGGACCATCCCATGTAAACAACTTCTTAACAGAATGCAACTTACCACCAATTAGTGATACAACATTGCGCAAAAAGGAGAAAGAGTTCAGTAAGACAATACATGATGTTGATATGACCTCCTGCAGAGAAGCTCAACATCAAGAAATACTTCTAAGTCATGGCAAAGCATGTCATTTATATAAATAATAACTCATCTGCAAACGATTCCTTTTAAGATTTCTTTAGCATAAATAACGACATGACTGACTTAAACCAAATACAATTACAAACTTATCATTTTTCTTGGTATTTATTTGCTTGATCAATTATGTATACAACTTAAGTCTTCATCTGACATGGAGAATACTTTTGTATGTAGGTTCAATTCCTACTGAGGACAAATGTACAACAAAATTCTTGCTAAAGTCTTTACTTTTAGCTTGAAGCTTATTGTATATTTGTTTACAGGTTGTATATTGCCAGTATATATGTATAAATATATTCAAAATAATTTTCATAGTAGACATTGTATGCTTGCATTTAGCTGTATTTAGATTTTGTTTGTTAATTTATTACCAAATACATGTACTTTGCTGAACTCAGCAGTCATGTTTTTTCATGTGTAAATTAATCCAAAAGTCCCTGTCTGACACTCTTTCCAAAAGGGTGGCTATCATTATCTTCAAATGGCAAACAATAACAGATTTTCAGCATTAAAGATGGCCACAGTTACTAAAATCTAACTTTGGTAAAATTCCTGTGCATACTTAAAGGGAAACCACACTATTTAAACTACTAATAATAATTCATTGAAATTTTGCATTTAGACAGATCATACTTATTTCAATATATTAGGCGAAAAAAAAATTGGGGTCACCGATGTTATTTTCGAGATATGACGTCATCAAAAAGTAAAGAATTGCGTTATACCGTAATATAGAAGTAGCGCTCAAAAATGCAAAAGAAGGCAAAAATATTGAAAAACGATGTTTAACTGGTTTAACTAAAACAGTCAATTGTAACTTTTATCTTATACACATTTATTTTTCTCAGTTTCCTTATTTTTTAAGGCCTTTTTACATTTCCCGCCATTTTTAATTGCCGTTTATTATAGATTTTTCTTGAAATAAAAAAAATCTGCTAATGTTTTTTCCTTCAAACTTCTGCATTAATTGCAGCTTCAGGGGAGATTTTAAAAGCATTAATAAAAAAGGGGGGTCACCGATGTTTTAAATCCGCTACAGTGGAAATAATCTTATTATCAGTTTTTGGCGGGAATTGTAACTTTTTTCGTTATAGAACGACGTTGCTAGCATAGCAGCATTTCTTGCAATGCTTGGAACTATTGGGTTAAAATTATATATATATATATTTTTTTTTATATAATAATATTTTTTTTAAGGATTTTTCCCTGATTATTCATTATTAAACATACAGTAACAATTTATTAAAAAGCAATTGTCAAAGTTGGAGTCACCTAAATTTTTTAATTGCATTTGTTGTATAGGAAAAATTAAAGGATTAATTTACGGCTTGCAGATTTAGAATCTTCCAAAGATTGAGGGTATCTGGGCTGAAAAGTAACACGTTCCATTTAGACTACAAACAGAATAAATTCACTAACTTGTCCATTGCACCGGGAAGATAAAACCCGAAATGCCGTGTTTAAAAAGCCACAAACTCGGCACTTTAAAAAAAAAGCCCTCAATGACACCGTTTTCGGAAGAAATTTAAAATTGGCTAACATTTCTGTTATTACACAACGCTCCATAATCGACACAAATTAAGTTCGAGTTCGAGTTTTATTTTGATTTCGAATATTTTTTCCAGTTAGATTTCTAGTTTAAGCTCGAGTTACACTTAGAAACTTCTTGAGTTATACTGTAAGATAGAGTAAAAATTCTGGTAAGAGTTCAAATTTTGAGATCCGATGAAATTAAGAGTAAGAATGTGGTTTCTATTTTCTGTTGGTGCACCTCTTTTTGTTTGAATGTATATTCTTTTATCACATTTATCGTTCATTGTGGTAAATGCACCTATTTTTGCCAATACTGATTAATGAGGGGGGCATGACCTTTTTCGGGACGTCGGGATCAAGTGTTTTTAAGCTCGGGATTTCGGGATTGACCATTTCGGGATCCGGGATTTCTTTTTTCGATGTTCGGGATGTCAGGATTTTTTTTTTTTAATTCTGGACCTCGGGATTTCATGTTTTTAAGCCCAGGATTTTGGGGTCAGGACCCCTCTAACCCCCCCCCCCCCCAAAAAAAAAAAACCCAACCCCTCATTAATGATAGTTAATTTGAAAATAATTAAATGTCTTTGTGTGCCAATATTTAAGCACTCTCTGATATATTATGTTGGCTATTTTTGTTTAAAGAACCAAAGAATAAAGAGTAAAAAAACTGGATGTCCTTTTCAGTCACGGTCTCCGACAATATCCCTTTATCACTGTCGACAGTGATCACATGCAAAACTTTCAGTGGCAAATTTTACATGAACATCATCACTAAACATTTGTCTATATGAGTGGAATATTCTTTCACCAGACGGACCATTAATGTGTTTGTTACAGTTTAGCAGTACTCTGTGAGACATGTGTATATCTCTGCATAAATACATGTGTGTGTGTGTGTGTGTGTGTGTTAAATATTTCTCTTGTTGGAGACTGGTAAAGCCAAATGTATAGTACGTGTTGAATTATTATACGCCCGGTTACGGGACGTATTATGGTATACATCTATCCGTCCGTCCGTAGTCAACATATCGGACATTAACTAAAAAACGCTTTAACCAATTGGCATAAAACTTTAAAGAAATTGATTATATCTATTGACGTGAGCTCCTTTTCTTTTTTTTTATAAATTTTGATTTTACGTTTCCGAGTTTTCCATTAAAAAAGGAGGATTTTCCAGTTTTCGGACAATTATAACTCAATATCGCTTTCATCAATTTTCATATAACTTTAATAAATTGTTTATATCTACTGATGTTAATACCCTTTTGATTTTCATAAATTTTTGATATGACATTGAGATGTAATGAATCTTTCTGAAATTGTACCACAAGGTTCCATATCACAAATGAAAGGCTGAAATTGATTAAAGGGGTACATATAATTGCTCAAAACGTTCAGGAATTAGGGGCCACAAACAAGCATTGTACTAAAATTACTATTTTACAATAACTTGTGTTATGGATCTATCTAAAATTGTACTACAAGGTTCCATACCACACAGGGAAGGCTGGGATTGAGTTTGGTGGTAATTACTCCAAGAGGGGAGGGGTGGCGTTTCATTTTTTTTTTTGCAAATTTTTCGAAATATCTCAAAAAGAAATCTCCAATTGCACAGTAGTGCACAATAGATTTTTAATACCTTTGACCACATTTATTTTGTGTCAGAAACCTATATTTTGTCAAAATTTTTATCACAATCCAAATTTAGACCGTATCAAGCTTTAATATTGTATACAAACTTGCCCCAACTGTTCAGGGTTCAGAGGCGTTAGATATCAAAGGAACATTTGGGAAAGATGGACGACACTTAGATCATTTCTGTCGTCACACGTGAAATAAATAACGATTTCAAATAGAACTTGAACATATGAATTTGACTCTGCTTTGTAAAAACCCGACAGGCTGAGCCGGATAAATACTTATATGAAATGGGATGTTTGATGAATTATTTATACATGTAGAATAGAAGACTATAATAGTTATGACGTTGCATGCATGTGATATGAGAAAACTGTAAGTTGAAACTCATTGTTCTTATTTACAACCAACTTTTGAACAGAAAACTACGGATTCCGATAGCTATACGCTAACATGCTGATACTCTTGGTCTATATGTACCCCCCCCCCCCCCTCAAAAAAAAAATATATGAACCCTACATACCGCATCGCGGCGATACGCTGCTAAAGTTTTCATGACCACTTTCGGCTATTTTTTGCCATACATTTTGTCCATTTCGAGTAGCATTTTCCTTTTTGCACTTAAGGTCAAGATGAGTCCAGAATTTTTTTGGAAATTTAGAATTCAATTAGATATTGAACATATACATCAGAAAATTAAAAAAAAATTATATGTCACCGACTTCGTTATCGAGAAAATGATCGGAGAGGATGAAATTCCAACGTTCTTAGTATTGATTATGCATGATGATATGTGTTTTGTATTGGTAGATCCTTTTTATCATAATGGTCTGGATAGTGGGTCATTCATTTGTTAATGTTTATTTTGTGTTTCCAATATTTTTTATTCTTTATATTTTAGCACCTCATCATTTAATCTTTTTTTTTGCCTTTTATTCTACAGTATTTGCCCATTATTTTGTATTCCGCAGGTAAACCCCAATACAATCTAGAAACTCGCTAGTACAACATATCAGTTGTAAAAAATATGATATGTCCATTATCATTTCTCCTGCTTTAGTGGAACATCCCTTTGAGCGTTCGCTTTTTCATAAATTAGCAACCTTTACGGCGGAATCGAAAACGGCGACGTCATAATACAGTTACGACACTATGGCGGCGCCGAGAGTGATGCGTATAAACAATAGTGTGATTTCCCTTTAAACTCAATCGACAACCTGTTGAGCAATTTAAGGCTCCTTGAAGCCTCTGGTTTCAAATTTAACCATGGATTTATTATGTTATTTTGCTGGTTTTACAGGTGGCAGCAAGTTTTGATGGTGGTTGGCAGAAAAGAGGATCTGGATAGAATTATAACAGTGATAATGGTAATTGTGCTGGAAAATTTGAGAATAAGCAAAAAACTGTTGTTGTCCATTGTAAATTATAGTTTTCAAATTATGAATTTAAAATAATTTTTAGAACTGCAATCTTGAAACTTAGTTATTACTTTTCTGTAGGTGGCTTCAAGTGCCTATAACTAATTTAAAATGAACCCTATTAACGACCTCGTCATTCATTCATTCATCTGTGCATAATCAGCATTCTTAAAAATTGTTATTTGGATGGAAAGTTGTCTCATTGGCACTCATACCACATCTTCCTATATCTATTAGCAATACAGTTTCACTACTATTCTGTATCAGAAAAACTGGTAGTGGGGGGGGGGGGGGGGGGGGGACAATTATCTAAGGCAATCTAATTTGAAAAATGTAAACATAAATTGTTTGTCTACCCAGTTCATCTTTTATCCCTAAATTAGAAGATGTCTTTCTAGTTCATTGATTATATTTACTGAAATTAAGTTAACATGAACATTTTATCAGTACAATGTAGGTTTTAATTTTGACAGACCATGCAACTATGATTAGAAAAGAAACTGGAAAAATAATGCTCTGGGATCAAAGAAGCAGATCATTCAAGACCTGTGAATATCATCTTGCAAATCAAACTTAGATTCCAGACCACCTTTGTTCTAAAAACTGGTATGGGTCAAGTAAGGCCATGGAATCAGATATGGCAGTATCGATGGCACACACATTAAAAAATGAAGGGTGTGAAATAAAAGGTATGTTATTTGAATTACAAATACATTTTACAAGGGAAATTTGGTTTCAAAAGAAGAACTTGTCTGAAGTATAAGATGTCCCTACTTATATTTCCTATGAAACCTTGCTCAGCAGACAATTTCAATGCACTACATATGTTCATATAGCTGAAATATTGCTCATTCTACATTAGAAATATATACAAATAACAGTATTCATTCATTATCACATTTGGTTCAGGCAAATTTCATTTCAGGTGAAGAAAGAATGTTTTTTTCATTTTGGTCTTTTGTGGATAGTTGTCTCATGGGCAATCATACCACATCTTCTTTTTTTATATTATCCAAAAGTTTGCATCAAATGTCTATAAAATAAGCTATTCATCCACTATGCATCCAATGCTACACTTAAGTAATTAACTATAATTAAACAAAAAAGTTTTTTTTCTTTCAGATTTGACTTATAATCCTAAAGCAGAATTCCTTATCCTATATATATATATATATATAAAATGTAGTATGATTGCCAATGAGACAACTCTCCACAAGAGACCAAATGACTGAGAAACTAACAACTGTAGCTCACTGTATGGCCTTCAACAATGAGCAAAGCTTATACCGCAAAGTCAACAATAAAAGGTCCGGACATGAAAAATGTAAAACAAACTGCCTAAATTATGTACAATTTATTTTATTTAATCCGTACAGAAATTGCTAACAAAAGCACGTAAGTTTCACATGTGAAGCACATGAGAAGCAAGTAAGAATTGTATGCAAATCAGGTTGCTCACATGTACAGTTTGGTAGTTCATATGTGCCCACATAAATCTAACAATGCTCACATGTGCAATTCAAACCTCACTCAGGTGAGCTTTTATCATCCATGTTAGTTTTATGTTAGTTTTGTACTTTGAAATTTTTTTCCATTCTTCTAACCATTCAAAACTAACCTACATCATTGCTCATATGAGCTTTTTCAAAATGACATGCCCAGTCATGTACTTCCTGTAAATTCAAATTCAAAGCATGCAATAAACTGGAGGGAGATGGATATGAAAAAAGCCATATTTTGTGCTATTTGAAGAAAATGTCATTGTTGAAATCTGATAAAACCAGTGTGACTGTGGTTATTTGTAAGTTATCATTTCAATATAGTACAATTTTAGTCCTAATTTAACAGAGCATTATTTTGCAAATTGCTTCAAATAGGTATTAAACGTATATGTTTTTAACATGCAAACTAGGTTAGTTTCATATGTGAAATTATTTTGCTCACAAAATGCTCACCTAATTTGCATGTTAAAAACCTCATGTGCAATCATGTTAGTTTCTAACGTGAGCATCTTATGTGCAACATGTTAGCACGTTTTGTTAAGGTTTAAAATAATCTATGAAAAAACAAATATGTAACACGTCAACAAATGACAACCACTGAATTACAGGCTCCTGACTTGGGACAGAGACATACATACAGAGCATGGAGGGATTAATGTATGTTGGTTGAATAATGTGTAATTCTCTGGTGATAAATTTGAAAATTTATATTGACAACATTAAAAACACATTCTCATTGGATAAAATAACAAAAATAAAATTGTTATTTTTCTTGTTAATTGAATAAACCAAGGTAATAACTTTTTGAATTTGAAGGTACAATGTACAAGGAACTTAAACAGGATGATACCAGAGAATATATACTGAGATGTTTCATGTATGCAATTATGATATAAAAGTATCTCTAGACAGAATTGTACCACATATATTTGGCAATCATGACAGTTGCAGAGAGGTCACATGGTGTAAATATGAAGAGAATCCAACAAATTTTAAGTAAGATTTTATGATTCAGATAAGGTACTAAGTATCCTATAGGTAAAATTCTAAATTACCAATGACCAATAAACCTTCTTTACAAAAAGTCTAAGAAAACATGTGAATTCTTTAGTTTTATTATGCTAGTAGCATAATAGGGCCTCTTTCTGTGAAAAGAGTCATCAGATATCCAGGAGTCTGTGTACCTATGTAATAAAAGCCTAATTAAAATATGTTTTATTTATCATGTTCCTGATAAACTAATAAACTTTAAGGATCTTGCCATTTCCTGCAGTTTTTTCTGACTTTCCTAATACCAACACCATTCTCAATCTTAATTAATCTTTTTCCATTGGAATGATGCACATACTGTAAATTCTGCAATTATTACACTCATTAGCTCACCTGGCCCAAAGGGCCATGTGAGCTTTTTCCATCACTTTTCGTCTGTCGTCGTTGTTAACTTTTACAAAAATCTTCTCCTCTGAAACTACTGGGCCAAATTAAACCAAACTTGGCCACAATCATCATTGGGGTATCTAGTTTTAAAAATGTGTCCGGTGACCCGGCCAACCAACCAAGATGGCCGCTATGGCTAAAATTAGAACACATGGGGTAAAATGCAGTTTTTGGCTTATAACTCAAAAAACAAAGCATTAAGAGCAAATCTGACATGGGTTAAAACTGTTTATCAGGTCAAGATCTATCTGCCCTGAAATTTTCAGATGAATCGGACAACCCGTTGTTGGGTTGCTGACCCTAAATTGGTAATTTTGAGGAAATTTTACTGTTTTTGGTTATTATCTTGAATATTGTAATAGATAGAGATCAACTGTAGACAGCAATAATGTTCAGCAAAGTAAGATCTACAAATAAGTCAACTTGACCAAAATTGTCAGTTGACCCATTAAGGAGTTATAACCCTTTATAGTCAATTTTTAACCATTTTTCTAAAATTTTAGTATTCTTTTAAAAAATATTTTCCTCTGAAACTACTGGGCCAAATTTAACCAAACTTAGCCACAATCATCATTTGGGTATCTGGTTTTAAAAATGTGTGGCGTGACCCTGCCAACCAACCAAGATGGCCGCCATGGCTAAAAACAGTACATAGGGGCGAAATGTAGATTTTGGCTTATATCTCTGAAACCAAAGCATTTAGAGCAAATCAGACAAGGGTAGAAGTTGTTTATCAGGTCAAGATCTATCTGCCCTGAAATTTTTAGACAAAACAGACAACCTGTTGTTGGGTTGCTGCCCCAGAATTAGTAATTTTAAGGAAATTTTGCCGTTTTTGGTTATTATCTTGAATGTTATAATAGATAGAGATCAACTGTAAACAGCAATAATGTTCAGCAAAGTAAGATCTACAAATAAGTCAACATGACCAAAATTGTCAGTTTACCCCTTAAGGAGTTATTGCCCTTTATAGTCATTTTTTAACAATTTTCATAAATTTTTGTAAATTTTTTGTAAATTTTTAGAATATTATATTTTCCACTGTAATTACTGGGCCAAGTTCATTATAGATAGAGATAATTGTAGCGACAAGAATGTACAGTAAAGTAAGATCTGCAAACACATCAGGATCACCAAAACACAATTTTGTCATGATTTTATCGGTGTCCATTGTTTAATATGCACCAAGGTGAGCGACACAGGCTCTTGAGAACCTCTAGTTTTTTATTGTGATTATGTCATTTTAAACTAAAAAGGCGATTTTGATTTTTGTGATATTGAGAAATATCTTGTTCAATTCATATTAAAAATTTCAGTTAAAATGTGAGTTAAAATTAATGCAAGTTTAATCCTGTCAAATTTTTGGCAATAATTTCTGAATTTATAGTACCGGTAATATAAAAGTAGCAGAATGATAATAATAAGCCAATACATTATTTATTTGACATGGTATCTAGAAAGAAAAAAAAACAAGAGCTTCAATTGAGCTACATATTTTCTAATGCTGGTCAAATTAATTCAGTATTGTTTGGCGGTAACCATATATTCTATATGAATTGATGTTGCATGCAATACAATTTTAGGTATAGGAGCCTTCCAGGTGGTAATCCACTAACAAATGAATCCCTGAAAGAAGAACTATTGGTATTGGTATCAAAATATACATCTCGGTCTAATGCTATAGCAGTATTAGGATTAACACAGGCAAATGAAAGCTTCAATCAGATGGCATCTTCTAAAGCACCAAAGTCAAGGTAAACACACATATATATGTAAACTGCAACTAAAAAGTCTGAAAAGGCTAATGAAATGGTATCACACAACACAATTATAGTTCAAACAAAGAAACAACCAAAAGAACCATCAAGGCATAAAATTGAGAAAGGAAATGGGGAATGTGTCAAAGCAACAACAACCCGACCATAGAGCAGACATCAAGGCATGTCTATTAAAGTAAAAACAACATTATGATAAAGGTAAATTTAAAGTTCAAAATTAATGGAGATAAGAGTGAAAGGGATGATTCAATATTATATTCAGAAAGTGTTTTCTGTAAGGGGAGGGTGAAGTTGGTAAAGACTTTTTAAACAATTGTACAATTTGTCTGACTTGGCAAAAAAAGTTCCAACCTCCCCTCCCCCATTATTTTCTCCTCAGCTGTATTTGTTCAATTTGTAATACTGATGTTTGTATTTATAGTTCTTCTTGAATGTCTTGATGTAGATGTTTGTGACTAAATATGTATCATTTGTTTCAGTTGATGAACTGTCAACAAGAATTGATGATGAAAAAGATGAGATTAAAACCTTATAGAGAAAGCATGTCAACAGCATGAAGGTAGTGATCCTTCACATTTGTCATTTGTCTTTTTTGTAATTTGTTTAGAACAGACCAACATGTAAGGAATAGTGTTGAATTCTTGAACTTTCTTTTAAGTGAATACATAAACTCAGTTGTGTTGCCTTTGAAATGCTATGTAGTGCACATTGAGACGTCTATGATAATAAAAATCTTGTCAGATTATACTTTAAGAATCAACTAAACCAGTATATACCATGATTTACAGTAAGAGCTATGTATAAACCAAGCTTTACTGTAAGAGATGTCTTATTTCATACAATATACTTTATATATTTTTCCCGTTATATTATTTATTGAAATTATTTTTAACAGATTACCAGGCACACCAAAGCTGAGATACTGTGGAATTCATACTGAATGAAAAACTTTTATTCTATTCATTAAACATTGTATCTTTTACTTTAAGGATTTGACAAGACAGTTACAGCAAACAAGAAGGAAGCTTGAAACTTTTGAAGCCAATGGAGAAAAAGAAAGTGCAAGTCTTGGATCTGGTACAAGCTACACTGGTTCCCTAAATACTCTTACAAATGGTGATGGACCAAATTCTCATTCACAGCCAGAGCCAACTCATATAATAGGCAATCCAGTCCTCCAGAGCAGGTAGGATCCTTATCATCATTAAGTCCCACAAGTTCAACAAGTATGACCCATTCAAACAGGCAATTAAGTCCTTCACAGCATGTAGGTTCATAACCCCCTCAAGCCTAACAAGAATGGCGAATATACATACAATAGATCCAGTCCTTAAGTGTTTGACAAGGGGCCTATGTGGCCGAATGGTCTTAGTAGTTACTACTGTAATCACTAGCCAGTCAACACTGAGTTTGTAAGTATGAACCCCGCTCTTGCAGGTGAACTTGACTCCAATCTTAATTGACTAGGATTGTCAGTTTTCCTATTGAAGGTAAGTGGTTCTCTCAGGGCACTCCGGCCTCCTCCACCAAAAAAAAAACTGATCACCATGAAATAGCCTAAATGCGGTGCTTAAAAGTTGTGCTAAAACACAAAAAATCAAAATCAATTAGTGTCTGACAAGTACTGCCCCATACATAGTCAGTTTTTTTCTTTCAGAGCTGGCAGGATATTTATCTCTTTCAAGTAAAAAAAGTACCACACAATACTAAGGTAAAGGCAGTCCAGTCTTCTAGAACAAGTATTTATAAAAATAAGAAGATATGGTATGATAGCTGATGCGACAACTCTCCACAAGAGACCACATGACACAGAAATTAACAATTTTAGGTCACCAATATTCTTCATTGCTGTCACATTTATGAAAAAGGAATAAGTTTCCACAGATGATTATACAATCGTGACGAGTATAGTATCAAGTAATCATATATGACTCTAGAAAATAATCAATGTTTTTATTTTGCAAAGGAGTATCCAGTAATAACAGAACAACTAGAACAAGATAAGCAAATGCTGATATATATAATTTTGGGGCCCTTTATAGCTTGTTGTTTGGTGTGAGCCAAGGCTCTGTGCTGAAGGCCGTACCTTGACCTATAATGGTTTACTTTTATAAATTGTTATTTGGATGGAGAGTTGTCTCATTGGCACTCATAGTCCAAATCTTCCTATATCTATCTACAATCATTTAATAACAGTAAATAATTCAGTGTCCCCTGTCCTCAGTTCTAATTACTTTTTGATGTAGACCCCAATTTATTTACTTGTGATGGTGTTAATGGATTGAGTATAAAAATCAACTTTTTTTCATCAGATAAATCTTTAACTTAAAATTTGTATACTAGTAGTTGTTATATTTTGTCTCTGATGAAACACACTGCTGAAACGTAATAAAGGAGTAGGTTCGGTAAGGTCTTAAAATGGCTCCCTTTTTTAGTGTAAATTTTAAATTAAGATCTATTAACCAATATCACAATAAATCATCTTGCCTGAGAAATTTGTTTTAAAACAAAAGTAAGGTCATTACAACTTGAACACAGAACATTCCTTTTCAAGTAAGTTGAGGTTACTATCATTATCTACTTTTTGTTTAAAAAGTTCATATAATTATTGTTTTATTTGGGTCTTTAAAAACTAACCATGTCGAGAGCTCAAGCAGAAAGTGTGATCAAAAACTGCATCAGAAAAATAGCACAAGCTGTATCAGAAACTCTTGTAGCATTTATGGTGAGTACAGTGTACCTTTTAGAAAAAATGTAAAAAAAGGTTTCTGTAGATCTAGACTAGTTAGAAAACTCTTTGGAGTAATAATTGGATATAAAGAAAACAATGTGGTAAACATTGCTCTAATCTGTATTATGACGCATATTGAACTTTGACTCAATTTTGACAGTTTAACTCTGACTTTTAGATGTACAAAAAATGTATGTCAGTTACCTTCTAACATATAAATTTACTAAAAATAAAACTTCAAATAGTGCTGGTTGCCACATGTAAAACACATACATGATTTGAAACGTTTTTCAATCTTAATATGATGTGTAAATGCTATTTTTAGATACACTGTATTTAACTCGTAAAACACATATTAGTCGTGGTGACAAATATTAACTCATTGGATAGCAGTATATATTTAAACTTAAACTTTGACAAGTAATTTATTTTCAGGATTTCTTAAATCTGATGTCGATCATATAATATTAACTTGATGAAGCCACGTCTTGCTTACATATATATATATGTTAAATATTTATACAATATTACATTATAAATTTTTACATGTGTAGGTGATAGCAGTGGTGCTTGATCCAGCAAATGAGTTTAATGTGGACAGAACTCTCACTAAAGACGATGTACAGAAACTTATCAAGGTGAATATTAGTAACATTTTAAAATAGTTGTTTGCTCAATAATTTTAATAAAAAATATAAATTCCAGTATCTAACTTGGATCCACACTAACTGAGATCTTCATTTACAGTGTATATACAAATGAAAGAATTAAAATATATCATTAGATTTTGTTGAATTATTTTCTGTTGATGCAGTGGCAATGTCTTCTTTAGGAACATATGTTTTATATAGTTAATACCTTAATAACAAATAGATTTAAGGTATAAATTTCATTGAGACAGCAATGTAGCAGTACAAAATGAAGTCAACACTCAAACAAAAAAAAAATATAATGATTTTAAATATGTTTTACCACGTTTAACGCCTCAGTGCCCAGACTTTGAATAGGCACATGGATGGTGGGGGTAAAGCTTTTATATACTTTTGGTATGCATGTTTATATATTGTAATTGTATTATTCTTTTTCAGTTGTGTGTTGATAGACTGATGGATACAAGGACACCATCTTTAGACACTGTTAAAATGCAGGTCTATTTTGATATGAATTATACAACTAGATGTAAGTCCTAATTAAGCTTATTCAAAATATGTTTTTTTCTGGAACATTTAAAACAAGGTTGGGCGGTAAAGGACAAGGTTCACTTATGGCACAAAGTGGCCTTAAATATCAACTTCATCATATAACACCAAAAAGGTCACAATGTGGTTCGTAAATGGGTCTATTTCAAAAGTCTTAATGCTAAATACATCAGTTCTTTTCATAAACGTACACAATATTCTCCAAAGCAAGCCCATTTTGGTTATTTTGTCAAAATATGATGATTTTGTGCAATTTTCCGACCTAAAAGAGTTAGAAACACCTTGGCTGCTACCTATGATCTGAAATATGTTGTAACCAAAATATTTCAATTTTGATATAGATTCATGAATATAAAAACTTTTTGGATCGAGGCTGACGGCCAAGGTCAATTATTCCAAAACCAATTAAAATTATGGAAAAAAGAACCAAAATTGACCTTAAAATACAAATATTGTTTATTTAATGGGTCATAGCTTCATAAATTGTAAAGGAAAGTGCCAGAAAGATATATTTGTTTTTATAGTATTATCACAAGTATTGCTATGTGAAATTTGTAATTTTTTGGCCCGATTTGAAAAAAACATCCAATTTTTAGGGCCAATTTTAACCCTTCTTGAACCTTCTCCTTTAATTTCTAAAACAACAGCCCCAATGAATATGACAGTACATGGGTTGAAAGTAAGAAAAAAGTAATGTAGATCACTGAAAGCATAAACAATGATTTGAACACTTTCTATATTTCATTATTAATAGTAATTTACCAGTTAGAGAGTGTTTTTTATAGTAATGACCTCTGGTAAATTCAGTTGACCTGTATTTGCCAGTATTTCCAAGTATTTACTGGTATTTACCACTGGCATGGTCAATATTAGTATTGACCACTTTTTTGCCAACCTTGATTAAAAATGTATTAGGATTTCTGCAAATTAAGGAGATATCTAAGCAATTTATGAATATACAACTTTTTAAGAAATTTTGACACCAGTGCAAGAGCTAAATGTAATTTTTAAGATAGCTGTTATCATTGCAAAAAGGGCACATACAGTTCGTGCAAGTTAATTATGGCATTGAAGCACAAAAAGTAAATGACATTTTTTTCTTATAAAAACAAACCAAGAATGAATAAAATTAGTATATGCTGTATAGATTTACAAGATGCTAACATAGATCTCTTCAGTTGAAAACTGCAAATAATAACAGTGTTCACATCTCAGGATCTTAGGAAAACAGCAGATTTAATACAGTGTTACATATTTTTGTAAGAAAAAGGCATTGGACAAAATATGATTTGCCCTTCTTTAAACATTTGAAGTACAAGACACATCACCAGGGTAACAATCTTGTAAGAAAATCTATGCAATAGAAACTAATTGGTACTCAGGACCGTAACTAGTCTCTTTTAATAGTGAGGCAAAATATATTTTTTGGAGAGGGGTCTGGGGCCGCTGAAGCCCCCTAGAAATTCTGAGAAAAATAACTCAAAATCGAGCATTCTGAGCGTTTCCTGGACTCCTTCTTACATTGAAACATAAATAGTTTTTAGCTTTTTTTTCGATAATATTCTGGTCTCAAAACAAAAACATAGATTCATTGTTATTTAAGACTTTTAGGTTTTAGTGGACAACATTAAAAGATCGATATGTATGATCAAGCAAAAATCGTTATTCTCATAATCATTAATACCGAATCTGTCTGTCTGTTATTGTCTTGTAATGTGCTAAGACTGTGGTGATTTTTTATGACTAGATTTAGATATGGTGACAGTGCAGTATTATACTTTAAGTACTAGTAATGCTTAAGTCGACGCTAGGGACCATCTTTACCTTGTTTTACAGTATTAATGATTCTTTTATTTATTATTGAAGTCCCTCCAGCAACTATTAAGATGAAGAACAGGAATAAAAACTTTGACCATTGATCATTTTGTCTATGCATTGACTTTGTGTGCGATTAGCCTGTCCTGTGCACCTTTACTCCATATTCCTGTATTTTTTGGGAAAGGGTATGAACACGATTTAATGCAAGTTTAACCCTTTCATTGTGAAAGGTCTCTTGTTGTTTTTTTTTTTAATTGTTTGATACTGAGAAATGCATGACCTTACTTTAATTTAAACCATGTCAGCTATCTAGTTTTATCTACAAAAAAAGTCAGTCTTGTAATCTTTGATATCAAGTTCAATTCTCCATTCAGAAACACACCATTTTTTCTGTGTCCAGTAGCATCGTATATTCTTAAAATATTTTCTCGCACAATGTCTGGACATCGGTGGACATGCAACATTGCAAAACCACACGTTTACAAATGAAAATCAACACTCAGACTATAGTCATAAAGTAGGACAATAAATGAACAGAAGACAAACCCAGGATCAAGAAGTACAAACAATAGACCATCAACTCTGAAAACTAAAAGCAAAATAGAATATGGATCACGAAAAACATGCAGGGGCAACACCAGAGAGTGAAGAAAACTCTTGCAAGACACTTTCCGTGAAAACAATTTGATATGAAGACAATCTTTTGTTTCAGGTTTTTTTTTTAAATTTATTACACAAGGCATTTGCATCATTTGCCTCAATGTAGTTACGGCCCTGGTATTAAGTACCAATGTGATAGTAAACATTAGAATTGCAGATATCTTTAAGAAGCTCTTTGATTAAATGGTTAACATCTTTTACAATGTTAATGAAATTATTATTTAATTTTAGCTGACTTTTTAGAAGAACACAGAAGAGTTTTGGAATCTAGCCTAGGTTACAACCAGTGATCCGTGAAATCACAGACAGTAGGGCAAGAACACGGGAAGAGTTGGAGAGCTTATAACGTAAAATTGTCTCAGTTGTTTTATTAAGATCTGGTCTTGGTAGCCCCACATATATAGCTGTAGTAAGGGAGGCAACTGCAGCTCTACAGAATGTATTGCCACAAACAGAATTGGGAACTTTCATGTCTCTGACAAAGCGTGACAAAGAAAGACAACTCCTGGAATTGACAATGATTGTGACTGGTATTAGACTGTTCAATAAGGAATGTGGTAAAGAAGGAGAAGGAATTGATGATTGTAAGTTTGATGTTCAAATAATTTCAGTAAATTTCACAAGATTTTAGACAATAAGACAACTTAGAGAGAAATTTTGTCTGATCATGCTTATACAGCAACATTTAGCACCATTTTTAAAAGAAATATTGAATCAGGTTACTTAACTTTTAAAAAATCAGTTTTCTTAAAATTATAAACATTAAGTCTTATTATAAAATGATAGTAGCATCTATACAACATTGATATGATTCATCACATTTTCATTAGTTTTTAACTGACATGGCATCTTATTTTCTTTCTATCGTACCAGCCATTTTAGACGAAGCAGTACCTGCCACAACACAGAATGAAGATTCAGAAATCCAGGCCACATTGCGTGCTGCAAAAAAATATACAGGTAATTATATTTTGAATTCTTGTTTCAGCACTGTACTACATAGAGAATTGATGATAGACAAATGCACATGGGAGACAACTCATGTTTATCTTATGTGATATTGTTTTCATTTGAAAGTTTAGGTTAAAATGTAACCATGTCTCTGAATATGACTGCTAGGACACCTCATAAATGAAAGCAGATACCAGGAATATGTCTAAAAAACATCTAACTGCCTTCAGTCATGGTCAAATACCTAAGCCATCTAGTCAGATTTAAATTGTCCGCAGATTTTGAAAAAAATGTGTAGTTTAAAAAATGTAAATATGTAAAGATAATATTATTCCTTTGAAAGTACTGTTGCGGCTTCAATCAATGTTTCTTCATTTTTTTAGCTTTGATAGAAAAGATGCATTCTGATGAATCAAGTGAAGGTCCATCCACCCAGTTGTTAAAGAAATCACTGATAAATACAAGACAACATAAGGCTTTCCTTAGAGTTATATTAGTAAGTAGATTTGAATTGATATTCCCTATGATATGATCTTTCTAATTTTAATTCCAAAATTTTGACCCCAATTTCACGGTCCACTGAACATAGAAAATGATAGTGTGAGTGGGGCATCCGTGTACTATGGACACATTCTTGTTTTTATGCCCCACCTACGATAGTAGAGGGGCATTATGTTTTCTGGTCTGTGGCTCCGTTCGTCTGTGCGTCCGTCTGTGCGTCCGTCCGTTCAGGTTAAAGTTTTTGGTCAAGGTAGTTTTTGATGAAGCTGAAGTCCAATCAGCTTGAAACTTAGTAGACTTGTTGCTTATGATATGATCTTTCTAATTTTAAAGCCAAATTATACTTTTGACCCCAATTTCACGGTCCACTGAACATAGAAAATGAAAGTGGGAGTTTCAGGTTAAAGTTTTTGGTCAAGGTAGTTTTTGATAAAATTGAAGTCCAATCAACTTGAAACTTAGTACATATGTTCCCTATAGTATAATCTTTCTAATTTTAATACCAAATTAGATTATTACCAAATTTCACGGTCCATGGAACATGGAAAAGGATAGTGCGAGTGGGGCATTCGTGTACTTCAGACACATTCTTGTTTTTTAATAATCTATGCAAAAATGGGCAATTTTATAAATCTTAAATCTTAAATAACAAAATGACCCATACTTTATAGTATGTTTATAAAAAAATAGGCTGAAATCTACATTTTACAAGTATAAGATGAACCACCTTAATTGTTATTTTGGTTTAATTTGTATCAAACAATTTGAATTGCAGTTATCTCCCTTATACCACAAAGAATGTTATTTCATGCAACAATTTAATTCTATTCCAGAAATGGCATATGAGTTTATTACATATTTTCAGGAGACTTATTGGATGAATATTTGTTCAAGCCACAGCCAGTGTTTCATTATAGTACTACTTGTATCCATGATTCCAGAGAAGTTCATCACTAAGATGTTATTGGTAAACCATAGTAATATGTAAATTTTCAAAACAAAAAGTTAAAATAATAGCAGGCCTCGACAATAACGCTTGTCCGACTGTCCGGTACCAGAAGGAAAAAGGTCGGACAAGTAAAAGCTGTATCAAGCTTGTCCGTCGGGACAAGCACAATTATTCTGCAGAAAATGAATTTAATCCAGCTTTGATGAACAAAGTAATTATAAAAAAACAACAACAAGAAAACAAATAATTAATTTGACATGTTTCTGTATTCTGTTATTTCAAATGCAAAACCTTTTTCTTCAACATGGATACTTGCAATCGATAATTTTTAACTGGTCCTTTTTCAGGTACTTTTAAACAGGTAACAGGTATACTATTCTCGGAAACCAGTCTTACTGATCCGAATCAATGATGCGCATTGTAGATAAGGTAACTTTACAGGACAGTTCGTCATCTCAAAAGATTCAGCTCCAAGTTTAATAGACAGTTTGGCACCGTAGGAGACATAAAAGTAGACATGATTGATAGACAGTTTGAAAAGGCAGGAGACAATTCGGGACCAAGACAAATCAGTACCTCATTTTGCTACCTTATTCTGTTCCTTATAATAAATACCATACCAGTAATTTTTTTCACAAAAACATTTTTTTTTATTTACCATAAAATTCACAAAATCATATTTGAAATAACAATACTTGCAATATGGTGACCTATAGTTGTTAATTTCTGTGTAATTTGGTCTCTTGCAGAGAGTTGTCTCATTGGCATACCTCACCTTCTTTTTTTATTGATTGTATTTGAGTGTACATTGACAGGTCTATCAGACTTTGCCTCATGTGCAGAGTCTGATGAGACTTTGGCTTTGAAGTTTGATGAAAACTAGAACCTAAGTCCTGTGACATGACTTGATTCAGTTGTTCTCGACTCATATATTTGAAAAGTCTTTCAAAAGATTAAAACAAATTCTGTTTCATTGTTTTAAATCATGGCTTATCTTCTTCTTTTTATTGATTGCATTTGAGTAACTTTTTTCAACTTAAAAAAACCCAACAGAATACAAATCCAATGAGTGTACAGGCCTGTCAGATGGTGCCTCATGTTAAGAGTCTGATGATACTGGCATTGATGAAAACTAGAACCTAATTCCTGTGACATGACTAGTTTCGCAGATGTACTTGAGTCACTCATATTTTTGAAAAGTATTTCAAAAAGAAATACATCAAATTTTGTTATATTGTTTAAATTCGTTTTGCTCCTTTAATCAACTAAAAATGTAAAAAGAATATTTTTAATAGAAATTTTTTGGACAAGTAACAATTTCATTCGGACAAGTTAATTTTGGTATGTACTTGTCCTACACAAGTTGAAAAAAAAGTTATTGTAGAGGCCTGAATAGTAAACGGAATATAGTGAAAATTGGATAAATACATTCAAACTGAAAAGTCGTTGTACTTGTTATGCCAGCTTTAGCTGGCACTTATGGTAGAAGCATCGTTTTGGAATAAAGAACGATAACTCTCTCTACACGACCCATCTGAAAAGTTTCGTCACTCTCGTGAAATCTCGTACGATTATTTTTTTTTAATGGCGGCCAAATTTAACGTTTCAACGCGAACTTGAAAAAACGGGACAGTTGGGAATAATTTTGATTTTAAATAAGACCCGAATTTTTATTTGTTTACAAAAACAATAATTCAGAAATTTTCGTAACTTCTGTAGTTAATTTAAATTTTAAATGTACCACAATGACCACGGAAATTACCGAAGTTAGGACAACAACATTTGACGCCATGTTTCGTCTGCTTCGACTTTCCATAATATCAGTGAGGTCAAAACAAATTACTTAAATAATCACAGGTACTTTATTTAAAAGTCACAAAATCATAATTAACGATAACATATTTAGCGTAAAAGTTCCGTCCAGCCACAGGAACACAGAAAAAACCTCCACAAGCAATACATTTCGATTTTTTTTTAAATGGCCATGCGGGGTAAACTCCGATGCACTGGTTGACCATGACTACTTATGTTCATCTGCCGCATAATTCCCCACATTAAGGAACAGTGATAATGACGTTGCTTATACTGTTGAATGTGACCACAGTAATTCATGTACCACCACTAGGTGACCATGACATAATCTTCAGTGAAATAAATCTTTAATTCCCTCTCGAAAGCCAAACAGTCACCACACAAAGTATTGATTTACAAGAGAGCAGACTGGGAAAAAATTGGAAAAGACTTAAAAGAAACATACACACATATGGAAAAACACAAATTAGAACTTAATATAGACAATATGTGGAATTTCTTTAAAACAAAAACAACAGAAAGTATCCAAAAGCATATACCAACTTAGTCCAAATAATTATGCCGTTTTAGTACGACTTTTTGATAAAAAATTTTGGACGCCTTCCTTTAACGTAGGATGACGTAACAGCAAAATCAAAAATAGCCTTTCTAGACGGCATAATTATTTGGACTAATACCAACTAAGCTAATAGGAAATAAAACCCACCTACCATGGATAGACTCAAAATTGAAAAAAACTGATAAATAAGAAAAACAAATTTTATAAAAAGAAAAAACATGATAGCAAACATACTAAAAAAATTCAAACAAATTAAAACACAATTACAGAAAGAGATGATTGAAATTATATCGAAAACATGATTTTTGACATTGAAATACAAGAGCCTGAAAATTCGAGATTTAACAAACAACCTAAAACACTCTTTTCTTACATAAAAGGCCAAAACAATGAAAACACTGGTATTGCACCTCTTATAAGTGAAGGTTTACTTCATACAGATCCCTTGAAAAAAGATAACATATTAAATGAACAATTTAAATCAGCCAGTCATGCCCTATATAATCAACAGATTTTTTTTCACACGAAAAGAGGGGGGGGGTCACCCCTGGATCCGCCTATGGTAGCTTGCCACAGACTAATTCAAAACTTAACAAACGTTTAAAACAAAAAAGAAATATTCAAATAATTCACAATCTTCTAATTAAATTCTGTACTTCCTTTGACAAAGTAAACTCTCAACAAATCTTTTCAGTGATTATGTCAAATATCAGATATCTACCTTATAAGTCACAGGAGATGGAGACTGTTTGTTTTCTCTCTCTAAGTTTAATAAAAAAATAAATGAGACTTGAGTCTGAGTAGTACATTTAGTACTGACTGTATACATGTATATTGTATGCTCCCATTTTGTCCAAAATTAGATTTTATGGGAAGATGGAGTTATTATGATAACTCATGAGAATACCATGACGTTGATAGATATATACAGGGCATGTTACTTGGAAGCATGTGGGCTACATCCTTTAAAATTCAAGCTGCAGCAGTGGCCTGTATATTTTAAACCTGATCATAACATTTTCAATCTACCAAGTACTTTATCACTATATCACTATCAGGTTCACATTTCAACCTATTTAGCAATACACACTTTGGTTATATAACATCACAGTACCAAAATTGCACTCAGTAACCAAATTGCACCTACATGTATTCAACAAAAAAAGCTGCAGAAATCTTTCAAGCTTTCTTTCACCATCATGCATGTCATGTGAAGTTATATAATTATCATATTTTTAAAAAGGGCAAATTAATTATAAAAAAGAAGATGTGGTATGATTGCCAATGAGACAACTGTCCACAAGAGCCCAAAATAACACAGAAATAAGCAACTATAGGTTACCGTACAGCCTTCAAAAAGAGCAAAGTCCATACCGCATAGTCAGCTATAAAAGACCCTAATTTTGACAGTGTAAAACAAAAAAATAACTTTGTAACACCAACATCCTTTTCTTCAAAAAATAATATTTGAAGCATGGAATAATGTCAAATTGTTCAAATATTTGAAGAAATAAAACAAAACATCTGTTTATATTCCAGTTTTAAGGATTTGAAATTAAACATGTAATGATGTAAGGAATTTTGGTACTGACTTCATTACAGAATCGTGGATTGTTTAGAGGTCAGTTCAAACCCATTTCTCTATGACTCTACATACATGGACTCAAAATTAAATTAGTGTACCTATATTGTAATCAAGAATAGTCTACAAAATAAGCACAGAATGGTTCATAAAAATAAGTTGGTGAAAAAACTGACAATATAGGTGCAATTTGTGTACTCTCATGTTAGCAACTTCACAACTACAAATTTATTTTTAGGACCAAAACAAAAATAAGAACAAACCTAAAGGCAATAAAATGCTTCGCCATGCACAGCCTGATACGACCACGGTACAGATGTATATTGAGCATATAAAAAAACACCAAATTTTTTATGTCAGTTGAAAATAAGCATATTTTAATTTTGGACCCTTCAAACTTCAATATGGACTAATTTGAAAACAGGTATCAGGTGAACCCAAACATTTCTATTCAGCAGCAGTCTCTAACTACATATCTCCTTAATTTTATATAATAGTCCTACAAAAATATTTAAAATGTGTAGATTTTTTTCTTTCTAGCTTCTCTCATGTGAAAGCAGTACCTTTTTGGTCACTATTTATGTGTTGCGTCTAAATAAGAATTGTAACACTTTATAGTGACTGAACAGGTTAAACAAATACTTCTCAAGAAGCAAAAAAAGAAGACAACTTGGAACAGCACCAGCCATGCCAGTATATGTATGAATAAAAACTCAGATCAGAATAGCATGTACAATATGTTAGATATATATGTCCTTGTGAATAGTAAGGAAAGTCATCAATAATTCTACAGATAATGCAATTTTTATATCAAGTGTTTTTTTATATTTTCTGATAAAATATTCACACAATCAGTGAAACATTCAAAAAGGCTTTAAACTAAATTTTGATTACTTAAAGTTTCAAACAATGACAAGTGTTTTATTTACCAAATAACTCATGTGTTTCTGTGAGAGAAAAAAAATCAAGTGCAATTTTTGGAATTAAAGTGAAAAAAATCCTTTTGACACACACTGGCGCATGTCAATTGTGAATATACTTACCAAATATATTTTCTTTATCATGATACTATGAAGGATTACACATCGTAAGAAAAAATGCACAAATTACAGATAACAGGGCCGTAACTACCTATGAGGCAGGGGAGGCAACTGCCTCCCCTGAAATTTCTACACCAATTTTTTTATGGAGTAATAAAATGAAATATGTACACGAAGAACTTGAATTTATATTATAAACAACACAAGTTTATAGTTTTAACAGTGTTATCATGATACGTGATATATCTGTCATTTTCCGAATTTTTGATCGAAAGTTAACCGTTTCAGTATAGTTTTATTTTTTTTTTTTTCGTGTGGCCGTCTGTCTGTTATTCAGTATATATTCGTACAAGAACACATATGAAACTTTGCTTTCGACAATAAAACTATTCACATTCATTTAGGGGCTCAATTAAGCAGAGGAAGTTCCCTTCGTATTGTGAATCTTTTATGATATCGGAAATTCGTCACCGGTTGAATCAGCTGTTGGATCGTTTTTTTAACGTCACCCGATCATACGAGAACATTATGGTCAATGCCTTAGTAGTAAAACACTCCCATGCGTTGTAGCAGGGACTTTCTATACTAAGTGTAATACTTAAAATAGAAAGTCCCTGGTTGTAGTTATATACATGTCTGTTACAACGATATTGAAATTCAAGGTCCTCAATAAAAAGAAATATCTTGCGTTCTATGATCTTGCTTTATATGGGTTTTTTTTAAACTTACCAGTTTGATTTCTAACAAAATAATCTTTAAATACAGATAATAATTGTTTGCATAAAAATTACTTCCAGGATCCAGCAATACTGATGTGTTTCTTAAAGTAAGGAAATCGAAGGAAACGGGTTATTTTTAGACATTTAACTGAGAGAAAAAAATCGGCGGTCACAATGTATTTAATGTCAATAATTATAGGTTAAAGTACCGCCATCAAGACGGAGCCTTGGCTTACCCTGAGCAGCAATCTCAGGCTCAGACAGCTTGTTTTTGCATAAAAATTGCTTCCAGGTGCAAGCAATACTGATGTTTCTGAAAGTAAGGAAATTGAAGGAATACGGGTTATTTTTAGCCATTTTACCGAGAAAAAAAAACCTCTCTTGGAGGCCCCAATCGGCGGCTGCCAAGCCTCTGCCAAGCCCCTGCCTCCCCTGAATTCGAACCCTAGTTACGGCCCTGGATAAAATAATTAAACCACCCTATTTTGTGTGCATCTCCTGCAAAATCAGTATTAGTTGCATCTATAATATACTAAATGAGTAACAATCAATGTAAATATTTGGTAAATTTTTGAAGAAAAACCCAAAGTTTTGGTAAAAAAAACACCCCAAAAAATGTTGTACCATAACCCCAAAATCAATTCTAATCTCCCTTTTGAGTACTGAACCTTCTAGCACAATTTCATAGAAATCCATCCACTTAAACTAAAGTTATTGTCTGGAAACCAAATGTGTCTTCTTGAAAACAGAGACTTATGATTGTATTATATGTTTGTTGAAAACAACTATGATATGATATAAAAGCATTACTCTAAAAGCAAATTTTTGACATGCTTGTATTTCCCATTTCCATGCTCAATTTTATTTTGCTGTCATATAATGAAAACTTGAAAAGTAAACTAGATTGTTTTCACCAAAGCCCTTCTTACAGTGCTATAGATATAAATTATTTAGTCAAAATTTAACACTAGTATTTAGGTTCATCATGACAAATTGGCAAATACGACCGAATTTTCACCTAAAAAAATACTGTGTACAGACTTACCTGTGCAGTTTGGGAAGTTTTAAATGTTTTTAGATATATAAAAGTTAAATTTATTTTGCATATCTGAAAGATAAAATCGTTTTTGGTGAAGATCTGGATTCAAAATATTTTGTTTGTCCTCTGCTTGAACAGATATTTTTTTCATCAATTTGGAAATTGAATATTTTTTTTGTTAAAAAAAAATACCATACCCCCTCCTGCCTTTTGAAGTTCATTGAAACATTGAAACATTAATCATTTCCCTAAAAATTTTCCATCTGAACTTTTTATTTCATTTTAGACAAAAAATATATGTTAGTGTAGCCTAGGACATTCGTCCTGAACATGCATGAAATATTTGCCACTGGACGTTAAGCAACCAACAACCAATCAATATAGGACATTGTCTTGGTATAAAGCTGGCATTTAAGGTAGCGCCTTCCTCATATTATAAGATATAACACTCTAACATCGAATTAGACGGAAAAATATTACATATATATATGTTGTGTACAAGTTGCGATTGTGTACAGGTTACATGTTGAACATGTACAAAATATTTGTACAAAGCAAAAATACAAGTTATAACATGTACAAAAGTACCTCGTAGATGTTATTACCTGTACAAAATATTGCTTAAAAATAGTTTTAACTTGTACGAAATTTGAAATGAAAGAATGTTTCTATTACAACACTTGCCATTAATCTCAATAATCTCAATATTTTCAGCATTTTATTTTATAGTCCATTCATGTTAGTGTGTTTTGTGTGATTGGTAATCTCATGTAGGTCTTTGTTGAAGATTTGTTTGGCCAGAATATTTTCACCATCTCCCTCAGACCTCTGTTATTGAAGCTAGAGCCATAAAGGAGTACAGATAATACACAGCTTTTGTAGAGTCTGAGCTTGGTCTTCTCTGAAAAGACTTTTTTTCAAGATGTCACCTAGTACACAATGTATAATGAATGCTGATATAGCTTTTCCTATTCTGATAATTATACACAATCCTTGGTTATTAAGTGAGCCTAATGCTACGACCTGTGTCCCTTCTAAAAATATGGCAGGCAGTCTCTCTGTGTTGATGTACATTAATTTTGTCTTTTTGTCCTTGATTGTAAGTGCAATCATTTTAGCTTTTTTTTATACCTTTTTTGTCTTCTCCTGCATATATGTCTTCGGTATGCGATAAAAGTGGTAATCATCAGCTAGTCTGTGTCCTCAAGCGTGGTACATAGTGTCAATCTCAGTGACAGAATTCAATACTGACATAATTACTGAGCTTACTAAGTCATACATGTATATGACCTAATCTTAAAGTTTGTTTATGGTAGACCATACAGGCCATTTATGTGTAATGTAGAAGAATGATAGTGTTCTGTAACTCAAGGTGTCACATGTCTCTGTCGTGAAGCAACTGTGATAAGAGAGTATGACTTTTCTCACCAAATCATCTTTGTCTCCACCAGTACCTCTGTGTTGTGTGATTTTTCTCACAAAATCATCTTTGTCTCCACCAGTACCTCTGTGTTGTGTTACAAGGGAAGTACTTCCTTAGCTCGACAACCATTTACAGATGAAATAATCTTATATATCTTATATACATATACGACTTCCTTTCCTCGTCAGTTTTAATCTAGCGTCGTAATACAGTACATGATATAGTAAGACATAAAGATGGAATAGTTGCAGATAAATATGTATATATAAGTCTGAAAATTACACCAAACAGCGTTAGAGTTAGATTTTCTGCTGCCAATATATATATAATATGGAATGTTGGTTTCATTTAATATCACTTCAACTATTACTTTTACCTGTTTGCCTTCTATCATTTTTCAGCTACTTTTAACACACCTTATAATAACTATTGGCCTCATTTAAAGGTAACATGTTACTTAAATTTAAATTTCCCTTTTTATTGTTGATTCAATCTTTGATAAGGCATCATCTTTTCTGGATGTTTAATAACTGCTGCAATAGAAATAGAATTACAAAATTAAAAACATTAAAAAGAAACCTTGTGAGAAAAAAGAAGTTTTAGACAATGAATTAATTTAAGTTTGAAATGAAACTGTTATTATAATCCTGTTCTGTTTTGTCAGCTACCATGAGTTGTATGTCTGTGAGCTTGGAGAGATCTTTGCATAACAATGGATAAAACATAGTGCAGAAAAATCAAACATAAAATCTGACACAATGTGTAAACCAGTGAAAATACTTAAATTTGGTCTTCTTTTCTTCACAACAAACACAAACAAGTATAACATGCAAGAATATTACATATCTGATAAAATAAGAAAATAATAACAAATATATAAACAAACTCTTCAAATTTTAACCTGATTTGTACAAGAAGCATGGTACTGGGCTACTGGCTGCTTTGTGTCATATATTGTCAAGTGTCTCTGACATTCTATAACACCCTGCCCACACCATTTCAAGTTACAGTATATCTGAGTTAAGAAATAATTGATGCAAGCTATACTTTATTTTAATTTTGACATGGGTAGGCATTATATTCGTGATTATTTTTGCCCGAGCGATAGTGAGGGCGAAAAATAACCCATTTCTGTTTGGCAATTCCATACACTGCTTCAGGTTTTTTTTATAGCCATGGAATGTATACTATTAACCGTTGTCCATTTCACAGATAGGCTTCAATCGTTATTATTTATTAGAAATTAAGGGGATCCACCTGTTAAAAAGTCTTCCTGGATATATACAAGACATAAACATTGTTTAAAAAGCAGCCTTCTAATCATCTGCAACAGAGTTCGTTATTGCAACCCATATGCAATACCTACTGATGAGTCCTAATTGCATATGAACCAAAACACATTTTTTTTTTTTTTTTTATTTCAGCATTTAGAAAGGACGAAACTCACAAGGCCTGACTGACCCAAAATTAATTCTCTTATATGATTCAGTGAAGTATATTTTGACACAATATGATTAATCATTCTAGATTAGTTTCTAGAAGCAAAAGTTTAAATTTATATAGTTGTGATAATGTCAACATGGCCTTGGGAGTCTATGTGTTATATGAAGCAGCAAACCTTGATGTCAAGTATTGTATGATCATTATATGATCGACGAAACATGAACATACTATAATCAAATCAAATGCAGATTATATATATATCATAAACCAGCATATTAAATATGTAATCATTCACACATCGGTGAAAAACTGACAAAAAAAATTTCTTTTGACTCTATATATTCTTTATCTTCATTCACAGCAAGGGTTAATCTATTCCCAAGTTAGAAAATCTATTTTAAGCAATACAAAGTTTTGTAAACAGATCATTTTATGACTATTTTGACCCAAGTATTACTACTGGGCATGTGATTATAAATATTACTGAGAATCTCAAACCATGCCTTCTTAGAATAAATCATTACAGTTGACAAACACTTCCATCTACTCTTCCCAGTATCAAAATACTTTACATTCAATACATCATTAAAAAAAGAATAATATGGCAGATTATTATGTAAGATAACTTTTCTGATCAACACAAAATAAGAAGATGTAGTATGATTGCCAATGAGACACTTTTCTCTCCACAAGAGACCAAAATGACACAGAAATTAACAACTATAGGTAACCATATGGCATTCACCAATGAGCAAATCCCATACCACATAGTCCGCTATAAAAGACCCTGAAATGACAATGTAAAATAATTCAAAGGAGAAAACTAAGGCTTGATATGGTTATCAACATTTGCAAATTTACACCTCTTGAAATACAATGTAAATATATATTTGTTTGCCCTGTGAAATGTTGTAAAATTTGATTTTATGTTTAGAGTGAAGCTGATTTTAAAAACCCCACCTACCACAGCAAACAGCCAGACTTCCATGTATGTCTGCTGAAACTTTCCAAGGTTTCTGTTCTCTAATTAAACTATCTCTTGGCCAAATATTTACTAAGCATATATTTACACAACAAAACACGCATCAATTATAGTGGCATCACTGTAACAGTTATGCCCCTTTCCAAATGGAAAACTAGTGAATTTTTTATACCTGTTCTCAATTTTTAGTGTGCCACTAAACTTTTGTAAAATTTGAGCGATTTCTGTAATTTAGTTCTTTTTTTATTTCGATGTTACCTATTTTTTCTCCTATTAGTTCAACAGAAAAAAATGTATACTTCTTTCCAAGGCAGATTGTTAGCGTAAATGAACGGTGACCCCATCTTTTTATTTTATTTTCTTATTAAGTATAAGATAAAGTTCATTTGTAGAAAAATATAGCGAAATACTACATTGAAATAAAATTTTGATTTAGACCCGCGAACCACCTTAATGTGCCTTTTTCAAATCTGTTTTTGAAGATCTTATAGCCATATGTGTTACCTACTGAAGAGTCCTGAGCACAAATGGTCTTTTATTAATGTTTATATACAGGACGAAACTTGCAAGGCCAAACAGACTCCCAAACCCCAAAATTTTATACTAGTTTTTAAAATCAATTTACCAATTACAAGGATCATTTGTATCTCCATCTTAATATAAATAAAAACTCAAAATCCTGCACTGCTTTCCATGTTTGAAATTCATGTTTACTAAATTACTACCCCTAAAGAAAATCATTTGATATTCAATTTAAATAATGTCAACAAGGCCTTGGAAGTCTAGGTACAACAGAATTAAAAATAAAAGGATATAACTAAAAAAAAACAACAAACAGTATACATACTGTACTACTCAACTGACCTATCAATATATATATTCATGAAAGCAACAACTATGGAACATGCTTCATCAGAGAAAACCTAAAATAAGAAATTACTATCCACACTTATCAGTGTCCATACTTGTTCTTACAACAACAAAAAAAGAAGAAAAAAATATTTGACTTGCATATACTTTTCAAGAAAATGATTATAACAATGTTTTTTGAATAATTCCACATTACGATTATTCCTTACTTTGGTTGCAGAATAATGAAAAGATTTTTTACTAAAATTTGTATTTGGTCTTAGAACAAATAGATCATTATCAGAGACCACAGTCGCTTGAATTTTAGTGATATATGTATGAAAAAAAAATAAAAAAATACTGTTATATGTATACATATACATATAACAGTACATGTATATACATATAACAGTATTTTTTTATTTTTTTTCATACATATATCACTAAAATTCAAGCGACTGTGCAGAGACATATCGTAAGTTATGGTGTTTCACATCATCAATATTTAGCATTGCTAAGTAATTAGGTGATACTCTTGCATTAGCATAAAATATCCCTTTGAGAAGGTTTATTATAAATTTTGTAATTAAAGCAGTATTAGGACTAACAAATACAGCCACTAACATAGATGCTAGATCAGAATTAGGTAGATTTACTTTGGACTCCTATATAAAAACTCAAACACTCATGTATTTTTATAGAATAGATTGTAATGATACAAGTGTGGACACAGATCAGTATGGATAGTACGTTTGAATGGTTGACTGTTTTCTGTTAAAAAAAAAAAAGGCCTCTGGTTTCCACATAGGGTTCTATGTTGAACTGTTGTGCCCAGTGACAGTCAACTTGTACCAAACACTGAACATAACTGTCTATATTCAAATTTGCGTTTTACTGTTCAGTATATATAAGAAGATGTGGTATGAGTGCCAATGAGACAACTCTCCATCCAAGTCGCATTTTCTAAAAGTAAACCATTATCAGGAACAAAATCAAGACTGTCATGTAGAAGACACTACTTTAAATCAGTGCTGACCGTCCAAAGATTTTATTTAGCTAGACATTGCTTATAGGGGAACACAGCTGTAAATAAGTGTGCTCCAACGCTGGAGAGATTTACGTAAAGAAGTGAAATATACATGTTCCTTTATCTGAACAAAAGTGTTTTCAACTTTATCATACCCAAACACTGACAAACCATGTTTTGTTACATCTATTTCAACTTTGCAAAAAAATATTCAGGATATTTCAGTGATTTTTGTCTCTTTTACCATAACATCTTTAAGACATGACTTCGGATTTTTAGCGCATTTCAAGTTTGCAATTGCGCTGCTACACTAAAAATGATATTTTTAACTAAATAATTCCCTGAAAAAGAACAGTTTTCTAAGCCCTTCTTTTTGAAAATATTCTTCAAAAATCAAAGAAAAACAAATGGTTTCAACAGAAAAGTCATTGGAGTCGACTTGACTCTAAACCGATAATGATAGAAGTTTGATGCACAGTAAATCACATTGCTGGTTATCTGAGGATTAATTTGAGCCCTTAAACACATCTGTACGTCAGCAGATGGCGACGAAGCAAGTGTTTGAAATGACCCCAAAATATCTTAAAATTTGCTTGAACGGTTAAACAAAACTGTGTACTATAGTTAAGTGGTAATGGATGTCTCCGAAATAAAAGTTACATTTAATATAGGAGATGATTTTTGCATCCCCGGCAGCGAGATTCGAACACGCAACCTTTCTTCCTTGGGAGAGTTCAGCATACCCCTGTACCACTGGCAACGTCTCGAAAATTTTAAAATTTAAGTACTTAACTCTACTACTCATAATCGAAAGAAAAAAAATTAAGAAGATCCTATCCCAGTTTGATTTCTTTTAAGAAATTATGTGTTCAGATCATATATTTTTGTTGCTAAATGCATGATTTTTACGCAAATATAGGAAGAAGAATCACCTCCTTAGTCTGTCATTTTCCCATTGAAAATATTCATGTTCATTTATCTGAACAAAAGTGTTTTCAACTGTATTACACCCCAACACTGACGAAACCATGTTTTGTTACATCTATTTCAACTTTGCCAAAAATGTTCAGGAAATTTTAGTGACTTTTTGTCTCTTTTACCATACTACATCTTTAAGAAATGACTTCGGATTTTTA
The DNA here is from genome assembly GCF_963676685.1 of Mytilus edulis. Taxonomy (NCBI): domain Eukaryota; kingdom Metazoa; phylum Mollusca; class Bivalvia; order Mytilida; family Mytilidae; genus Mytilus; species Mytilus edulis. The sequence continues at coordinate 56,838,509 of NC_092347.1, forward strand.
GCGCATTTCAATTTTGCGATTGCGCTGGTACACAAAAAACAAATATTTTTAACTAGTGTACATGTTATAACTATTAATTTGATACTATTCTTCAAAATCTCACTGCACAATTATTCAAAAAAGTTATTATTCCCCCAAAAAGCACAGTTTTCTAAGCCCTTCATTTTGAAAATATTCTTCAAAAATCAAAGAAAAACACATGGTTTCAACAGAAAAGTCATTGGAGTCGACTTGACTCTAAACCGATAATGATAGAAGTTTGATGCACAGTAAATCACATTGCTGGTTTTCTGAGGATTAATTTGAGCCCTTAACCACATCTGTACGTCAGCAGATGGCGACGAAACAAGTGTTTGAAATGACCCCAAAATATCTTAAAATTTGCTTGAATGGTTAAACAAAACTGTGTACTATAGTTAAGTGGTAATGGATGTCTCCGAAATAAAAGTTACATTTAATATAGGAGATGATTTTTGCACCCCCGGCAGCGAGATTCGAACACGCAACCTTTCTTCCTTGGGAGAGTTCAGCATACCCCTGTACCACTGGCAACGTCTCGAAAATTTTAAAATTTAAGTACTTAACTCTACTACTCATAATCGAAAGAAAAAAAATTAAGAAGATCCTATCCCAGTTTGATTTCTTTTAAGAAATTATGTGTTCAGATCATATATTTTTGTTGCTAAATGCATGATTTTTACGCAAATATAGGAAGAAGAATCACCTCCTTAGTCTGTCATTTTCCCATTGAAAATATACATGTTCATTTATCTGAACAAAAGTGTTTTCAACTGTATTACACCCCAACACTGACGAAACCATGTTTTGTTACATCTATTTCAACTTTGCCAAAAATGTTCAGGAAATTTTAGTGACTTTTTGTCTCTTTTACCATACTACATCTTTAAGAAATGACTTCGGATTTTTAGCGCATTTCAATTTTGCGATTGCGCTGGTACACAAAAAACAAATATTTTTAACTAGTGTACATGTTATAACTATTAATTTGATACTATTCTTCAAAATCTCACTGCACAATTATTCAAAAAAGTTATTATTCCCCCAAAAAGCACAGTTTTCTAAGCCCTTCATTTTGAAAATATTCTTCAAAAATCAAAGAAAAACAAATGGTTTCAACAGAAAAGTCATTGGAGTCGACTTGACTCTAAACCGATAATGATAGAAGTTTGATGCACAGTAAATCACATTGCTGGTTTTCTGAGGATTAATTTGAGCCCTTAACCACATCTGTACGTCAGCAGATGGCGACGAAACAAGTGTTTGAAATGACCCCAAAATATCTTAAAATTTGCTTGAATGGTTAAACTAAACTGTGTACTATAGTTAAGTGGTAATGGATGTCTCCGAAATAAAAGTTACATTTAATATAGGAGATGATTTTTGCACCCCCGGCAGCGAGATTCGAACACGCAACCTTTCTTCTTTGGGAGAGTTCAGCATACCCCTGTACCACTGGCAACGTCTCGAAAATTTTAAAATTTAAGTACTTAACTCTACTACTCATAATCGAAAGAAAAAAAATTAAGAAGATCCTATCCCAGTTTGATTTCTTTTAAGAAATTATGTGTTCAGATCATATATTTTTGTTGCTAAATGCATGATTTTTACGCAAATATAGGAAGAAGAATCACCTCCTTAGTCTGTCATTTTCCCATTGAAAATATACATGTTCATTTATCTGAACAAACGTGTTTTCAACTGTATTACACCCCAACACTGACGAAACCATGTTTTGTTACATCTATTTCAACTTTGCCAAAAATGTTCAGGAAATTTTAGTGACTTTTTGTCTCTTTTACCATACTACATCTTTAAGAAATGACTTCGGATTTTTAGCGCATTTCAATTTTGCGATTGCGCTGGTACACAAAAAAAAATATATTTTTAACTAGTGTACATGTTATAACTATTAATTTGATACTATTCTTCAAAATCTCACTGCACAATTATTCAAAAAAGTTATTATTCCCCCAAAAAGCACAGTTTTCTAAGCCCTTCATTTTGAAAATATTCTTCAAAAATCAAAGAAAAACAAATGGTTTCAACAGAAAAGTCATTGGAGTCGACTTGACTCTAAACCGATAATGATAGAAGTTTGATGCACAGTAAATCACATTGCTGGTTTTCTGAGGATTAATTTGAGCCCTTAACCACATCTGTACGTCAGCAGATGGCGACGAAACAAGTGTTTGAAATGACCCCAAAATATCTTAAAATTTGCTTGAATGGTTAAACAAAACTGTGTACTATAGTTAAGTGGTAATGGATGTCTCCGAAATAAAAGTTACATTTAATATAGGAGATGATTTTTGCACCCCCGGCAGCGAGATTCGAACACGCAACCTTTCTTCCTTGGGAGAGTTCAGCATACCCCTGTACCACTGGCAACGTCTCGAAAATTTTAAAATTTAAGTACTTAACTCTACTACTCATAATCGAAAGAAAAAAAATTAAGAAGATCCTATCCCAGTTTGATTTCTTTTAAGAAATTATGTGTTCAGATCATATATTTTTGTTGCTAAATGCATGATTTTTACGCAAATATAGGAAGAAGAATCACCTCCTTAGTCTGTCATTTTCCCATTGAAAATATACATGTTCATTTATCTGAACAAAAGTGTTTTCAACTGTATTACACCCCAACACTGACGAAACCATGTTTTGTTACATCTATTTCAACTTTGCCAAAAATGTTCAGGAAATTTTAGTGACTTTTTGTCTCTTTTACCATACTACATCTTTAAGAAATGACTTCGGATTTTTAGCGCATTTCAATTTTGCGATTGCGCTGGTACACAAAAAACAAATATTTTTAACTAGTGTACATGTTATAACTATTAATTTGATACTATTCTTCAAAATCTCACTGCACAATTATTCAAAAAAGTTATTATTCCCCCAAAAAGCACAGTTTTCTAAGCCCTTCATTTTGAAAATATTCTTCAAAAATCAAAGAAAAACAAATGGTTTCAACAGAAAAGTCATTGGAGTCGACTTGACTCTAAACCGATAATGATAGAAGTTTGATGCACAGTAAATCACATTGCTGGTTTTCTGAGGATTAATTTGAGCCCTTAACCACATCTGTACGTCAGCAGATGGCGACGAAACAAGTGTTTGAAATGACCCCAAAATATCTTAAAATTTGCTTGAATGGTTAAACTAAACTGTGTACTATAGTTAAGTGGTAATGGATGTCTCCGAAATAAAAGTTACATTTAATATAGGAGATGATTTTTGCACCCCCGGCAGCGAGATTCGAACACGCAACCTTTCTTCTTTGGGAGAGTTCAGCATACCCCTGTACCACTGGCAACGTCTCGAAAATTTTAAAATTTAAGTACTTAACTCTACTACTCATAATCGAAAGAAAAAAAATTAAGAAGATCCTATCCCAGTTTGATTTCTTTTAAGAAATTATGTGTTCAGATCATATATTTTTGTTGCTAAATGCATGATTTTTACGCAAATATAGGAAGAAGAATCACCTCCTTAGTCTGTCATTTTCCCATTGAAAATATACATGTTCATTTATCTGAACAAACGTGTTTTCAACTGTATTACACCCCAACACTGACGAAACCATGTTTTGTTACATCTATTTCAACTTTGCCAAAAATGTTCAGGAAATTTTAGTGACTTTTTGTCTCTTTTACCATACTACATCTTTAAGAAATGACTTCGGATTTTTAGCGCATTTCAATTTTGCGATTGCGCTGGTACACAAAAAAAAATATATTTTTAACTAGTGTACATGTTATAACTATTAATTTGATACTATTCTTCAAAATCTCACTGCACAATTATTCAAAAAAGTTATTATTCCCCCAAAAAGCACAGTTTTCTAAGCCCTTCATTTTGAAAATATTCTTCAAAAATCAAAGAAAAACAAATGGTTTCAACAGAAAAGTCATTGGAGTCGACTTGACTCTAAACCGATAATGATAGAAGTTTGATGCACAGTAAATCACATTGCTGGTTTTCTGAGGATTAATTTGAGCCCTTAACCACATCTGTACGTCAGCAGATGGCGACGAAACAAGTGTTTGAAATGACCCCAAAATATCTTAAAATTTGCTTGAATGGTTAAACAAAACTGTGTACTATAGTTAAGTGGTAATGGATGTCTCCGAAATAAAAGTTACATTTAATATAGGAGATGATTTTTGCACCCCCGGCAGCGAGATTCGAACACGCAACCTTTCTTCCTTGGGAGAGTTCAGCATACCCCTGTACCACTGGCAACGTCTCGAAAATTTTTAAATTTAAGTACTTAACTCTACTACTCATAATCGAAAGAAAAAAAATTAAGAAGATCCTATCCCAGTTTGATTTCTTTTAAGAAATTATGTGTTCAGATCATATATTTTTGTTGCTAAATGCATGATTTTTACGCAAATATAGGAAGAAGAATCACCTCCTTAGTCTGTCATTTTCCCATTGAAAATATACATGTTCATTTATCTGAACAAAAGTGTTTTCAACTGTATTACACCCCAACACTGACGAAACCATGTTTTGTTACATCTATTTCAACTTTGCCAAAAATGTTCAGGAAATTTTAGTGACTTTTTGTCTCTTTTACCATACTACATCTTTAAGAAATGACTTCGGATTTTTAGCGCATTTCAATTTTGCGATTGCGCTGGTACACAAAAAACAAATATTTTTAACTAGTGTACATGTTATAACTATTAATTTGATACTATTCTTCAAAATCTCACTGCACAATTATTCAAAAAAGTTATTATTCCCCCAAAAAGCACAGTTTTCTAAGCCCTTCATTTTGAAAATATTCTTCAAAAATCAAAGAAAAACAAATGGTTTCAACAGAAAAGTCATTGGAGTCGACTTGACTCTAAACCGATAATGATAGAAGTTTGATGCACAGTAAATCACATTGCTGGTTTTCTGAGGATTAATTTGAGCCCTTAACCACATCTGTACGTCAGCAGATGGCGACGAAACAAGTGTTTGAAATGACCCCAAAATATCTTAAAATTTGCTTGAATGGTTAAACTAAACTGTGTACTATAGTTAAGTGGTAATGGATGTCTCCGAAATAAAAGTTACATTTAATATAGGAGATGATTTTTGCACCCCCGGCAGCGAGATTCGAACACGCAACCTTTCTTCCTTGGGAGAGTTCAGCATACCCCTGTACCACTGGCAACGTCTCGAAAATTTTAAAATTTAAGTACTTAACTCTACTACTCATAATCGAAAGAAAAAAAATTAAGAAGGTCCTATCCCAGTTTGATTTCTTTTAAGAAATTATGTGTTCAGATCATATATTTTTGTTGCTAAATGCATGATTTTTACGCAAATATAGGAAGAAGAATCACCTCCTTAGTCTGTCATTTTCCCATTGAAAATATACATGTTCATTTATCTGAACAAAAGTGTTTTCAACTGTATTACACCCCAACACTGACGAAACCATGTTTTGTTACATCTATTTCAACTTTGCCAAAAATGTTCAGGAAATTTTAGTGACTTTTTGTCTCTTTTACCATACTACATCTTTAAGAAATGACTTCGGATTTTTAGCGCATTTCAATTTTGCGATTGCGCTGGTACACAAAAAACAAATATTTTTAACTAGTGTACATGTTATAACTATTAATTTGATACTATTCTTCAAAATCTCACTGCACAATTATTCAAAAAAGTTATTATTCCCCCAAAAAGCACAGTTTTCTAAGCCCTTCATTTTGAAAATATTCTTCAAAAATCAAAGAAAAACAAATGGTTTCAACAGAAAAGTCATTGGAGTCGACTTGACTCTAAACCGATAATGATAGAAGTTTGATGCACAGTAAATCACATTGCTGGTTTTCTGAGGATTAATTTGAGCCCTTAACCACATCTGTACGTCAGCAGATGGCGACGAAACAAGTGTTTGAAATGACCCCAAAATATCTTAAAATTTGCTTGAATGGTTAAACTAAACTGTGTACTATAGTTAAGTGGTAATGGATGTCTCCGAAATAAAAGTTACATTTAATATAGGAGATGATTTTTGCACCCCCGGCAGCGAGATTCGAACACGCAACCTTTCTTCTTTGGGAGAGTTCAGCATACCCCTGTACCACTGGCAACGTCTCGAAAATTTTAAAATTTAAGTACTTAACTCTACTACTCATAATCGAAAGAAAAAAAATTAAGAAGATCCTATCCCAGTTTGATTTCTTTTAAGAAATTATGTGTTCAGATCATATATTTTTGTTGCTAAATGCATGATTTTTACGCAAATATAGGAAGAAGAATCACCTCCTTAGTCTGTCATTTTCCCATTGAAAATATACATGTTCATTTATCTGAACAAACGTGTTTTCAACTGTATTACACCCCAACACTGACGAAACCATGTTTTGTTACATCTATTTCAACTTTGCCAAAAATGTTCAGGAAATTTTAGTGACTTTTTGTCTCTTTTACCATACTACATCTTTAAGAAATGACTTCGGATTTTTAGCGCATTTCAATTTTGCGATTGCGCTGGTACACAAAAAAAAATATATTTTTAACTAGTGTACATGTTATAACTATTAATTTGATACTATTCTTCAAAATCTCACTGCACAATTATTCAAAAAAGTTATTATTCCCCCAAAAAGCACAGTTTTCTAAGCCCTTCATTTTGAAAATATTCTTCAAAAATCAAAGAAAAACAAATGGTTTCAACAGAAAAGTCATTGGAGTCGACTTGACTCTAAACCGATAATGATAGAAGTTTGATGCACAGTAAATCACATTGCTGGTTTTCTGAGGATTAATTTGAGCCCTTAACCACATCTGTACGTCAGCAGATGGCGACGAAACAAGTGTTTGAAATGACCCCAAAATATCTTAAAATTTGCTTGAATGGTTAAACTAAACTGTGTACTATAGTTAAGTGGTAATGGATGTCTCCGAAATAAAAGTTACATTTAATATAGGAGATGATTTTTGCACCCCCGGCAGCGAGATTCGAACACGCAACCTTTCTTCCTTGGGAGAGTTCAGCATACCCCTGTACCACTGGCAACGTCTCGAAATTTTTTAAATTTAAGTACTTAACTCTACTACTCATAATCGAAAGAAAAAAAATTAAGAAGATCCTATCCCAGTTTGATTTCTTTTAAGAAATTATGTGTTCAGATCATATATTTTTGTTGCTAAATGCATGATTTTTACGCAAATATAGGAAGAAGAATCACCTCCTTAGTCTGTCATTTTCCCATTGAAAATATACATGTTCATTTATCTGAACAAAAGTGTTTTCAACTGTATTACACCCCAACACTGACGAAACCATGTTTTGTTACATCTATTTCAACTTTGCCAAAAATGTTCAGGAAATTTTAGTGACTTTTTGTCTCTTTTACCATACTACATCTTTAAGAAATGACTTCGGATTTTTAGCGCATTTCAATTTTGCGATTGCGCTGGTACACAAAAAACAAATATTTTTAACTAGTGTACATGTTATAACTATTAATTTGATACTATTCTTCAAAATCTCACTGCACAATTATTCAAAAAAGTTATTATTCCCCCAAAAAGCACAGTTTTCTAAGCCCTTCATTTTGAAAATATTCTTCAAAAATCAAAGAAAAACAAATGGTTTCAACAGAAAAGTCATTGGAGTCGACTTGACTCTAAACCGATAATGATAGAAGTTTGATGCACAGTAAATCACATTGCTGGTTTTCTGAGAATTAATTTGAGCCCTTAACCACATCTGTACGTCAGCAGATGGCGACGAAACAAGTGTTTGAAATGACCCCAAAATATCTTAAAATTTGCTTGAATGGTTAAACTAAACTGTGTACTATAGTTAAGTGGTAATGGATGTCTCCGAAATAAAAGTTACATTTAATATAGGAGATGATTTTTGCACCCCCGGCAGCGAGATTCGAACACGCAACCTTTCTTCCTTGGGAGAGTTCAGCATACCCCTGTACCACTGGCAACGTCTCGAAAATTTTAAAATTTAAGTACTTAACTCTACTACTCATAATCGAAAGAAAAAAAATTAAGAAGGTCCTATCCCAGTTTGATTTCTTTTAAGAAATTATGTGTTCAGATCATATATTTTTGTTGCTAAATGCATGATTTTTACGCAAATATAGGAAGAAGAATCACCTCCTTAGTCTGTCATTTTCCCATTGAAAATATACATGTTCATTTATCTGAACAAAAGTGTTTTCAACTGTATTACACCCCAACACTGACGAAACCATGTTTTGTTACATCTATTTCAACTTTGCCAAAAATGTTCAGGAAATTTTAGTGACTTTTTGTCTCTTTTACCATACTACATCTTTAAGAAATGACTTCGGATTTTTAGCGCATTTCAATTTTGCGATTGCGCTGGTACACAAAAAACAAATATTTTTAACTAGTGTACATGTTATAACTATTAATTTGATACTATTCTTCAAAATCTCACTGCACAATTATTCAAAAAAGTTATTATTCCCCCAAAAAGCACAGTTTTCTAAGCCCTTCATTTTGAAAATATTCTTCAAAAATCAAAGAAAAACAAATGGTTTCAACAGAAAAGTCATTGGAGTCGACTTGACTCTAAACCGATAATGATAGAAGTTTGATGCACAGTAAATCACATTGCTGGTTTTCTGAGGATTAATTTGAGCCCTTAACCACATCTGTACGTCAGCAGATGGCGACGAAACAAGTGTTTGAAATGACCCCAAAATATCTTAAAATTTGCTTGAATGGTTAAACTAAACTGTGTACTATAGTTAAGTGGTAATGGATGTCTCCGAAATAAAAGTTACATTTAATATAGGAGATGATTTTTGCACCCCCGGCAGCGAGATTCGAACACGCAACCTTTCTTCTTTGGGAGAGTTCAGCATACCCCTGTACCACTGGCAACGTCTCGAAAATTTTAAAATTTAAGTACTTAACTCTACTACTCATAATCGAAAGAAAAAAAATTAAGAAGATCCTATCCCAGTTTGATTTCTTTTAAGAAATTATGTGTTCAGATCATATATTTTTGTTGCTAAATGCATGATTTTTACGCAAATATAGGAAGAAGAATCACCTCCTTAGTCTGTCATTTTCCCATTGAAAATATACATGTTCATTTATCTGAACAAACGTGTTTTCAACTGTATTACACCCCAACACTGACGAAACCATGTTTTGTTACATCTATTTCAACTTTGCCAAAAATGTTCAGGAAATTTTAGTGACTTTTTGTCTCTTTTACCATACTACATCTTTAAGAAATGACTTCGGATTTTTAGCGCATTTCAATTTTGCGATTGCGCTGGTACACAAAAAAAAATATATTTTTAACTAGTGTACATGTTATAACTATTAATTTGATACTATTCTTCAAAATCTCACTGCACAATTATTCAAAAAAGTTATTATTCCCCCAAAAAGCACAGTTTTCTAAGCCCTTCATTTTGAAAATATTCTTCAAAAATCAAAGAAAAACAAATGGTTTCAACAGAAAAGTCATTGGAGTCGACTTGACTCTAAACCGATAATGATAGAAGTTTGATGCACAGTAAATCACATTGCTGGTTTTCTGAGGATTAATTTGAGCCCTTAACCACATCTGTACGTCAGCAGATGGCGACGAAACAAGTGTTTGAAATGACCCCAAAATATCTTAAAATTTGCTTGAATGGTTAAACTAAACTGTGTACTATAGTTAAGTGGTAATGGATGTCTCCGAAATAAAAGTTACATTTAATATAGGAGATGATTTTTGCACCCCCGGCAGCGAGATTCGAACACGCAACCTTTCTTCCTTGGGAGAGTTCAGCATACCCCTGTACCACTGGCAACGTCTCGAAATTTTTTAAATTTAAGTACTTAACTCTACTACTCATAATCGAAAGAAAAAAAATTAAGAAGATCCTATCCCAGTTTGATTTCTTTTAAGAAATTATGTGTTCAGATCATATATTTTTGTTGCTAAATGCATGATTTTTACGCAAATATAGGAAGAAGAATCACCTCCTTAGTCTGTCATTTTCCCATTGAAAATATACATGTTCATTTATCTGAACAAAAGTGTTTTCAACTGTATTACACCCCAACACTGACGAAACCATGTTTTGTTACATCTATTTCAACTTTGCCAAAAATGTTCAGGAAATTTTAGTGACTTTTTGTCTCTTTTACCATACTACATCTTTAAGAAATGACTTCGGATTTTTAGCGCATTTCAATTTTGCGATTGCGCTGGTACACAAAAAACAAATATTTTTAACTAGTGTACATGTTATAACTATTAATTTGATACTATTCTTCAAAATCTCACTGCACAATTATTCAAAAAAGTTATTATTCCCCCAAAAAGCACAGTTTTCTAAGCCCTTCATTTTGAAAATATTCTTCAAAAATCAAAGAAAAACAAATGGTTTCAACAGAAAAGTCATTGGAGTCGACTTGACTCTAAACCGATAATGATAGAAGTTTGATGCACAGTAAATCACATTGCTGGTTTTCTGAGAATTAATTTGAGCCCTTAACCACATCTGTACGTCAGCAGATGGCGACGAAACAAGTGTTTGAAATGACCCCAAAATATCTTAAAATTTGCTTGAATGGTTAAACTAAACTGTGTACTATAGTTAAGTGGTAATGGATGTCTCCGAAATAAAAGTTACATTTAATATAGGAGATGATTTTTGCACCCCCGGCAGCGAGATTCGAACACGCAACCTTTCTTCCTTGGGAGAGTTCAGCATACCCCTGTACCACTGGCAACGTCTCGAAAATTTTAAAATTTAAGTACTTAACTCTACTACTCATAATCGAAAGAAAAAAAATTAAGAAGGTCCTATCCCAGTTTGATTTCTTTTAAGAAATTATGTGTTCAGATCATATATTTTTGTTGCTAAATGCATGATTTTTACGCAAATATAGGAAGAAGAATCACCTCCTTAGTCTGTCATTTTCCCATTGAAAATATACATGTTCATTTATCTGAACAAAAGTGTTTTCAACTGTATTACACCCCAACACTGACGAAACCATGTTTTGTTACATCTATTTCAACTTTGCCAAAAATGTTCAGGAAATTTTAGTGACTTTTTGTCTCTTTTACCATACTACATCTTTAAGAAATGACTTCGGATTTTTAGCGCATTTCAATTTTGCGATTGCGCTGGTACACAAAAAACAAATATTTTTAACTAGTGTACATGTTATAACTATTAATTTGATACTATTCTTCAAAATCTCACTGCACAATTATTCAAAAAAGTTATTATTCCCCCAAAAAGCACAGTTTTCTAAGCCCTTCATTTTGAAAATATTCTTCAAAAATCAAAGAAAAACAAATGGTTTCAACAGAAAAGTCATTGGAGTCGACTTGACTCTAAACCGATAATGATAGAAGTTTGATGCACAGTAAATCACATTGCTGGTTTTCTGAGGATTAATTTGAGCCCTTAACCACATCTGTACGTCAGCAGATGGCGACGAAACAAGTGTTTGAAATGACCCCAAAATATCTTAAAATTTGCTTGAATGGTTAAACTAAACTGTGTACTATAGTTAAGTGGTAATGGATGTCTCCGAAATAAAAGTTACATTTAATATAGGAGATGATTTTTGCACCCCCGGCAGCGAGATTCGAACACGCAACCTTTCTTCTTTGGGAGAGTTCAGCATACCCCTGTACCACTGGCAACGTCTCGAAAATTTTAAAATTTAAGTACTTAACTCTACTACTCATAATCGAAAGAAAAAAAATTAAGAAGATCCTATCCCAGTTTGATTTCTTTTAAGAAATTATGTGTTCAGATCATATATTTTTGTTGCTAAATGCATGATTTTTACGCAAATATAGGAAGAAGAATCACCTCCTTAGTCTGTCATTTTCCCATTGAAAATATACATGTTCATTTATCTGAACAAACGTGTTTTCAACTGTATTACACCCCAACACTGACGAAACCATGTTTTGTTACATCTATTTCAACTTTGCCAAAAATGTTCAGGAAATTTTAGTGACTTTTTGTCTCTTTTACCATACTACATCTTTAAGAAATGACTTCGGATTTTTAGCGCATTTCAATTTTGCGATTGCGCTGGTACACAAAAACAAATATATTTTTAACTAGTGTACATGTTATAACTATTAATTTGATACTATTCTTCAAAATCTCACTGCACAATTATTCAAAAAAGTTATTATTCCCCCAAAAAGCACAGTTTTCTAAGCCCTTCATTTTGAAAATATTCTTCAAAAATCAAAGAAAAACAAATGGTTTCAACAGAAAAGTCATTGGAGTCGACTTGACTCTAAACCGATAATGATAGAAGTTTGATGCACAGTAAATCACATTGCTGGTTTTCTGAGGATTAATTTGAGCCCTTAACCACATCTGTACGTCAGCAGATGGCGACGAAACAAGTGTTTGAAATGACCCCAAAGTATCTTAAAATTTGCTTGAATGGTTAAACTAAACTGTGTACTATAGTTAAGTGGTAATGGATGTCTCCGAAATAAAAGTTACATTTAATATAGGAGATGATTTTTGCACCCCCGGCAGCGAGATTCGAACACGCAACCTTTCTTCTTTGGGAGAGTTCAGCATACCCCTGTACCACTGGCAACGTCTCGAAAATTTTAAAATTTAAGTACTTAACTCTACTACTCATAATCGAAAGAAAAAAAATTAAGAAGATCCTATCCCAGTTTGATTTCTTTTAAGAAATTATGTGTTCAGATCATATATTTTTGTTGCTAAATGCATGATTTTTACGCAAATATAGGAAGAAGAATCACCTCCTTAGTCTGTCATTTTCCCATTGAAAATATACATGTTCATTTATCTGAACAAAAGTGTTTTCAACTGTTTTTATGCTTAACTTGGCATAAATAATTAAACAACAGTTCAAATTAATGATGTTCTATTCTTCAAAACACATCCATATCCAATCGTTACAATAAAACAAGAGAACAAGATATTAAACTAACATATCATACAAATACGGAATGCAATCCGCATATCAATACACAAAAGGCTGGTTAAGGAGAGATAACTCTCATAAAAGTATGTTAACTTTACCAAACGACTTGCCATACCAAACTGACATATAACATCCCCTCGAACAAATAAACAAACCCCGTTTGTTTTCAATGGTCAAGGCGTTTGGTCATTTAAAATAGTTCAAAAAAATAATTAATTTCATAAAAATTATGGCTTTTTATTTCTTCCAAGCTATTATTCATTCAATCAATATCAAAATCTTTGACTATACTCAAAATAAAAATTACTTCCTACTGCATCTTCCATAATAAAATTGGTTATATAGAGCAAACTTTAATAAATGATGACACCAGCAGAGACCCTAGCTCTTATTAAATGGAAATACAATTAAAGCAACACAATGGCCATTTACGCTGGCTCAAAAAATATAACCATAAACAAATAGGTTATTTCTGGCATTGTACACCAAATCCGTCATTACAAATGACAACACTGTAAATGCTCATTAAAACGCAGTAATTTCATTTTAATTGCCTAAATGCAATATTTGCTATTAATCAAACTTCAAAAATGACTATTCATTTGAAAGCAAACGTTAAAATATATTTTTCTTCAACAAAATGAATTACTTAAATTCAAAACTTTCTCTACTAAATTAACTTCTCTTCTCAAATCGTAACTGATCCATAACTATGACTATTCATTTGAAAGCAAACGTTAAAATATATTTTTCTTCAACAAAATGAATTACTTAAATTCAAAACTTTCTCTACTAAATTAACTTCTCTTCTCAAATCGTAACTGATCCGTAACTAAAAAATATACAATTAAGAATAAAACTTCAACAAAATATCAAAAACAGTAACTTTGAAGTAAAAATCTTTTAAAACTGCTACCATAGCAATATTTACGAAAATATTCTCTCGATATTTTGTATAAAACAAATTCTTATTACAGAGTAATACTTCAACAAATCTATTTACAAAATACTTTTCCCAATCAACTGACACCCATTGATTACATTGTCAATATTTGTTTCCTTTTCTCACAAAAATTTCACTATCAATTTATACACATATTATTACTGTTAAACGAAATTACAATTAAACACATTGTTCTTTTAAAGAATCTAGTCCTTGAAATAGTTCTTGTCAAAATTAACATGGTTTTAAATGCCATAAAACATAATTTATTAATGTTCATAAAAAAATACACAATTAGTTAGCACATGGCGGTGGTTTGGACTGTACCATCTTCTTTGTATGTTCATTTAGCTGTTCAAATGGAATCCACAACGCATTTTGTGCCGGTTCACCTTTAAATTGCACACGGTATTCAGTTTTTCCATTTATTTTACGTTGAGACAAAATTCTCTTAACTTTATAATAAGTGTCTGATTGGGTCGTAAATTCATCGGACGAGTTTGTATCTAAAGTGGAAAGTTGAAAACGAATAGGACGTTTTCTAGTTCGTGTTGAACGTCTGACAACCGGTTGAGTCTGTGGTAACGGTGGGATAGCTTCTGTATGTTCTGAATCACTGTCTGTAGAAGGATCATCTGATTCACGGTTAATTTCGGCTGTATGAACTTTTGATAAAAAATAGTCTGACGGTTCGGGTGCACGAACATATGCAATTTTTAGTCTATCCAAATGTGTGTCATATTTAAGAATTTTGCCGGAAGATGGTTCTTTAAGATTCACAATGTGAGGTGATTTTATAGCGTTTACGATAAAGGGTCCACTGTATTTTGGTTGAAACTTTCGTCCTGGGCCACTCGGATCTTTAAGCATATATACATAGTCTCCAACAGATAAATACAACGGATTAGTCTTTTTGTTATATCGATCCATCATAAGTTCTCCTGATCGTTGTGCATTGGTACGAATTTCTTCTCTAATTATATCTAACTTTTTGGCCTGTTTTTCTACATAGTCACGATAATCGTCAGGTAAAGTTGAGAAATCGGTTTGATGTGACAAACAAAGCGGAAATTTAGGTCTTGTTCCATATATAATCTCATAAGGCGAATACTTTGTAGAGGAATTTATCGAAGCGTTCATAGAAAACGTAACGGCAGGTAGTACACTGTCCCATTGCGTTCCCTTTTGAATGTATGGAGTTAGTCTCTCGGCTAACGTTCGATGAGTTCTCTCGCATGCTCCTAAACAATGATGAATCATACTGGGCGTAAAATTTTGACGAATTTCAAGCAATTTACACACTTCCTTAGTACAGTTTGAAATAAACTCACTTCCGTTGTCAGATATAATCGTATCACAAACACCAAATTGACAAAACATATCAAAAAGAGCATATGAAACTGTCATTGCGTCACAGTTTGGAATAGGCACATTATATACAAATTTACTGAACATATCTATAGCTGATAAAATGTGTGTATACGATCTTTGTGATGTCGGTAAAGGTCCATAGAGGTCAACTTGCCATATTTGAAATGGTCCAGAAGGTGTACGGTACGATATAATTCCAGTTTTAGTATGAGCTTTTGTCATTTTTCTAGATTGACAAATTTGTCGAAATAAAAATGCTCACTTATTAAATCTATAGTGTTTTGTATGCCTCCATGGCCTCCCATAGGCGAATCGTGAAAAATTTCCATAATTGGTCTTATGAGTATTTTCGGTAAAGCTAACTGGTATTTTGGCTTGTGGTCTCTAGTTCGTTTGCACTTAGCATTTCGGTTGTGAAAAAGCAAATTATTCATCAGTAAATAATCTGCAGAACGTAGTATAAGCCGTCGTGCATCTCGTTGTAAATGTGGCAAAACTTGATTTTCAAGATAGTCAATAATTTGTCGTAAATTAACATCATTTCGTTGCAATTCTTTCACACTGTCTGGACTAAAATCACTTCGCTTAAATAGTTCTATGCTTCGTTTCACAAGTTCGTCGTCACTTGAAACTATCGGAACAGGTTTATTTTCAATCGATGTATCGTCCTCTGTCGATGTATCATTATCCTTTTGACTTTCATTTGTAAGTTCATTGTCACTTTTTTCACCTAATAAAATTTTCTGCACTGCATTTACAGAAATGTCATTTAAATTGGAAGCATTTGTGAATTTCAACCATTCACGCTCGTGCAAGTTCAATGCGGAATTGCAATCTATTTCGTCGTTTAATTGTTCATCTTGTGTCTTAACTTTCAAAGGGTCAAATTCATGTAAAACATTGTCTTGAGTGTCGCAATTATGAGTACTTTCATTCATCAAATAAGTTCCATCTATGGCTTCCAACGGTTTTAACATACTAATATTGTCTATGTAGTTTAGTGCAAAACATTGATCTTCAGTAATACATTCAATTTCCACCTTTGCTACGTCCTGAGCATCGGCGGAATGTTTACATTTTTGTTGCAGCGTCGGTTTCAAAAGCGCAGTTGTATCTTCACACGGAGAATCGAAAAATTCTAATTCAATACGATTCGCTTCATCCTCTGTCTGCTCAATCGGGCTACATTTAGGCAATGTAAATACTGTACTAATGCAGTGATTTTCGCTTAATTTTGGAGAAATATATTCATATTCGGTATCGGCTGTATATCCTGCGTCAAGATCGGTTTCTTCTGTTTCAAAGTCGATAAAGTTTAAAGTTTGTGTATTGTTCTCAACGGGATTCGAAATACTAATTTGTCCTGTCGTTTCCTGAACATACGGGAAAAAGAGGTCATCTTCCGCCGGACTTAAATTCTCACCGGACACATCACTTCCAATACAACGAGATAATGCATCCGGTACTTGCATTTGCGCGGCTGGTTTGTAACGAATTTCGAAATTGTACTGTTGTAATATAGCAAGCCAACGATCATATATCGCTCCTTTCAGTTGTTTTTCAATTAGCGGTCGCAATGCCTTGTGGTCACACTCAACGATGAATCTTAGGTAACTTGAACAATCAGTAACGCTTGTAACGACTCCTAATAGCTCGAGTTTAGTTGAACCGTATGACCTTTGCCAATGATTTAAAGCTTTCGAACCAAAACGGACTACTCTAACTTTTTCAATGTTTTTATTTTCATCAGGATGTTTTTGGTACAACATATATCCTATCCCTTTTGAAGATGAATCAACGGCCAAATAAAACGGAAGGTTAAATTGAGGAAAGGCTAAGATTTCCGAGTTGAGTAAACGTGTTTTAATATAAGTTATCTACGTTCATATCCGTAGATATGGATATTTTAACACCCTGAAGTACCTCAGTACACCATGAGGCGTAGCCGAAGGGTGTACAGGGTACTGAAGGGTGTTAAAATATCCATATCTACGGATATGAACGTAGATAACGAATTTATCCCCGGTCTTAGTCCGAATCGGGCGAGTTTTATGGAAATTCGGGTACAAAGTGTAACGCGAAAACAACGTTTTTTTCATTATCTAAAAAGGTTTTATTGAAATTTGGAAATTTTACATATTTTTTACGGGGTGTAGGGTACTACCTTTGGTAGAACCCTACAGGTAGTCAAATATAAGACGTTTTTAATACGGAGACAGAGAAACTGGATTGAGTCAAATTTGGCGCTCAATGTTATGAGCGTTACGCCATAGATGGTGTGACGTCAACGTGGGTAATTTGCATAGCATGTCAGTAGTCCCATTCCTTGAAAATGTGGCAGTCAAGTGATGCATTTAATGAAATGAGTGTAAATGATCGGCATAATAGGACAAATCGTTAATGAATTAAATATTTAATTACAAACATCATAGATAATCTACAGATTTCAATATTTTACAAGGAACAATCATGGAACTAAGGAAAACTTGAGTGAAGTTCCCCGGGATAATGGTTAGCAACGTCCGGGGATATGGGTTAGCAACACCCAGGGGCTATGGGTTTTGTAACGACGTGCGTTAACCAATCAAAATCCTAGATATATACTAAGCCGGGGATAAGTGCATTTAATGCCGTTTCTTGTTCTTTGTTCCATTGAAATAAGGCACCTTTTCGCAATAATTTTGTCAATGATTGAGTTATTTCACTATAGTTCGGTATAAACTTTCGGAACCATCCAAATAAACCTAAAGCTCTGCGGAGTTCTTTTAAATTTCGAGGTGACGGATATGTTTGTAAAGCTTGAACACGATCTGGGGGCGGTTTTATTCCTTTTGACGAAATATGGTGTCCAAGAAATATACATGACTGTTCTGCAAATTGACACTTTTTCGGGTTCAGTTTAAGACCAGCACTTCTAAAACGATTGAATACATCGGTCAAGTCATTAATATGTTCTTGAAATGTCTCTGAACAGATTAACACATCGTCCAAATAGCAAAGACATGACCTGAAAGTTAGTCCGGACAAAACTTTGTCCATTAAAAGTTGAAACGAGTTCGGTGCTGAGCTAAGTCCCATGGGTAATCGATTGAATTTGTATGTCCCAAAACATGTATTGAAAGCCGTATATTTCGAACTTGAAGGGTCTATTTTCATTTGGAAAAATCCGGAACTCATGTCAATGGATGTTATGAAATTTGGTTTTCTTTGTGAAAAAGATTCTGTTAAGTCTTGTAAATCCGGTATATTATATGAGAAAATTTTACACTGAGAATTTAGATATCTGAAGTCGCAGCAAAAAACGAAATTGCGAAAGACTGGAGTCTTTGTCATATGGAGGTCCTTGTTTTGTTCCATGTACACGCTTAGTAACTAGCACAATCGGACTTGTTATCGGTAGGTCTTCATCTGGAAATACAGGAGAAATAATTCCTTGCTCAAGCAAATTGTCCAAATGATGCCTTAAAACGTCCTTTTTATCGGGCGACAAACGATAAGGTTTCTGATACTTCGGTTTGGCATCAGGTTTCAACAGTATTTTATGTTTAACTAAATCCGTGAATCCTAAAGCAGGATCTGACTTTGTCACAAAAATGTCTTTATTGTTGTACAAAAACTTGTGTAAATCGTTACGCTGAACTTTGTCCAAATTAGATTTTTCAAACAGAAAATTCGCAATAAAATCCGTGATTTCACTGTTAAACGTGTTGTTGTTCTCGGATTGTACAGTAGAATCAAGCCTAACCGGGTCACTTTTACTGTTTACACTATTTGTATCGTTTATCAAATTCACGTTTTGAACGCAATGATCTGTAGTATCGTTGAACGGAAGAAGCGAGTGTTCAGATGTAATTTCGTCAAACATAGCTAATGTTTTTCCTTTATACAAGTCAATACTACAACTGTTTGGATTTATTATTTTAATTGGAATAAGTCTACCTTTTGACACAGAAACGACTCCTTTAGAAATAACCAATCCTCTAGATACAATATATTTACTAGACGTACAAATTCCTTGTTTTCCATAATAAATATTTGACGGAACTTTTCCCCATATAATTGTCTCTGTATGTGGTAAAATCGTTGTCCTTTTTGTACAATATACATTTGATGTTTTTGGAACAGCGGACATTTCACTAAAATCAATCACCATTTTATTCGCAATTAAATAGTTTGTTCCCAAAATAATAGGATGTGATGACATTTTCAAAATATAAGTAAAAACACGATGATTGGCTCTTGAAATATTCATTTGTACGTAAGCCGTACCAACAACTTCAATCTTTTGACTGTTAGCTAAAACAATGGACTCACGAACATCTGCATTAAAATCTGACTTCTTACTATACGGCAACGAATCATAAAGTTGTTCTGAAATAATGTTCACTGAACTTCCTGTATCAACCAATGCAGAAACTTTCAAAGAATCAAAACGAACAGTTAAATATAAAAATTTAGAGTCCGAAGAAATGAAGGAATCAGTACCAGAATCATTTTCGGATGACGTAATTACATCATTTTCACCAGTATACAATGTCATATTCTCAACACAAAAATCTTTATTTACATTCATACATTTATTTACACGAGATCTAGATCTACTCCGAATTCTTGAAGCACTTATGGACGGTCTCCTAGGGGAGCGTGCTGTGTGGCCCCCAGGAGGAAAGAGTTTCCCTTCTGAAGTTGACCGCATTCTTTTGCCGAATGTCCCGTCTGTCTGCATATTTGGCATTGCATGTTAGTGTCATTGTGTTGAACTGTTTGTCCGAAAATAAAACACTGCAAAGCAACATGTCCATTTTGAGAGCATAATTGGCATATGTTTTGAGGAGAGAGATTTCCCGTACCGTTCCAATTACAATTTCTTTTGAAGTGTCCTGTTGCATTACATTTATAGCAGGGCAAATTTCGACGTGGTGCGCTTGGATATGTGTTGTGAGAAAAATTATTGTAGCCCATAGGTGGTTTTACATTGTAGTCTGTTTGTTTTTGTGTTTTCATATCATTCATGAGATCGGTCAGCTGATTCATTTGAGATCTTAAACTCGAAATTTCGGATTGGCTTGTTGAAATATTTCGTGCGGCGGCAACTGTATTTTCACATTCCCTGTATTTATACGCCTCGCCTGTTTTCGCTAGTGTTAATGCGTCTGATGCATCTTTTGGTTTACTTGCGCGGACATAAAATGCAAGTTTGTCAGGCAACCCATCAACAAATTTTGACATGACTTCGTGTTCAGGTTTGGAAAGCAAGTCCGCTTTTTCTACGAGCTGACAATAAAAATCTTCAATCTCTTGTCCGGGGTTTAATTTCAAACTATTGAATAACTGATTTTCAATAACGACGGATGGATTTTCCCAGTTGAATTTAACATATTTAGCGTTAAAAAGTTCTTTAATTGTTTGCCAGTCTAAATCAGAAGTTAGTCCGTTGTACCATGTTAGCGCGGGGCCCTGAAGATGGAGGTGAAATGCTGCTAGAATTTTGGCATCATCAAGCTCATGGAGAGTGGCAAAGGATTCAAATTCTTTTATAAATTTTGAGCCATTGTCTTTGGGGTATCCGGAAAACTTTTTACAGGAGGCTAATTTGTCCATAATGTTTTTCTTTGGTGGTTTGCTTTTATTGGGTTGATCGTTCAAAGAATTAGGTAAATCATTGAAGGCAGGTATATTTGCGGAATCATGGTTTATCGATGTTGTAAGGTATGTGTTTACAAAAGTATTGTCTAGAATTGTTATATCTCGATACGAAGGGTTTATGTACAAGTCTTCCTCACTGTCACTGTACCTTACTTTATCATCATCCCAATCGTAATACATCGAAATTATAATAATCAGTTCAAAGTCTACCAATGATTTTCCATAGGCTATGTACGCAAGAAAATGCAATACTTCCACGTGTCCGACCGCATGGCCGCCTTCCCACTGGGGTTAATTTCACAGGATCGTGCTTAAATAGATGTTGTTTTGTTATAAGTAATGTGTCAGTCTGCGCCAAAAACTTTTTCATCTACTAGTCTGTAAACTAAATATCAATCGTTGTCTTTATCGGACTATATAAAATTTTGAAAATTTTCACTAGTCCGAATCAATATTTAGTAGTCTGGGGCATCGGACTAGTGGCTAACGGTGCAGACTGAATTGTGTTTGAATGTTCTTACTAACAACCGGGTTCCTCCACCATTTTATGCTGAACTTGGCATAAATAATTAAACAACAGTTCAAATTAATGATGTTCTATTCTTCAAAACACATCCATATCCAATCGTTACAATAAAACAAGAGAACAAGATATTAAACTAACATATCATACAAATACGGAATGCAATCCGCATATCAATACACAAAAGGCTGGTTAAGGAGAGATAACTCTCATAAAAGTATGTTAACTTTACCAAACGACTTGCCATACCAAACTGACATATAACACTGTATTACACCCCAACACTGACGAAACCATGTTTTGTTACATCTATTTCAACTTTGCCAAAAATGTTCAGGAAATTTTAGTGACTTTTTGTCTCTTTTACCATACTACATCTTTAAGAAATGACTTCGGATTTTTAGCGCATTTCAATTTTGCGATTGCGCTGGTACACAAAAAACAAATATTTTTAACTAGTGTACATGTTATAACTATTAATTTGATACTATTCTTCAAAATCTCACTGCACAATTATTCAAAAAAGTTATTATTCCCCCAAAAAGCACAGTTTTCTAAGCCCTTCATTTTGAAAATATTCTTCAAAAATCAAAGAAAAACACATGGTTTCAACAGAAAAGTCATTGGAGTCGACTTGACTCTAAACCGATAATGATAGAAGTTTGATGCACAGTAAATCACATTGCTGGTTTTCTGAGGATTAATTTGAGCCCTTAACCACACCTGTACGTCAGCAGATGGCGACGAAACAAGTGTTTGAAATGACCCCAAAATATCTTAAAATTTGCTTGAATGGTTAAACTAAACTGTGTACTATAGTTAAGTGGTAATGGATGTCTCCGAAATAAAAGTTACATTTAATATCGTCGCTGTTATGCAAAAACCTCGTATCTCAATTTTTTGTGGAAATCTTTTTATTGATTATTTAGAATTAAATATGTATGTTCCACTGTATGCGAAAATATCTGATCTTCTAACCAATCATTAACCTGAATTCTGACATGTGACGAAAAAGTGTAGTCGGATTGGTGAGACATTTTGTTGTTCGAAAATATCGTATCTCAAAAGAAAAACACACGGCACGGCAGCTGACATCATAACAGCTACAGTTTACTGAATCAATTTTAGGTTCTCAAAGCTAATAAAGCTTAGAAATAATGTGAAAAGCTTTCAAAATACAATATAGGTGCAGACATTTTTGCTCGTCTTGGTAATTTATTGGTTAGAAGATCAGATATTTTCGCATACAGTGGAACATACACATTTAATTCTAAATAATCGATAAAAAGATTTCAGTTTTTACTGCCTGGTGTGAAATAATCAAAACCTTAGATACGAGGTTTTTGTATAACAGCGACGATATAGGAGATGATTTTTGCACCCCCGGCAGCGAGATTCGAACACGCAACCTTTCTTCCTTGGGAGAGTTCAGCATACCCCTGTACCACTGGCAACGTCTCGAAAATTTTAAAATTTAAGTACTTAACTCTACTAATAATCGAAAGAAAAAAAATTAAGAAGATCCTATCCCAGTTTGATTTCTTTTAAGAAATTATGTGTTCAGATCATATATTTTTGTTGCTAAATGCATGATTTTTACGCAAATATAGGAAGAAGAATCACCTCCTTAGTCTGTCATTTTCCCATTGAAAATATTCATGTTCATTTATCTGAACAAAAGTGTTTTCAACTGTATTACACCCCAACACTGACGAAACCATGTTTTGTTACATCTATTTCAACTTTGCCAAAAATGTTCAGGAAATTTTAGTGACTTTTTGTCTCTTTTACCATACTACATCTTTAAGAAATGACTTCGGATTTTTAGCGCATTTCAATTTTGCGATTGCGCTGGTACACAAAAAAAAATATATTTTTAACTAGTGTACATGTTATAACTATTAATTTGATACTATTCTTCAAAATCTCACTGCACAATTATTCAAAAAAGTTATTATTCCCCCAAAAAGCACAGTTTTCTAAGCCCTTCATTTTGAAAATATTCTTCAAAAATCAAAGAAAAACACATGGTTTCAACAGAAAAGTCATTGGAGTCGACTTGACTCTAAACCGATAATGATAGAAGTTTGATGCACAGTAAATCACATTGCTGGTTTTCTGAGGATTAATTTGAGCCCTTAACCACATCTGTACGTCAGCAGATGGCGACGAAACAAGTGTTTGAAATGACCCCAAAATATCTTAAAATTTGCTTGAATGGTTAAACTAAACTGTGTACTATAGTTAAGTGGTAATGGATGTCTCCGAAATAAAAGTTACATTTAATATAGGAGATGATTTTTGCACCCCCGGCAGCGAGATTCGAACACGCAACCTTTCTTCCTTGGGAGAGTTCAGCATACCCCTGTACCACTGGCAACGTCTCGAAAATTTTAAAATTTAAGTACTTAACTCTACTAATAATCGAAAGAAAAAAATTAAGAAGATCCTATCCCAGTTTGATTTCTTTTAAGAAATTATGTGTTCAGATCATATATTTTTGTTGCTAAATGCATGATTTTTACGCAAATATAGGAAGATGAATCACCTCCTTAGTCTGTCATTTTCCCATTGAAAATATTCATGTTCATTTATCTGAACAAAAGTGTTTTCAACTGTATTACACCCCAACACTGACGAAACCATGTTTTGTTACATCTATTTCAACTTTGCCAAAAATGTTCAGGATATTTTGTTGACTTTTTGTCTCTTTTACCATACTACATCTTTTAGAAATGATTTCGGATTTTTAGCGCATTTCAATTTTGCGATTGCGCTGGTACACAAAAAAAAATTTTTTTAACTAGTGTACATGTTATAACTATTAATTTGATACTATTCTTCAAAATCTCACTGCACAATTATTCAAAAAAGTTATTATTCCACCAAAAAGCACCGTTTTCTAAGCCCTTCATTTTGAAAATATTCTTCAAAAATCAAAGAAAAACACATGGTTTCAACAGAAAAGTCATTGGAGTCGACTTGACTCTAAACCGATAATGATAGAAGTTTGATGCACAGTAAATCACATTGCTGGTTATCTGAGGATTAATTTGAGCCCTTAACCACATCTGTTAGTGTACGTCGGCAGATGGCGACGAAACAAGTGTTTGTCTCTTTTACCATACTACATCTTTAAGAAATAACTTCGGATTTTTAGCGCATTTCAATTTTGCGATTGCGCTGGTACACAAAAAACAAATATTTTTAACTAGTGTACATGTTATAACTATTAATTTGATACTATTCTTCAAAATCTCACTGCACAATTATTCAAAAAAGTTATTATTCCCCCAAAAAGCACAGTTTTCTAAGCCCTTCATTTTGAAAATATTCTTCAAAAATCAAAGAAAAACACATGGTTTCAACAGAAAAGTCATTGGAGTCGACTTGACTCTAAACCGATAATGATAGAAGTTTGATGCACAGTAAATCACATTGCTGGTTTTCTGAGGATTAATTTGAGCCCTTAACCACATCTGTACGTCAGCAGATGGCGACGAAACAAGTGTTTGAAATGACCCCAAAATATCTTAAAATTTGCTTGAATGGTTAAACTAAACTGTGTACTATAGTTAAGTGGTAATGGATGTCTCCGAAATAAAAGTTACATTTAATATAGGAGATGATTTTTGCACCCCCGGCAGCGAGATTCGAACACGCAACCTTTCTTCCTTGGGAGAGTTCAGCATACCCCTGTACCACTGGCAACGTCTCGAAAATTTTAAAATTTAAGTACTTAACTCTACTAATAATCGAAAGAAAAAAATTAAGAAGATCCTATCCCAGTTTGATTTCTTTTAAGAAATTATGTGTTCAGATCATATATTTTTGTTGCTAAATGCATGATTTTTACGCAAATATAGGAAGATGAATCACCTCCTTAGTCTGTCATTTTCCCATTGAAAATATTCATGTTCATTTATCTGAACAAAAGTGTTTTCAACTGTATTACACCCCAACACTGACGAAACCATGTTTTGTTACATCTATTTCAACTTTGCCAAAAATGTTCAGGATATTTTGTTGACTTTTTGTCTCTTTTACCATACTACATCTTTTAGAAATGATTTCGGATTTTTAGCGCATTTCAATTTTGCGATTGCGCTGGTACACAAAAAAAAAATTTTTTAACTAGTGTACATGTTATAACTATTAATTTGATACTATTCTTCAAAATCTCACTGCACAATTATTCAAAAAAGTTATTATTCCACCAAAAAGCACCGTTTTCTAAGCCCTTCATTTTGAAAATATTCTTCAAAAATCAAAGAAAAACACATGGTTTCAACAGAAAAGTCATTGGAGTCGACTTGACTCTAAACCGATAATGATAGAAGTTTGATGCACAGTAAATCACATTGCTGGTTTTCTGAGGATTAATTTGAGCCCTTAACCACATCTGTACGTCAGCAGATGGCGACGAAACAAGTGTTTGAAATGACCCCAAAATATCTTAAAATTTGCTTGAATGGTTAAACTAAACTGTGTACTATAGTTAAGTGGTAATGGATGTCTCCGAAATAAAAGTTACATTTAATATCGTCGCTGTTATGCAAAAACCTCGTATCTCAATTTTTTGTGGAAATCTTTTTATTGATTATTTAGAATTAAATATGTATGTTCCACTGTTTGCGAAAATATCTGATCTTCTAACCAATCATTAACCTGAATTCTGACATGTGACGAAAAAGTGTAGTCGGATTGGTGAGACATTTTGTTGTTCGAAAATATCGTATCTCAAAAGAAAAACACACGGCACGGCAGCTGACATCATAACAGCTACAGTTTACTGAATCAATTTTAGGTTCTCAAAGCTAATAAAGCTTAGAAATAATGTGAAAAGCTTTCAAAATACAATATAGGTGCAGACATTTTTGCTCGTCTTGGTAATTTATTGGTTAGAAGATCAGATATTTTCGCATACAGTGGAACATACACATTTAATTCTAAATAATCGATAAAAAGATTTCAGTTTTTACAGCCTGGTGTGAAATAATCAAAACCTTAGATACGAGGTTTTTGTATAACAGCGACGATATAGGAGATGATTTTTGCACCCCCGGCAGCGAGATTCGAACACGCAACCTTTCTTCCTTGGGAGAGTTCAGCATACCCCTGTACCACTGGCAACGTCTCGAAAATTTTAAAATTTAAGTACTTAACTCTACTAATAATCGAAAGAAAAAAAATTAAGAAGATCCTATCCCAGTTTGATTTCTTTTAAGAAATTATGTGTTCAGATCATATATTTTTGTTGCTAAATGCATGATTTTTACGCAAATATAGGAAGAAGAATCACCTCCTTAGTCTGTCATTTTCCCATTGAAAATATTCATGTTCATTTATCTGAACAAAAGTGTTTTCAACTGTATTACACCCCAACACTGACGAAACCATGTTTTGTTACATCTATTTCAACTTTGCCAAAAATGTTCAGGATATTTTGTTGACTTTTTGTCTCTTTTACCATACTACATCTTTTAGAAATGATTTCGGATTTTTAGCGCATTTCAATTTTGCGATTGCGCTGGTACACAAAAAAAAATTTTTTTAACTAGTGTACATGTTATAACTATTAATTTGATACTATTCTTCAAAATCTCACTGCACAATTATTCAAAAAAGTTATTATTCCACCAAAAAGCACCGTTTTCTAAGCCCTTCATTTTGAAAATATTCTTCAAAAATCAAAGAAAAACACATGGTTTCAACAGAAAAGTCATTGGAGTCGACTTGACTCTAAACCGATAATGATAGAAGTTTGATGCACAGTAAATCACATTGCTGGTTTTCTGAGGATTAATTTGAGCCCTTAACCACATCTGTACGTCAGCAGATGGCGACGAAACAAGTGTTTGAAATGACCCCAAAATATCTTAAAATTTGCTTGAATGGTTAAACTAAACTGTGTACTATAGTTAAGTGGTAATGGATGTCTCCGAAATAAAAGTTACATTTAATATCGTCGCTGTTATGCAAAAACCTCGTATCTCAATTTTTTGTGGAAATCTTTTTATTGATTATTTAGAATTAAATATGTATGTTCCACTGTTTGCGAAAATATCTGATCTTCTAACCAATCATTAACCTGAATTCTGACATGTGACGAAAAAGTGTAGTCGGATTGGTGAGACATTTTGTTGTTCGAAAATATCGTATCTCAAAAGAAAAACACACGGCACGGCAGCTGACATCATAACAGCTACAGTTTACTGAATCAATTTTAGGTTCTCAAAGCTAATAAAGCTTAGAAATAATGTGAAAAGCTTTCAAAATACAATATAGGTGCAGACATTTTTGCTCGTCTTGGTAATTTATTGGTTAGAAGATCAGATATTTTCGCATACAGTGGAACATACACATTTAATTCTAAATAATCGATAAAAAGATTTCAGTTTTTACAGCCTGGTGTGAAATAATCAAAACCTTAGATACGAGGTTTTTGTATAACAGCGACGATATAGGAGATGATTTTTGCACCCCCGGCAGCGAGATTCGAACACGCAACCTTTCTTCCTTGGGAGAGTTCAGCATACCCCTGTACCACTGGCAACGTCTCGAAAATTTTAAAATTTAAGTACTTAACTCTACTAATAATCGAAAGAAAAAAATTAAGAAGATCCTATCCCAGTTTGATTTCTTTTAAGAAATTATGTGTTCAGATCATATATTTTTGTTGCTAAATGCATGATTTTTACGCAAATATAGGAAGATGAATCACCTCCTTAGTCTGTCATTTTCCCATTGAAAATATTCATGTTCATTTATCTGAACAAAAGTGTTTTCAACTGTATTACACCCCAACACTGACGAAACCATGTTTTGTTACATCTATTTCAACTTTGCCAAAAATGTTCAGGATATTTTGTTGACTTTTTGTCTCTTTTACCATACTACATCTTTTAGAAATGATTTCGGATTTTTAGCGCATTTCAATTTTGCGATTGCGCTGGTACACAAAAAAAATTTTTTTTAACTAGTGTACATGTTATAACTATTAATTTGATACTATTCTTCAAAATCTCACTGCACAATTATTCAAAAAAGTTATTATTCCACCAAAAAGCACCGTTTTCTAAGCCCTTCATTTTGAAAATATTCTTCAAAAATCAAAGAAAAACACATGGTTTCAACAGAAAAGTCATTGGAGTCGACTTGACTCTAAACCGATAATGATAGAAGTTTGATGCACAGTAAATCACATTGCTGGTTTTCTGAGGATTAATTTGAGCCCTTAACCACATCTGTACGTCAGCAGATGGCGACGAAACAAGTGTTTGAAATGACCCCAAAATATCTTAAAATTTGCTTGAATGGTTAAACTAAACTGTGTACTATAGTTAAGTGGTAATGGATGTCTCCGAAATAAAAGTTACATTTAATATCGTCGCTGTTATGCAAAAACCTCGTATCTCAATTTTTTGTGGAAATCTTTTTATTGATTATTTAGAATTAAATATGTATGTTCCACTGTTTGCGAAAATATCTGATCTTCTAACCAATCATTAACCTGAATTCTGACATGTGACGAAAAAGTGTAGTCGGATTGGTGAGACATTTTGTTGTTCGAAAATATCGTATCTCAAAAGAAAAACACACGGCACGGCAGCTGACATCATAACAGCTACAGTTTACTGAATCAATTTTAGGTTCTCAAAGCTAATAAAGCTTAGAAATAATGTGAAAAGCTTTCAAAATACAATATAGGTGCAGACATTTTTGCTCGTCTTGGTAATTTATTGGTTAGAAGATCAGATATTTTCGCATACAGTGGAACATACACATTTAATTCTAAATAATCGATAAAAAGATTTCAGTTTTTACAGCCTGGTGTGAAATAATCAAAACCTTAGATACGAGGTTTTTGTATAACAGCGACGATATAGGAGATGATTTTTGCACCCCCGGCAGCGAGATTCGAACACGCAACCTTTCTTCCTTGGGAGAGTTCAGCATACCCCTGTACCACTGGCAACGTCTCGAAAATTTTAAAATTTAAGTACTTAACTCTACTAATAATCGAAAGAAAAAAAATTAAGAAGATCCTATCCCAGTTTGATTTCTTTTAAGAAATTATGTGTTCAGATGATATATTTTTGTTGCTAAATGCATGATTTTTACGCAAATATAGGAAGAAGAATCACCTCCTTAGTCTGTCATTTTCCCATTGAAAATATTCATGTTCATTTATCTGAACAAAAGTGTTTTCAACTGTATTACACCCCAACACTGACGAAACCATGTTTTGTTACATCTATTTCAACTTTGCCAAAAATGTTCAGGATATTTTGTTGACTTTTTGTCTCTTTTACCATACTACATCTTTTAGAAATGATTTCGGATTTTTAGCGCATTTCAATTTTGCGATTGCGCTGGTACACAAAAAAAAAAAATTTTTAACTAGTGTACATGTTATAACTATTAATTTGATACTATTCTTCAAAATCTCACTGCACAATTATTCAAAAAAGTTATTATTCCACCAAAAAGCACAGTTTTCTAAGCCCTTCATTTTGAAAATATTCTTCAAAAATCAAAGAAAAACACATGGTTTCAACAGAAAAGTCATTGGAGTCGACTTGACTCTAAACCGATAATGATAGAAGTTTGATGCACAGTAAATCACATTGCTGGTTATCTGAGGATTAATTTGAGCCCTTAACCACATCTGTTAGTGTACGTCGGCAGATGGCGACGAAACAAGTGTTTGTCTCTTTTACCATACTACATCTTTAAGAAATGACTTCGGATTTTTAGCGCATTTCAATTTTGCGATTGCGCTGGTACACAAAAAACAAATATTTTTAACTAGTGTACATGTTATAACTATTAATTTGATACTATTCTTCAAAATCTCACTGCACAATTATTCAAAAAAGTTATTATTCCCCCAAAAAGCACAGTTTTCTAAGCCCTTCATTTTGAAAATATTCTTCAAAAATCAAAGAAAAACACATGGTTTCAACAGAAAAGTCATTGGAGTCGACTTGACTCTAAACCGATAATGATAGAAGTTTGATGCACAGTAAATCACATTGCTGGTTTTCTGAGGATTAATTTGAGCCCTTAACCACATCTGTACGTCAGCAGATGGCGACGAAACAAGTGTTTGAAATGACCCCAAAATATCTTAAAATTTGCTTGAATGGTTAAACTAAACTGTGTACTATAGTTAAGTGGTAATGGATGTCTCCGAAATAAAAGTTACATTTAATATAGGAGATGATTTTTGCACCCCCGGCAGCGAGATTCGAACACGCAACCTTTCTTCCTTGGGAGAGTTCAGCATACCCCTGTACCACTGGCAACGTCTCGAAAATTTTAAAATTTAAGTACTTAACTCTACTAATAATCGAAAGAAAAAAATTAAGAAGATCCTATCCCAGTTTGATTTCTTTTAAGAAATTATGTGTTCAGATCATATATTTTTGTTGCTAAATGCATGATTTTTACGCAAATATAGGAAGAAGAATCACCTCCTTAGTCTGTCATTTTCCCATTGAAAATATTCATGTTCATTTATCTGAACAAAAGTGTTTTCAACTGTATTACACCCCAACACTGACGAAACCATGTTTTGTTACATCTATTTCAACTTTGCCAAAAATGTTCAGGATATTTTGTTGACTTTTTGTCTCTTTTACCATACTACATCTTTTAGAAATGATTTCGGATTTTTAGCGCATTTCAATTTTGCGATTGCGCTGGTACACAAAAAAAAATAATTTTTAACTAGTGTACATGTTATAACTATTAATTTGATACTATTCTTCAAAATCTCACTGCACAATTATTCAAAAAAGTTATTATTCCACCAAAAAGCACCGTTTTCTAAGCCCTTCATTTTGAAAATATTCTTCAAAAATCAAAGAAAAACACATGGTTTCAACAGAAAAGTCATTGGAGTCGACTTGACTCTAAACCGATAATGATAGAAGTTTGATGCACAGTAAATCACATTGCTGGTTATCTGAGGATTAATTTGAGCCCTTAACCACATCTGTTAGTGTACGTCGGCAGATGGCGACGAAACAAGTGTTTGTCTCTTTTACCATATGACATCTTTAAGAAATGACTTCGGATTTTTAGCGCATTTCAATTTTGCGATTGCGCTGGTACACAAAAAACAAATATTTTTAACTAGTGTACATGTTATAACTATTAATTTGATACTATTCTTCAAAATCTCACTGCACAATTATTCAAAAAAGTTATTATTCCCCCAAAAAGCACAGTTTTCTAAGCCCTTCATTTTGAAAATATTCTTCAAAAATCAAAGAAAAACACATGGTTTCAACAGAAAAGTCATTGGAGTCGACTTGACTCTAAACCGATAATGATAGAAGTTTGATGCACAGTAAATCACATTGCTGGTTTTCTGAGGATTAATTTGAGCCCTTAACCACATCTGTACGTCAGCAGATGGCGACGAAACAAGTGTTTGAAATGACCCCAAAATATCTTAAAATTTGCTTGAATGGTTAAACTAAACTGTGTACTATAGTTAAGTGGTAATGGATGTCTCCGAAATAAAAGTTACATTTAATATAGGAGATGATTTTTGCACCCCCGGCAGCGAGATTCGAACACGCAACCTTTCTTCCTTGGGAGAGTTCAGCATACCCCTGTACCACTGGCAACGTCTCGAAAATTTTAAAATTTAAGTACTTAACTCTACTAATAATCGAAAGAAAAAAAATTAAGAAGATCCTATCCCAGTTTGATTTCTTTTAAGAAATTATGTGTTCAGATGATATATTTTTGTTGCTAAATGCATGATTTTTACGCAAATATAGGAAGAAGAATCACCTCCTTAGTCTGTCATTTTCCCATTGAAAATATTCATGTTCATTTATCTGAACAAAAGTGTTTTCAACTGTATTACACCCCAACACTGACGAAACCATGTTTTGTTACATCTATTTCAACTTTGCCAAAAATGTTCAGGATATTTTGTTGACTTTTTGTCTCTTTTACCATACTACATCTTTTAGAAATGATTTCGGATTTTTAGCGCATTTCAATTTTGCGATTGCGCTGGTACACAAAAAAAAATAATTTTTAACTAGTGTACATGTTATAACTATTAATTTGATACTATTCTTCAAAATCTCACTGCACAATTATTCAAAAAAGTTATTATTCCACCAAAAAGCACAGTTTTCTAAGCCCTTCATTTTGAAAATATTCTTCAAAAATCAAAGAAAAACACATGGTTTCAACAGAAAAGTCATTGGAGTCGACTTGACTCTAAACCGATAATGATAGAAGTTTGATGCACAGTAAATCACATTGCTGGTTATCTGAGGATTAATTTGAGCCCTTAACCACATCTGTTAGTGTACGTCGGCAGATGGCGACGAAACAAGTGTTTGTCTCTTTTACCATACTACATCTTTAAGAAATGACTTCGGATTTTTAGCGCATTTCAATTTTGCGATTGCGCTGGTACACAAAAAACAAATATTTTTAACTAGTGTACATGTTATAACTATAAATTTGATACTATTCTTCAAAATCTCACTGCACAATTATTCAAAAAAGTTATTATTCCCCCAAAAAGCACAGTTTTCTAAGCCCTTCATTTTGAAAATATTCTTCAAAAATCAAAGAAAAACACATGGTTTCAACAGAAAAGTCATTGGAGTCGACTTGACTCTAAACCGATAATGATAGAAGTTTGATGCACAGTAAATCACATTGCTGGTTTTCTGAGGATTAATTTGAGCCCTTAACCACATCTGTACGTCAGCAGATGGCGACGAAACAAGTGTTTGAAATGACCCCAAAATATCTTAAAATTTGCTTGAATGGTTAAACTAAACTGTGTACTATAGTTAAGTGGTAATGGATGTCTCCGAAATAAAAGTTACATTTAATATAGGAGATGATTTTTGCACCCCCGGCAGCGAGATTCGAACACTCAACCTTTCTTCTTTGGGAGAGTTCAGCATACCCCTGTACCACTGGCAACGTCTCGAAAATTTTAAAATTTAAGTACTTAACTCTACTAATAATCGAAAGAAAAAAAATTAAGAAGATCCTATCCCAGTTTGATTTCTTTTAAGAAATTATGTGTTCAGATGATATATTTTTGTTGCTAAATGCATGATTTTTACGCAAATATAGGAAGAAGAATCACCTCCTTAGTCTGTCATTTTCCCATTGAAAATATTCATGTTCATTTATCTGAACAAAAGTGTTTTCAACTGTATTACACCCCAACACTGACGAAACCATGTTTTGTTACATCTATTTCAACTTTGCCAAAAATGTTCAGGATATTTTGTTGACTTTTTGTCTCTTTTACCATACTACATCTTTTAGAAATGATTTCGGATTTTTAGCGCATTTCAATTTTGCGATTGCGCTGGTACACAAAAAAAAATAATTTTTAACTAGTGTACATGTTATAACTATTAATTTGATACTATTCTTCAAAATCTCACTGCACAATTATTCAAAAAAGTTATTATTCCACCAAAAAGCACAGTTTTCTAAGCCCTTCATTTTGAAAATATTCTTCAAAAATCAAAGAAAAACACATGGTTTCAACAGAAAAGTCATTGGAGTCGACTTGACTCTAAACCGATAATGATAGAAGTTTGATGCACAGTAAATCACATTGCTGGTTATCTGAGGATTAATTTGAGCCCTTAACCACATCTGTTAGTGTACGTCGGCAGATGGCGACGAAACAAGTGTTTGTCTCTTTTACCATACTACATCTTTAAGAAATGACTTCGGATTTTTAGCGCATTTCAATTTTGCGATTGCGCTGGTACACAAAAAACAAATATTTTTAACTAGTGTACATGTTATAACTATAAATTTGATACTATTCTTCAAAATCTCACTGCACAATTATTCAAAAAAGTTATTATTCCCCCAAAAAGCACAGTTTTCTAAGCCCTTCATTTTGAAAATATTCTTCAAAAATCAAAGAAAAACACATGGTTTCAACAGAAAAGTCATTGGAGTCGACTTGACTCTAAACCGATAATGATAGAAGTTTGATGCACAGTAAATCACATTGCTGGTTTTCTGAGGATTAATTTGAGCCCTTAACCACATCTGTACGTCAGCAGATGGCGACGAAACAAGTGTTTGAAATGACCCCAAAATATCTTAAAATTTGCTTGAATGGTTAAACTAAACTGTGTACTATAGTTAAGTGGTAATGGATGTCTCCGAAATAAAAGTTACATTTAATATAGGAGATGATTTTTGCACCCCCGGCAGCGAGATTCGAACACGCAACCTTTCTTCTTTGGGAGAGTTCAGCATACCCCTGTACCACTGGCAACGTCTCGAAAATTTTAAAATTTAAGTACTTAACTCTACTACTCATAATCGAAAGAAAAAAAATTAAGAAGATCCTATCCCAGTTTGATTTCTTTTAAGAAATTATGTGTTCAGATGATATATTTTTGTTGCTAAATGCATGATTTTTACGCAAATATAGGAAGAAGAATCACCTCCTTAGTCTGTCATTTTCCCATTGAAAATATTCATGTTCATTTATCTGAACAAAAGTGTTTTCAACTGTATTACACCCCAACACTGACGAAACCATGTTTTGTTACATCTATTTCAACTTTGCCAAAAATGTTCAGGATATTTTGTTGACTTTTTGTCTCTTTTACCATACTACATCTTTTAGAAATGATTTCGGATTTTTAGCGCATTTCAATTTTGCGATTGCGCTGGTACACAAAAAAAAATAATTTTTAACTAGTGTACATGTTATAACTATTAATTTGATACTATTCTTCAAAATCTCACTGCACAATTATTCAAAAAAGTTATTATTCCACCAAAAAGCACAGTTTTCTAAGCCCTTCATTTTGAAAATATTCTTCAAAAATCAAAGAAAAACACATGGTTTCAACAGAAAAGTCATTGGAGTCGACTTGACTCTAAACCGATAATGATAGAAGTTTGATGCACAGTAAATCACATTGCTGGTTTTCTGAGGATTAATTTGAGCCCTTAACCACATCTGTACGTCAGCAGATGGCGACGAAACAAGTGTTTGAAATGACCCCAAAATATCTTAAAATTTGCTTGAATGGTTAAACTAAACTGTGTACTATAGTTAAGTGGTAATGGATGTCTCCGAAATAAAAGTTACATTTAATATAGGAGATGATTTTTGCACCCCCGGCAGCGAGATTCGAACACGCAACCTTTCTTCTTTGGGAGAGTTCAGCATACCCCTGTACCACTGGCAACGTCTCGAAAATTTTAAAATTTAAGTACTTAACTCTACTACTCATAATCGAAAGAAAAAAAATTAAGAAGATCCTATCCCAGTTTGATTTCTTTTAAGAAATTATGTGTTCAGATGATATATTTTTGTTGCTAAATGCATGATTTTTACGCAAATATAGGAAGAAGAATCACCTCCTTAGTCTGTCATTTTCCCATTGAAAATATTCATGTTCATTTATCTGAACAAAAGTGTTTTCAACTGTATTACACCCCAACACTGACGAAACCATGTTTTGTTACATCTATTTCAACTTTGCCAAAAATGTTCAGGATATTTTGTTGACTTTTTGTCTCTTTTACCATACTACATCTTTTAGAAATGATTTCGGATTTTTAGCGCATTTCAATTTTGCGATTGCGCTGGTACACAAAAAAAAATAATTTTTAACTAGTGTACATGTTATAACTATTAATTTGATACTATTCTTCAAAATCTCACTGCACAATTATTCAAAAAAGTTATTATTCCACCAAAAAGCACAGTTTTCTAAGCCCTTCATTTTGAAAATATTCTTCAAAAATCAAAGAAAAACACATGGTTTCAACAGAAAAGTCATTGGAGTCGACTTGACTCTAAACCGATAATGATAGAAGTTTGATGCACAGTAAATCACATTGCTGGTTATCTGAGGATTAATTTGAGCCCTTAACCACATCTGTTAGTGTACGTCGGCAGATGGCGACGAAACAAGTGTTTGTCTCTTTTACCATACTACATCTTTAAGAAATGACTTCGGATTTTTAGCGCATTTCAATTTTGCGATTGCGCTGGTACACAAAAAACAAATATTTTTAACTAGTGTACATGTTATAACTATTAATTTGATACTATTCTTCAAAATCTCACTGCACAATTATTCAAAAAAGTTATTATTCCCCCAAAAAGCACAGTTTTCTAAGCCCTTCATTTTGAAAATATTCTTCAAAAATCAAAGAAAAACACATGGTTTCAACAGAAAAGTCATTGGAGTCGACTTGACTCTAAACCGATAATGATAGAAGTTTGATGCACAGTAAATCACATTGCTGGTTTTCTGAGGATTAATTTGAGCCCTTAACCACATCTGTACGTCAGCAGATGGCGACGAAACAAGTGTTTGAAATGACCCCAAAATATCTTAAAATTTGCTTGAATGGTTAAACTAAACTGTGTACTATAGTTAAGTGGTAATGGATGTCTCCGAAATAAAAGTTACATTTAATATAGGAGATGATTTTTGCACCCCCGGCAGCGAGATTCGAACACGCAACCTTTCTTCTTTGGGAGAGTTCAGCATACCCCTGTACCACTGGCAACGTCTCGAAAATTTTAAAATTTAAGTACTTAACTCTACTACTCATAATCGAAAGAAAAAAAATTAAGAAGATCCTATCCCAGTTTGATTTCTTTTAAGAAATTATGTGTTCAGATGATATATTTTTGTTGCTAAATGCATGATTTTTACGCAAATATAGGAAGAAGAATCACCTCCTTAGTCTGTCATTTTCCCATTGAAAATATACATGTTCATTTATCTGAACAAAAGTGTTTTCAACTGTATTACACCCCAACACTGACGAAACCATGTTTTGTTACATCTATTTCAACTTTGCCAAAAATGTTCAGGAAATTTTAGTGACTTTTTGTCTCTTTTACCATACTACATCTTTAAGAAATGACTTCGGATTTTTAGCGCATTTCAATTTTGCGATTGCGCTGGTACACAAAAAAAAAATATATTTTTAACTAGTGTACATGTTATAACTATTAATTTGATACTATTCTTCAAAATCTCACTGCACAATTATTCAAAAAAGTTATTATTCCCCCAAAAAGCACAGTTTTCTAAGCCCTTCATTTTGAAAATATTCTTCAAAAATCAAAGAAAAACACATGGTTTCAACAGAAAAGTCATTGGAGTCGACTTGACTCTAAACCGATAATGATAGAAGTTTGATGCACAGTAAATCACATTGCTGGTTTTCTGAGGATTAATTTGAGCCCTTAACCACACCTGTACGTCAGCAGATGGCGACGAAACAAGTGTTTGAAATGACCCCAAAATATCTTAAAATTTGCTTGAATGGTTAAACTAAACTGTGTACTATAGTTAAGTGGTAATGGATGTCTCCGAAATAAAAGTTACATTTAATATAGGAGATGATTTTTGCACCCCCGGCAGCGAGATTCGAACACGCAACCTTTCTTCTTTGGGAGAGTTCAGCATACCCCTGTACCACTGGCAACGTCTCGAAAATTTTAAAATTTAAGTACTTAACTCTACTACTCATAATCGAAAGAAAAAAAATTAAGAAGATCCTATCCCAGTTTGATTTCTTTTAAGAAATTATGTGTTCAGATCATATATTTTTGTTGCTAAATGCATGATTTTTACGCAAATATAGGAAGAAGAATCACCTCCTTAGTCTGTCATTTTCCCATTGAAAATATACATGTTCATTTATCTGAACAAAAGTGTTTTCAACTGTATTACACCCCAACACTGACGAAACCATGTTTTGTTACATCTATTTCAACTTTGCCAAAAATGTTCAGGAAATTTTAGTGACTTTTTGTCTCTTTTACCATACTACATCTTTAAGAAATGACTTCGGATTTTTAGCGCATTTCAATTTTGCGATTGCGCTGGTACACAAAAAAAAATATATTTTTAACTAGTGTACATGTTATAACTATTAATTTGATACTATTCTTCAAAATCTCACTGCACAATTATTCAAAAAAGTTATTATTCCCCCAAAAAGCACAGTTTTCTAAGCCCTTCATTTTGAAAATATTCTTCAAAAATCAAAGAAAAACACATGGTTTCAACAGAAAAGTCATTGGAGTCGACTTGACTCTAAACCGATAATGATAGAAGTTTGATGCACAGTAAATCACATTGCTGGTTTTCTGAGGATTAATTTGAGCCCTTAACCACATCTGTACGTCAGCAGATGGCGACGAAACAAGTGTTTGAAATGACCCCAAAATATCTTAAAATTTGCTTGAATGGTTAAACTAAACTGTGTACTATAGTTAAGTGGTAATGGATGTCTCCGAAATAAAAGTTACATTTAATATAGGAGATGATTTTTGCACCCCCGGCAGCGAGATTCGAACACGCAACCTTTCTTCCTTGGGAGAGTTCAGCATACCCCTGTACCACTGGCAACGTCTCGAAAATTTTAAAATTTAAGTACTTAACTCTACTACTCATAATCGAAAGAAAAAAAATTAAGAAGATCCTATCCCAGTTTGATTTCTTTTAAGAAATTATGTGTTCAGATCATATATTTTTGTTGCTAAATGCATGATTTTTACGCAAATATAGGAAGAAGAATCACCTCCTTAGTCTGTCATTTTCCCATTGAAAATATACATGTTCATTTATCTGAACAAAAGTGTTTTCAACTGTATTACACCCCAACACTGACGAAACCATGTTTTGTTACATCTATTTCAACTTTGCCAAAAATGTTCAGGAAATTTTAGTGACTTTTTGTCTCTTTTACCATACTACATCTTTAAGAAATGACTTCGGATTTTTAGCGCATTTCAATTTTGCGATTGCGCTGGTACACAAAAAACAAATATTTTTAACTAGTGTACATGTTATAACTATTAATTTGATACTATTCTTCAAAATCTCACTGCACAATTATTCAAAAAAGTTATTATTCCCCCAAAAAGCACAGTTTTCTAAGCCCTTCATTTTGAAAATATTCTTCAAAAATCAAAGAAAAACACATGGTTTCAACAGAAAAGTCATTGGAGTCGACTTGACTCTAAACCGATAATGATAGAAGTTTGATGCACAGTAAATCACATTGCTGGTTTTCTGAGGATTAATTTGAGCCCTTAACCACATCTGTACGTCAGCAGATGGCGACGAAACAAGTGTTTGAAATGACCCCAAAATATCTTAAAATTTGCTTGAATGGTTAAACTAAACTGTGTACTATAGTTAAGTGGTAATGGATGTCTCCGAAATAAAAGTTACATTTAATATCGTCGCTGTTATGCAAAAACCTCGTATCTCAATTTTTTGTGGAAATCTTTTTATTGATTATTTAGAATTAAATATGTATGTTCCACTGTATGCGAAAATATCTGATCTTCTAACCAATCATTAACCTGAATTCTGACATGTGACGAAAAAGTGTAGTCGGATTGGTGAGACATTTTGTTGTTCGAAAATATCGTATCTCAAAAGAAAAACACACGGCACGGCAGCTGACATCATAACAGCTACAGTTTACTGAATCAATTTTAGGTTCTCAAAGCTAATAAAGCTTAGAAATAATGTGAAAAGCTTTCAAAATACAATATAGGTGCAGACATTTTTGCTCGTCTTGGTAATTTATTGGTTAGAAGATCAGATATTTTCGCATACAGTGGAACATACACATTTAATTCTAAATAATCGATAAAAAGATTTCAGTTTTTACTGCCTGGTGTGAAATAATCAAAACCTTAGATACGAGGTTTTTGTATAACAGCGACGATATAGGAGATGATTTTTGCACCCCCGGCAGCGAGATTCGAACACGCAACCTTTCTTCCTTGGGAGAGTTCAGCATACCCCTGTACCACTGGCAACGTCTCGAAAATTTTAAAATTTAAGTACTTAACTCTACTAATAATCGAAAGAAAAAAAATTAAGAAGATCCTATCCCAGTTTGATTTCTTTTAAGAAATTATGTGTTCAGATCATATATTTTTGTTGCTAAATGCATGATTTTTACGCAAATATAGGAAGAAGAATCACCTCCTTAGTCTGTCATTTTCCCATTGAAAATATTCATGTTCATTTATCTGAACAAAAGTGTTTTCAACTGTATTACACCCCAACACTGACGAAACCATGTTTTGTTACATCTATTTCAACTTTGCCAAAAATGTTCAGGATATTTTGTTGACTTTTTGTCTCTTTTACCATACTACATCTTTTAGAAATGATTTCGGATTTTTAGCGCATTTCAATTTTGCGATTGCGCTGGTACACAAAAAAAAATAATTTTTAAC
Source organism: Mytilus edulis (assembly GCF_963676685.1). Classification (NCBI taxonomy): domain Eukaryota; kingdom Metazoa; phylum Mollusca; class Bivalvia; order Mytilida; family Mytilidae; genus Mytilus; species Mytilus edulis. The sequence continues at coordinate 56,879,255 of NC_092347.1, forward strand.
TAGTGTACATGTTATAACTATTAATTTGATACTATTCTTCAAAATCTCACTGCACAATTATTCAAAAAAGTTATTATTCCACCAAAAAGCACAGTTTTCTAAGCCCTTCATTTTGAAAATATTCTTCAAAAATCAAAGAAAAACACATGGTTTCAACAGAAAAGTCATTGGAGTCGACTTGACTCTAAACCGATAATGATAGAAGTTTGATGCACAGTAAATCACATTGCTGGTTATCTGAGGATTAATTTGAGCCCTTAACCACATCTGTTAGTGTACGTCGGCAGATGGCGACGAAACAAGTGTTTGTCTCTTTTACCATACTACATCTTTAAGAAATAACTTCGGATTTTTAGCGCATTTCAATTTTGCGATTGCGCTGGTACACAAAAAAACAAATATTTTTAACTAGTGTACATGTTATAACTATTAATTTGATACTATTCTTCAAAATCTCACTGCACAATTATTCAAAAAAGTTATTATTCCCCCAAAAAGCACAGTTTTCTAAGCCCTTCATTTTGAAAATATTCTTCAAAAATCAAAGAAAAACACATGGTTTCAACAGAAAAGTCATTGGAGTCGACTTGACTCTAAACCGATAATGATAGAAGTTTGATGCACAGTAAATCACATTGCTGGTTTTCTGAGGATTAATTTGAGCCCTTAACCACATCTGTACGTCAGCAGATGGCGACGAAACAAGTGTTTGAAATGACCCCAAAATATCTTAAAATTTGCTTGAATGGTTAAACTAAACTGTGTACTATAGTTAAGTGGTAATGGATGTCTCCGAAATAAAAGTTACATTTAATATAGGAGATGATTTTTGCACCCCCGGCAGCGAGATTCGAACACGCAACCTTTCTTCCTTGGGAGAGTTCAGCATACCCCTGTACCACTGGCAACGTCTCGAAAATTTTAAAATTTAAGTACTTAACTCTACTAATAATCGAAAGAAAAAAAATTAAGAAGATCCTATCCCAGTTTGATTTCTTTTAAGAAATTATGTGTTCAGATCATATATTTTTGTTGCTAAATGCATGATTTTTACGCAAATATAGGAAGAAGAATCACCTCCTTAGTCTGTCATTTTCCCATTGAAAATATTCATGTTCATTTATCTGAACAAAAGTGTTTTCAACTGTATTACACCCCAACACTGACGAAACCATGTTTTGTTACATCTATTTCAACTTTGCCAAAAATGTTCAGGATATTTTGTTGACTTTTTGTCTCTTTTACCATACTACATCTTTTAGAAATGATTTCGGATTTTTAGCGCATTTCAATTTTGCGATTGCGCTGGTACACAAAAAAAAATAATTTTTAACTAGTGTACATGTTATAACTATTAATTTGATACTATTCTTCAAAATCTCACTGCACAATTATTCAAAAAAGTTATTATTCCACCAAAAAGCACAGTTTTCTAAGCCCTTCATTTTGAAAATATTCTTCAAAAATCAAAGAAAAACACATGGTTTCAACAGAAAAGTCATTGGAGTCGACTTGACTCTAAACCGATAATGATAGAAGTTTGATGCACAGTAAATCACATTGCTGGTTATCTGAGGATTAATTTGAGCCCTTAACCACATCTGTTAGTGTACGTCGGCAGATGGCGACGAAACAAGTGTTTGTCTCTTTTACCATACTACATCTTTAAGAAATGACTTCGGATTTTTAGCGCATTTCAATTTTGCGATTGCGCTGGTACACAAAAAACAAATATTTTTAACTAGTGTACATGTTATAACTATTAATTTGATACTATTCTTCAAAATCTCACTGCACAATTATTCAAAAAAGTTATTATTCCCCCAAAAAGCACAGTTTTCTAAGCCCTTCATTTTGAAAATATTCTTCAAAAATCAAAGAAAAACACATGGTTTCAACAGAAAAGTCATTGGAGCCGACTTGACTCTAAACCGATAATGATAGAAGTTTGATGCACAGTAAATCACATTGCTGGTTTTCTGAGGATTAATTTGAGCCCTTAACCACATCTGTACGTCAGCAGATGGCGACGAAACAAGTGTTTGAAATGACCCCAAAATATCTTAAAATTTGCTTGAATGGTTAAACTAAACTGTGTACTATAGTTAAGTGGTAATGGATGTCTCCGAAATAAAAGTTACATTTAATATAGGAGATGATTTTTGCACCCCCGGCAGCGAGATTCGAACACGCAACCTTTCTTCCTTGGGAGAGTTCAGCATACCCCTGTACCACTGGCAACGTCTCGAAAATTTTAAAATTTAAGTACTTAACTCTACTAATAATCGAAAGAAAAAAAATTAAGAAGATCCTATCCCAGTTTGATTTCTTTTAAGAAATTATGTGTTCAGATGATATATTTTTGTTGCTAAATGCATGATTTTTACGCAAATATAGGAAGAAGAATCACCTCCTTAGTCTGTCATTTTCCCATTGAAAATATTCATGTTCATTTATCTGAACAAAAGTGTTTTCAACTGTATTACACCCCAACACTGACGAAACCATGTTTTGTTACATCTATTTCAACTTTGCCAAAAATGTTCAGGATATTTTGTTGACTTTTTGTCTCTTTTACCATACTACATCTTTTAGAAATGATTTCGGATTTTTAGCGCATTTCAATTTTGCGATTGCGCTGGTACACAAAAAAAAATAATTTTTAACTAGTGTACATGTTATAACTATTAATTTGATACTATTCTTCAAAATCTCACTGCACAATTATTCAAAAAAGTTATTATTCCACCAAAAAGCACAGTTTTCTAAGCCCTTCATTTTGAAAATATTCTTCAAAAATCAAAGAAAAACACATGGTTTCAACAGAAAAGTCATTGGAGTCGACTTGACTCTAAACCGATAATGATAGAAGTTTGATGCACAGTAAATCACATTGCTGGTTATCTGAGGATTAATTTGAGCCCTTAACCACATCTGTTAGTGTACGTCGGCAGATGGCGACGAAACAAGTGTTTGTCTCTTTTACCATACTACATCTTTAAGAAATAACTTCGGATTTTTAGCGCATTTCAATTTTGCGATTGCGCTGGTACACAAAAAAACAAATATTTTTAACTAGTGTACATGTTATAACTATTAATTTGATACTATTCTTCAAAATCTCACTGCACAATTATTCAAAAAAGTTATTATTCCCCCAAAAAGCACAGTTTTCTAAGCCCTTCATTTTGAAAATATTCTTCAAAAATCAAAGAAAAACACATGGTTTCAACAGAAAAGTCATTGGAGTCGACTTGACTCTAAACCGATAATGATAGAAGTTTGATGCACAGTAAATCACATTGCTGGTTTTCTGAGGATTAATTTGAGCCCTTAACCACATCTGTACGTCAGCAGATGGCGACGAAACAAGTGTTTGAAATGACCCCAAAATATCTTAAAATTTGCTTGAATGGTTAAACTAAACTGTGTACTATAGTTAAGTGGTAATGGATGTCTCCGAAATAAAAGTTACATTTAATATAGGAGATGATTTTTGCACCCCCGGCAGCGAGATTCGAACACGCAACCTTTCTTCCTTGGGAGAGTTCAGCATACCCCTGTACCACTGGCAACGTCTCGAAAATTTTAAAATTTAAGTACTTAACTCTACTAATAATCGAAAGAAAAAAAATTAAGAAGATCCTATCCCAGTTTGATTTCTTTTAAGAAATTATGTGTTCAGATCATATATTTTTGTTGCTAAATGCATGATTTTTACGCAAATATAGGAAGAAGAATCACCTCCTTAGTCTGTCATTTTCCCATTGAAAATATTCATGTTCATTTATCTGAACAAAAGTGTTTTCAACTGTATTACACCCCAACACTGACGAAACCATGTTTTGTTACATCTATTTCAACTTTGCCAAAAATGTTCAGGATATTTTGTTGACTTTTTGTCTCTTTTACCATACTACATCTTTTAGAAATGATTTCGGATTTTTAGCGCATTTCAATTTTGCGATTGCGCTGGTACACAAAAAAAAATAATTTTTAACTAGTGTACATGTTATAACTATTAATTTGATACTATTCTTCAAAATCTCACTGCACAATTATTCAAAAAAGTTATTATTCCACCAAAAAGCACAGTTTTCTAAGCCCTTCATTTTGAAAATATTCTTCAAAAATCAAAGAAAAACACATGGTTTCAACAGAAAAGTCATTGGAGTCGACTTGACTCTAAACCGATAATGATAGAAGTTTGATGCACAGTAAATCACATTGCTGGTTATCTGAGGATTAATTTGAGCCCTTAACCACATCTGTTAGTGTACGTCGGCAGATGGCGACGAAACAAGTGTTTGTCTCTTTTACCATACTACATCTTTAAGAAATGACTTCGGATTTTTAGCGCATTTCAATTTTGCGATTGCGCTGGTACACAAAAAACAAATATTTTTAACTAGTGTACATGTTATAACTATTAATTTGATACTATTCTTCAAAATCTCACTGCACAATTATTCAAAAAAGTTATTATTCCCCCAAAAAGCACAGTTTTCTAAGCCCTTCATTTTGAAAATATTCTTCAAAAATCAAAGAAAAACACATGGTTTCAACAGAAAAGTCATTGGAGTCGACTTGACTCTAAACCGATAATGATAGAAGTTTGATGCACAGTAAATCACATTGCTGGTTTTCTGAGGATTAATTTGAGCCCTTAACCACATCTGTACGTCAGCAGATGGCGACGAAACAAGTGTTTGAAATGACCCCAAAATATCTTAAAATTTGCTTGAATGGTTAAACTAAACTGTGTACTATAGTTAAGTGGTAATGGATGTCTCCGAAATAAAAGTTACATTTAATATAGGAGATGATTTTTGCACCCCCGGCAGCGAGATTCGAACACGCAACCTTTCTTCCTTGGGAGAGTTCAGCATACCCCTGTACCACTGGCAACGTCTCGAAAATTTTAAAATTTAAGTACTTAACTCTACTAATAATCGAAAGAAAAAAAATTAAGAAGATCCTATCCCAGTTTGATTTCTTTTAAGAAATTATGTGTTCAGATCATATATTTTTGTTGCTAAATGCATGATTTTTACGCAAATATAGGAAGAAGAATCACCTCCTTAGTCTGTCATTTTCCCATTGAAAATATTCATGTTCATTTATCTGAACAAAAGTGTTTTCAACTGTATTACACCCCAACACTGACGAAACCATGTTTTGTTACATCTATTTCAACTTTGCCAAAAATGTTCAGGATATTTTGTTGACTTTTTGTCTCTTTTACCATACTACATCTTTTAGAAATGATTTCGGATTTTTAGCGCATTTCAATTTTGCGATTGCGCTGGTACACAAAAAAAAATAATTTTTAACTAGTGTACATGTTATAACTATTAATTTGATACTATTCTTCAAAATCTCACTGCACAATTATTCAAAAAAGTTATTATTCCACCAAAAAGCACAGTTTTCTAAGCCCTTCATTTTGAAAATATTCTTCAAAAATCAAAGAAAAACACATGGTTTCAACAGAAAAGTCATTGGAGTCGACTTGACTCTAAACCGATAATGATAGAAGTTTGATGCACAGTAAATCACATTGCTGGTTATCTGAGGATTAATTTGAGCCCTTAACCACATCTGTTAGTGTACGTCGGCAGATGGCGACGAAACAAGTGTTTGTCTCTTTTACCATACTACATCTTTAAGAAATGACTTCGGATTTTTAGCGCATTTCAATTTTGCGATTGCGCTGGTACACAAAAAACAAATATTTTTAACTAGTGTACATGTTATAACTATTAATTTGATACTATTCTTCAAAATCTCACTGCACAATTATTCAAAAAAGTTATTATTCCCCCAAAAAGCACAGTTTTCTAAGCCCTTCATTTTGAAAATATTCTTCAAAAATCAAAGAAAAACACATGGTTTCAACAGAAAAGTCATTGGAGTCGACTTGACTCTAAACCGATAATGATAGAAGTTTGATGCACAGTAAATCACATTGCTGGTTTTCTGAGGATTAATTTGAGCCCTTAACCACATCTGTACGTCAGCAGATGGCGACGAAACAAGTGTTTGAAATGACCCCAAAATATCTTAAAATTTGCTTGAATGGTTAAACTAAACTGTGTACTATAGTTAAGTGGTAATGGATGTCTCCGAAATAAAAGTTACATTTAATATAGGAGATGATTTTTGCACCCCCGGCAGCGAGATTCGAACACGCAACCTTTCTTCCTTGGGAGAGTTCAGCATACCCCTGTACCACTGGCAACGTCTCGAAAATTTTAAAATTTAAGTACTTAACTCTACTAATAATCGAAAGAAAAAAATTAAGAAGATCCTATCCCAGTTTGATTTCTTTTAAGAAATTATGTGTTCAGATCATATATTTTTGTTGCTAAATGCATGATTTTTACGCAAATATAGGAAGAAGAATCACCTCCTTAGTCTGTCATTTTCCCATTGAAAATATTCATGTTCATTTATCTGAACAAAAGTGTTTTCAACTGTATTACACCCCAACACTGACGAAACCATGTTTTGTTACATCTATTTCAACTTTGCCAAAAATGTTCAGGATATTTTGTTGACTTTTTGTCTCTTTTACCATACTACATCTTTTAGAAATGATTTCGGATTTTTAGCGCATTTCAATTTTGCGATTGCGCTGGTACACAAAAAAAAATAATTTTTAACTAGTGTACATGTTATAACTATTAATTTGATACTATTCTTCAAAATCTCACTGCACAATTATTCAAAAAAGTTATTATTCCACCAAAAAGCACCGTTTTCTAAGCCCTTCATTTTGAAAATATTCTTCAAAAATCAAAGAAAAACACATGGTTTCAACAGAAAAGTCATTGGAGTCGACTTGACTCTAAACCGATAATGATAGAAGTTTGATGCACAGTAAATCACATTGCTGGTTATCTGAGGATTAATTTGAGCCCTTAACCACATCTGTTAGTGTACGTCGGCAGATGGCGACGAAACAAGTGTTTGTCTCTTTTACCATACTACATCTTTAAGAAATGACTTCGGATTTTTAGCGCATTTCAATTTTGCGATTGCGCTGGTACACAAAAAACAAATATTTTTAACTAGTGTACATGTTATAACTATTAATTTGATACTATTCTTCAAAATCTCACTGCACAATTATTCAAAAAAGTTATTATTCCCCCAAAAAGCACAGTTTTCTAAGCCCTTCATTTTGAAAATATTCTTCAAAAATCAAAGAAAAACACATGGTTTCAACAGAAAAGTCATTGGAGTCGACTTGACTCTAAACCGATAATGATAGAAGTTTGATGCACAGTAAATCACATTGCTGGTTTTCTGAGGATTAATTTGAGCCCTTAACCACATCTGTACGTCAGCAGATGGCGACGAAACAAGTGTTTGAAATGACCCCAAAATATCTTAAAATTTGCTTGAATGGTTAAACTAAACTGTGTACTATAGTTAAGTGGTAATGGATGTCTCCGAAATAAAAGTTACATTTAATATAGGAGATGATTTTTGCACCCCCGGCAGCGAGATTCGAACACGCAACCTTTCTTCCTTGGGAGAGTTCAGCATACCCCTGTACCACTGGCAACGTCTCGAAAATTTTAAAATTTAAGTACTTAACTCTACTAATAATCGAAAGAAAAAAATTAAGAAGATCCTATCCCAGTTTGATTTCTTTTAAGAAATTATGTGTTCAGATCATATATTTTTGTTGCTAAATGCATGATTTTTACGCAAATATAGGAAGAAGAATCACCTCCTTAGTCTGTCATTTTCCCATTGAAAATATTCATGTTCATTTATCTGAACAAAAGTGTTTTCAACTGTATTACACCCCAACACTGACGAAACCATGTTTTGTTACATCTATTTCAACTTTGCCAAAAATGTTCAGGATATTTTGTTGACTTTTTGTCTCTTTTACCATACTACATCTTTTAGAAATGATTTCGGATTTTTAGCGCATTTCAATTTTGCGATTGCGCTGGTACACAAAAAAAAATAATTTTTAACTAGTGTACATGTTATAACTATTAATTTGATACTATTCTTCAAAATCTCACTGCACAATTATTCAAAAAAGTTATTATTCCACCAAAAAGCACCGTTTTCTAAGCCCTTCATTTTGAAAATATTCTTCAAAAATCAAAGAAAAACACATGGTTTCAACAGAAAAGTCATTGGAGTCGACTTGACTCTAAACCGATAATGATAGAAGTTTGATGCACAGTAAATCACATTGCTGGTTATCTGAGGATTAATTTGAGCCCTTAACCACATCTGTTAGTGTACGTCGGCAGATGGCGACGAAACAAGTGTTTGTCTCTTTTACCATACTACATCTTTAAGAAATGACTTCGGATTTTTAGCGCATTTCAATTTTGCGATTGCGCTGGTACACAAAAAACAAATATTTTTAACTAGTGTACATGTTATAACTATTAATTTGATACTATTCTTCAAAATCTCACTGCACAATTATTCAAAAAAGTTATTATTCCCCCAAAAAGCACAGTTTTCTAAGCCCTTCATTTTGAAAATATTCTTCAAAAATCAAAGAAAAACACATGGTTTCAACAGAAAAGTCATTGGAGTCGACTTGACTCTAAACCGATAATGATAGAAGTTTGATGCACAGTAAATCACATTGCTGGTTTTCTGAGGATTAATTTGAGCCCTTAACCACATCTGTACGTCAGCAGATGGCGACGAAACAAGTGTTTGAAATGACCCCAAAATATCTTAAAATTTGCTTGAATGGTTAAACTAAACTGTGTACTATAGTTAAGTGGTAATGGATGTCTCCGAAATAAAAGTTACATTTAATATAGGAGATGATTTTTGCACCCCCGGCAGCGAGATTCGAACACGCAACCTTTCTTCCTTGGGAGAGTTCAGCATACCCCTGTACCACTGGCAACGTCTCGAAAATTTTAAAATTTAAGTACTTAACTCTACTAATAATCGAAAGAAAAAAATTAAGAAGATCCTATCCCAGTTTGATTTCTTTTAAGAAATTATGTGTTCAGATCATATATTTTTGTTGCTAAATGCATGATTTTTACGCAAATATAGGAAGAAGAATCACCTCCTTAGTCTGTCATTTTCCCATTGAAAATATTCATGTTCATTTATCTGAACAAAAGTGTTTTCAACTGTATTACACCCCAACACTGACGAAACCATGTTTTGTTACATCTATTTCAACTTTGCCAAAAATGTTCAGGATATTTTGTTGACTTTTTGTCTCTTTTACCATACTACATCTTTTAGAAATGATTTCGGATTTTTAGCGCATTTCAATTTTGCGATTGCGCTGGTACACAAAAAAAAATAATTTTTAACTAGTGTACATGTTATAACTATTAATTTGATACTATTCTTCAAAATCTCACTGCACAATTATTCAAAAAAGTTATTATTCCACCAAAAAGCACCGTTTTCTAAGCCCTTCATTTTGAAAATATTCTTCAAAAATCAAAGAAAAACACATGGTTTCAACAGAAAAGTCATTGGAGTCGACTTGACTCTAAACCGATAATGATAGAAGTTTGATGCACAGTAAATCACATTGCTGGTTATCTGAGGATTAATTTGAGCCCTTAACCACATCTGTTAGTGTACGTCGGCAGATGGCGACGAAACAAGTGTTTGTCTCTTTTACCATACTACATCTTTAAGAAATGACTTCGGATTTTTAGCGCATTTCAATTTTGCGATTGCGCTGGTACACAAAAAACAAATATTTTTAACTAGTGTACATGTTATAACTATTAATTTGATACTATTCTTCAAAATCTCACTGCACAATTATTCAAAAAAGTTATTATTCCCCCAAAAAGCACAGTTTTCTAAGCCCTTCATTTTGAAAATATTCTTCAAAAATCAAAGAAAAACACATGGTTTCAACAGAAAAGTCATTGGAGTCGACTTGACTCTAAACCGATAATGATAGAAGTTTGATGCACAGTAAATCACATTGCTGGTTTTCTGAGGATTAATTTGAGCCCTTAACCACATCTGTACGTCAGCAGATGGCGACGAAACAAGTGTTTGAAATGACCCCAAAATATCTTAAAATTTGCTTGAATGGTTAAACTAAACTGTGTACTATAGTTAAGTGGTAATGGATGTCTCCGAAATAAAAGTTACATTTAATATAGGAGATGATTTTTGCACCCCCGGCAGCGAGATTCGAACACGCAACCTTTCTTCCTTGGGAGAGTTCAGCATACCCCTGTACCACTGGCAACGTCTCGAAAATTTTAAAATTTAAGTACTTAACTCTACTAATAATCGAAAGAAAAAAAATTAAGAAGATCCTATCCCAGTTTGATTTCTTTTAAGAAATTATGTGTTCAGATCATATATTTTTGTTGCTAAATGCATGATTTTTACGCAAATATAGGAAGAAGAATCACCTCCTTAGTCTGTCATTTTCCCATTGAAAATATTCATGTTCATTTATCTGAACAAAAGTGTTTTCAACTGTATTACACCCCAACACTGACGAAACCATGTTTTGTTACATCTATTTCAACTTTGCCAAAAATGTTCAGGATATTTTGTTGACTTTTTGTCTCTTTTACCATACTACATCTTTTAGAAATGATTTCGGATTTTTAGCGCATTTCAATTTTGCGATTGCGCTGGTACACAAAAAAAAATAATTTTTAACTAGTGTACATGTTATAACTATTAATTTGATACTATTCTTCAAAATCTCACTGCACAATTATTCAAAAAAGTTATTATTCCACCAAAAAGCACAGTTTTCTAAGCCCTTCATTTTGAAAATATTCTTCAAAAATCAAAGAAAAACACATGGTTTCAACAGAAAAGTCATTGGAGTCGACTTGACTCTAAACCGATAATGATAGAAGTTTGATGCACAGTAAATCACATTGCTGGTTATCTGAGGATTAATTTGAGCCCTTAACCACATCTGTTAGTGTACGTCAGCAGATGGCGACGAAACAAGTGTTTGTCTCTTTTACCATACTACATCTTTAAGAAATGACTTCGGATTTTTAGCGCATTTCAATTTTGCGATTGCGCTGGTACACAAAAAAAAATATATTTTTAACTAGTGTACAGGATATTTAAGTGACTTTTTATCTCTTTTTTCAGCTACAATTGCAGCTGTCATTCATGTAATGGTGACTGCCAAAAAATAAGTCAAGTTGTTAGTGAATTTATAATTCATTTTCTAAAACATTGGGCATGATTTAGCATTGATAAAACTATAAAGCAAGACATTTTTGGCTTCATAGGGAGCGTTTTAGTATTCATAATCATAAAAAGGACCGGCTTGAGGGATCAACATCTCGTTTCTGAGTTTTACAAACATAATACTCATTATTTTGGAAAAACATTTAAAAAATAAATGTAGTGCATACTGTCATACACGTACATTCGCTGTTTTGTCAGACAAGCTGGGGCCGTGGCCTTGGAAGTGATAGTAATCGCGGACAAGTACATTTTGTAATACTAATATGAAGGGAAAAAGCATTACAGAAATCATATGCAACTATATATATTAAACATATGTATTTTAACCAAAAGATTTCATTGCATGTATTTTTTTACCATTGAACATCATGTTTGTGGAAATTATATTTTCAATGTGTTGCTTCGTGCAGACTATAGTATAGCTATTTTACATACATGTATATATGTATATGGATGATGAGAATGTATTGTCTATTGACTACGTTTCATGGGCATATTAGTTCAAAACTATTTCCTAAATATAGTAACAAAGCTATATTTTGTATAATGTCAATTTCACCATGGAAAACTTTCTCCACAATCAGGCCGGTCCATTTAAGGGATGAAAATAAGTTTGACATTTGTGTTAAGATTTAAAAAAAACCTATCAATTTATCAATTTTAGTTGCAGTAAAAAAACAATATTAGGTCAATGTCAGAAAAATATAAATTTTGTTTAGTACTCGGCGAAAAACTAGGGAGGGGCTCGGTAGAACCCCGCCCTTCCCCAGTTTCTCAGCCTCATACCAAAAAGTTTATATTTTTCCTGACATTGACCTAATATTGTATATCGCCATCTAATCTTAATGTGAGCATACTCAGAATTAGCAATGTATTGTGTATTTACTTGAACAAATTGAAGATCTGTTCATGATAACACACAAAATACAAAGATATTGTCAATATAGATAATTCAGAAATTATTAAATGGTTAGATATTAAAATCAGAGAAAAATGTCAGTGACCCATATCGTCATGGTTTACAATTGTGTCAAATGTCTACATTTGTAAGAACTGGGATTGTAGTACGGCGGCTTTGTGAAAAATTGTGCACATCCTGCTACAAGCATGAAACTTGGCATAGACCTTCCTCAACTATTTCTCTTTCATTTCAGATAGGGAGGCATTTGAAAAAAAATGCCTCACTTCCGGTCAAATCCAAAATGGCGGACATCATACTTAAATTAGCCCAATATCGAAGGCTAGTATGTGAAAAGGTGTTATTAACATGCTACTACCATAATATTTGGTACAAACCTTTGTTTTGTACTACTTTTGGATATATGATATAGATAAGATGTCTTCAAAAACCCTACTTCCGGTAAAATCCAACAATTTGTAAAAGACAACAAATCACTTTTAAGAAAATATACACATTTGTTATTGCATGTAGGCACAAACGATGTTGGGAATGGTTTATCTAGTAAATTGATTATTCAATATTATAATAACTTAATTGATTTTATTTGCAATGTTTTTCCTTCTTTAAAAATAATAGTTTCAGCAATTTTGCCAAGACCCCTAGATTATGATGACACAAAACAAACTGTAATAGACTGTAATAAAGCTTTGGCTAAGTTATCTTTGAAGAAAAATATTTTATTTGTCAAAACTTATAAGCAATTTGTTCAGCAACCTGGATCAATTTATAAAAGTAAATGTTTTTGTAAAGATAGATTACATTTAAGTTATTTTGGTGTTTCAGTTTTAAGGAACTTTTTTATAGGTGTAGTTAATCATTTGTAATTATAGAATATTGTATTTACATGTATTTTTGGTCAAGATACTTTGTGGTTTTTAATTTTATTTTTCAGAAGATGATGGTCAAGAAAGCTGGGCTAGACCATTACTTCTACATCTGGTTTACCTGTGAACCTATATTAGTTTGCAGGATTCCAGTAGTTGTTGTTTGTATTATCAGGTATGTTTATATTATAAATTAATGTAGGTTTTTCTTTAACACTGAACACTTTATAGTGGCCGTTGGTTTGGTGCATTTATATATTTTGGAAATTAATAATTATCAAGAATATGGACTTAAAATGAGAAATTATTTATGACATATGTATGATTGTAATTTTTTTATTTATGCCAAAATATGATTATCATTACTTATGTGTTGAGTTTTGTTTTATTACATCGAAATGGGAGTGGAGGGAATTGGTAAATTTTTAATTAATTAAAAATACTTAATTCCATCTCGGATGCTTTCGACATTACTCGTTACCTTTCGACATTACTCGTTACCTGTTTGTACAAAATTTATCGTTCGTTATTTAACCGCATTTGATTGGTTAATAGAAATACCTGTTCACTTCAGGTAAATTTTCATACAAATATTTCCTGGTCATTTCGAATTGTGTACTGTTCAATTCAACACGTTAAATTTACCCACCCTCCCACCCATTTTATTTTGTATTATTTGATTTTTGTACATGAGTTATACCTTATTAAATCGAAGAAGTTAGTCTTTTTCAGATAATGCAGATTGATGAATGTGATGTCTGTTTGGGAAGTGACTAGTGCATTTATATATTTTGGAAATTAATAATTATCAAGAATATGGACTTAAAATGAGAAATTATTTATGACATATGTATGATTGTAATTTTTTTATTTATGCCAAAATATGATTATCATTACTTATGTGTTGAGTTTTGTTTTATTACATCGAAATGGGAGTGGAGGGAATTTTTATTGTCCAAACAAATTCTAGTATATAGTAAACAGACAACTTACCTGTCGTTTACAAACATCCAAACAATCATAGCAAGCAATTTGATCAATGGTTTGCTTTGCATATATTTATAGAAGAGCTGTAAATTCTAAAAGAAAAATTCTTGTTGTCGTAGATGGTTAAATCCTCAACAAAATCTCAATAACTTTGTTGGAACGAATAAAGGTTTTAAATCAAATTTTCGTGGACTTTTTGGCTTCCACCCTGACGAGGCATGTTAGCTGTTCGTATGCTCTTGCACCTGACGCACGGAAACTTTCACATTTCCATCTTCTTTTCTGAAATATTTTACCCAGCTCATACTTGACAGGATTGTTATCCTAGTAAAAGGTGTAACCAATGAATTTAACAGAAGTTAAAAATTCCACAATACTATAAAATTCATTGTATGTGTCAATTTGTTTGAAAAAAGTCGAAAAGAAGAGAGTTTTTTTAATGTCATGATTATCTGTCGCTTTCTAGATCTATGCTTACTAGCATTTATTTCAGATGACATGGACTCCTCGCTCTGGTGACCCTGCTGCCTTTCATAGCTTTATCCGTGTACATATATTAATAGATAAACAAAAGGCTGCAACTGGTATTTTTGTATTTAAAATGATTCGTTGTAACGAGAATATTTGTGGTGAATGGAAACTGTGAGGGTCAAAATCTTAAATTGCTTATAAATGTTGCTGGACCCAGTTTCGTTATCTGATCTGAATTTTCTGAAATGTGCAAGGTAGATAGACATTGGCCTTTTGATTTTTTTTTACTCGGTAAGTTTTGCCCTAATTGGTTGAACTTTTTCAATATTAAAGCCGATTTCAATGAGTGTGTAAACAAAGGGAATATCCTTGGTTATCTTGCTTGCAGAACAGAAAAGACATTGTTAGGTTATGTAAACTACCCTACTTTAAGAGTAGACTAGTCCGACAAATGACACATCTTTCTGTCTGTAGGACCAGACTACTTCGAAAGGAGGGTAGTATACCTTACCTAACAATGACTTCACGGTTTAGCTAACAAGCAAGCTAACCAAAGATATAACCCCTGCCTACATACTCAATGGAATCGGCTGTAACTAAATAATTATCAAAAGTACCAGGATTGTAATTTAGTACGCCAGACGCGCGTTTCGTCTACATAAGACTCATCAGTGACGCTCATATCAAAATATTTATAAAGCCAAACAAGTACAAAGTTGAAGAGCATTGAGTATCCAAAATTCCAAAAAGTTGTGCCAAATACGGCTAAGGTAATCTATGCCTGGGATAAGAAAATCCTTAGTTTTACGAATAATTCAAAGTTTTGTAAACAGGAAATTTATAAAAATGACCACATTATTGATATTCATGTCAACACCGAAGTGTTGACTACTAGGCTGGTGATACCCTCGGGGACGAAACGTCCACCAGCAGTGGCATCGACCCAGTGGTGTAAATAGTTATCAAAAGTACCGTCATACGCAACTATTATCAGCACCCGCAGTGTGCATGCGCTAAATTTGATTGCAATCGATATCGATAAATTTACTATAGATCATTAAAGGAAATATTGAATTTTGGTTAGCTGACAGTAAACAAAAATAAATATCTTTTTCATTGGCATCACATTAGAAAATACATTTTCTTAGCTTTCTAATGACATATTTTATAATTGAATCGGGATAGCAGAAGGTACGGCCTTTTTCATTTTCAAAAAAGTGGTTCATTCCCTATTACTTCATACAATTCAAAATCAAAAACGTTTGCAAAGGAGTTTTCATATAAGATTACATCTTTCACTATTTTTAGAAATAAATTCATTGGCATAAATATATATTCTTTGCTTTATAATCTTTCCTATGATATATATTTGATATTTTAGAAAATTTAATGAATCGGGCCTTTTTTATCCAAAACTGGAGTTATTGTCATTGTTTGAAGATTGCGAGAAAAATTCTAAGTCCATGGAAGTATTATATTGATATAGTACTTCCATGGTCCTACCAAGTAAATCGCTCGATCACAAGTCACAAAACAAAGTTTAATCTATTTGCACATAAAATATTTATACATTTTAATAATGCAATGTTTTATATCATGAATTTAAAAATTCAGTAAATAGTAGTAAAAGAAGTGTAACTTTTAATTTAAAAGAATTTTTTTGTCCAGCCGTCAGTTTTCTTTATTTTTGATAATATAAAATCTTTCACTACTACATTAACTCAGACTTTTGGATGTTTTTCGTGAAGCGTATTAAAAAAATTGAAATCCCATCTAAAATGATTTTTTTTTTTGCAATTTTCTTACATATCTTTTTAAAAGTTTTTTTTTTAAATAATTAGGCGGCCGTAACTAAACAATTTTGATACTTAAACATGCTCATCTGATTTACATAGAAGTAATAGATTTTTCTATTTTCATGTTCTAAAAAGACCAATTTGTTTTGATGAAACAGGAAAAGTGTCATTATCTTAAATTTTTCAGATGCAGTAACACTTTCAGAAGATCTTTTGTAGTAGATGGAGATTTGGAATGAAATCTTAAACGTCAAATTTTCTTTCATCAATGTTATACCTTTTCACTGCTTTTGATTGGCAATATGAATCGCTGTACTATCTTACATGTACATGTGATGTATACTAGTCTATTGCTTGTTTGATGTACATTCTCCTTTTATCATTTTAACTGTTACTGAGAAAAATAAATCGCATAGAACAAAATAAAATTAATTTTAATTTGTCTCTCTCCTTTCAGAAGTTTCTATCGGGAAATATATTTAATTTTATACTTGAACATTTATGTAAAATTTGTATTAAAAAGGAAACTTATTTTAATTATTGTTCTGTTAAGGTAAAGTTTACGGAGAGCTCTCTCATTGGAACTCATACCAACTCATCCCCGGAAATCTTCTTGCATTTATATTGTACATGTATTTGCAGAATTTTTTATTTTTTTATTTATCGAATGAATAAGATAGTTGGAATCGTTAAAATTTAGCATTATACATGCAAACAGATGCCTGCGACCCCTGTTGTTTCGATTAGCATGTTTTCTAAAGATATCCGTGTGAAGTTCATCATTCATTTGTGCTGTTGTGAATTTCAGAGAACACTGTCAAGTTCAGTCAAATCCGTGGTTTAAACTTTCCTATTCATATCAGTAATATTATTTTCCGGTAGGGTATTTCCCCCCCCCCCCCTTTTTTATATATTATACTCGGAACATTATTGTAAACACTTTTTCTGTGTGACTTTCTTTACGGTTTTAGGAAAATTTGAGAATATCAGTATATAAATTCATTAGTATGTGCTTCGATTGGCTTATATCTATATAAAAAAAAAATAATCTAAGACTATATCATTATTGTAAGTGAGAGACCTTTCCATCCATCAACGAACATGTGAAGCGTGTATGAATATTGTTGAAACTGAGAAATATGTATTGATATAGTGTCCATTCTAAGATCACCTGCAAACTGATCTTTTATTGCAAAAACTTTGTCACCTCGGAACATCCAAATTTAAAAAAAACAATCCAATTTGAAAAATTGTCTATTGTTTTATAGGTAGCCAGTGAATGTGATAGAAGTGCCAAAATCTACAATCTTATTTTACATAGAAGACGCTGCTTTTCAAATCGTTAAACAGTTTGTCTTAACTGAAGACATTTTTAAAGAAATTTGAAAATGTAGCTGTACATTTATACTTATTCATTATTAATACGACATTTGTCTTTTTTTCACATAGCAAAATTAAAGCTATTTTAAGGACAATACGTTGATGTACTGTAGCGTGTTTTCCATTGTGATTTATAAACAAACTGCATCGTCGCGGGCAAAAGTACTATTAAACTGCATCGTCGCGGGCAAACGCACTATTAAGCATTTAGTGTTGAAGACCATTTTTTCTCTCAGAAATCATGGCTGAAAAGTTAGAGCAAATATTGATCAACAAACAATTCTGGGAGGTAACTGAAAATAAGAGTAAAATCAGAGACTGAATTTATTCTTTTAATAAAGACTGAATTTATTCTTTTAATAAAAAAGCAAAATGTTGCAATGAGTTTGTGTTTGTGTATGTATATTCAAATTCTACGCTGTCTCATATTCGGGTTTACTTCCAAAGATATTATATGTTATTCAGGTCTCAAACAGGGTATATACTGTGACATTCCCGGCTTAGAGTTTATATCCCCTGAGCCGAAGGCGAAGGGGATATAAGCCCTAAGCCGGGAATGTCACAGTATATACCCTTTCTGAGACCTGAATTACACATATATTACGGATTACCACTGACTTAATGTTATTTTCCAGTGCAGGTATTTGTTGACAACACATATATTGAAAAACCCAACCTGATATGTTCGGCATACGTGAAGGATTTTCTAATTTGCTGTGAACATAATTTTATCGTGTATGTAATAATTTATAATAACACTTTTAACATTAAATTTAAGTATTAAAAGCGTAAATTGCATGATTTTGTATTAAAAATGTATTATTGACTGAAGCACGTCATTATTTTCCCTCTGTGAGCCTATGACAGTCTGATAGCTTATGACTACGTCACATTGTAACCGGTGTTATGATGACGTTTTTGAGGTTCCAATTGGGGATTAAAACATCGTATATATATGGCGTATCATAAGGGTCAAAAGTATATTTTGTTGCAAATGCTATATCTTCAATTGCAAATGCTATATTAAATACTGCAAATGCTATATAATTAGTGCAAATGCTATAATAAATACTGCAAATGCTGTAATTATTATAGCAAAAGGTAGTTTATCTTAATTTGTAGCAAATGCTGTATGCCTACGTATCAAAAGGCTCAAAAGTATATAATGGTGCATTTGCCATCACAAATGTAGCATTTGGACTAATAAGTATAGCATTTGCACCAATAGTTTTAGCATTTGCCATCATAAATGTAGCATTTGGACTTATAAGTATAGCATTTGCACTAATAGTTATAGCATTTGCACTAATTAAAATACCATTTGCACTAATTCAGTTACCACTTCAAGTTATAAATAAAGCGTTTGCAATAGTTTAAATTATTTAAATTTTCAAGAATTATGGAAACGCCTTGTTATTTCTTTTTACTTGAGTCTCCACCCATTTCTAAAATTATTTCAACCACTTTTAACTACATGCTAGACATGGCAGAATAAGAACTCTTCTGACATTATTCCTGTAAACTTGGTAAACTTCTACAACATGTGCAGCGTTTTTCGTTAACTGTTTTCAAAATGGCGTATAACAATAATTTGCATGCACGGATTTCTGGGCGTATTTCAAAACATTGTAAATGACAAAGAACGTGCTTTAGAAAATGACGATGGTTCCTTTAATTTTATGGATGTTGCATTGAACCGGCTGAATGCATTGAAAATAAAATTTTCAAAACATCTGTTCGAGCAAGTAAAATACATACAAACTACTCATTGAAGTATAATTACTACGAAAATGAGTTATAACAGCTAGAATTTTTAAATTAAAAGGTCTAGAGTAGGGGGTTCAATGTAAAATACGGAGGTCGCCCCAATATGTTCCGATACCCCATTAGTCCGACACTCCAATAGTCCGACAAAGTTTAATAACTGCAGTAATTGAAAATCTACTTCATGAGGGTGTGGATGGGGTTTACAGAACAGAGAACATAATGGGCGAATATATACAGAATAGAGAAAAAAGGACCAAGAAATAAAGAAAAGTGTATAATAAGATGCTAAAATATAAATACATACAAATTAAAGTATACAGAAATGTATGCCCCCCCCCCCCTCAAATCCAGACCCTCCTTCGTAGAATCGTTGTTGACGTAGTATTTGAACTACTCTTTTTTTGTAAGTATATCACAGAACAGATAATACCATACCACCTATCTGGTATTACTATTAAAGAAATACCATGACTCGAGAACCTTGCAAGTTTTGGTAAACATATACAAAATGTGATCTATATGGGAACACGTTGTACTAAGAAGGACATGTCATCAGATGTGGAGATGTCTCTCATCATAAAGAATAATGTTCACATGATTAGGTCTCGGATACAGTCAAAACTATAAAAACTTAAAGTGTCATTTTACCATAAAGTGGGACTATTGTATCGAAACATTATTATTTACATTCATCAGCTATACTGTACACGAAACAAAGACCAGAAACTTTTAAAACAAACAGAGAGTTGTCGAATTGTTAATTGATAATACACTCAAAAATTGGCGAGTTTAAGTTTAAACTGTGACATCGATAGTAAAATTGTTCAATCGGTGACAATTTTTCTATACAAACAAATGTGGACACAGATCAGTGTCAATAGTACGTTTTGATGTTTGACAGTGTTTTCTGACAAAAAGAGTTTTCTGGTTTTCTGCATAGGGTTCTATGTTGAACTGTTGTCCCCAGTGACAGTCAACCTGTACCACTGAAAATAACAGTCTTACATTCAATATTGTGTTTTACTGATCAATATATATAAGAAGATTTGGTATGAGTGTCAATGAGACAACTCTCCATCCAAGTCACACTTTGTAAAAGTAAACCATTATCAGGTAAATCAAGACTGGCATGAAGGAGACACTACTTTAAATCAGTGCTGACCGTTCATAGATTTTATTTAGCTAGACATTGCTTTGAATATTAAATCTACATATTTGGGAGAGATATATAGCTGCGTTTCTTCACGTTAGTTATTCGACAAAACTTCACAAATAGATATAGGAAAATGTGGTATGAGTGCCAATGAGACAACTCTCCATGCATACAAGTAACAATTTGTAAAAGTAAACAGTTATAGCTCAAGGGACGGCCTTCAACACGGAGCCTTGGCTCACACCGAACAGCAAGCTATAAAGGGCCCAACAAATTACTAGTGTAAAACCAAAAACAAAAACCAGAAACGAGAAACACTTATGAACCACATAAAGAGACGACAACCATTGATTCACAGAGTATATTTAGTTTGACAAAATGTTCGATACTCCGCGTCTCAATTATTCCAAATCATAAATTAAACGTTGTTTGGGTAAATATATCCCACTATTTTCACTAAAGCATATCTACCAACCAACCTTGATAAATTGCATTATCTGTTCTTAGTCATTCGATGGACAAGGTCGAGTGATTTTAATATATATTTACAATGCAAGTGGGTATAGAAATATGATCACTTTGGTCTTTTCCGAATGGTAGTAAACCCTTGCCAAAGTTGGACGTCCGTTTGGTTGTGCGGGATGCAACAAATGTCATGCAGAGTGGTGACGTGGTATTCCATGCATTGTGTACATCTCTCATTGCAGGTTAAGAACCATTGCAACAACTCCTTGAGGGGCTGTCGGTGGCTTTTGTCTGAGCCCGTTGCAAGGCAATTTCCTGTCCATATTCAATATTCTGAGTGTCCAGTCGCAATCCAAGTTTTTATTGACCTTTTTTCATTGCGGATAGCATCTGTTACAGGACCTACCTATTCTATTTATTATAACATTGTTTTCAACCTGAGCATGCATGTAATATTTGCCACTGGACATAAAGCAAAATTTTGATATCTTAAATACTTTATGAATATTTTATTATTATTTCAAGGGATTAGCTATTAACTAATGGGGTTATTCTCTTGAAATAAAGATTATTTATATAAAATATTGTTCAATTATTCAATGTCGGACTACTGGGGTGTCGCACTAATGGAGCGTTGGACTATGTCGGACCAATGGTGTATCGGACTAATGGGGCGTCGGAATAACAGGGCTGCCCCATCATTCCGACAGCCCATTACTACAACAGACCATTATTCCGAAATCCCTTTATTCCGACAGCTCATTATTCCGACAATGCATCTTTCATAACATCTTTGCTTGCCAAGGGGTACGATCCATTCCCCTCTCTCTGCTAGCCAAGGGGTACGATCCATTCCCCTCTCTCTGGAGGGTACGATCCATTCCCCTCTCTCTGGAGAGGAGGGGAGTGGATCGTAACCCTTGGCTAGCGAAGATGGTTTCATAAGTGTATGGATAAATTTTTCTCTTAAAAGACCAACTCCGTTCTCTATAATATGTATGGTTGTCCGTTTAGATTCCGATTGTTCTTCTCATGCGGGGTATTTGTCTCAGTATATTGGAGTTGATACACTTACTTATTGCAACTGCTCAGTTATCCTCGTTCTTCTTTCGTTGTTTGTGTGTCCACTGTCCTTCTGTGGTGTTCTAGTTCGCTGGGTTTTTTTTTATCTTGATCTATTTTCTTTTTACTAGATCTTCGGTTTCCCCCTTTCGTTTCAACGGATTGATTCACCACTATTTACTACACAAATAAAAATATAAGAGTTGGATAACCCTATGTACCCGCCTTCTTTGGTCGTAACACTTTCTACCCCTTGTACATGTATCACTCATCTGAGTTTTATCTAATTTTGTAGCGAAAATTAGCGACTAATGTAACTCAGCGAAAAATGAGAAAATCAGGAGACAAATTCAAACCCAGGTCCTTAAAAAATAAGATGACAAATAGGATGAAATATGTGTTCCAAAAAGATGAGCAATTCCAGATTCTCTCAATTTATTAAGACACCCAACCGTGCGATTTGATGAATATCGTGGTGACCAATCAGACATAGATGATGACACTCAATATAGGGGTACCGATTTTATATCGCGAGCTTATTTTAAAATCCCGAAAAACATGCTACTTTTATACTGGTTGGGGGAGGGGCAAGCATTATGAATTATAATAAAACCAGTTACGAAAAACAAATATGACAGCCATGAACCAACGACAACCACCTAACTACCAGATATACTGACTTGGGCAATTCCTGACTTGGGACAGGCACATTAAGAATGTGGCGGGGTTAAATATTTGAAGGCACCAACCCTCCCTAAACCTGGGCCAATGGTGTAACAGCACAACAACCTGAAAAACAAACTATAACAAGAATGAGTCCATAGTACAAGGATGCCGAAATCGCACTATCACTTTCAACTTGATCAAAAAACTACCTTAACCAAAAACTTGAACCTGAAGCAGGACAGACGGACGGATGGACGGACGGACAGAGGTAAAACAGTATACCCACACGGAGGGTATAGATTGGGTCAACATTAAGATATTACAATACTAGTATAATATAGTTATTATTATATCACCATAAGCCTCAGTCAGAGTCGGAGCCAAAACAAAATAGAAATAACAACTAACACATTGATATCAAATAACAGTATCAAGACCTGTTCTTTACATAAACCAAAAGAACAACCAATACAATCATCATTTTGTTTCCATTATAGTTAAGTTTTTTTTTGTGTTAACTTCAAAACAAATTTTGAAGATTTAACATGTTTATCTTTAGTTAATTCTTTAAATTTTAACAATATAAACGGCCTTTTCATAAAATCAATGATATCAAAATAATTCTCTTCATGGAACCAATCTTTGAATGAAAAATAAGTGTGTATTTGTGTTAAAAGTTTGTGTGCTTTTTATCGATATGATGAGTTCAGCCCTTTTCGACCTATTTTTATTCCCCATTTGTGGGCATAATGGTTTTCTGGTCTGTGCGTCCGTTCGTACAGCAGCACAGAAGTACGGATGGATGAACGGACGCACAGACCAGGAAACATAATGTCCCTCTACTATTGTAGGTGGGGCATACTTTCTTTGTTCAGTGGACCGTGATATTGGGGTCAAAAATAAAGGAGACACATCTGACCCGAACAGCTCTTATAGACCCATTACGCTAGTTTCGCTGTACTTTTGTAGACTTTTCTAAGGTTTTGGCACTCTATCACGGTCCGAATTGTGGATCAAATTACGAACATCAGAAACCACAGGTAAAGTGTATAAAATCACCCATAATTTGTATAGCGATGTCAAATCTTGAATCAAAGACGGTGACGAAATGTCATCATTTTTTAATTGCGATAATAGAGTTCGGCAAGGAGAAAACATTTCACCCTTTCTTTTTGCAGTGTACTTAAATGATCTTGAAGACTTCGTCTTAGAGAACGATGTTTCCCACTTGCAAAGCCTCGAGATCAAATGTCATAAGCATTTGTCTATGATCTATCAAAGCTCTGTTAGCGTTTGAAAAGTTTTGTCTACAATGGAAATTAAAAATAAATCAGTTGAAAACGAAGGTTGTTACCTTTTGTAAGAGGAAAACCGAATTATTTGCCATTATCATAAACTTTCTTCCATTTTGTACCATACAATGTTCAAATCGAACGAATCCGAATTGCATAAGTTTAAATGGATTGAACATATTTAATTCATATTTGACAACACTGGATTTAGCTTTATATGGAATATTCAATCAATTTTGTAAAGTTTTGACGGCCGTTGTTCTTATAACTTGAAAAAAATACATCATTTTAAACTGAAAACTATCCCCTTTTTGTAAAGTCGCATACGTGTAGTCGAAAAAATTCATTTAATGATCTAATAGATTTCCACTTTGTATATGAAAATTGAATAAGGAAGAAAATAGATTCAATTTGTCGATCGTTCTTCTGTAAAAAGGGTATTTATTCAAATTGGCATTAGATATTCAATTTTGTTTTTCCTTGAAAACGGCATGCGACCTTTGACCTTGATTTTTGAAATACTGCACCATATTTTCTATTGATGACCAAAATCTCAAAGTGTTTTTATTATCAGATGTAAATATGGTACGTGTGTGCGCCAAAACCGCGGTCATTTGATTTTAAAAAGGCGTAAAACTTTTATATATTAATGGAATTGCGAAAATAAAGTACATTGGTCAATAATTATATATATTGATATATCTAGGGCTATATGTATCATAAATATATGAACCATAAGATTTATCGTTGACTATTTATTCAGTCATTTTATATATATATTATTATTTTTTATTATCAACTTTTATAATCATGTATTGTATGTTTCTTGTTATTAAAAATTTTCTTTATATATTGTAAATATTATTTTATTTCATATTATTTAGTATAATTTTTTATTTTAAATTTTAAAATGTTTAAAAGTGAGTTCTCACTCAAAAAATGTCCTATCATCTCGACTAAAATCAATATTTGTCAAAAGAATATTTTCAAATAACTACACGACTGATTTAT
Organism: Mytilus edulis; assembly: GCF_963676685.1. Taxonomy (NCBI): domain Eukaryota; kingdom Metazoa; phylum Mollusca; class Bivalvia; order Mytilida; family Mytilidae; genus Mytilus; species Mytilus edulis. The sequence continues at coordinate 56,904,307 of NC_092347.1, forward strand.
AATATCTTATGGTACTTATTTCTTATAATATAAATAAATACCATAAGATGTAGAAATGTTTAAAGACGGGTTAAAATGCAAACATAATATACACATGTTACAAGAAACATAAATACATGTACTTGTTAAAATGATTATATCGTTGTGAATCTTCAGTTAAAATAGATAATAAACAATCTGATTTTTTTGAAATAAATAAAGGGGTCAAACAAGGGGACAGTTTGAGCCCCACATTGTTTAATTGTTTTATTAATGATCTCCATTCAATTTTTGATGGGACATGTGATCCTGTGTCCTTAGATAAAACAACAATAAGTAGTCTTAGTTTTGCTGATGATCTTTTAATATTATCAAAATCACAAAACGGTTTACCATCTGCTTTGAATAAACTGGAAAAATATTGCTAAAATGGCAACTGACTGTAAATACAAATGAAACAAAAATTATGATTTTTCATTCTAGAAATTTTTTTTGAGTCAAATTTTTTTTATAAACAAAATCAGTTCACTGAAGTTTAAGAGTATAATTTTCTTGGGAACATTATTGATAATAAAGGAAAATTTAAGAGATCTACACATGAACTATCCAAGAAAGCGCTTAAAGCGTTATTTTCATTAAAAAAATATATGTCTAATTTTCATCATGTCCCTGTTGATTTATCATGTAAATTATTTGATTCACTAATTAAACCCATAATTTTATCTAATAGCGAGATCTGGTTTATGGAAGATTATTACTCAATTTTTAGAGCCATAAATAAAGTCACTTTGCATGGAACTAACTGTGATATTTTATCATTGACAGATAGATTCAGCTTTGAGAAAGTGCATCATAAATTTTGTAAAACTGTTCTTGGAATTAAATAAACCTCATGTAATATAGCTGCAAAGTCTGAGTTAGGACGATTTCCACTTGACTCCTTTATTAAAACTCAAGTTTTATTATATTTTTGTAGAATAAACTGCCATGAAATAAACCCTCTTGTTAAAGAAGCTTTTGCAGTAAATAAGTCTATGTCTGAAGATGGAATATATACTTGGTACACTTTTGCCAAGCATATTTTTAAAGAATTTAATATTGATGAAGAAGAATATGTTGATTTTGATAAACCTTTTAAACTTATAAAAAATTCACTCAAAAAAACTTTTAAACATATTGTGCAGGAAAAGTATCATAACATCACTCTTGAAAAACTTTCAAATATTGATAACAGTTCAAAACTTTATCTTTATAGTAAACTTAAAAATGAAATTAAATTCGAGGACTACTTGCACAATCTAAACAATTTTAATAGTCGTCAACTTTTAACAAAATTACGTGTAAGTGATAATTTGGAAATTGAATTAGGACGTTATAAAAAAATTCAAAGAGAACACAGACCGTGCAAAGTTTGTAAAATTTTAGATGATGAGGAACACTTTTTCCTTCATTGCCAAATTAACAGTAATGTAAGACATTCCCTTATAAATGCAATTAAAACCCATTATCCTAATTTTAACCAGCTTGACTCAAACTCTAAACTTAAAACTATTCTAGATCCCAATAAAGATATTTTGTCTAGTGTTGTAGACTATATAAAGCAATCTAGCCATGGAACCGCGAAAATAAGGTCCACATTGGTCAATATATATAGATATATGTTATTAATATCAACTTCACTTTATAAAACATTTATCATGTGTTATGTTTCTTGTCACTTGTGTATACAATGTACTATGTTTACATTTTAACCCGTCAGGGTTTCATGTTTTTTGGCAATATACGGCAACTAAAAAAAATCACTAAGGACTACGCATCTGCTAATATTATCCTAAGATTGTCTTAAGATACCTTGGATGCACAGTCTGAGATACATCATAAGACTGTCTTAGGTCTGTCCTGTAATTTGTCCCAAGATATATTTTAAGACAAATCTTAGGACACTTTTGATGTCAGGGCTCAGGCCCTATTTCTCAGTCCCAGTTTAACTGTATATTATGTTTCATAAATAAAGATTGTGTTTATTACTGAAATATTTTTTCCATCATCAATAACTAATATCCAAATTTATTAAATCGAGAAAATGGTTAAAAATCCCCCCCCCCCAACCACCCCTAAACCAACCCGGTAAAAAAGAAGAACATAAATGGTCGGTGCCTGATATTAACAAAGTGTTAAAAAAGTTCTTGAATCCCTTGATCTTTATAGCTAGTTTCGGGTATCATTCTGCAATAATTGAAACTGCATAGATGACTGACTAACACACCTGCATTATAGAATTTTATAATTGGCATGAATGTATAATAAATGATTCATTGTAATATTTATTATTCATTCATGCCATATTTCACCATTTCATAAAATAAGGTGGATTACATATTCAAATTTATTCTAATAAGATATAATCATTTAGCAAAAAGTAGGCGGACTATTGAAGATTAATCAATTTATTCTAAATGCATTTGCGAAATGAAATTGCAAATGGTGCAAATGCTACAATTTGCTGTTTTTGCAGTAATTTACTTTTGACCCTTTTGATACGTGAGAGAATAGCAAATGCTACAATTAAAACAAAAATAGCATTTGCAGCTTTAATTTTTGCATTTGGAGTTACAATTGTCGCATTTGCATTTACAATTGTCGCATTTGCAGTTACAATTTGTCGCATTTGCAGTTACAATTACCGCATTTGCAGTATTATTTATAGCATTTGCTATATCTATTAGAGCATTTGCGGTATTTAATATAGCATTTGCAACAAAATATACTTTTGACCCTAATGATACGCCATATATATACCCCGGCAGTTTCCTGAATATATACTGACATCTCTGTGTTGTTATCCAATCACAAACCTCGACACATTTGTAATCCGTAATATATATATGTTTGGTAATCATGATATCATATTTATCCTTTTTCGACTTTTTATTTTGTATGCATGGTTTGATATTCGGTAAAATCGAATTGTATATCTTTCGGGAAATAAAGTCAGTTTATAATCTTTATACAACTCGTATTCATGCCGCGGAACCTAGCATGCTACAGTGTCATATATTTATAATATTGTTTACTTAGGGTAGTCAAATTATTTCAAGTGTCAACATTGTCTTTACAAACTCAGCATGTTGTCTTGATAAGATATCACACACAGAAAAGACTGATCAGACGGATAAGAAATCAAAATCATGCGCGATAACTCGTACTGGCTTACACTGAGGACAATAGTTGGCCATGGGCAGGATTGTAATTTAGTAAGCCAGACGCGCGTTTCGTCTACATAAGACTCCTCAGTGACGCTCATATCAAAATATTTATAAAGCCAAACAAGTACAATGTTGAAGAGCATTGAGTATCCAAAATTCCAAAAAGTTGTGCCAAATACGGCTAAGGTAATCTATGCCTGGGATAAGAAAATCCATAGTTTTACGAATAATTCAAAGTTTTGTAAACAGGAAATTTATAAAAATGACCACATTATTGATATTCATGTCAACACCGAAGTGTTGACTACTGGGCTGGTGATACCCTCGGGGACGAAACGTCACTAAAAACTCGAATACATTTTAACAGACAGTGGTCATGTTGTTTTCCCTAGATTCACTCTTGAAAAACCATTTGGTAACATTTGGTCAAGTAATTTCAGATTATATCTTAATGTAATTGCGGACGTCAAGACACTACATGAACCTCACACGACCCCCTCGACACAGGTGAGCTTATATATGATCTTATAGCGATTCGGGTTGATAACCAGTTGAAATTAAGCCAGTTTTGTGTGTGTGTAGATTTGTATTGTTTTAAACTGTTGTGACCTTTTAAAGTTAAATGTAGGTGTTTAATCTAAGAATTTCTTTTTTAAACTTATATACTTGTTTTCTACTCAATTGGTAGTATGAAGCTACGGGGTATTTTAATTTTTGAAATTGACATATTCTAGTCTGCCCTTTCATTGAATAGTGATTTTTTTTTAGTGTTCTATCGAACTTTCGAAAAAAAATACCTGATAACCGTTCAGACAAAAAAAATATGATGAAAAAATCTTACAGATACAGCAAGTGGTTCTTAATAGCTATAAGATACATTTTTCTTTTAAAATATACAACTTTTAAATCTTACTGGAAACTACTCCAAGCTTAAAACTTTCACTGTAACCTCGCTCTAACTTATCCCCCACCCCCCAAAAAAAACCAAACAAACAAACCCGCAATACTATAATATTGTCATTCTTATAGTCAGCACTAAATTGTTCACAAACAAATGTGTTTTAAGCTGCTAGACATATGATTCAAACGCTCAGAAAGTCTTTTGTTCTATATTTTTGCTCTCCATTTTTATGCAAAACCTTTTACATTTTTATTTTATGGGTTATTGTTGAAGGTCGTACGATGACGTATGGTTGTTAACACATACTTCCTTTGGTTTCTTATGGAAAGTCCATTGACAACAAACATACCACATCATCTACTTTATATAAGTATTGTATAAATTACAACGTATTTTGGTGATCTTGCAAAATGATCGTAATCCCGAAAATCGTAAACACATTTTCTTATCTTAAAAGGGGGCAAGAAGGGTTCCATTAACAGGCCAATAAATAAAATTACAGTTAATTAAAAAAAAAAAAAAAATAGGGGTATTTTTTCTCTCATAATAACAGTAAACAGATTCACAACAATGTCAATTTCAAGAAAGCAGACAACAGTTAATTAGTCAATAACAGTACAGCATCAATGATCTAGAATATATGCCACTTTTAACTAAAATATAAAGGCACAGAACCAGGACATAGGAGCACAGAACCAGGACCGTTTTTCTTGTCACCAGCACAGCGTCAGGACAATTCCGTTTAACGAACTTGCACGACTTTTGCAATATAATATTGTTGTAATATACTTTGCATGGTACTTATGACGCATCAGAGAAAAATTAAGCAACAAAACTGTCGTTTTATTGCCGTTCTGATATAATGTAAACAAACCCACCAGCACAGAATCAGGACCCACCAGCACCTGACAGGACCAAATCACCAGCACAGAACATTCTCTCGCAGGACAACCATACCCACCGTGTAAACTCTTCATAGATAGTTGCCCGAGTGTAAATTTTTTATTTGCGCCTGACGCGCGTTTCGTCTACAAAAGACTAATCAAAGACACTCGAATCAAATATAGTTTAAAAAAAGCCAATAAAACCAAATTAAATTAAAAAGGTAAAAAAAAAAAAAAAAAATAAGAAACATTAACATACAACTTATCGTTCTGGTTTTGTAAAAGCTGAACACATTCATCATATTTATCATAAACGTATACCATACACATTATTTCCAGGCTTCATATTAATGTAAAAGTTGCCGCTGTACATTATGCCCCATCTATCCACTTGTAGGCGTCGGCATTTTGAAAATTAAAAAAATATTTTGAATATTTTATTTTAGCGATAAATGGTAATCTTATTTGGGAATCTGATATATAAATATTGTCACTAAGGTGACACTTTTTTTTTTAAATTTTATTTTACTTGGATACATTCACGAGGGGCTTCAATAATGGTACATAAAAATATTTTGAACCCCAGTTTGATAGGGGAAAATCTGTGCAAGCAGAGGACAAAACAAATATCATCTGAATTCAGATTCCCCCCATACCTTAAAGTGTTAAATTTTGAACCAAATAATTTGATCAATAGCGATAGAAAAAACTTCATAAATTAAATTTTAAGAGCTTAGCGCGATTTTTTTACTTCAATAAAACAACTTTTGGAGTTAAATGGGCGCTCCCTTAGATAACGTTTGGACTGATGCTTGTAAAAAGTATATGCATTTATCATATACGTAGCTCCATTGGGGGCTCTAAATCAATCTCTGTTTTTAAATAGCACATAAAAGGAAAAGGGTTTTTTTTTTGGTATCAAGAGATATCATTTTTCCGTATTTGTTATTTATGCATTTTTAAGTTATCGAACGATAATCAACTTTAATCAAAGTAAAAGAACACAGGTACGTCCAATCAGAATGGGACGTGTAAAGAGAGTGCCACGCTGTCAGCTGCATGATGGATTTTTCCATTTTTGGCCATACACCAATGTTGCTCTCGAAAAAACAGTACATTGTAAAATGCTGAATTTCAAGTAAAGCATTCACCTACAGAACACTGAAAACTGAATATTTGAAAGTGAAGTATATATAAGAACCGAATCAATTGAAGAGGTGTTTCGCTAAAATGAAGTTAATCTGATGTACAATGGTTGTCTTCTGATGATGTAGTTCATACGTGTTTCTCGTTTTGATATAGATAAGACCGTTGGTTTTCCCGTTTGAATGATTAACACTAGTAGTTTTTGGGGCACTTTATAGCTTGCTGTTCGGTGTGAGCCAACGCTCCGTGTTGAAGGCCTTACCTTAACCCATAATGGTTTACTTATATAAATTGTTATTTGGATGTCGAGTGTCTCATTGGCACGCATACCACATCTTCCTTTATCTATTAAACATACCAAAATACATCTATAAGGGCTACTTTGCCCGAGCCAGCTGAATCCAGAGTTTCTTTGAAATTTGTATGTAAAGAACCTATTTTGAATTATCGATTTTTGGTTGTCAGTGACAAATATTTCATGAATGATAGCAATAAATACACCAGGGAGGATTTGTGTTTGTTATTCATTTGATGAAGACATTATCTTTCAATTAGTTTAATTGAGGTCTGGAGCTGGCTTTATATATATGGCAGTCCTTTGTTAATTTATTAACATTGTCATTTTGATTACTTTATTATGTTTCCTATTCTTACATAGGACTTGGATTTCTTTTAAAGTGTGTTTAATTAACTGTGTGAATGTTAGTTCATTCTACATTTTCTAGAGGTAGAAGGGGGGTTGTGATCTCACGAAACATGTGCATTTGTGGGCCTGCATCTGTCCCAATTCAGGAGCCTCTGGCCTTTTTGATGCCGGTTTAAATAGGTGCCGTGTGTTTATGTTTCCCTCTTTTCGCCCCTTTTCTATTTTTGATATTTTAATCAAAAATTTAAAATATCAAACTTTCAAAAAGTGAAATAATCAAAATTGCACGTTAGGTTTAGTATTTTAAAAGTTTGATCAAATTTTTAAACTATCAAATTTAAAAACGATATTTAGAATTTTGATATCTTAATTATTTGGTTAAACTTTCTAAATTTCAAAACTTTTACGCAATTTGAAATTTTGATATTTTAAAACTTTGATCAAAATTCCAAAAATCTAAAATTTCAAAACGTTTTAAAACTTTGAATTGATAAGTGTTACACGGACCCATTGACGCGTTAAATTGCTCCTTTTCTGACAAGCACCCTGCCCTTTCAAATGAGGCAAAATTTGTTTGGTTATTTACTAATGAAAATGTGTCTGTACTTAAATATTTAGGGAGCTATATTATTACATGTCTAGATGTAAGACGAAATGTTAATTAATGTATGTAATAACAATGATAATGTAATGATTTTAAGGTTCTGATCCTGCCTGGAACTAAATGTATTTGATTTTTATAGAATGAAGATAATAACACCTGTCTGAACTTTTTTTTAATGTTTTCTGTTACAAATCATGATGTATTGTTCTATGTGTACATGTTATGCTGCCCATCAAGGGTCCTTGATTGGAATAATAAAATATTCTTATTCTTTCAATTCAAATATTTATTGCCGTATAAACTATATAATATGGTGGCCGAATGCGGCCATTTCGCCTTTTCGCGTTTTCTCCTTTCACTTTCACGCGAAATCGAGAAATCGAGAAATCGAGAAATCGGGAAATCGGGAAATCGAGAAATAGAGAAATCGGGAAATCGGAAAATCGAGAAATCGAGAGAGCGAAAACGCGAAATCGAGAAATCGGGAAATGCGTCAAAGCGGAAATTGATTGACGCGGTGAATTATGGGCAATTGTTTACAATTACAGATTTGGCGGGAGAAAAAGGCGGAGCATAAACAGATGATACGATTACAGTAAACTCCTTAGGTTATATTACCTATTTACCTGTTCGCAAATACTTGGAAAAGAAGGCGGAGCATGATTAAAAGTAAACACCTTAATAACAATGGAATTTGACAACACGTGTTTGCATTGTCAACACAAGGATTTGTATTAATTAGTCTTACAAATCCTTGGTCAACATTATTTTGTAATTTTTGATGTGAACAATTTAAAAACGGAGCGAAGGCGTAAACAACTTATGAAACATAGTGATGTTGATCTAATTGAAACTACTGCAAATTGATACCAGTTGGAGGAAAATCTGTTGAGAAAGTATATCATGTTGAAGAAAATGAAGACCCTTATGTATGTGATGCATGTTTTAAATCTCTTAAAACAATTATACAACAGCCAGAAACAATGCAAACAGTTGACTGACACTCTAAAAAAAAAGTTTCTAATAACTTTAAGAATCTCACCATTAAGTTAGAATATGTACGTAGTGTAAGGCGAAACAGGGACTGTTTAACCCCTTCTAACACCAAAAGGAAAGAAATTCTGCCCACCCAGAGGATTAACTCCTAATGCAACAGAAAGAGACTGCAGTTCTCTATACACCCATTCCAAGAACTCACACTCAGACTCACAGAATCAGTCCCCTGGCCCTGGTCCCAAAGTTAAGGTAAATATACAACATGTACATGTATATATAAGATAACATTAAATTCTTCAACTTAATATGATCATTGAACATTTTTTACATGTAAATTACAAATACCCTGACTTAAGCCATGATTATTTAACTTTGTATCTCCCACTTCTTGGTTTAGAAAAAAATCAACTCAACATACATGACATTTGTGTTACTTATTTGAAACATGCATGTATCTCAGTTTACTGGTATTAAGGAATGCAACAAGTTATGCTAACCTACATATACAATGTACATGTGACTCACATGTAGACCAGGTTTGTAAGCTTTTGTAAACAATTATTTCTTTTTTTTGTTATTTACATGTATAAGCATGTTTTGTCCTAGTGTATAATATGAGACTATCATTTTTGTTGAAAAAAAGTTGCAGAAAGCTGGACATACATGTAGGGATAGTGTTCCGGCGGCGGCGCTAGCTAACTTCTTAAAAGCTTTATATTTTAGAAGGTGGAAGACCTGGATGCTTCATACTTTAATTGTATATAGATGCCTCATGTTACCAAGTTTCTGACAGTCACATGTCCAATTTCCTTGACCTCATTTTCATTGTTCAGTGACTACTTGAAAAAAGATTTTTTGTAATATGAAATACTCTCTTATTGTAAGTAACAGGATACTATATATTTTGGTATGTGCATACCTTGCAAGGTCCTCATTACGATCATACATTTTTCACTTGACCTCAATCTCATTTCATGGATCAGTGAACAAGGTTAAGTTTTGGTGGTCAAGTCCATATCTCAGATACATGTACATGTACTATAAGCAATATGTCTACTGTAATCAGTGTATGGAAGGACTGTAAGGTGTACATGTCCAACTGGCAGGTGTCAATTGACCTTGACCTCATTTTCATGGTTCAGTGGTTATAGTTAAGTTTTTGAGTTTGGTCTTTTTATCCAATACTATATGCAATAAGTCAACTATATTTGGTGTTTATCCAATACCATGCAATAAGTCAACTATATTTGGTGTATGGAAATATTTGATGACTATATGTCGGTCGCTCAGATTGAATTTGACCTTGACCTCATTTTCATGGTTCATTGCTCAGTGTAAGTTTATGTTTAAATTGTAATTAAGCTTTTATATTTAGGACTACCGGTAATGTATCAACATAATATCAATGATTAGTAAAGAAGGAGAGACATTTCAGCGGGTTCACTCTTGTTATTTTATTTTCAACCGTCATGAAAGATTTGTCACCTCACCTCACCTATTCTCTTCCTGCCAGTCAACATTTAAGGCCCTTGAAAGAGACTTATTAAAAGGGGATATAGTTACGATACTGTTGTCAGGTCATTAAAGATTGCATATTTTGGCTTTAACATTGATTCACTGATAGGGTCTTTGCATCGGAACTAAACACATTTACTTCTAAAAAAACAGTTGTTGGCATGACATGGGTTATGTTCTTCTCATATATTTTATGATAGTATGATACTAAACCCCTAACGGGAGGGATTGTACCTGATATTCATATGATGAAGACATAATCTTTCAATCAGTTTAATTGAGGTCTGGAGCTGGCATGTCAGTTAACTGCTAGTAGTCTGTTGTTATTTATGTATTATTGTCATTTTATTTATTTTCTTTTGTTACATCTTTTGACATCAGACTCGGACTTCTCTTGAACTGAATTTTAATGTGCGTATTGTTATTCTTTTACTTTTCTACATTGGCTAGAGGTATAGGGGGAGGGTTGAGATCTCATAAACATGTTTAACCCCGCCGCAATTTTGCGCCTATCCCAAGTCAGGAGCCTCTGGCCTTTGTTAGTCTTGTATGACTTTAAATTTTAGTTTCTTGTGTATAATTCGGAGTTTAGTATGACGTCCATTATCACTGTACTATTATGCATATTTTAGGGGCCAGCTGAAGGACACCTATGGGTGCGGGAATTCTCGCTACATTGAAGACCCATTGGTTGCCTTCGGCTGTTGTTTGCTCTATGGTCGGGTGGTTGTCGCTTTGACATATTCACCATTTCCTTTCTCAATTTTATTGTATGCCCCATTTAAGAGCATTATGTTTTCTGGTCTGTGCGTCCGTCCATCGTACGTTTATTCGTCTGTTCGTCCCTCCGTCTGTCCTGCTTCAGGTTAAAGTTTTTGGTCAAGGTAGTTTTTGATGGAGTACACATGTTCCTTTTGATATGATCTTTCTAATTTTAATGCCAAATTAGAGATTTTCCCCAATTTTCACAGTCATTGAACATAGAAAATGATAGTGCAAATGGGGCATTTATGTACCAGGGACACATTCTTGTTGCATTGTCAGTTGAAAAGCAAACTCAAATCATAAGAACTGAAATGTTGGAATTTTGTACTTTATTTTACAGTTGTGTTATTATCTGTACATGTTATTTTAGTCATATATATATATACAACTCGTCTAAACATCAACCCAACAATGTTAGATCTGTAAATTTGCTTTAGCAAATTTATGGTTCTTCCCTCGCCGGGATTCGAACCCATGCTACTGTGATATTGTGACACCAAATCGCCTGCACTGCAGCCGTCCCGCTAGACCACACGACCACCTGGGCTCTCAAAAAAAGAGCTTTCTATAGACATAATAAAACCTTTGCAACATTAACCTTGATAAAGGAGGCCTAGGGCACGCACACAGTACAAGATCAATTTCACATAATAGTAGTCCTGCAGAAAAGGTGGAGCTTTAATTATACCTGTCAATGCATGTCCCTTACCAAAAAGTGCTAACATGTTGCACATAAGTTGCACATATGATGCTCACGTTAGAAACTAACATGATTGCACACAAGTTTTTTAACATGCAAATTAGGTGAGCATTTTGTGAGCAAAAAAATTGCACATATGAAACTAACCTAATTTGCATGTTAAAAACCTTACGTGCAACTGCTCATATGAGCTTTTGTTTCACATGCACATTTTATTAGATTGCTCATATGAGCAGTTGCACACATGAATATTATAGTTGACCAAAACAAAATGGCTGCTTCAAAATAGGAATAGTTTTCAAATTTAAATGAAAATCTTAAATATATAATTCAGTTGAAAATAAAATAACTGATACATCATGTTAAAACAGTTATTATTTAATTATTGTCAGTTAATTATGATTTTCATATCATTTGGTCTTCATACATGTAGTACTAATTTTGAAGCAACCTGCATATATAATATTCCCATAAAGGACTTAAAATTGTAATATATTTCAAAATCTGACACAAAAATGAACATAATGAAATAGAAATGATATAACTTACAAATAATTAACCACAGCCACACTGGTTTTATCAGATTTCAACAATGTTATTTTCTTCAAATAGCACAATGTAGGACTTAATATTTTTCATATCCATCTCCCTCCAATTATTGCATGCTTTTCATGAATTTGAATTTACAGGAAGTACATGACTGGGCTTGTCATTTTGAAAAAGCTCATATGAGCAATGATGTAGGTTAGTTTTAAATGGTTAGAAGAATGGAAAAACTTTTCAAGGTACAAAACTAACATAAAACTAACATGGATGATAAAAGCTCACCTGAGGTTTGAATTGCACACGTGAGCATTATGTTAGATTTTTGTGGGCACATATGAACTACCAAACTGCACATACGAGCAACCTGATTTGCATATAATTCTTACTTGCATCTCATGTGCTTCACATGTGAAACTTATGTGCTTTTGTTAGCAATTTCTGTACAGGGTATTTGTGTACCTGCAATTTGTACAATAGTTGAATAGTTGGTTTGTTGCAGGATGAATTAATGTATGGTTACAGTCATTCCTATATTTATATAATCTAGAGGAAGACCATTGTATCAATACTTGAGTACATGTAGCTCATTTTTTTCTCCAATTAATATATATATGTACATTGTATTAAAAAGGTCTATAATCTGGTGATAAAATTGTATTTTTTGTTTGTCATCACAGAAGTCTGTCGAAAATGTAGAAGTGACATGGTGCATGCCATCCTGGACAAAGATAATCCTACAGAAAGCCTATATGCACCTATAAATGCAAATTCTGAAGATACATGTACCACCATTACTACTGTCTCAGAGGAGGTAGGAATTCTATTACAATAACCATGATAACAGATACATGTATGATTGAAATATTACTGTGAGATGTTTGTTAGGGTGAAAATATATATGATATATAATGTAAGAATTTACTTTTGGGAAAGTCAGTACAAATTGTGTTTTAAAATAAGTATTACAAAGTAGCTACGGTATTTCTTAGAAACTGTAATTGTAAGATGCTATTGATTTATAAAAAAAGTATCAAAACAACTTTTTTTTTTCTCCAAGTAAAACAGTAGAATGGAGCAGTTACATGTATGTACTGACATCATCTAAATTGCATTTTTTTCTAACATTACAACAAATTATTGGTTCGTAAATGACTATCATGCAAATTCACTAAACTGCCAATAATATGCATCATCATGCATGTAAGATGTTGATGAAGATGATCCTTCCTTTAAAACTATTTAAGAAAAGCCTCCAATACTTAAGCTTCTTCCTTTTTCTTCTGAACTCCAGAAAAAAATAGCAAGATTTAAAATATTGAAAAATAAATTGTAACACGCATTAGCATAATTAGGAAAGTAATATTTTCTGATGAAAATATAAACAGGATTTTGCAAAAGATATATCTGTTAACCAATTTCAAGTATTTGACCAATTTTTACATCCCTTTATATTTGTTTTAGCTATAAATAAGCTTTGTGTAAATTACAAAATAAGCCACATGAGGTCAATATTACATGTATGTGAAATATTGTAAATTCATATATATAATATTGCCCTATTAAGTTCATTTGATGTATACAATCTATTTCTTTTATTATGATACAGAGAGCAAGCCCAGACAATATTTCCTGTGATTTCCAACAGAACAAAAATGATGAATATCAGGAAGAAGATGCTGCAAGCTGTAGCACACAGGTAAAATGAAAACCTTAACTGTCCTAACTTTAACGGCCAAAATACAAGAATTCTCTAGTTTGCAAACAATGTTGAAGGCGAAGTGAACTTAAGGTTTGCACTCTGGGCTGAGTACACAGTTATTGTCCCTTGAATATTTGTTGTCCACAATTATGTTCCCTATTGTACATGTGTCCGTATTGTGAGTTAGAGCCGATAAAGTTTTCTATAATTTTGATATAATTTGTCCCAAAAGTAGAACAACACACTGTAAGAATTTTATTGAGAAACTGCAGGTGGGATTTTTTTATTTCCATTTATTGTCTTAAGGAAATGCACCACGAAATAACTGTGTTTCCTCAGACCCTCTGCATGTCCATTCTGACAGTCCTGCAAATCAGTTTTCCACACTTTTTCCTGCATGCTTGAAGATATTGATTTGATATTTGGTATATTGTTTTATCATGACAAGTTACAGATCAATTTTGATTTTTGTTCTGATCTGATAATTTTGTGCAGAATTATAATTGAACTTCAAAAAATTCACTTGCATAATCAGTTTGATCAGTTTCCCAGATTTTTTCGTCATGACTGAAGATTTTGACTTTGATATTTATTATTATGTTGTAAACATGTTCAAAATATTGCACTTTTAATTTCAAAATATTCATTTAACCATGTCAAAATTTCATAATGCAAGAAATATCTCTGTATAAGCTTGTCAATACCTTTTGTGCCTAATTTTCAAATAGGGTCAATGTTTATGTCTAAAAGGTCCAAAATTAAACTTTATTTGACCTCAACAAAAAATTATTTCTATGGGACCTAAATGTGCTTAATTGAAAAAAATTAATCTAAATTTTAAAGATTTTTCGTCTGTTTTTTTTAAATTGGTCCACATAAAGGTTTAAAGGATTCCAACTCAAACTTAGTTTGATTTTAACCACAATTGAATTCTTGTGATACTTTGTGTAATCTACACATGTATTTACTTTTTATACAACCGTAAACAAAATTTGAGGTGGTATATTGGTATCATGTTGTTGTCGTCAGCGACGTCTGAAGATATTTAGTTTCCTGTAATTTTAACGCAAAGTTTGAAACCATAAAAGGAAGGTTGAGGATTATGGTCCCAATAGTTAACAAATTAAGAGCATAAAAAAGGGCCCAAAGAAGCATTATTAAACCCCATGCATTGAAGTTGCAGAGGGTTTTTGCCCTGTCCGTCCGTCCATCCTGTTTCTTGTCATCACAACTCCTCTCAAACCACACAACAGGATTTCACAAAACCTTTCTAGATAATAAGGACATACAATGTAGCTGTGCATATCGACAGGAAATTAGGATTCAATTTTTTTACTTGGAGTTACGTCCCTTTGAACTTATTTACATTAATGTACTACAACTCCTCTGAAACTACACAATAGAATTTCATGAAACTTTGTAGATAATAAGGAAATATTATGTAGATGTGCATATTGACAGGAAATTAAGATTCATTTTTATGTCCCATTTATGGGCATTATGTTTTCTGGTCTGCGTCCGTTCGTCCGTCCGTTTGTCCTGCTTTAGGTTAAAGTGTTCAGTCGAGGTAGTTTTTGATGAAGTTGAAGTCCAATCAACGTGAAACTTAGTACACATTTTCCCTCTGATATGATCTTTCTAATTTTAATGCCAAATAAGAGTTTTTACCCCATTCTCACGGTCCACTGAACATAAACATTTTAAAGTCAAATGAAAATCAGTCATTATTATATAAAGTTTATAAAGCTAACAAGCAGTTAAATGATGGATTTGCTTCAAAAGTTAAAATGCTACTTTCAAAATTGAATTCCACTCATGTTTTGGAAAATCAATGTACCTTCTCTAAAAACAGATTACTTTTAGCCATCGTGAAGAAGCTCAATGAAAATTACATTATATTTTGGAGAAATTGTCTCTTTAATGATGATAATTCAATAAATGGAAATAAACTAAGAACCTACAGAAAATTTAAAGTAAAGTATGAACTAGAAAAGTACCTTTTATTGAATTTAGATAAAAATGTTACAAAAAGTTATGCTAAAATAAGAATAAGTAATAATATGCTGGCTGTTGAACGTGGTAGATACAACAAAACAGCTTTAGAAAATAGAATATGTCCTTTATGCCATAAAGAGGTGGAAGATGAATTTCATTTTCTCATAACATGTTCAGAAATTAATAAAACTAGGATCAAAATGTTTGATGAAATATCTAGTATTGTCCCCTGTTTTAATTCAATGAGTGAAGAAAACAAATTTGATTTTATATTTTCCTGCGAAGAATGTGATATTTTACTTATCATTGTTAACACTTTCACTACTGATTTTATTTTTTCCGCGGGTTTCTGTGGCCGAGGCAAATTTGCACGCTCAGATTCCCCAGCCTGAATTAATTTCGTGACCGGTGCTTCAAGAAAAGTTGCAAATTGAAAAACGTCCTGTAACTCGAGAACGCAGTCTCAGATCGCCTAAACAACTGATACAGAAGTTAAAAAGGTTGCTCTGTAAAAGATTTTCCTAGTGAATTAAAATTAAAACAAAAAATAATGTCTTTACAATGCTTGAAAGATCGATTTTTGTTACCTTTTTAGCTCAATGTTGCCAAAATGTCGACATTCGGATGTACTTTTTTACGTTAAAAATATGTTTAAACGGATATAATTCAGCAAATCATTATAACCGAGTCTTCTTATTTATCTTATCACTCGTTTTTTGTCATTTAAACATCGTTTATAGCAAAACCGAAGCTTTTTATCTCTCCTAAATTAACCGTTTGACTTTTCGTTTCCGACCGCCATTTGTATTGATGAAAAGACAACTCTGTCAATCGACGAACGACTACTCGTTTTCAAAGTGATAGATCATGATACGATCATATACTCATATACGGATACCACGGATACGTTGTTGATATTGTAAACACTGGTATTAAAGAGTGTTATTAAACAAACAAGATATGTTTGTTGTTTCATTTTCCCTTGTAAACATAACAATACTTTATAAAAAAAAAAAAAAAAAAAAATCTGCTAAAAAAATTATTTTTGGTTCAATCAGACATAAACGTCTCTGGTTCAATTTCCATGCTGCCTATTTTTGAAGAATAAAAAAGCAGAATATAGTTGGTCATGATTATCTTTTATAAGTAGATAAACAAAAATGGATTAATTATTTACCAGGGTCAACCATTATATATAAATATACAAGTATTTTTGTAGTTGTTCTCTTTTTTAAAGGTTTGGTGTTTTTTCAACTTCCTCTATTACCATGATTACCAATATGCAACAGCTTTGTTCTAGATTTTCTGATTATGTAATTTGAAAAACTTTTAATCACTGAGTATATAAAATATATTAAATTACTATTTTAATTATGATAGATACTTTAGTTATCATATATATGCATGTACATTGTAATCATGTGAAGAATAATCACTTACACAATGAATTTCTACTCTCATTACATATGTACACATATCTGTCATATGTTTCATCCTTTTCTTGATAATTCAGTGCAGTTTCATTTTTCCCATATCAAGTCACAAAACTTTAGATTTTGATAAAAAATTAAGCAATTTTTTCCCATTTATATAATCAGTATTACAATTAACTAAGAGAATTTGATAACTAAATTATGAACTTTCAACAATAAAATTTAACAAACAACAAGAACAAATTAAATACAGCAAACTTGACTTTTCTCTTTATTGTTCCAGTTTGAAGGCATGTGTGTGAAATTATGTCTAGTAATGGCCTTACCCTGCTTACCCCAGCACAAAATATCTATTTATCAATCCTTTTTACCAGCAAACAAGAAAACTGAAGAAATTTTAGGTTGGATGAATGGTAAATAATATGTAGGCATTACAAATTTAACTATCCCAAGTAAAATGAAATATACTTTTTTGAGCCATTGCAAGGTTTTTTGATAATATCAATAATACTAGATGTATTGGTCAGCCACCCCTGTTTGAAGGGTAGTCAACAATGGCAAAGGGGTAGTTTAACCTCTTATCTTGCTAACTGGCCAAAATTTAGTACACATTTAACTTGACCAATATATATATTATATTAACAAGATTGAGACATTTGTTTTGTTCTTCAGAGTTTCAACTATAAATGAAACAACAGGTTTAATATTACAGAAAGGATCAACATTTTGTTCATTTACTATGATGGTCAGAGAAATGAAGGTACCATAAAATATGGGTATACCTGTCCCTAATCATTGTACAAGAAAATATTGAGGTGACCATTATTGGATCTGTTAACCAATACAACTTAGTAAATGGTATGCAAGACCAAAAAAATGCTTTCATTTCTTAGCTCCAAGGCATTTTGTTGTCATTTGGCCTTTGCCTTTGTAGTGAATATGAAAATAGGGAGATGAGGTATGATTGCCAATAAGACCACTATCCACCAAAGTTCAAATACAGTGGATGTAAGCAATTATAGGCAACCATATGGCCTTCATCAATGAGAAAATCCTATAATGTAAAGTCAGCTATAAAAGGCCCACCAGACATGAGAAATATTAAACAATTCGACTGAGAAAACTATAAACTGCCTATATATATATAGCTACATGTTCTTGATTACAAAACAATTAATCTAAAATGAAAATGACAGACATGAACCAACAACAACCTGCAGTGAACTACATGCTCCTGACTTGGGACAGGCAAATAATGAGTGTGGCAGGGTTAAAGTTAAACGTGTTTGTGAGCGCTCAACCTTTCCCCCTTATCTGGGATAGTGACATAACAGCACCTTTAAAAATCAGTGGAAAGCTTCAAGTTATCAGTTTTGTTGATTTAGAATGCATTCAAGAAAAGGATTGTCCATATAAAGTTGCCCTACATCTGACACCTCCTTTTCAGTACCCATGACATGACTTAGCCCAGTATTCCCACAAGGGGCAAATATATGCGTAGACTTTTTCAACACTACTAATCTCATTGTTTGTGCCACAAATCACCACCATCTCCTCACCAATTAATATTAACCTCCTGCTCCCCTTTGGCTTCCTCATTATTTGACTCATTATAGCCCTCACTGTCATCTTTCCCCTGCCCATTCTGACCAATTCTTAAGCTTTCCTCATTAAGTAAGTAAGACCTCTTTTCCGGCATTAATAACATCAGTTTCGTCTGACGACATTTTCACACTGAAATACTAGCAGACGAAGTTGCACTTCCTAAACTGCTTTCAATTTCGTGCATTGTTCTCCCGTACATTCACAACCCTATCCGCTTATTTCAATCAAAGTGTATGTGTCACCCGAGTACCAGCTTTTCAAAGCCATATCTCTTGTTCCCTCGAAATCGAGAATTGTTTTTGTAGCAAAGCCATGAACGCGAAAAAAACTTTAATACTTGTCTAGTTCCGATTTGTGGGGGGAATAAAAAAGATCGCTATCATATTTATTTAAGATATATTGAACCATTTATTTTTATTGTATAGTTAAAACTACCTAAGAATAATAAAGGGCTTCATCAAAACACAGAAAACAGCTGTACTTCCACTCCTCGTTATCGAGAGGAGCCATTTTGAAACCCCACATGACCTCAAAACGTGTTTCCGGTTCTAATTTTAGAAAATAAAATTTTCCGATTTGATTTATTTACCTTTCACGATGTTTTTAATGATGTTGAAGAACTGAAATAATACCCTCAGATATCGCAGATTTTAATTGAAACATTGATTTCAACTGTTAAGAACGGCAAATAGCGTAAAATTGCGGCTTTTCTTGGGTCAATATTTATGTATCCTGAAGGATACACTCGCCCTGCGCATCGTGTATCCTCAAGGATACATCCGCCCTGCGCATTGTGTATCCTCAAGGATACACTCGCCGCGAAAGGGTTAATTAACTACATAAGTGAAATGTATAATGAAAGAAACAATTATAATGTCAATATATGAACTGTGTAATTGATGGCTCAACTTATAATGTTATATATATTATAACATATTTTTTGTAACATAAGCATAATATTTTAATTGATAATTTTAAAGAGGAGGCATGCTGTCAAAAATAGTATTATAATTAATACTAATAATCTATGTTTTTGTTTTTCTTTCAATGCTACATGTTTGTAGTGTTTAATGACTATCGTTTTGTATTTAATATGCCACTGTCTGTTTGTTTGTTTTTGTTGTATATTTTAGTAACAATCCTATTATTTGGATTTTATACTAATAAAATTCTTATTCTTATTATAAAATGATAGTGTGGATGGGGCATCTGTGTACTAGGGACACATTCTTGTTTTTTTTCTTACACATATTTCATTTCTCCAATGACAATGTGGGGACATGGGGTATGTGAGCGTGCTCACTAAGGTTCTTTAATACGATTTTGCAGACAATTATAAACTTGTGTGTAAGTGTATGGATCGTTCTTTGATATATGTATGCCTAATCTAACTGTATTTAGATTATTTTTTTTTATCCCAATTTCAAATTGGTCTACATTAAGGTCCAAAGGGTCTTAAATAAACTGAATTTGATTTTAACGAAAATTGAAATCTTTGGGTTCTTTTATATGCTAAATCTAAACCTGGTGTTAGATTTCTTTTGATTATGGGCCCAGTTTTCAAGTTGATCCAAATCGGGGTCCAAAATTAAACTTTGTTGATTTCAACAAAAATTAAATATATTGGGGTTTTTGATATGCTGAATTTAACCGTGTATTTAGATATTTGATTTTTTGGCCATATCAGCAAATTGGTCCATATTGAGGTCAAAAGGGTAAAAAATTAAACTTTGTTTGATTTCATCAAAAATTGAATTCTTAAGGTTCTTTGATATGCTGTATCTAACCACAAATTAAGATTTTGGATATTGGACCTAAATAGGTAAATTGTTATGCGTTACTTTTCTACATTGACTAGAGGTATAGGGGAGGGTTGAGATCTCCAAAAAATGTTTAATTAACCCGTCACATTATTAGGAGCCCCTGGACTTTGTTAGTCTTGTATGATTTTTAATTTAAGTTTCTTGTGTATAATTTATAGTTAAGTATGACGTCCATTATCACTGAACTAGTATATATATTTGTTTAGGGGCCAGTTGAAGGACACCTCTGGGTGCAGGAGTTTCTTGCTGACCTTCAGGGTTGTAGTCTCTTTGACACATTCCACATTTCCATTCTCAACTTTTAGATGTCCAAATTAAATTTTTTAAGTTCTTGGACCAATTTCATTCTCTGTCAGAAACCTATGCTGTGTCAAATATTTAATCACACTTCAAATTCTGAGCTGTATCGAGCATGAATGGTGTGTCCATGCATTGCAAATAAAGATTACTTTCTGATAAATTTGACCATGTTGAGGCACTTATATAACTCTTACTTTTGGTTATCAAATATAAACTGACTCAGCTTCATGATTTTATCTACGCAGCCTCAAGACTCAAGAGATGGTTTGAATCTCAATTTTATCTAGATTATCATAATATTTCTTATCTTTTCAGATGTTAAATGCTGATTCTCAGGGTAGTTTGTGGTTACCGAATAGCCAGTACACTGACACCAGTGAACATATAGACAATTCAGATATCCCTCATTATGATATTTCAGTGAAGCGTAAAGCACTTGATAATTTTTTGCAATCCTGTGGTCTTAGCCCTGTGAAGAAACAACTTAAAATCAACTGGAATCAATCATCCGAACACACCCAATATGACTATACAATGAAGATCGAACAGATATTTGTACAGGTGGTTAATGTTCTTGCACCAGGACAAGGAAGTCATCTTCTACATTCAGTCATGAATTTATCTCCTTCAACATCATCTGACAAAACGCTTGAAAATCTACAGCTTATGATTTATCATCTGATTGGGGAACACAGAGACAGATTTTGTCAGTATTTGCAAATAACTTTACTTTTAAAGAAATGAGTACTTATATTCCAGATTTAACAAAAGATAGATATACAGCAGCCAGAAAAAGGACAAGGACAGCCTGTATAAATTTCACCATATACCCGCAAAGGGTTGTCTGAACATCAAACTAAATGCTTTATTGATTTTGTTTTGTCTCCAAGCGTAATGACTGATTCACCATTTCTGGAAACAAAATTAAAACTATCAAATGGAGAACTTTATAAAGTACCTCAAATAATTTTGAATAGTGTTTGCTCTCGTGTTGTAGAACAGTACCAGACTTTTTGTAGGGAATCAGGAATTGGTGATGTGGCAAGTGACAGATCATATATGAGAATATTACAGCCCACTGAACCTAATATCAGAAAAAGTATGAAAGGTCTAGATAACTATGCAGCTGATGGAGCCAAAGATATTGATGACCTGAAGAAAATTGTAAATGTATTGGGCAAAGAATGGGAAGATGGTATATTCCAACAATTATCCAACTGTAAACAGTATTTAAAGCTTGATTATAAGGTTTGTTTTTGGTATAGATAAAGAAACATGCAATAATGTTATAATTCATGAGACATTAATCCCGTTAACGCAGAACACTAAAATATATTCAGAACAAGGTCCATAGGTGACTGCAGCCTTCAACAATGGAATCACACACTAAGTAAGCTAAGGACCAAAAAAAAAGAAGTTTGAAAGATGAATTAAATTTTGATTTGAAAATGTTGCAATGATATTTATATTTTCCTTACAGCTTTATGATTCTTTAAGAAATCCTACATGCGCCTAGGTGGCTGAGTTAGTCTAAGTAGTTATTACTGTAATCACTAGCCAGTCAACACTGAGCTTGTTATTTCGAATCCAGTGATTACAAGTGCACTCCATTTCAATGGAGGGTCAGTGGTTTTCTTCGGGCAATACGGCTTCCTACGCCAATAAAAACGTATTTCCTACACTCTTTCATGTCATTCTAAAATGAAAATAAACAAAGTTATCTACCTTGAATTGAATTTTTTTTTAACCTCTTTGCTTATACAGATGAACTGCATTGTTTATGTCTATTTTCTTTTTTTTTTTAAATCTGTGCTCTATGACGTCAGCGTGCAAAATGCAGATAAAGCCAAATAAAAACATATGTGTGGATTAAGTTACCCTACTTTTCAGTGGTTCAATGGTAATTTGGAATTAAAGCAATTTTCTAAAGAGTTAATATAATTCTTTTTCTCCAATGATAATATTTCACAATTCTATTGATGTTGTGGATAGTATAAAACTAGCATCAAAATTCAATTTTAATAAAAAAAAAAGAAAATAAGACAAACAATGAAGTTCATCAGTATAAACAAAGAGATTAAAATTTTTTTTAATTCAAGGTAGATAACTTTGTTTATTTTCATTTTAGAATGACATGAAAGAGTGTAGGAAATACGGCTAATCAATATATTTGTAAGATGATATACATACATGTAAGTGGGTCTCTCCTCAAATGTTAATATTTGCACAATAGATATTATAACCCATTCATTACCTATTGAAATATATATGTTAGTGAAATGAACAAATGTTATTGATATTTGATTTTTTTCTTTAAGGAAACAAAAGCAAATTTAGAGAAAATAAATCTGTGATTGAAAGAAGCGAAGGAAGAAACAGAACAAATCGGGAGGAATTGTCGGGACATTATCAAAACTTACCAGGTATGGTTTTAATACCTATTCTGATATTGGCCTGAAAGAACAATGTAAACAAGAAATTTTTAGGATGTCTTTATTATTGAGAAAACTGTGACAGAATAGTAATGGAAATGAGGAATGTGTAAAAGAGACAACAACCCCCTCAAAAGGCAGAAAACAGCCCACTGCCACCAATGAGTCTTCAACACAGCGAGAACATCCTACACCCCCTACTTGCTATAGGTATAGCAAATACAAATACACACACTTAAAATTTTGATAGCATAATTTGTATACAGCATTTCATGTAATGGCTAATTTATCGTTGATGTCCATTCTACCAAAATTGCAATCACAGAATATCAGGAATACCTTGAATCAATGGGAAAGTAATTTTTTCCTATAATGGTATGATTTTCATACAAATAAAACTACCTTGATTTATTGTTTGTATCTTAAAATTTCTACACATACTTGCATATTATGAAATGTTTGCTGAGCGCAGCCTGATACAACTGCAGAGGTTGAACCCTGAACAGTTGGGCCAAATTTTTTATGGTTTTTTATCTTGTCTACCTTTTGCCATTTCCGTTCTCTTACCACCAAATTTGATAAAACTTGTTCTCTATGTTCATTACCAACAAAGACACATCCAATTGGAATATAGGTATTTTCATTTTTAAAATAAAGGAGTAGGTTCAGTAAGACCCCTTTTTATCCCCAAAATATAGCAGTTTTACAAAATTGTGAAAATGTAATCTTTTAGCTATTTACTGGAAAGTAGAATGCTTATGCTACATAAATATGGGCTGTTTTTGACAATACAATGCACATATATCGGGTACTACCATCATTAAGTCATGCTAAATTACTGAAATCTTCACAATTTTAGCGTTTTAGTTAAATTTTAGACAGTTTCCGTCTTTAATGAAAGTGGCCGCATTTGTGTTCATTCATTATATTGAAATGTAAGTTGTATTTGATGATATTACATAACATATATAAAGGTTGAGGATGAACACGGATTCGGCTACTTTATAATTTTGACAAAAACCATATGAAAAGTGACGATTTTTGGCATATTTGATAGATTTTTCATATTAATGCTTGAAAGGGAGCGTTTTTAATGCCTAAATCAGTTAAAATCTTTCACATAAACTAATTGAATCAATTGAAATAGACACTTAAGTGTTTAAAAATGTTCAAAATCTTTCGTTAGATGAACCTGAAATTTGAGGCCAAAATTGGCCCTTACCGAACCTACTCCTTTCATGTTTCTCACTTATTATGTAATTTAAGCAAAACAATCTTTTAAATTCTGTATACTTTGTCCCCCCCATCCCCCCCCTTTTTCCTAACATAAAATCATGGATCTGACCCTAATACCAGAGAGAGAATACCAGGGAGAGAAGATTGCCACATTCAAACACCAGATTTTGAATTGATAATTAGCAGAAACATAAATAATGTACAGATTTTGTTATATTGCATGTCTATCTAAAATTTCATAATTTAAAACAAAATATCCTCAAAGTTGTTATTGACTCCCTTACACATGTAGTTCATTGCTTTCGGATTTTTTTAAGAAGTGTAACTAGACATATACTAACAGAAATAATATTAGGAATACACGTTACATTCATAAACAAAAAAATAAAGTTTCTATAGGCATAAGAATGTATAAACTAAACTTTGTCAGATGAATAGGTCCAATTTGGAAGGCAAATTTCAGCTTTTTATTGCTCTGCTTGGCTATGAAAAATATAAAATAAACTATCGCACAACTTTGCACCAAAAAGATTTTTTATCTTTTTAGTTTGATATGTATGAACTTGTCAAAATGTTAAAATTTTTAATAGGTGCAAGTATAGTAAGGTCGTCAAAATTTAGAAAAAACATAAAAATTTCTGTATTTTTGCTTATTTCCCCAGGTATGACGTCATTTGCCACTACCATTGTGACGTCATTGAACTTTTTTTTTTTTTTTTTTTTTTTTTTTAAGATAAAAACAGTTTTTATTAATCATTGAATCATATTCAAATAATTTATGGAGAAAAAACTGCTCTGTAAGAATTTTTTTTATCTTATAAACTTGGGCTATTATAGGCCATTATAGTCCCTACTCCTTTGTCATAAAATAGGTTTCTGACACAAAACAAATATCAAGATCTTACAAATCTATTGCTCAATACTGTGCAATTAAAGATTTCTTCTTAAAACTTTAAAAAAAAATTGAAAAAAAATTGAACCCCTTATAAAAATTGGAACCTCCCAAAACTTTTTGAAATCCCCATTGGAACAATTACCCCCACACTTGATCTTTGCCTTTCCCTTGTAGTATGGAACCTTGTACAATTTCAGAGAGATCCATACCCTTAAACACAAGTTATTATCTGGAAACTAAATATGTGCTCAATTTTGGCCCTTTTTTTTGGATCCAATTCCTGCATGAATGGGGTATCAACCCCCAAACTCAATCCAAGCCTTCCTTTTGTGATATGAAACCTTGTGGTACAGTGTCAGATAGATCCATACATTTTGTACTCTTACATACAAGCTATTGTCCAGAAACTACAAAAATGTGTTTTTGTCCCTTAATTCCAAAACTGTTGGCGCCATAACCCCCAAATTGAAACCAAACCTTCTACTTGTGGTATTAAACATTGTGGAATAATTTCAGAGCAATTGAAATACTTATAGGTTGCACTTTGTAAATACAGCTGTTTCTCAAAACACGCCTCTTTTGGGGAGTAATTGAATATTCATAGAAAATTGATTTTGTTTACATACTGGTTCCCAGTTATGCTCTCTGTGTTCCATATCGCAGAGACAGAACTTGGGAATGTTACCAGTAAATAAACACGTGCATATTGTTTACATTGAAATCTGTGGTAACCTTTCATTCGAGGTAGGGGTAGTTAAGAAAATTAGTATAAGTTTAAACTCTGAGAAGTTCAGGGCATATAAACGTTGAAAATATGCCGCACAGCCCTATATTTTGACCTTTGAAAAAAAATGTGGTGCATATGAACTTTCAATTCTAGGATAAGATTTTTTTCAAAACTTCATAGTAAAAGTGGTACAGTTTTAGCCGTAAAAGGAGTTCCTATGGGAAATTGCATTGTCAATATTTACAGAAATGCAACCTATATAGGGTGAAAAAGGGGAACATTCAGAATTTAACCAAATTTGCTTTATTTCACAGATTTTAAAGAAATTAACTCAAATAAGAAGTTTTATAAATATTTAATGAAGATTGATAGAATCCTGGGCCTTAAATATGATGACTCAGCATACATTCACAGTTTACAGTATGCAAAGTTTACTCAAAGTCCTGGATACAAAATTAAATCATAATATTTGCATATTTGTAAGTTAAATTGTTAAGAAGTGCTTATATTTACTCTTCGCAGTCATTGAAACTCATAGATCCTTCCTGAATATTATTTATGGGGTATTTGTGTCCTTTCGATAACCCAAAAGTAAGCCGCAACACCTAAATCTGCTTTTTTGTCACCACGGCATAATAAATACAAGCTAGAAAAACAAAAATATCTCAAGAAAACTTACAATAGTGTGTTCTATCCTGAATATGTACTAAATATTCCAAATTGCTAGAAACAGCAGAATG
Source organism: Mytilus edulis (assembly GCF_963676685.1). Lineage (NCBI taxonomy): Eukaryota > Metazoa > Mollusca > Bivalvia > Mytilida > Mytilidae > Mytilus > Mytilus edulis. The sequence goes on from NC_092347.1 coordinate 56,931,080, forward strand.
ATTTAGGAAATTTGAGGCCCCAGGGGCAAAAAACATAGAAAATTGCCTACCCCCTGTGTCATAAAACAAATAATTTAACTTGTAAATGCTATGATTTTATGATTTTAAAGTTCTTGATATAGAAAACAATAACTATTCTTGGAAGTTATGCAAAAATCAGATGTTAGCAGTCATCTCTACAACATTTTAAGTGAATTTATCAGACCTGCCAACTATCCCGATTTTCGCGGTATCATCCCGATTTTTATCCCTCAACCCGAATCCCGATATCGGGATCGTAAAACTAGTCAAAATCCCGATTTTCACCAAATATACCTGAAAAAATTATTGTTTACCGATTTTGAAGTTTTTCTGATCAATTTTTAAAAATCTATAATTTTACCTGGGGACATATTATGACAAGTTAACGACCCTACGCTAATCAACAGTCACAACAGGTGTCATAATTATTGGTTGTATGTAATCAGATTACCTAATGGGTCGTAACAGTCCTCAAAATTAATTTGTATACACAAATTTGGTCAAACAGCCTTTCATTTTTAATCAATTTATCATACAAGCACAATTTGCAACATTTGCCGTAGTTCCACAACAAAATCATAATTAATTGAAAGATGAGAACTGTAATGAACTCTCAAGAAAACATCTTCTATCTTGAAATCTGTTTAATTTTTGAAACCACACATCGTGTGTCTGTTGATTTAAAATGGACGCCATTTTGTATTCACTTCTACTGTGTTACTGTATAAGCCTCCGCCAGTAAGAGCACCTCTGAATACAAAGAAAGATAACTCAAATTTTATCCATTTTCTCATTGACACTGATAAGACCATAAGCAAGACTAATTCAAAATCTGTCTTCATCCTTCTAACTTTAGGACATGTAGTTTTAGGTCTTTTGAGTCAAGATTCATAGATAAAAAGGTCTTTGGAGGGGAAAAGGGGGGTCTCTACTTTGAATCCTTTATTTTTAATACCATTTTTCTCTATTCTTCAGTTATTTTGTCAATTTTATAAATTAATAGCACAAGAATAATGCAAATAAAAGAAATCAAAGCCTACAAGCTCATCAGTAATATACCTAAAGAAAAAAGAAGAGAACTTAGACTATTTTAGGAGTAAAAAACAATGCACACAGAAAAGTCGCTAAAATTGTAACCCTTAAAAATCTAGACGCGCGCTAAATCCCCCATGGAGATTTTCAAAAGTTGGCAGGTCTGATTTATATCTCAGACTGGTATCTGCATACATACAACTATTGCAAATATGGCTTTGTTTGAACACTTCTAGTATATATAGTAGCTAAATTGTGTCAGATATATGGTTACAGATGATACTGTTGTGACAAGAATTCTAAATTGACCATTTGAGGCAGAAAATGTGTCCTTCAATTGACAAATAGGCATACAGTAAGATGTGGACTGGAGACAGAGGCTGGATTGGATACTTTATATAATCTTGAATGTTGTAATGATTGACTGCTAAACATTACATTTATGATATTCTGATATGCTTTCAATATGTTATCAAAACAGTTTTTAACAGGTTCTAGGCATTTTTTATCAGAAAATATGCAAATAGGGTAAGCTGGCAATAATTAAAGTTTTGATTTCAAATTCTTTTAAAAATTGAAACAGGGGAGGGGGTATAAAATGTATAGTAAAGAAAAATTTAGAGTATACACTGATTTCTTTAAGACTTTAATTCTGATAAATGAGTATTAATGTGAGAAAAACTGATTTTAGAGAGTTTTCTATTTGAATAAATGTCTGTATAGGTTGCACTTTGTAAATACAGCTGTTTCTCAAAACACGCCTCTTTTGGGGAGTAATTGAATATTCATAGAAAATTGATTTTGTTTACATACTGGTTCCCAGTTATGCTCTCTGTGTTCCATATCGCAGAGACAGAACTTGGGAATGTTACCAGTAAATAAACACGTGCATATTGTTTACATTGAAATCTGTGGTAACCTTTCATTCGAGGTAGGGGTAGTTAAGAAAATTAGTATAAGTTTAAACTCTGAGAAGTTCAGGGCATATAAACGTTGAAAATATGCCGCACAGCCCTATATTTTGACCTTTGAAAAAAAATGTGGTGCATATGAACTTTCAATTCTAGGATAAGATTTTTTTCAAAACTTCATAGTAAAAGTGGTACAGTTTTAGCCGTAAAAGGAGTTCCTATGGGAAATTGCATTGTCAATATTTACAGAAATGCAACCTTATACACAAGTTATTACCCTGAAAGTAGAAAAATGCTTGTTTAGGACCTCTTTTGGGGCCCTTATTCCAGTTATAAACAGTTGGAACCATCATCCTGAAAATCAATCCCAACCTTCTTTTCGTGGTATTGAGGCTTCTTATACATTGTTATAAAATTTCAAATATCCATTCACGTAAACTAAAGTTATTGTCCGGAAACCAATGTGTCTTCAAAGAACGCAGAGGACTACGACATCATACCATTATATGATTCCAAAAATTGTTTTGTGGGTGTATAAAAATAGCTGTAATGTATTTTGCCCTTGATAATGTAAATACTCACATATTAAAGTGTTCAGAAAAAGTTTAAATAAGGTTGCTGAAATTCATTATTGTAATTGCAAAATAACTGTGTGTTTTATTATAGGAATCTGAGGAGATAAAATCCAACAGTCCGAATCAACAAGTGAAGAAAAACAGACTGAACTTTTACTTCAGAAGACAGAAAATAAAGACAAAGAAGAGGTAGATAAATGTTTATTGTCTGTCTTAATTTACATTGAGTATTCCTGACAAAGGTGAATCTCAGAAGCCCCTCTACTACACCAAATTTATAAAATATGATTTTCATTTTTTAGCCCTGAAGAGATACTGCCACTGCTTGTGGACTCCTAGTCTCCGAGAGTATCATCAGCTCAGGAGTCAGTGCATTGGAATTGACATGTATTATGAAACATAAAAAAAACAACACAAAAGAGCACATAAATTTTAAAGGTTACCATTGCATATGCCATTCAGAATATAACCAATTAACCAAACATTTAGACTGTTGAAAAAATTATTTATTGGTATCAGCCGTGCTGTACCAATTCATTAAAATTTGATGCAGCTTGTAGAAATTTAATAAAACTTCTAAATAACCAATATATTTATTTTTATTTGTTTACAGATATATACAAGAATTATAGTCATTTCGTACCCCATATTTCGTACTTTGCAAAAACCATTTCATACCCTGACCATTTCATACCTTGACCATTTCAAATATTAACATGTAATAACAATTCGTACCTCATGGAAGAATCTCATGGAAGATTAATATGTATGCCATTTCGTACCTCATCGAATATTTATATGTAATACCATTTTGTACCGCATGGAAGATAACTATGCAGTGGCGTAGCTAGGTCATTTTTATATGTACGCCTGAACCTTGGCGAGGGGTCTGAGGACCCCAAACGGGTCCATGTCAAACACTTGCTGGTAGTAGGTTAGAGCTAAGGAGCGAAGCCCCCGGAGGATAACGATTAATCAAGAATGGATACCATTCCTGTCATTAAAAAATCACCAGTTGCAACATGCTTTAGAATCTAAATGGTGTATTTGTTATGTTAAATTATTCATTTTGTTAATTTGAAATATAATGGTCATTGGATTTAGAGAAAATGTCAAAACCAGTAACTTTGAAATATGTTTAAAGAGAGCCGTAGGGGCACTGAACCAACAAAAACTCCTCGTCTGAGATTTTCTCTGCACGAAGAGTATCCATTTATCATTCCATTACAGGATTTATACAAAAAACATTTTCTTTAAATATTTTTCTTGATCTCGAATATTAGTTTCGGCCCAAGTTTCATGACAAACTATGAAGGTTAATATGCATTTATTATTTTTTTAAAAGCCATGCAGTCTCTCAGTATAATACTGAAAAATGAATAAACATTGAACGTCCATTATCACTGAACTAGTACATTTTTGTTTAGCATGTTTAGGGGCCAGCTGAAGCACGCCTCCAGGTGTGAGAGTTTCTCGCTACATTGAAGACCCATTGCCATTGGTGGCCTTTGGCTGTTGTCTACTCTTTGGTCTGGTTGTTGTCTCTTTAACAAATTCCCTATTTGCATTCTATATTTTACTTTCAAAACTTTGCTTCAGACAAAAAATGTAAAAAATGCTTGGATTCTGCTAAAGTTTCATTTAATTCGATGAAATGTTGACAAAGAAATTGTGTAAAAAATGTAAGCCCCATGCAGACTATTATCTAATAGTACCTGTTAATTTTTGTCTGTAAAACACTGGAAAATTAACTCCATATAATTTCAATACTATGCTCTCAGTCACTTTACTCTTTTGGCCATAAGCAGTTTCTGTTCAACTATCGTAAAATTTCACAAAGGTTTGGCAAAGTTATTGTTATTTAAAAAAAACTAGTTGAACAACATACTGAACCTAAATATTGACGCCGCCAACGAAATCTAGGATCGCCATGTCTCGATTTTGAGTCATAAATAATATGTCACCGTCCGGGGCCACAAAACTGTAAACCACAAAACGAATCTCAGCAGATAATGAATTTCTTTAAACAAATGAGAAGTGAGTATAGAACTCACAGTATAGATTCAGACTTGACAGAAAATGAACAAATAGATAATATACATGATACCATTTGGCTGAAAAGTAAATTTCATCTATTTGATCCCCAATTACAAGCAAATGAAGAAAGAATTATAAAACTGATGTGTGTCTAACAAGTTCTTTTTATTTTCTTTAGATTCATTTTTTTTTTTAAATCAAAATTCAAGTGTACGCCCGGGCGTTTTGACGTAAACGTAGCTACGCGCCTGCTATGTATGCTTTTTGTACCTCATGGAAGATTATTATGTATGGCATTTCATTTTTATGTGTTGCGTGTCTTGGTGAGACTGTTTCAAAGACGTATAGTCCACATGTGCATAATAAACAATTACTCAATCATGAATAATTAAAAAAAACAAACAGACTTAATAAATATTTTATTGTACTGTTGGTATGCATATACAAAACAATATAAACAGAAAGCACTAATAAAAACAATCATATAATGCCAAAATGGCAAACGAGCACAAAAACATGAGATAAAACATGAGATAAAAACATGAGATCTTCTGCACTACATATGTAAATGTCTTATCTATGTCTTATCTATGAAGCATTGTAATTAATTTAGTGTGTACGTGCTTAAAATATTGCACCTGTTTGAGCTTTTTAAAATTTACCAATTAGTCATCTTAACACAAGAAAATAGGAAAGTGATAAAAAAAAAACCTGTCTCGGATTTAGACTCAGGACTATTTAATTTATTTTTAAAATGTTATACTTGTTTCATATTTTTTTTTCCTTTGCTTCAACTTCAAAATCTTTCCTATGACATAATTGTGCGTTATCTTCACCAGTACGAATGAATGGGTGTATCGAAAACATCTGGTAGAATGGTTTACTGATGATCTTGAAAGTTGCATCCATGTACCACACTTTGGCTGAGGATAAAACGTCTAACTGGCTATCAGTGGCAAAAATGAGGTGTCGATTGCTGTCAACAACAACATCTTTCTTGAAAAAGTTCTCTGGTAGAAAGTCATAGTTGATCTGAAATAGGGAATAAATACTATTATATTACAATGTATATTTATTGTAATGAACAAATTAGTACAATGTATTTTTATTGTAATAAACAAATTAGTACAATGGATAATGCTATAAAATGTTTTATATTTGCTGTGAGGTTGGGTTTTGCACAATGTTGTTTTTACACTTCAATTATGTCTCATTGGCACTTATACCACATCTTCTTATATCAATTTTATTATATTTTCGGATAAATAATTGCACATTGTTGAAGGACGCACTAATCTTCATGTTGCTGAGCTGTGTTTTTACACTTCAATTATGTCTCATTGGCTTTCATACCACATCTTATATCAATTTTATTATATTTTCGGATAAATAATTGCACATTGTTGAAGGACGCACTAATCTTCATGTTGCTGAGCTGTGTTTTTACACTTCAATTATGTCTCATTGGCACTCATACCATATCTTCTTATATCAATTTTATTATATTTTCGGATAAATAATTGCACATTGTTGAAGGACGCACTAATCTTCATGTTGCTGAGCTGTACGTGTTTTTACACTTCAATTATGTCTCATTGGCACTCATACCACATCTTATATCAATTTTATTTATATTTTCGGATAATAAATTACATATCATATAATTATTGTAAATAATCTGATAATACTGGAAGAAACCATTCACTTACTTTAAATCATACCTCAAAGTTTAAATCTGTTGGATCTTTTGGTCTGCTTTTCTCACGTAGACGGTTAGTGGACGTCTGAAGGTTGTGTACATTAGGTCTGCTACCTGCTGGGGCTGTATGGTCGGAATGACTAACCATGGCATCATTGACTATCTGTACTGCTGGCTTGAAGGCATTGGTTGTGGCTTCTTGCTTAGACAGTGAATGGAAAAATATGTTAAGTTTGATTTCATATGAAACAAGATCAATTTAGTAAAATTTACTGGAACAAATATTAAGTTATATAAATAGTTTCTTTCTATCTATGTCAGTTGAACTCTGGTTGATAGTTGTCTACTTTGAAATCATACCACATCGCCTTTTTTGTATATCTTTCAAATAATTCTAAATGTTGATAACATGGAAATGTAAACTGTTATTTTAAATTATGTTCTCGATATTTACATAGGTATGTTATAAAAATTAATAGGTAAATACCTGTGAAACTATCTTCAGTTTGATAATTGCTCCAGGAGCTGAGTCATGGTTGTGTTGATGAGAACCTGGTCTGAAATTTGAACCGGACTGGATAACTGTTGCTGGACATCTAGATTTGTTTGAACGTCCAGAGCACCACCAATATATTGAACCATTTTGTCGCTGACGCTGAAAAAAATGACAAAATTATGAACAAGTGGAAATAAACCCTTTTCATGCATGCATGGTACAAAGAAAGACAAAACAATTACATGTAGCATTATTGAGGGTAATAATATCCTTTACTGTCAGGCGACAAGCGGTCATTTTCAGTTACCGTTAGCATTAAATTGATTAAAATTTTACTGTGATTTGTCAGAGATCTCAAATTACTAATGTTACCATCATTTTTGAAAAAAAATTGGCAAGAATTTTTATTATTATTCGTCATGAATGTACACCCATTAACACCTTCATTATGTATTCATCTATTACATGTACATATAATAATACAAATGTCGTTATTTATCATTCTTAAAAAAAAAATAATCCTTGAAGTGGATTTCTTGAATTGGTATAGTTTCTTCATTTTTATGCCCCACCTACGATAGTAGAGGGGCATTATGTTTTCTGGTCTGTGCGTCCGTCCGTCCGTCCGTTCGTTCGTCCGTCCGTCCGTCTGTCCCGCTTCAGGTTAAAGTTTTTGGTCGAGGTAGTTTTTGATGAAGTTGAAGTCCAATCGACTTCAAACTTGGTACACATGTTCCCTATGATATGATCTTTCTAATTTTTATGCCAAATTAGAGATTTTACCCCAATTTCACGGTCCACTGAACATAGAAAATGATAGTGCGAGTGGGGCATTCGTGTACTGAGGACACATTCTTGTTTTTTATCTATTATAAATGATCGACAAAAAAGGGAAATAGTTATTGCAAAGGAGGGGAGATAAAAAGAGAGGCACATTGGGAAACAAATGTTTGCATGACAAAGTTATTGCTCGCTTTGATATTTTTAGTTATACAAAATCACACATCGTGTTCCTAATTGATGTTCACATGCACTTACTTGATGTCTGCATAGCATGGTTATAACTTAAAAATAATTAAGTTTTCCATTTGTTATATCGTAGTGTTGCTGTGATTCTTTATTAATGATTGTGTAAACTGTATAAAAAAAATCTTCATACCAGTTTGATTATTGTTACATATCATATATATATAGAGAGAGAGAATTTTCATACATCTTAAAGTAAAAGATGTGTGTCAGAGTCAAACGACATAAGAACCCTGTAAATTACTAACAACTCAATATAGTTGTATTGGAATACAGATTGACAACTCATGGTCCGAGATCATGTAATATTTGCCACATGACGCTCATATTTGTTTCAACCATCATCATTTTATTCATTAAATATTGCTGCAAACATCGATGTTTAACACCCAAACAAAATGGAAGTAGTTAAAATACCTTCAGAGCTTCTCCGTGGTATTTACTTGTGAAATATATATACCAAATTCGGTATTGGTGTAAATCTACATCTCACTAAAACAATTTTTGAATTACTATTTTGAGAGAACACTCAACAAACCAACACGAACGTATGGCAAGATATAACCATGCAGGCATTTAGTTTTCGTCAGACACAAGATAAATAATCTCTCTCAAAAACGTATATGTGCATGCAGTTTCAAATATCAAGAACAATTAGCGGTCTATGTCTATAGGTCACTGTTAAGTCCGTTTACTAACTATTTGAGTCAGACATGTCACTTGTACATTATTGGAAGCCTTCTTGTACCACATTCGACTATGGGAACTCTTCTCTGATAGTGTTGACAACATAAGCTTATATGGTAATTCTGTTTATCTGTATACAAGTGGTTGGTCTCGTCTGTCCCAACAATCAAATTAACGAAATGCTACTAGTCTGCTTTGCCTGGTAGAAAGAACCTCTAGAACTCATCCTCAATGGCACTTATACATCAGAAAACTTACAAGAATACAAGTAAAGATTGTTTCAAGAACAACAAGGTTGGGGCGAATCCTGCAAACAAACAAATTGTAACTGTAACTATTGAAGTTTCCAAATGCTGCTTAATCAAACTATTCATCGATCTTTATAAAATTGTTACGTCTAGATGCACAATTTTATTTAACATGTTTTATTTTTATAAAAAAAACCCATTAAAATCATGAAAAACTATACAAAAATAGCTTACATGTATTAAGTCCATGAGGTACGAAATGGTAGATGCATTTGGCCCATTGGGTATGAACTGGATATTATCGTGGGTAGGGAATGGTAAATGTTTGGTACAAAATGGCAGATTCGTGTACGAAATGACAGGGTTCAAAATGACTTGCTTCCATATACAACAGCCATGAAGGAACTTGAACAGTTAAGAATGAAACATCGTGAGACACTTTCAGAACTTCATACATACCAAAATAAAATCATTTGCTTGAAAGAGGAACACAAAACAGATGAAGAAACTTTGAATAAATTCAGTGGCGGATCCAGAAATTTTCATAAGTGGGGGCCCACTGACTGACCTAAGAGGGGGCCCGCTCCAGTCACGCTTCAGTGATTCCCTATATAATCAACCAAACTTTTTCCCAAAAAGGGGGGGCCTCCCCCTAAATCCGCCTCTGAAATTTATAAACATATGTTACAGAAACAGAAAATTGAAAATAAAACAGTTCAAGATAAAACTGAACACATGAATCAGATTTAAAAAGGTATATATAATATATAAAAAAGAAGATGTGGTATGATTGCCAATGAGACAACTGTCCTAAAGAGACCAAAATGACACCAAAATATGGTTATTTTGTGTAAAAGTAGGGAAAAGATCAGTAAAGTTTCTACCAGGTGCTTCTTTTGATGCACTCATTTTAAATGTAGATCTGCACTTATTATCACATCATAAAAAATAACCAGGAAAAATATTTAAAAGGTATCTCTAAGGTACAATGCCAGTCATACAATTTTCCACAAAACTTAATTTATATACTGAGAAAATTTAAAGGTTTTCCAGGTTTTGTTTTTAAACAAGACAATATTTTTTAGGCAATAAATAATAATCTTTATTTTGGAAACCAGAAAATCTTTTGTAGATGATATTAAACAAAATTTCTCTTTTTATTCAGAGCACAAAATACAATAGCTTCATTGGATGCAAAACTTAAAATTAGCAATAAAGATTTAAGCATAGAAATGGAAGGGTGTTAAAGGAGAGAATCTGAGAAAGTAGAATTAATGGAGAAACTAATGCCACAAAAAATGCTGAACTTCAATCAGAAAACTCTGCTCTGAATGATAAGGTAAGAACTATAGAAAATGTAGTTGGTTATTCACGGCCGACACTCGGCTAACCGAGAGATTGGTCGGTTAATCTATATTGAGTATGCGGCTATATTGGCGGTTGGTCTGTTAATCGGGTTGGTTATACGTCTGTTAAGAGTAAAACGCTTAATTTAATGTTAAACTCTATTAAATATACAGATTTTTGGCATGTTATAAGAACCAAATCAAAAAAAGAAAAGTGTCTGACAAAATGATATCTTTCATCTAACATTTTGCACTTGTAAAAACATTTCTTAGTCTGCGCATTTTTAAGTAAAACTAAAAGGCGTCGCGCAAGTATGTAGTATTTATGCTTATACGCATAGCAATTTTTTTAATAAAAGGCGAAACAAACAAATTTAGATATCATTTAAAGGACAAAAAATAGTACTGTGGTTCTAAAAAATAAATTGACATTAGTAAATATTTCATAATTGTAAAATAACGTGAATAATACCACGTTTTAGTGCAAATTATGGGAATAAAGTCTGTTAATGGGTTGGACAATTGAAATTGTGTCAGTTAAGAGTTATTTAGCCACGACAATAATTTTGCTACCTTTATATTTTCCCCTTGAAAAATTTAAGAATGAGATGTTCCTGAGTAAACAAAAATGACAATACGGTGCCACTGTATGATAGAAGGAGCATTTTTATTTTGACTGTATTTGCATTTTATTGAAGGGTGTGTCACTTCAATATAGAGTGATATGGATTTGCCTCTGGAATATGCATGATTTTTTTTATTGACGTTTTCAATCAGCCTTAATTTTTGTGTCTGTTCGAAGTAGCACGATCTCAATTCCGACTGAAAGTGTCTTTCTAATACAACACAGGGTACATATAACAAATGATATTTGTCACTGGAAGTTAAACCCTAATTCGTCAGCATCATCCAATTGGTTCTTTTCTTCTATTATTTAATCATATGTTGTTTACAAATCACTCTAAAGAGGTAAACGGAAATGAGTGAATGCAGCTACATTTGGTTATTTTAAGTTTCAATTCATTTTATTCCTTTTAGTTCCTTTCTACATAAGTGCAGAGGAGAACAACAGGTGTCTATGGTGGCCGGTGAAGTCCATTTCGCGTTTTCGCGATTTCGCCTTTCATATTCTATATAGAATATGTAAGGTGAAAACGCTAAAGCGCTAAAACGCAAAATAGCATTAACCTGCCACCATAGTTGTCCGCATGTAAACTTCTAGAATTTGTCACCAATATAAGTACATCGCAATCCGTTACTGTTTCAACAGCCATCGGTGTTTCATGTGTATATTCTTAAACAAGTATTATTTTTCTCTCGTTTTTAGCAATGTATCACTCTCTAAGTCTGTCGCAACGTTAGATATTGCTACTACCATGAAAAATAGTGTTAAGTAAACATTTAACGGGAAAATTTTCTTCGAAATACTGAAATATGTCAACTAATATATGAAAATAAAGGTTGTATCTCAAATTTTCACATTATGACAGAAGAAGAATAAAATATATAATGTATGATGTATTGGAAGATACAGATTGTTATGAAAAACGTTAACTTAGCGTTGTCCCATGTAACAAACTTAAAACATAAATTGAGTTACTTATTCAATTCAAAACAATAGGTTTGCAATGTCTTGCGAAAATGTCCGAAGTAAACTGTCATGCCTTCACAAAACTGATAAGGCTAAAATCCGGGGAGTTAATTTTGTGTAGATTATTTTTCGGCTTTGAAGACTGTACCAATAAAAAGTACTTTAAAATTTATATTTGGAACACCAAATTGTATTAAGATTACAGGTTGTCTATGAAAAATACGGACCAATAAAAATGTCTTACAAGGTTGTCCGTTAACATGATTTGATGTTGCAACATGCGTAATATGTCAGGAACAGCATAAACATGCATTCACAAGTTCATTTCTCCGCCTACTGTAATGTACTGCTTTCAACAAAACGAAATTATGCACAAATACAAAGAATACCCACCTATATGAACATATAAATAAAAGTAAGAAAACTTAAGTATCATAATTACATGTATTGTCTCTTTGACCACCGCTAGATTAAACTAATATTCGATGTGGTTTTAATATGTGCAAAAATATTCCCCAAACACCATAAAATTACTAACATTACATTTTATATCCTATGTCAATAATAAAATCCTATTGGGTTGGAATCACAGGGCATTTATACTGTTGTGTAATACTTTACATTTACACAACTAAGAAAGCACAAACATAGTGCTCTTTCTAATTTTAACGTCATTTTTCTGTTACACCAAGTGGTACATGTAGCAATATCTGACGTTGCGTCTAGTACTGTCTATATATATTATTCTATATTCTGCGTTTCCATCCGGATTCTCGTGTATACTATGAGGGTCCGGATTGGGGGTATTGTTTATCTCTGTATTCTTTAAATTGTTATGTCATTTTTTTCTACATTTTATTTATCTTACTCATTATTCTTTCTTTATTTTTCATATTTTGTCATCCCAATATATTTTACTTACTGATGTTTAGTTACATTACGACGTTTATCTCTGATTTATATACTGGTTACCAATGTAGATGACAAATTTGTGTCATTCATGACAATTAAACAGAATCAACATGATATATGCAATCATTCTTGGATGAAATTAATATTACATTTGTTGAAACCATTTTTATCAATTTTCAATTTCATGTGTTGTTTCTGTATATGTTATATGTTTCATTGCTCATGTGCTGTTTTCGTATATTTTAGCCGCTCGTCTTGAGTCTACTCATTTGATCCGATAACACCCCATATAGCAATACAATTATACTTTTATTGCCATTCATAACTCTTAACAGACCAATTAACAGACTGGGTTTTATACATCCGACCCATTAACAGACCAGGTTTTAAATAAAGATTGATTTATGTCACCAAAATACAGATTTTCGTGTAGATTTTTCAAACAATGATAACAATATGGTTAACAAACATAATGCCTTTCTTTTTTCGATGTTCAAAATATTGAATGCAAGTAAATTTAACCAATTTGTCATTTTGTGTACATTTTATGTGTGTAAAATGTGTATAAATTTATTGATGAGTAACCCGCCTTTTCATTTTATAGATCGTACATCGAAGTTAGAAAAATAATAATTACACCACTGAATTCAGTACATTGAATTGTTTTGTTAGACATGAATACTTTTTATGATGAAAATATATTTAGAAAGTTATACAATGAAACATGCTGAACTTTCAATGATTTTCTCGATAACACCTGCTTAACAGACTTTAGCCAACCCGATTAACAGACCAACCGCCGATATAGCCGCATACTCAATATAGATTAACCGACCAATCTCTCGGTTAGCCGAGTGTCGGCCGTGTTATTATAAGATTTAACTTGATGCAGGGCCGTAACTACCTATGAGGCAGGGGAGGCAACTGCCTCCCTGAATTTTCTACACCAAATTTGTTTTTGAAGAAATGAAATGGAAATATTGACAATATGTACACGAAGAACTTGAATTTATATTATAAACAACACAAGTTTACAGTTTTAAGAGTGTTATCATGATACGTGATATATCTGTCATTTTCCAGATTTTTTTGTTGATAGTAGTGAACTGTTTCAGTATTTGGTTTAATTTTTTTCTCATCACTTGGCGTCCGTTGTCTGTCGTCTGTAAACTTTTACAAAAATCTTCTCCTCTGAAACTACTGGACCAAATTTAACCAAAATTGGCCATAATCATCATTGGGGTATATAGTTTTAAAATTATGTGGCGTGACCCTGCGAACCAACCAAGATGGCCACCATGGCTAAAAATAGTACATAGGGGCGAAATGTAGATTTTGGCTTCTATCTCTGAAACCAAAGCATTTAGAGCAAATCTGACATGTGTTAAAATTGTCTATTAGGTGAAGATCTATCTGCCCTGAAATTTTCAGACAAATCGGACAATTCATTGTTGGGTTGCTGCCCTTGAATTAGTAATTTTAAGGAAATTTTGCCTATTTTAGCTCACCTGGCCCAAAGGGCCAAGTGAGCTTTTCCCATCACTTTGCGTCCGGCGTCCGGCTTCCGTCGTCGTCCATCGTCGTTGTTAACTTTTACAAAAATCTTCTCCTCTGAAACTGCTGGGCCAAATTAAACCAAACTTGTCCACAATCATCATTGGGGTATCTAGTTTTAAAAGTATGTCCGGTGACCCAGCCAACCAACCAAGATGGCCGCCATGGCTAAAAATAGAACATAGGGGAAAAATGCAGCTTTTGGCTTATAACTCAAAAACCAAAGCATTTAGAGCAAATATGACGGGGTAATATTGTTCATCAGGTCAAGATCTATCTGCCCTGAAATTTTCAGATGAATCAGACATTTCGTTGTTGGGTTGCTGCCCCTGAAATGGTAATTTTAAGGAAATTTTGCTGTTTTTGGTTATTATCTTGAATATTATTATAGATAGAGATAAACTGTAAACAGCAATAATGTTCAGCAAAGTAAGATCTACAAATAAGTCGACATGACCAAAATGGTCAGATGACCACTTTAGGAGTTATTGCCCTTTATAGTCAATTTTTAACCATTTTTAGTTCATCAGGTCAAGATCTATCTGCCCTGAAATTTTTAGATGAATCGGACATTCCGTTGTTGGATTGCTGCCCCTGCAATGGTAATTTTAAGGAAATTTTGCTGTTTTTGGTTATTATCTTGAATATTATTATAGATAGAGATAAACTGTAAACAGCAATAATGTTCAGCAAAGTAAGATCTACGAATAAGTCAGCATGACCAAAATGGTCAGTTGACCACTTTAGGAGTTATTGCCCTTTATAGTCAATTTTTAACCATTTTTCGTAAATCTTAGTAATCTTTTGAAAAATCTTCTCTGAAACTACTGGGCCAAATTTAACCAAACTTAGCCATAATCATCATTGGGGTATGTAGTTAAAAAAATGTGTCCGGTAACTCGGCCAACAAACCAAGATGGTCGCCATGGCTAAAAATAGAACATGGGGGTAAAATGCAGTTTTTGACTTGTAACTCAAAAACCAAAGCATTAAGAGCAAATCTGACAGGAAGTAAAATTGTTGATCAGGTCACGATCTATCTGCCCTGGAATTTTCAGATGAATCAGATAATCGGTTGTTAGGTTGCTGCCCCTGAATTGGTAATTTTGAGGAAATTTTGCTGTTTTTTTGTTATTATCTTGAATATTATTATAGATAGAGATAAACTGTAAACAGCAATAATGTACAGCAAAGTAAGAACTAAAAATAAGTCAGTATGACCAAAATAGTCAATTGACCCCTAAGGAGTTATTGCCCTTCATAGTCAATTTTTAACAATTTTCTTAAAATTTGAAGATTTTCAATAACATTTTCCACAGAAAGTACTGTTATAGATAGAGATAATTGTAAGCAGCAAGAATGTTTAGTAAAGTAAGATCTACAAACACATCACCATCACCAAAACACAATTTTTTCATGAATCCATCTGCAATGATCTGTGTCCATTGTTTAATATTCACATAGACCAAGGTGAGCGACACAGGCTCTTGAGAGCCTCTAGTTTGTTATTATCTTGAATATTATTATAGATAGAGATAAACTGTAAACAGCAATAATGTGTAGCAAAGTAAGATCTACAAATAAGTCAACATGACCAAAATTGTCAGTTGACCCATTAAGAGTTATTGCCCTTTTATAGTCAATTTTTAACCATTTTTTCTAAAATTTTAGTATTCTTTTAAAAAATCTTCTCCTCTGAAACTACTGGGCCAAATTAAACCAAACTTGGCTACAATCATCATGCAGGTATCTAATTTTAAAATTATGTGGCGTGACCCTGCGAACCAACCAAGATAGGCGCCATGGCTAAAAATAGTACATAGGGGCAAAATGTAGATTTTGGCTTGTATCTCTGAAACCAAAGCATTTAGAGCAAATCTGACCGGAGTAAGTTTGTTTATCAGGTCAATTTCTATCTGCTCTAAAATTTTTAGACGAAACAGACAACCTGTTGTTGGGTTGCTGCCCCAGAATTAGTAACTTAAAGGACATTTTGCAGTTTTTGGAAAGTTTGCTATAGCTTGCTATTGCTACTTTCCTTAGGCGTCGGTCTCAACTTCCGGTGAGACAGACTATCCCAATGTTCTGCTCCAAGATAATGTAGTACTAGTGATCGACTTCTGATTCATGGATACTTTGAGTTGCTACTCTTTCGAAAAGATTACAGCTTGAATAAAAAAGGAATGAATGTTCAACGACAATTCAGATGAATTTAGCTTCATATTGAAAATAAGTATCACAAACACTACTTTGCGGATCGGCCATTGGCTGAAGAGAAAATCAAAGAAATCTACGCGAGACAGCGTTTCATTCATGAATATTTCATGAATGAACATTTTCCAGCACTATTTTTTACTATGTACGATATTTACAACTGTTTATTATTGAATAAGTAAAAGCCCGAGTGCATCGAAAGAGTCCTGTATGCGAGAACAAGTTGATATTTGACAAAATTGTTGGATAATTGACAAGTGATAATGGTTTGATTTATTTTAACAATACACAGGTGATAGAATATAAAATAATCGATAATTATATGGCTTATGTCTCACGCCAAGGACGATTAAAGGTAAATACCAGCTTATAGAATTAATAGAAAAGTGCATTGTTTTTGTCAAACTGACATCGATCTGAAAGTTTTGATGCCAAAAATCATTTGAAAACTTTTAATTCGTTAAGTACTAGCTGTTTCACATTCCAATGTGGATATAAGGACCTTCACTCGTTCAGCATGTTCAAGTGGATCATACTGACAACAGAAAAAACATTGTCTTAATGACAATTAGTATCATAGCATCCGTATAATTTAAAAGCAACTGAGTCATCAACTACTTCTAAGAATATTATAGTTCAGTGTATTAAGACCGAGATCAAGCTAAAGACAAGTGCTGTAGAAATTATTAAAATGATTTAATAACATTTGTCCATGTACTAGCAAAATGACTTTCTTAGTGCTTAACAATGCAGTGGCGGATCCAGAACTTTTTATCCTCACTTTATTCCTGGGGCAGTATGATTTTTTAAGATTGACCTATAATTAATAATGTGTCCCCACAGAGGCAATGATTAAATAAATGGCTTAAAACAAAAGTCTCAAATGGCATTGCCTCAATGGCAATTACGCAGCAGCAACTAAAATGTGTTACAGGGTTATAAGCATTTCAGATCAACATTGTATGAATCTAGACTAGTAGTGTATATAAACTTTTTTATTCCTGAGGTCATACTACTATTGTTATGCCCCCACCATATTGAGTTTTATCCTTGTTTTTTTCTGTAAGTATGTACGTCCCTTACTTGTACGTACGTCCATACATCCCAAAATTGATTTCTGTTCTCTTACTTTAGTTTGCCTGAACCAAATTTTATGAAACTTATACACAACCACAAAACACAAGTCAAGTTTGAATTTTTTTGGCGTCACTTTTACCATTCTAGATGTAAAGGGGTGAAATTTTCAGTATACCCTATCAAGTATATATACCTTTATATATAAAACATAAACATAAAAACGGTCTTTAGATTTAGAAGTATAGATATATAAGAATGTGTCCCCAGTACACGCATGCCCCATCTGCACTATCATTTTCTATGTTCAGTGGACCGTGAAAATGGAGTAAAAACTCTAATTTGGCATTTAAATTAGAAAGATTATATCATAGGGAACAACTATAATACTAAAATGACGAGGTCCAATTTATCAGCCGTCATGGGGTAAAAACGACAAATCAAAGAATTCAATTTTATATATATCCAATATAGGACAATGGTGTTGATTTAAAAAAATTACAGCACTCTTCCACATAATTAATATTCACCTGTTACCTATTACTTATCGGTACGTTTCTCATCTGACAGGCGCACCACCAAACAGTGTATTTTGGATTTTGCCATGTACACGGGTCATAGTCACAGGGTTGACACTACTAAATTCAATCCTTGTCAAATTGTTCCCTATTGTAGTATTTTAAGCAGTAAGACTATCTAAGATGACAATACGAGTACTAAAAATCTGGACTTAAAATAAGGTGTATAGGTACAGTTTTCAATTTGTTAGCGGACATGACATAAAACAGCGAATCAAAGAATTCAACTTTATTTATAACTAAATTAATAAATATAGGACAATGCTGTTGATTAAAAAATACCCCATTCCAGGACCTTTTGTTTTCAATTAATATTACCAATAATTGATAAGTTCCAGGTCGACGGGTTCAAACAGACAGATTTTGAAAGCAGAGAACACTGTGCATCTTATAATCGGCATGACTTTATCAGATGGCAATCCCAATACTAAAATAAGGCGTAGGCATAGTTATATACTTTAATTCAGTCACAGACCCGCGATATCACGGGTGTGTTCTAGTGTGTACTAAGTTTCAAATTGATTGGACTTCAACTTCATCCAAAGCTGCCTTGACCAAAAACTTTAACCTGAATGAGACAGACGAATGGACGGACGGACGAAGGGACGCACAGACCAGAAAACATAATGCCCATAAATGGGGCATAAAAAGTGATTTTTGGAAATTGCTGGCGAGACAATGGTTTAGTTTAAAAAATCAAAACAGCATAGGCGGACCCTTTCGTGGGAAAAATTTGGTTGATTATATAGCGAATCATTGAAGCATGACTGGAGCAGGCCCCCCTTAGATCAGTCAGCGGGCCCCCCCTTAGGAAAAGTTCTGGATCCGCCACTGAACAGTGATTTAAATACATATTTAAAATAATACACGTCAATAACCTATTTGAAATAATACACATATACAGTTGCAAACTTTCCAGTGGTGCTATCCAGCACTTTGATTGGTTATTATCTTGAATATTATTATAGATAGAGATAAACTGTAAACAGCAATAATGTGAAGCAAAGAAAGATCTACAAATAAGTCGACATGACCAAAGTTTTTAGTTTACCCTTAAGGAGTTATTGCCCTTTATAGTTATTTTTATGCCCCACCTAGTAAAGGGGCATTTTGTTTTCTGGTCTGTGGCTCCGTTCGTCTGTGCATCCGTCCGTTCAGATTAAAGTTTTTGGTCAAGGTAGTTTTTGATGAAGCTGAAGTCCAATCAACTTGAAACTTAGTAGACTTGTTGCTTATGATATGATCTTTCTAATTTTAAAGCCAATTTAGACTTTTGACCCCAATTTCACGGTCCACTGAACATAGAAAATGAAAGTGGGAGTTTCAGGTTAAAGTTTTTGGTGTCAATGTAGTTCTTTTTAAAAGGACAATTCCCTTTCTTTTATTTATTTATATCTTATAATTTGTTTGTTTACGTACTGAGAAGTGCCATGATACTTATTGCCCTTTGAGAAAGGCATTATTCAGCAGGTGTCAATATACATGTTATTGCACACTCTTAGTTATAACTGGAATGATGTCAGACCCCTAACTTTTAGGGAAGGGAAAAATTAGGAAGGGACACATCGGAAGTCTGTCCTAGTCATATAACTTAGGCAGCAATGATAGGAGATATATAGTTAATACTGCCAACATACTTAACTTGTAAAACAGCCTATTATTGATAATTATTAACCAACTAACTACATTATGTATAGAAATGCCCATGTTTTATAAAAGGAAAGTTTCGACAACTGGTCATTATGAATGAAGAATTAGCTACAGAAATGCATTAGAAAATCACAGCTATGCATTATAATTAACACGAATGGAACATTGGTTGAATCAAAATGTCGCTTAAATAAGTGGCAACTTTTTTTTTTTAACTCAATATCATATAAAGAAAGTTTAAATGATGTTCAGTGTTTTGTAAGGTCTAATGACTTGTAATGGAAATCTGTGATTTAGTAATGCACATTAGTCTCAGGTCCAATACAGCTAACCTTGAATCTAAAACAGGGCCAGTGCAGAAACAGCTTATTAACACTAAAATATTTAACACTGTTTTCTTCTATTTCAGGATTTTATCAATCCAATCAGTGGCCATTCCCAACCACACACTATTAAATTTGTCCTTGGAGATGATGGAAAATCAAAATTCTTGTACAAGAAATGGGCAAATGATAAAGTAAGTGATGTATAACTGTATTAAGGTTTTCCATGGTATAGGCCTGCTGACTGCCTTAAACTTGTAAAAAGGGGGCCAGCTTCAGTCATGCTTCAGTGATTCCCTATAAAATCAACCAAATTTTTTCCAGGTAAGGGCCCCCCCCTCTAACTTGCCTCTGATAATGAATAAGTAAAAGAAAACAACAGTGCAAAGCTTGAAGCATATAATGTACCATTACACAAACATGTTTTCATTATTTATGTTATAAATAAAACTCTATGGAAACATTTTGTCTTAGCAGAGAGTTTTTACAGTCAGTAGCTTTTTTACAAATAATAATATAATTGATGCAATTTGACAGTGAAATACCACACTTGCAAGTATAAAAAAGAAGATGTGGTATGATTGCCAATGAGACAACTGTCCACAAAGAGACCAAAATGAATTTTTTAATTTAAATTTTACAATTGTTTGATTTATCAACTGTTTATTACTTAGGTTTGGCTTGAGTGTAATGGTTCTGAAAGAAATATACTGAAGGCTATTCCAAACACATGTCCATCAACTGATCAGAATCTTAATAAAGGGGAGATAACTTTACTTTATCTACATAAACCAACATAATAAGCATTATGTTCTAAATTCACTGTGTTCAAACAAACATAAAGTATTTATGTGCTAAATCTCTCTAGGTTTTTGTAAAGCATACATATCTGAGCACATTCAGATATGTACCTTTATACGATAAAGTCATAATAGAAAACTAAATACATATTTAGGTATTGTTAGGCGCAATGACCATCTCGACGCACAAAGAAAGCAAACTTGACATTAAGTACATATCATATACCAAGATTTTGAGATACTGACAAACGCTTCTGTAAACTTTCTAATACATAGCCGTCTTTAGCTTGATCTGATTTCCACCAACCATGCATTTTAAATAACCTATCTTAAATATTGTTTTGAGCGGCAGCTGTAGCACCACCTGATCTAAAACTATGTAGACCAAAATCTTTAGAGTTACAATCAATCTCGAATAATGCACATTTAATTAATTCTCTCGCTCTGTTATATGACAGACTATAGTTTTTCTTCCTAAGAACAAAATTCTGTGATTTTTTCAAGAATGACAAAGGTCTAAAAATATACATATCAGAAGATAAGTCAATATTTGCTTCTCTTAAGGTAGGTACATGGTATACTGCCATCTTGGATTGTACAATCACAATACAAAATCGGTCTAGTTATTTGCCCAAATGTTCAAATTTTGAGACAGATTTGCAATTTAATGGTTAGACTGTTTATTTATACAAGAAAAACTTGGCGATTTATTGTATTATCCAAAATATTTAAACAAATATCATTTTCTATTGTTGTAAGAATCATTTCTTTCAAAGAACCATTTAAGGGGAGATAACTCTTTTAGTGAAAAAAATTATACTGGACTAATAGGGATTTTTTTTAATTTATGCTTGTAGCAAGAAAACATGTTCGGTGACACCATTTTTTCTTTTTATTTTCTTAAAACATGTAATAAAACCTATCTTCTTACAATTTATTTCAAAATTCTATTTCGTAGAACTTTTTTTATGAACAATCTAACCAAAATTAGGTTGAAAAATAGCACGGTGACCCATACTTTTTATTATATTTTTGAAAAAAACATAGTAAAATCTTCATTTTGGCAAATTATAAGAAAACTCTGTCTCAAAAAGTATATACTTATGATCTACCTTAAATAGCAGTCCAATATTATACATGGACATTGTGGAGTGTCAAGCTTTTGTATCAATACATGTCTGCCTTTCCTGTAACAGTCTCTTCTCAATAAAAATGTCTATATATTGATTACAAACTGAAATGTGCTTTGCTTTTATACTACAAAGTTCTTGATACCTTAAAAATTCGGTATAAGATAGTGCACACATTATTAATAGGCGTAAATCTTTAAGAGAACAACCAACTGAATTGTACTTTGAAAATAATTTGATCATAATATCAGAAGTTACTGGACTCTTTTTCTCTATAGGTCTGTTTAATTTTCTTCTTGATGCTTCTATGATCAATCTTACCATTTCAGAATACATGGATTAGCTACCCCAGCAAGATTATGTGCCCATTTAATTCCATAAAAAGCGGATTCTATAATGCTATAATGATTAGCTGATTGCATTAAATTTTGTAAATATAGACCTACATATAATTCTTGAGAGGGTAAAACACATTTAATTTCAGAGTATTTTCCAGTCCATTTAACGAATCTCTGAAAATATCCAGCAATTTTTTCTACTGTAGATTTTGCACGAGCATCAAGTACACCTTGTCATAATTTGAATAACATTTCCAATAGCTGGTGAGAAGGAAATTATTTTTACACATAATTTAGCTAATAATCTAATTTTAACTTTAAAAGCTTTCGACAGAATTACATCAATCAAATTGATAAAATTTTCTATTTTAATTAACGGCAACTCCATCAAAGAACTTTTCAAATTCCAAGTGAAACCAAGCCAAACTAAAGTTTGAACAGGTGTCCATATACACTTGTCCTTGTTAGGAACAAAACCTGATAATATCAAATCGTTTTTGACCCTCACAGATTGTTCACAACAAGTCTTTTCAGTCTCCGCTAAACATAAGCCATCATCTAAATACACTGTAATTTTTATACCGTCTTTGTGCAGTGAGCAATTAAAGGTCTTACAACTTTAGTGAATACGTACCCTGCTGAACAGAGGCCAAACGGCAAAACTGTAAAAACAAAATATTTTACCTTTCACCAAACTTCCAAGAAAACCCCAAATACTTCTGATGGTTGGGGAAAATGTTTATGTGATGATATCCTGCTTTTAAATCAAAGGCAAAACCAAAACAATGGCTTGTCAAAAACTGACTGGCAGTTTTCCAGTCCTCAAACTTAATCTTACTATTAACAACTTGCTTGTTTACTTGTCTCAAGACTAAAATTAAACAACCTTTACCTGATGAATTAATCGATACAGTTAACGGGTTAACAACATGCGGTCTGTTCGATACCTCTTTTATCAAGCTAGCATCAATTAATTCTTGAACTGCCTTTTTTACAAAATCTTTATGTTCTAAAGCAGATTTATTACTTCTTAGCAAAACACTCTCTGGTTCATTAATTAAAGGTATTTTATAACCATTCTCAATTAAATCTAAAAAAAACTTTGAAGCATTAATATTTTTCCAAAAATCCAAAGAATTTTTCAGTCTATTTTTAACATTTATACAAGAAGTACCGGATTCCATACCTGTCAACTGACCCGTATTCTGCGGGTGTGACCTGAGATTTTCACAATTCTGAGGGATCACCCGGGACACCCACCGGGTCATTGAAAAACCCAAGAATTCTGAAAATGACCCGTTTTCACCCGTATTTCTTAGCCTTGAGATTGATTTCAAAAGTAATATTCCTTTGAAATACCGGCAAATTCGTAATACTTCCATGAACAGGAAGTTCATCTACCTGTGTAAACTGTCAGATTAAGTTGCCCATTAAGTGCATGGCTTCACTTGACAGCTTTGGTGTCAAACACACTGTTAATTAATACCAATTACTTTAGCTTTAAGGTCGTAAATAAATTGCACTGTTGTTTTACAAACATATTTCAACTAGATTTACTTCCCCTTTTTTGTCACCATTCAAAATTATTCCTTATATTTACGTTTTTGGGGTGAAAAAGATTAAATCTTAAAAAAATAAAATTCAAATACATATTGAAATATAACTTTTCATTATTTTTATACCTTTATACAATTTAAAAAAAAAGTTGAAAATTATTTTGTTCAACTATACTTCTTTTAATTGTATTACTATATTTTATTATAAGTCTAATTTCAATTGAAATTTAATGATGTGTTTTATGGCTGAACAGCTGGTTTCAAACATTATAGAATTACTTATGGAAAATATATCCTAGTATTTGGTGTGTGAGGTTGAATTACATCACCACGATGAGTAAAGAACATAAGACTGTGACACAAATTTATAAAAATCTTTTAAAAGTGCAATGAAACAATAATTAATCAGATTTAAAATTACTTAACCAAGTGAACATGCATTGATGTTTTGGTAACTTTGATTTAAATTATAAGAAAAATGTACAATAAATACTGAAATTCAGCTCGAAAAAGTTCGTACGCGTTATGACCTGAGATTTGATTCTTCAGTGCAGGTTATAACCTGCATTTTCATCGTCACAGGTTGACAGGTATGGGATTCATAATCATAAAAAGAGTCAAAATTGTCTACATTCTGTACCTTAAGAATATCTGGACATCTCTCAGTAGGGTGGTCCTCTGGAAGCTGCTGAATTTCCCCCTTTTTGGCAGTCTTTAGCCCAATGTCCATACAGACCACAATTGTAACAGATGTCCCTAGGTCTGTTCTGACGAGATGTGATGGGGGCGGAGGCCCCCTTGCCATAAAAGGGCTGTTGCTGTGAAAAACCTCCATTATTACCGTTGTGAGCATTACTTGACAGACCACCAGCAGATTCCACGGGCCTTTTCTTTATGTTTTGACGCTTATTCTGCTTCACGGTTTTCAATTTCATTATGCTCTGCCATCAGCTGCTCGAATACGCTTCTCATCCTCTCAGTCACTAGCCACGTTATCATTCAAATACTCTTCGACAGTTTTCCAACCACCTTCAGATTTATTCGCTGTACGAATCAGCTTATTCCTTTTCTTCAAAGATTTCCCCGATTCTTTCAGCACTTTGACGGCCTTCTCATATCTCTGGTGCTCTATACAGTCTACAGCAATATCAATATTGTCCAACATATCAGAATTTAAGTCAAACTGAACTTTGTTACCCTTGAACTTAAAGGAACTCTCAGATTTCTGTACCTTTTGGCAAAATCATGTGTGGTATCTGCAAAATTTCTCTAGATTCCCGTCAACTTTCTGGAAAAATAGGTTTTCATCAACGACAACAAATCAGCATTTGTAATTTCATCAGAGTCAGCTTGACACGGCAGCTCTACACCTTCCATATCAGGTAGGTTATCAGGCTCGATATCAGACATAGTGAAATTAAACTTCAATACAAAAGAAACGTGCGACAATGGTCACTGCCCAAACCTCGATAGTTAAATCTTGTGCAAACTTTCATTATATACTGACAACCAAAACTGGTTTACAACCATTTTGAAATCTTACTATAAACAACTTGCTTGTTAAATTACATACTTCAAAAATCATACGCGAACCGCACATGAATATATTTAAAAACTGTGTATCTGCTTAAGAATGACATTTTGATCTGGTGTCACAGCAATTCAAGACTGCATAATTTTAAAAGAAAATGTTGATAGTTGCTTTATTTCTATTGAATTTTAATTGAGACCTCCTTCTATCCCTCAATTCTGTGACAATAGTTGGTCTCTTTTTCAGTTTACTACCCAGTGCTTTGATAATATTGGATCAACATACCAAGTATCATTAAGTTCTGTATCCAGTCCCAGAGATAGAACAATGTCTTTGAAATAAATAACACCATCCATCAACAGTGCATTCAGTGGACTAGTATCGTCTAATTTCACACCAGTTTACAGTAATATTGTAGGTATACTTAAAGTTATCATAGCTTTTCCACCATTTTACTAAGAGATTATGGGTTACCAGTACATTTGAATTCTAATATCATTATTATTAATATATTTTTATGCAAATCTTAGCAAACAAGGCAAATTTATTAAGTTTGGGTTACTAATACCCCGAAAATAAAATAAAACGAATACTACATCATGATTTTTGAAAAAAAATTTGAAGTATGGGAAATTAAATTAAATGTTATTTTGAGAATAACTGATGTCAAGATATAAACTTCTATATAAAGGTATAAACACATGCAGTTGTCTTACAAGCATCAACCTTTCTAAATACATATAGTGTAATGATATGATATTTCACATTTCTAATTCGCTAATTCTATTTTAGACTTAAGGTATATGTAGAGCATGCTCTCAGTGTCAGTACCAGAGTACAAAACTCGAAACACCAAATCCATCTGGAATTTGTCAGAAAATTGTTTTTATGTCACCCGATCGACAATGTCGGGTGACATATTGCTATTCCTCTGTTTCTTTTTCACTATTATTATGTCACCCCTTTGAAAAAGGGGGGATATATTGTTATTCTACGAATTTTTTCTTCCACACTTTTTGTCCAGCCGATTTCTCGGAGATGCCTTGACATATATTTATAAAACTGCACCATAATGACAATCCCCATGTGCAAAGTTGCAGTAAGCATGGAATGGTTCAAGATGGCCGCCGTTTCCATGGAAACGGCAAAAATGTAAAAAACCGAAAAATGGTCCAAATTTAATGAAACTTTCAGAACTAATAACTCATCGTTTGAAGGCGTGACATCC
This sequence comes from Mytilus edulis, assembly GCF_963676685.1. Lineage (NCBI taxonomy): Eukaryota > Metazoa > Mollusca > Bivalvia > Mytilida > Mytilidae > Mytilus > Mytilus edulis. The sequence goes on from NC_092347.1 coordinate 56,957,637, forward strand.
ATCTTAAGAACTTTTAAAATGGCTACCGTTGTCATGGAAACGGTCCAAACGTGAAAAAAACGAAAATAAATCCTTAATTAATTCATAGAAAATAAACCGCTACAGATACGGCAAAAAAAACCGTAAGTAGAAAACAGCAGTATAAACTGTAGAATTCATTGACGTTGGAATTTTTAAGATAGCTGCTGTTACCATGGAGATAACGCTAAAAGTGCACATTGGACCCATATGGTAAAAAACGTCAAAGTAACATTTTCGTACAAATTTTAAGCTCATTCCCGTTTAAATGCTATTGTATTGTCATCTGTCTTCGAAATTTTCAAAATGGCCGCCGTTGCCATGGAAACAGCCTTTAAAAAAAAAAAAAAAAAAAAAAAAAAAACTCGAAAATTTGAGACAAAATTCTGTGATGAAGACTATGTGCAAAACATCTTCTAGAATATGCTAGAAGAAAACGAATATATAATTTAACGTGCTTCTTTCTATTCTATACAAAAATCGTGCTCTGAAGAGAAAATCGCCACTGAGAGAGAGAGAGAGAGAGAGAGAAACATGAAGAGTACACATAATTGACATTTCTGCACTTGCATTAAAGTACACATCCGTTAATCGAACACCTGCAAAAATATACACATTAGCTGAAATCAATCGATAAGCGTGTAATTAAATTGTACAAGATAAAATACTTGTATCGTGTGATACGCGAGATATTGAAGAATAAAATGAACAGTTAGTATGCCGCTCCGTCAATATATACACATGTTGTCTGTCCAAGGTCCCCTCTAAAAAGAATAGTAATGTACTAACTCCACGATAATATACTTCAGTATCACGTGACAGCACCTTTCTTCCTCAAGCGTGTGTCTAATTTAAGATTTTAAAGAGTTCCCCAACTATAAATAGACATCACTCTTAGTCTACGAGAAGAGAAAAAGGGGGGGGGGGCGGTCAAAGGCATGTATACTAGACGTGCCATGTGACTTTGATACACTCAAACTGGTTGCTGCTACTGTGACAATGTCAAGAACGGGGTGACATCCTCCGCTATTGCTTGCAATGGCAAATCTAGTTATTATGTCACCCGATCGACAATGTCGGGTGACATATTGCTTTTCCTCCGTTTCTTTGTTATTATTATGTCACCCGATCGACAATGTCGGGTGACATATTGCTTTTCCTCCGTTTCTTTGTTATTATGTCACCCGATCGACAATGTCGGGTGACATATTGCTATTCCTCTGTTTCTTTTTCACTATTATTATTATGTCACCCGATCGACAATGTCGGGTGACATATTGCTATTCCTCTGTTTCTTTTTCACTATTATTATTATGGCACCCTCAACGGAGTTGGGGTGACGTATTGTTATTCTACGTTTCTTTTTTTTCTTATTATTATTTTTATTATTTTTCTTCCACACATTTTTGTCCGCGAGATTTCTCGAATTCCAATGGACCAATGTTGATGGAACTCTACTATATTGAGGACCCACAGTTGAAGAGTTGCAGTAAGCATGGAATGGTTCAAGATGGCTGCCGTTACCATGGAAACGGAACAATTGTGAAAAATTTCGGTTTTTGGTTTTGGTGAACTATTTGGATATGCTTAAACTCAGAATCATTATATTTTAATACAATGTAGGTGCCCACTATACACTTGTGTTGGAATGATTTTGGCGATCTTTGGAACTTCTATGTTGCCATGGAAACTACACGAAAAATTTCAAAAATATCAAAATGCTCCAAATTTTATAAAAACTTCACAGTCACGATGAGCAACATTTGAAGATGTGGTATTTGGAGTTGGAATTTCCAAAATATCTGTTGTTACCATGGAAACAATGCTAAAAGGTCAAAAAATTTCAAAAAAAATAAAAATGCTGCAAACTGGATGAAACTTTACAGGAATGCTCAATGGCATAAGCAGACATGACTTTTGAAGTTGGAATTTTGAAAATGGCCGCCGTAACCATGGAAACAGCAAAATGTACAAAATTTCAAAATGCTCCAAACTTCATTAAACTTTACAAAAATGATAATTTGAATGTGTAGATGCACTCTTTGACTTTGGAATCCTCTAGTTTGCTGCCGCTCGCCTGGCAATGGGGGAAGGGTGCCATCCGCTATTGCTTGCAATGGCAAATCTAGTTATTATTATTATTTTTCTTCCACCTAGTTTTGTCCGGCAGTTTTCTCAGAGCCAAAGGGACCAATCTGAATGATGGTGCACTATAACAAGGAACCCTGACTTTCCAGTTGCAGTGCAACTTTGGAACTAAAAAATGGCTTCCATCACCATGGAAACCGAAAAATAATGGAAAATTCCAGTTTTTGGTTTTGATGAATTATTTGGAAATGCTTTATTTTAGAATCATTATATTTTGATACAATGTAGGTGCCGGGCATATACTGGTTTTGGATGATTTTGGCAATCATTGGAACTGCTATGTTGCCATGGATTCTACACCAAAAATTTCAAAAATATGGAAATGCTCCAAATTTTATAAAACTTCACAGTAATGATGAGCAACATTGGTAGATGTGGAATTTGGTGTTGCAATATCCAAAATGTCTGCCGTTACCATGGAAACAATGCAAAACAGGTCAAAATGGTCCAAAAACCTTTAAGTGGCATTTACTTTCTTAAAATGGTAGGTCAAATTGATTGAAACTTTGATGGTATGGTCCCTCCCATGTACCAATGTGGTATATGCCATTGAATTTTGGAAACGGTCTCTGTTGCCATAGGAACCATCCCAAATGTCAAAAATTTCAAAAAATTCAAAATGCTCCAAAATTGATGAAACTTAATATGATGGTACACTGACAAGTCTGAATAAGACTTTTGAAGTTGGAATTTCCAAAATGGCCACCGTTGCCATGGAAACTGCGGAAATGTCAAATATTTTCAAAATGCTCCAAACTTTATGAAACTTAATATTATTGTTAACTTGCATGTATAGATGAGACTTATGACTTCGGAATTTTCAAAATGGCTGCCGTTGCCATGGAAACAGCAAAAATGTGAAATTTTCTAAAATGCTCTTAATGTACTGAAAATTTACAGAAAGATGTACTGCAATGCATATATGTGCATTCACTGTTAAACAATTTTGAAATGGCTGCCGCTTAGTGGCCATTGGGGGAAGGGTGACATCCGCTATTGCTTGCAATGGCAATTCTAGTTATGTCACCCGATCGACAATGTCGGGTGACATATTGCTATTCCTCTGTTTCTTTTTCACTATTATTATTATTATTATTATTATTATTCTTCCACCTAGTTTTGTCCGGCAGTTTTCTCAGAGCCAAAGGAACCAATCTGAATGATGGTGCACTATAACAAGGAACCCTGACTTTCCAGTTGCAGTGCAACTTTGGAACTAAAAAATGGCTGCCATCACCATGGAAACCGAAAAATAATGGAAAATTCCAGTTTTTGGTTTTGAAGAATTATTTGGAAATGCTTTAACTTAGAATCATTATATTTTGATACAATGTAGGTGCCGGGCATATACTGGTTTTGGATGATTTTGGCAATCATTGGAACTGCTATGTTGCCATGGATACTACACCAAAAATTTCAAAAATATGGAAATGCTCCAAATTTTATAAAACTTCACAGTAATGATGAGCAACATTAATAGATGTGGAATTTGGTGTTGCAATTTCGAAAATGTCTGCCGTTACCATGGAAACAATGCAAAACAGGTCAAAATGGTCTAAAAACCTTCAAGTGGCATTTACTTTCTTAAAATGGTAGGTCAAATTGATTGAAACTTTGATGGTATGGTCCCTCCCATGTACCAATGTGGTATATGCCATTCAATTTTGGGAACGGTCTCTGTTGCCATAAGAACCATCCCAAATGTCAAAAATTTCAAAAATTTCAAAATGCTCCAAAATTAATGAAACTTAATAGGATTGTACACTGACAAGTCAGAATGAGACTTTTGAAGTTGGAATTTCCAAAATGGCCACCGTTGCCATGGAAACTGCGGAAATGTCAAATATTTTCAAAATGCTCCAAACTTTATGAAACTTAATATTATTGTTACCTTGCATGTATAGATGAGACTTTTGACTGTGGAATTTTCAAAATGGCTGCCGTTGCCATGGAAACAGCAAAAATGTGAAATTTTCTAAAATGCTCTCAATGTACTGAAAATTTACAGAATGATGTACTGCAATGCATATATGTGCATTCACTGTTAAACAATTTTGAAATGGCTGCCGCTTAGTGGCAATTGGGGGAAGGGTGACATCCGCTATTGCTTGCAATGGCAATTCTAGTTATTATTCTTATTCTTCCAATGATTTTTGTCCGGCAGATTTTTTGAAGGCAATGGAACCAATCTTAGTGATAGTCAACTATAATGAGGAACACAAAATTTCGGGTTGCAGTAGGTCATAGGACCATTAAAAATGGCTGCCGTTACCATGGAAACGGAAAAATTGTGAAAAATTCCACTTTTTGGTTTTAGGGAATTATTTGGAGATGCTTAGACTTAGAATCATTATATTTTGATACAATGTAGGTGCCCACTATATACTTGTTTTGGATGATTTTTGGCATTCATTGGAACTACTATGTTGCCATGGATACTACACCAAAAATTTCCAAAATATCAAAATGCTCCAAATTTAATGAAACTTCACAGGAACGATGAGCAACATTGGTAGATGTGCAATTTGGCGTTGGAATTTTGAAAATGTCTTGTGTTACCATGGAAAAAAGGCAAAAATGGTCAAAACGCTTTAAAAAACCTTAAAAGTGGCATTTACTTCCTTAAAATGGTAGGTCAAATTCATTGAAACTCTGATGGTATGTTCCCTTCCATGTACCAATGGAGTATCTGCCATTAAAAATTTGGAATGGTCTGTGTTACCATAGAAATTAGCCAAAATGTCAAAAATTTCAAAAACTTCAAAATGCTTCAAACTTGATGAAACTTAATATATTTGTTGACTGTCTAGTCTGCATGAGACTTTTGAAGTTGGAATTTCCAAAATGGCTACCGTTGCCATGGAAACTGCAGAAATGTCAAATATTTTCAAAATGCTCCAAACTTAATGAAACTTAATATTATTGTTTACTGGCATGTATAGATGAGACTTTTGACTTCGGAATTTTCAAAATGGCTGCCGTTGCCATGGAAACAGCAGAAATGTGAAACTTTTGACAATGCTGTTATTGTATTGAAAATTTACAGAAAGATATATCGCAATTCATAGATCTGCATTCACTGTTAAGTTGTTTTAAAATGGGTGCCGCTTAGTGGCAATGAGGGGAAGGGTGACATCCGCTATTGCTTGCAATGGCAATTCTAGTTATTATGTCACCCGATCGACAATGTCCAAATTGATGAAACTTAATATGTTTGTAGACTGGCAAGTTTGGATGGGACTTTTGAAGATGGAATTTCCAAAATGGCCACTGTTGCCATGGAAACTGCAAAAAAGTCAAAGATTTATAAAATGTTTTTAACTTTATGAAACTTGATATTATTGTTAACTGGCAAGTAGAGATGACACTTTTGACTTTGAAACTTTCAAAATGGCTGCCGTTGCCATGGAAACAGCAAACATGTCAAATTTTCTAAAATGCTCTGAATGTACTGAAAATTTACAGAAAGATGTATTACCATGCAAATATGTGCATTCACTGTTAAAAGTTTTTGAAATGGCTGCCGCTTAGTGGCAATGGGGGAAGGGTGACATCCGCTATTGCTTGCAATGGCAATTCTAGTTCTTCTTATTCTTCCAATGATTTTTGTCCGGCAGATTTTTTGAAGGCAATGGAACCAATCTTAGTGATAGTCAACTATAATGAGGAACACAAAATTTCGGGTTGTAGTAGGTCATAGGACCATTAAAAATGGCTGCCATTACCATGGAAACGGAAAAATTGTGAAAAATTCCACTTTTTGGTTTTAGGGAATTATTTGGAGATGCTTAGACTTAGAATCATTATATTTTGATACAATGTAGGTGCCCACTATATACTTGTTTTGGATGATTTTTGGCATTCATTGGAACTACTATGTTGCCATGGATACTACACCAAAAATTTCCAAAATATCAAAATGCTCCAAATTTAATGAAACTTCACAGGAACGATGAGCAACATTGGTAGATGTGCAATTTGGCGTTGGAATTTTGAAAATGTCTTGTGTTACCATGGAAACAAGGCAAAAATGGTCAAAACGCTTTAAAAAACCTTAAAAGTGGCATTTACTTCCTTAAAATGGTAGGTCAAATTCATTGAAACTCTGATGGTATGTTCCCTTCCATGTACCAATGGAGTATCTGCCATTAAAAATTTGGAATGGTCTGTGTTACCATAGAAACCAGCCAAAATGTCAAAAATTTCAAAAACTTCAAAATGCTTCAAACTTGATGAAACTTAATATATTTGTTGACTGTCTAGTCTGCATGAGACTTTTGAAGTTGGAATTTCCAAAATGGCTACCGTTGCCATGGAAACTGCAGAAATGTCAAATATTTTCAAAATGCTCCAAACTTAATGAAACTTAATATTATTGTTTACTGGCATGTATAGATGAGACTTTTGACTTCGGAATTTTCAAAATGGCTGCCGTTGCCATGGAAACAGCAGAAATGTGAAACTTTTGACAATGCTGTTATTGTATTGAAAATTTACAGAAAGATATATCGCAATTCATAGATCTGCATTCACTGTTAAGTTGTTTTAAAATGGGTGCCGCTTAGTGGCAATGAGGGGAAGGGTGACATCCGCTATTGCTTGCAATGGCAATTCTAGTTATTATTATTTTTCTTCCACCTAGTTTTGTCCGGCAGTTTTCTCAGAGCCAAAGGAACCAATCTGAATGATGGTGCACTATAACAAGGAACCCTGACTTTCCAGTTGCAGTGCAACTTTGGAACTAAAAAATGGCTGCCATCACCATGGAAACCGAAAAATAATGGAAAATTCCAGTTTTTGGTTTTGATGAATTATTTGGAAATGCTTTAACTTAGAATCATTATATTTTGATACAATGTAGGTGCCGGGCATATACTGGTTTTGGATGATTTTGGCAATCATTGGAACTGCTATGTTGCCATGGATACTACACCAAAAATTTCAAAAATATGGAAATGCTCCAAATTTTATAAAACTTCACAGTAATGATGAGCAACATTGGTAGATGTGGAATTTGGTGTTGCAATATCGAAAATGTCTGCAGTTACCATGGAAACAATGCAACACAGGTCAAAATAGTCCAAAAACCTTTAAGTGGCATTTACTTTCTTAAAATGGTAGGTCAAATTGATTGAAACTTTGATGGTATGGTCCCTCCCATGTACCAATGTGGTATATGCCATTCAATTTTGGAAACGGTCTCTGTTGCCATAGGAACCATCCCAAATGTCAAAAATTTCAAAAAATTCAAAATGCTCCAAAATTGATGAAACTTAATATGATGGTACACTGACAAGTCTGAATAAGACTTTTGGAGTTGGAATTTCCAAAATGGCCACCGTTGCCATGGAAACTGCAGAAATGTCAAATATTTTCAAAATGCTCCAAACTTTATGAAACTTAATATTATTGTTAACTTGCATGTATAGATGAGACTTTTGACTTCGGAATTTTCAAAATGGCTGCCGTTGCCATGGAAACAGCAAAAATGTGAAATTTTCTAAAATGCTCTCAATGTACTGAAAATTTACAGAAAGATGTACTGCAATGCATATATGTGCATTCACTGTTAAACAATTTTGAAATGGCTGCCGCTTAGTGGCCATTGGGGGAAGGGTGACATCCGCTATTGCTTGCAATGGCAATTCTAGTTTTATTTGCTTTTTCTTTAATTTTAGAAAGACACAATTTAAAAAAAAAATTAACATTAATTGTATGACCTACAATTTTTGATAATAGTAATACATGCTTTTATACTCGTACATTACTTTTTCTTCATATATAAGTGTTCTATGTTACCTGTGTTATATGTTTTACTTCAGTGGAGCCATCCTGGTGACGTATCCCAATCAAATGTACAAACCTCAGCTTTCAAACCAAAAACTTCTGAATCAATAAAGACAACCAGCTCTTTCAATCATAGATATAACCCAGACAATTTTGAAAATGATTTCAAAAGAGGTGATGGTAGAAAAGCGAGTATTGAACATGACAATAAAATAGACAACTTTGAAACAACCGTCAAAATAGATGATGTTACAAAAATAGAATGTGTCGAAAAGGATTATGGAATAGATAAGGTTAAAATTAATGACAATGAAAGTGATGTAAATGATAAAAACACACAATGATAAAATGACAATGAAAGTGATGTAAATGATAAAAACACACAATGATAAAAAGGGAGAGAAAGCAGATTAGGTTGAAAATGACATCAATGAAGATGACGTTGAAATGGATCATACAGATTCAGATCATTCGGATCATTCAGATGAATTCAGCTTCCCTCCATTGTCTGAAATTGCTCAAACTGATGACCAACCTAGATCCTGTAAAAACTGTGATAAAAAATGTTGTACATGAGGAACCTGGCCAACCATGACATATTAAAACTGTACCACTTGTACCATATTCAGATTCAGATCAAAGTGAGAATGTTGGGAACATTAAAACTGCCGGTCCAAAACTTATTAAGCCAATTGCCCATAAACTTAAAGCAGAACCGTCTGTAAGGTTAATCTCCTCGTGTAGCAATACAAGTTCAAAGGTGAAGAAAACAGCTGTACTACCTGTATCAGGTCCAGTTCTGGATATAGTTGTTATTTTACAAAAACTAGTGGAATTCAGTCAAACATTGTGTCAGTCATTTGTGCAGAGTGTGTGGACAGTTGGGACATACCAGATGGCTTCCATTTCTTCTTATGAAATGAAGAGGAAATTACATGAAACAAATATAAAGGTACAGTGATTCATATAGATATCTATGAATAGTTTAGATGCCAACCATTCATCTTTTTAGCTCACCTGTCCCGAAGGGACAAGTGAGCTTATGCCATCACTTGGCGTCCGTCGTCGTCCGTCGTCTGTCGTCGTCTGTCGTCTGTCTTCATAAACTATTTCAAGAATCTTCTCCTCTGAAACTACTAAGCCAAATACTTTCAAACATTAACTGAATGTTCCTTAGGGTATCTTATTTATAAATTGTATCCGAAGTTTTGATCTATCAACAAACATGGTCGCCATTGCTAAAAATAGAACATAGGGGTCAAATGCAGTTTTTGGCTTATAACTCAAAAACCAAAGCATTTAGAGCAAATCTGACATGGGGTAATATTGTTTATCAGGTCAAGATCTATCTGCCCTGAAATTTTCAGATGAATCAGACAACCTGTTGTTGGGTTGCTGCCCCTGAATTGATAATTTTAAGGAAATTTTGCTGTTTTTGTTTATTATCTTGAATATAATTATAGATAGAAATAAACTGTAAACAGCAATAATGTTCAGCAAAGTAAGATCTTCAATTAAGTCAATTTGACCAAAATTGTCAATTGACCCCTTAAGGAGTTATTGCCCTTTAAAGACTTTTTTCACAATTTGTTCATCATGTTGACTTACTTTAAAAAATCTTCTCCTTTGAAACTGCTGTATCAATTTCAGCCAAACTTAGGCTAAATGAGTTTCAGAGTATCTAGTATAAATTTTATATTTTATTTCCTTGTATGTCAAGAAACATAGCTCCTATGGCTAAAATAGAACATAGGAGAAAATGATTATTTTTTTTGGCTTTTGAAGAAAATAGGACGATCCAAAAAACATTTAAATAAATTGAAAAGCCAAAATAATCATTGATGAGAGATTTAACCAAAAGAATTAAGGTGAGCGATTCAGGCTCTTGAGAGCCTCTTGTTTTGTTGGGATAGGGAGGGAGGGATGGTCAAATTTTCTTTAAAATAAAAAATTGTTTGGTTCAAAATTTCTAGTAAAAAGATATTTATTCCAGAAGGAAATTGAATAAAAGGTTAGGTCTTATTCCTGTATAACAATATAAAAAAAAATTGACTTTGAGTATGAAGATTTGTTTGTTCATTAAAAAAAACTGTCCCTGCCCAAAAGATAAATAGTGTCTTAAAACACAAGATATATTAAAAGATAAATGTTTGGTATTTGATGAAGATTTTTTTTTATCTTAAATAATATGAACTTCGCTAGTTATTTATTTTCAATTTTCAATTATATTTATTGATAGCAAATTGTTGTCCTAAAATAGGTTGATTAGATACTTTTAACAATCATTTTTCTTCTCTTTTTTTTTTGAAATCGATAACATTATTTTCCATCAAATACTTTTGCTTTAAAACATGTATGGATTAATATTTATTTTGTAGATGATGAATAACATTCTTCACTTGTATGCAAATAACATTTTATGTTTTGACTTGTGTGGAACGAACTACAAATAGTGAGACAAGGAAGTTGACTGGTTCCTTGGTGAGTATCTTTACTCTTCATCTACCAGTTTATTAAAAGCCAATAGAAATAAGGAGGGAAAAATACTTGTAAAGCATGTCATTACAAACTATCATTAAACATTCATAACCTCAACATTTTTTTTTCCATCTTGCATTTTGTTAGCTCTAAAGTTTATAATATCAAGCTTTGACTAAAGTCGCTATTAAACCTATTTGAGCTATGACAGTATTCTAGAGTCTTTTGATGTAGTATATCATATTATTGTCGAGCCTTCGACTTTAGTCGAAAAAGCGAGACTAAGCGATCCTACATTCCGTCGTCGGCGTCGTCGGCGGCGTCAACAAATATTCACTCTGTGGTTAAAGTTTTTGAAATTTTAATAACTTTGTTAAACTATACTGGATTTCTACCAAACTTTGACAGAAGCTTGTTTATGATCATAAGATAGTATCCAGAAGTAAATTTTGTAAAAATAAAATTCCATTTTTTCCGTATTCTACTATAAATGGACTTAATTTTTTTGCGGGGAAACAAAACATTCACTCTGTGGTTAAAGTTTTTAGAATTTTAATAACTTTCTCCAACTATCCTGGGTTTGTACCAAACTTGGACAGAAGCTTATTTATGATCATAAGATAGTATCCAGAAGTAAATTTTGTAAAAATAAAGTTCCATTTTTTCCGTATTTTACTATAAATGGACTTAGTGTTTTTCTGCGGGGAAACAAAACATTCACTCTGTGGTTAAAGTTTTTAGAATTTTAATTACTTTCTTAAACTATCCTGGGTTTGTACCAAACTTGAACAGAAGCTTGTTTATGATCATAAGATAATATCCAGAAGTAAATTTTGTAAAAATAAAATTCTCTTTTTCCGTATTTTACTTATAAATGGACTTAGTTTTTTTCTGCGTGGAAACATTACATTCACTCTGTGGTTAAAGTTTTTAGAATTTTAATTACTTTCTTAAACTATCCTGGGTTTGTATCAAACTTGGACAGAAGCTTGTTTATGATCATAAGATAGTATCCAGAAGTAAATTTTGTAAATAAATAAATCCATTTTTTTCCATATTTTACCTTTAAATGGACTTAGTTTTTCTGCGGGGAACCATTACATTCACTCTGGTTAAAGTTTTTAAAATTTTAATAACTTTCTTAAACTATCCTGGGTTTGTACCAAACTTCGACAGAAGCTTATTTATGATCATAAGATTGTATCCAGAAGTAAAGTTTGTAAAAAGATTACTCTGTTTTTTCTGTAATTTAATTTTAAATGGACTTAGATTTTCTTACAATCATTAAATAGTAACAAGAGGAATATTTTTATTGATTTTTTTCCTCATTGTTGTTGAGCCTGCGATTTACAGCAAAAATAGGCGAGACACTGGGTTCCGCGGAACCCTTACAAATTTTTCTGGTATCACCTAAGTTGAACAAAGGTATACAGAAAAACATACATTGTACATTTTTTGAGGAAGCACACACATGAGTTATTACTATATTACAACCTTATCAGAAGCAGTACAGCCGACAGGTTACCATCAGAGAGAATCCAGTTTGTCATTTATGATTCTAATAAATTGGCTCAATTCAGTGATTGTCAACAAAGCCGGATCCAGTGATTTATTAATATTTTTTATATACCAAAAGTGGGGCTATATGGCATCCATCTTGTTTGTCTATTTGCCCATACCAAACTTTAAATTATGAGTAGGGGATGCTTAGTGTGCATTCTTGTTTATTGTTATAGAGTAAAATTCTTTATTTCTGAAATAAGTTTCTGAAAAGATCTAAAGAGTAAATAAAACAAAAGGAAATATAGTGGAATTGAGTATGATACAATATATTGCTTAACATTAATATTTTTACTCTTTTCACTCACAAGTTTAAAAATGAAAACTATTTTTTGCTTGGATTTCTGTAATTCAGAACTTAAGCGTTTTAGGACAAATTGAATACAGGAATATTTGTATATTTTTTTAATTGAATGTTTACTTTGTAGATGTGTACTAGGATTAATAATGTGTTCATGCTGTTGGAATGTATAGATGTCTATTATAAAAGATTAGGAAACATTTTTAAAGTGGCAACAGAAAAGTACAGGTATATTGTAATTTAAGGCTTTGTATAACCCTGTTTCACAACAACAGAAAAGCACAGGTAAATTGTAATTTAAGGCTTTGTATAACCCTGTTTCACAGCAACAGAAAAGCATAGGTATATTGTAATTTAAGGCTTTGTATAACCCTGTTTCACAGCAACAGAAAAGTACAGGTATATTGTAATTTAATGCTTTGTATAACCCTGTTTCACAGCAACAGAAAAGCACAGGTATATTGTAATTTAAGGCTCTGTATAACCCTGTTTCACAGCAACAGAAAAGCACAGGTATATTGTAATTTAAGGCTTTGTATAACCATGGTTCACATCAACAGAAAAGCACAGGTATATTGTAATTTCAGGCTCTGTATAACGTGTTTCACAGCAACAGAAAAGTACAGGTATATTGTATTTTAAGGCTTTGTATAACCCTGTTTCACAGCAACAGAAAAGCACAGGTATATTGTAATTTAAGGCTTTGTATAACCCTGTTTCACAGCAACAGAAAAGTACAGGTATATTGTAATTTAAGGCTCTGTATAACTCTGTTTCACAGCAACAGAAAAGCACAGGTATATTGTAATTTAAGGCTTTGTATAACCCTGTTTCACAGCAACAGAAAAGCACAGGTATATTGTAATTTAAGGCTTTGTATAACCCTGTTTCACAGCAACAGAAAAGCACAGGTATATTGTAATTTAAGGCTTTGTATAACCCTGTTTCACAGCAACAGAAAAGCACAGGTATATTGTAATTTAGGCTTTGTATAACCCTGTTTCACAGCAACAGAAAAGCACAGGTATATTATAATTTTAGCCTTTGTATAACCCTGTTTCACAGCAGGTCTTACATGTAAGATAACTGTTTAAACTTATTTTGATAACTATCAATAGCTAATACTTCAATTTTTCCATTGTATACATGTACGTCCCAATCTTTGTGTTGGAAACAATCTGAAGGATAAGGTTTTATAATGAAGGACTATAATCTTATAGAATTAGGGGAGATTTCAATTCAAAAATATAGATCAATTTTTCACTGCGTTATCCAATAAGGGGGAAATATTAATTTTCCAGGAGAAAAATTACTTGTTAGGAAAACTTAATTAAAGACTTTTTGAAATTCTAATTGAGACTGGAGATAGATCACAAAACTTTTCATTGAAATCTCAGCAGATTAAGATTTACAACAACATGTATATCTTAAGTTATTTAATGAATTATGAATTTTTTTCTACTTTCCAATATTTATACAGATAGTGATGATTGGAAGGAGCAGACGTCCCAGAATCCAGCAGATTTGCTGTCATATATCACATGTAGTTAGTGTATTGTGTCGAATTATGGCATACAGGGTAATTATCTTAGAAAGGTTTAAACATTGTAAACATATCATTGACAATCAAAAGCAAGGTCATTATAGAATTAATTTGTTCCTTAATTCAAAAGGCTGGTTAAAACAAGGTAAATAATCATGTATTTATATCATTTGGTATCTGGTGGTGAGTTGTTTCATAGGCAATCATACCATAATTTTTTTTTATATTTAATCAAATCCTCTAAGAATAAAAACTATATCATTTCTTGGAAAGTCGACAAATTATCCTGGTATTATTTGTTTATTATAGATCAATTTATTTGTGAATGATGCAGTGACTGTATTACTATCCCTGAAGAGGCTATTGGTACCAGTAGAAGTATGTCTATTACCATTAACACAGTTCCTACAGTCTTACATTAACTCATTACAAGAGTGGTTATACAGAAGCTGTTACAGAAGAGTCATGGAATTTCTCTGGATTTTTATAGTCCGGGTAAGTCAAACATAAAAAACCACAGACATTTAGTTCACTCAATGGCATAATAATATACATTATTGTTTAGGCACCAGCCAAAGCACAGATCTGTCTGTTTCTGCTCTTTTGTTGGGTAGTTGTCTCTTTGACACAACCACCTTTTCTATTTGCTATTCTTTTATGTATTAGCCTTTCTCAAAAAGAGGACAATGTTGAAATGAATAAGAAAGTATTAAATCATTTTCTCTTGGTTTGTCTTTAGAAATGGGAAAGAGAAGATTTTTTTTCTATACAATGTACAAAAATCATGCAGTATTTAGTAATGGGGAGTCCATCTGTGAGTTATTTTCTTTGTCTGTCTATTCACTTGTCTGTTCAACTTTTGTATATCAGCAACTTCCCCTACATTGAAAATTTCTCAGAATGTTCACCATAAACATTTTGCATTGCATTGCTATTTTTTTTAGCTCACCTGGCCCGAAGGGCCAAGTGAGCTTTTCTCATCACTTGGCGTCCGGCGTCCGGCGTCGTCCGTCGTCGTCCGTCGTCCTGCGTCCGTCGTCGTTAACTTTTACAAAAATCTTCTCCTCTGAAACTGCTGGGCCAAATTTAACCAAACATGGCTAAAATCATTATTAGGGTATCTAGTTTAAAAATTGTGTCCGGTGACCCGCCCAACCAACCAAGATGGCCGCCATGGCTAAAAATAGAACATAGGGTTAAAATGCAGTTTTTGGCTTATAACTCAAAAACCAAAGCATTTAGAGCAAATCTGACAGGGGTAAAAATTTTTATCAGGTTAAGATCTATCTGCCCTGAAATTATCAAATGAATCGGACAATCCGTTGTTGGGTTGCTGCCCCTGAATTGGTAATTTTGAGAAAATTTTGATGTTTTTGGTAATTATCTTGAATATTATTATAGATAGAGATAAACTGTAAACAGCAAAAATGTTCAGCAAAGTAAGATCTACAAATAAGTCAACATGACCAAAATGGTCTGTTGACCCCTTTAGAAGTTATTGCCCTTTATAGTCAATTTTTAACCATTTTTCGTAAATCTTAATTATCTTTTACAAAAATCTTCTCCTCTGAAACTGCTGGGCCAAATTTAACCAAACATGGCCAAAATCATTATTAGGGTATCTAGTGTAAAAATTGTGTCCGGTGACCCGCCCAACCAACCAAGATGGCCGCCATGGCTAAAAATAGAACATAGGGGTAAAATGCAGTTTTTGGCTTATCACTCAAAAACCGAAGCATTTAGAGCAAATCTGACTGTAGTAAAATTGTTTATCAGGTCAAGATCTATCTGCCCTGAAATTTTGAGATGAATGGGACAACTCTTTGATAGGTTGCTGCCCCTGAATTGGTAATTTTAAGGAAATTTTGCTGTTTTTGGTTATTATCTTGAATATTATTATAGATAGAGATAAACTGTAAACAGCAAAAATGTTCAGCTAAGTAAGATCTACAAATAAGTCAACATGACCAAAATGGTCTGTTGACCCCTTTAGGAGTTATTGCCCTTTAAAGTCAATTTTTAACCATTTTTCGTAAATCTTAGTTATCTTTTACAAAAATCTTCTCCTCTGAAACTACTGGATTAAATTAAACCAAACTTGGCCACAATCATCATTGGGGTATCTCGTTTAAAAATTGTGTCCGGTGATCCAGCCAACCAACTAAGATGCCCGCCATGGCTAAAAATAGAAGATAGGGGTAAAATGCAGTTTTTGGCTTATCACTCAAAAACCAAAGCATTTAGAGCAAATCTGACATGTGGTAAATTGTTTATCAGGTCAAGATCTATCTGCAACAACAAAAGAAAGAGAGTTTTTCACGACCTCAGCTGGCTATACAACCCTTGCACTGGTGGCAAAGTGGGGGGGGGGGGGGTTACGCAACAACAAAACTACTTCACAACTTTCTCATTACTTTGCATTTCTTGTTAGATAAATTTTACAAAAATTCTCCCCTGAAACAACTGTCGAATTTAAACAAACTTGGTTTAAATCACCACTAGGATATCCAGAGACCACTGTGTATGATGACCCTGCCTGCCCACATGGCTGAAATAAAACATAGGTTTCAAATGCACTTTTTAGTATTATATCTCTGAAACTAAACGACAGTACAACAGTTGCATTTATCATGCAACAATTGTAAATAAAAATATCAGGTGAGCGACACAGGGTCCTTGGACCCTCTAGTTCTTTTTTTTATCCAAATTATTTTGGGGGTATTCATAAGCAAACTCATGGACCTTGCAAAGGGTACCATTTTAAGCTCACATTAAGCTTGATTTTATCCGATTGCTTAGCAACACCTTGTCAAAACATAATAGTTCCTAAACATTACGAGTTTTCTTGAAACTTTGTCAATTTTAGATTATGAATTCTTAGATATAGGAAGATGTGGTGTGAGTGCTAATGAGACAACTCTCCATCCAAATAACAATTTATAAAAGTGAACCATAATAGGTCAATGTACGGCCTTCTACACGGAGCTTTGGTTCACAATGAAAAACAAGCTATAAAGGGACCCAAAATTATTGGTGTAAAACCATTCAAACTGGGAAAACCAAAGGTCTTGTTTAGATAAATTGTTCAAAAGTTTTCCTTATTAAAAATCCAATTTAAGTATGACACTTTTTCTGTTATAAATAATCAATAAAAACTTGGGTTCTTACTTTTATCTACTGATATAATATAAAAAAAGAAGATATGGTATGATTGACAATGAGACAACTGTCCACAAGAGACCAAAATGACACAGAAATTAACAACTATAGGTCATCATACGGCCTTCAACAATAAGCAAAGCCCATACCGCATAGTTAGCTATAAAAGGCCCTAAAATGACAATGTAAAACAATTCAAACGAGAAAACTAATGGCCTTATTTATGTACAAAAAATGAACAAAAAACAAAAATGTAACACATTAACAAATGACAACCACTTAATTACTGGCTCCTGACTTTGGACAGGCACATACATACATAATGCAGCGGGGGTTAAACATGTTAGTGGGATCCCAACCTCCCCCTAACCTGGGACATTGGTATAACAGTACAACATAAGAACGAATTATAAAAATCTGTTGAAAAAGGCTTAACTCATCAGATGGACAAAAATTCAAGTGGATGTGGCCGTGTACTTGTACATCCCAACAACAAAAAGAAACTAGGAACAGATCTGAGAGTACTTGCAGTTATCTGACAGCTAGTTCAAAGCCACTAACTAATAATAAAAGGTCTTTTTGTTAGTCATATATTGTCTTTTTTATTCTAGAATTTTGAAAAACAAGTGTTTGGGGTACTTAAAGGAGATCATGGTTCTGTAGAATATGCTCAGCTCTTGATACAATGCCTTTACGGTATGTTAAAACCAATAAAAATGGTAAAAGGGTATCTTCTTTTATTTTTTATTTGCATTTTATGAAGAAAAAAAATTGAAGAATATGGGAAAACATAGACTAAACATTCTAATGCAGAGGTAAACAGAATTTGCTAACTATTGAATGTAAAGGAATGGTTTTGATCATTGTTAGATACATGAAAATGAGGATTTTGTTTTTATGCTCAACCTAGGGGTATTATGTTTCACGATCAGTTGGTCTGTTCGTTTGTTTGTTTGTTTGTTTGTTTGTTTGTCCGTCTGTCTTGCTTCAGGTTAAATGTTTTCAGTCAAGGTAGTTTTTGATGAAGTTGATGTCCAATCAACTTGAAACTTTATACCTTACACATGTTCCCTACGAAATTATCTATAATTTTAATGCCAAAATAATTTTTTTACCCCAATATATATCTATTGAAATATAAAAATGTATGTTTAAGATATTTTTGCTAACTGTCAAATTTTAATTGCATTTGATCAGAGTGAAAATTGAAAATTTACTTTTATTGAAAATGTGATTACTAATTTGTCATCTTGTTATATTAATTTAAATCCAATTAAAAGTGTTCAGATATTTGTTTTTCCAGCATGTAATGAAGTTTATGACAGAACAGAAGAGAACCATCAGGGTATTGCTACTCTTACCTGAAGCTGTAAGTTTATCTATTTGGCTGATTATCTCCCCTTGAATTTTGAAAATGGAACAATTTGTTCCCAAGTTGAGATTTTTAATAATAGAGTTATACCTACCAGTGAAAATTGACATTTATTAAATTAGAATATAATTCGTGTTAACTAGTTCTCATCGCAAACATCTAGGTGATCTAGAAATAAAAACATCCCTAGGATGTCCGATCACCTTACCTGTGTAATACACCCCACTACAGGTAAATATACAGGTATTCTCATCAGTTTTGATTTTTGTCATGTTCCTTCAATCTACACTTACATGTATCTCGAAATTCATCTGGGGGATGGTGGTGGCCCCTTCACTGGTAGGTATAACTCTATTATTAAAAATCTCAACTTGGGAACAAATTGTTCCATTTTTAATAATATTCATTATACCTACCAGGGAAAATTGACATTTATTAAATTAGAATACTCACTGATTCCAAAGCAGTGTTGAATTCATTCAACGGTGGTGGATGAATTTCCTTTTCTTCAAGAAAAAATCCACAAACAAATATCTTTCCAACAGGATAAAATACTACCACCATAACAAAAAACCCACTATTTACATCTATATACAGCTACATGTTATACTGCAAATACAAATAAAATATCATACAAATAAATGAATTTGTATGCTTATATCCTATTCTAAAACTTTAGTGGCATCAAAATCTGGCAAATAAAACTTTGCGAATGTTGATTCAACTGCCCAGTCGGCAGAATCTAGAATTGATTTCAAAGAAGCTCCCTTGTTCAAAGCCCAACTTGGAGCTATAGCACGTGTGGAATGTGCATTTACTTTCATATTGTCATCATTATATGCTATTCTAATAGCCTGTACAATCCAACTTGAAATAGTTGCTGTTGATACCGGTTTGTGCGGTTCATTTATTCCCAGAAAAAGCTTAATTCTTTCTGATTCACTCAACTTTCCTCGAAAATTCTTAGTTTTATCCAAATAAACTGAAAGAGCTCTTTTTGGATCTATTAAAGTTTTCTCTGGAAAACTGGGAACAAATAATTTTTCTCCAAAATGTTTTTGTCTATCTTGCTTGGCTAAGCCATGTCTTACAAAAGTAATACCCTTACTTTGAACTCTCATTGACTTGTCATCAATACGGAGACTTTGCAAATCACTACATCTTCTGAATGTAGTTATGGCAACTAAAAACACTGTTTTTAAAGTTACATGCTTTAAATCAACTTCTTGCATAGGCTCAAAAGGTTTCTTCTCAAGAGCCAGTAACAATAATTCTAAGTTCCATTCAGGCAGAATTTTAACCTTAGGAGGTCTAGAATTAAAAACACCTTTGATAATTCTAACTATGTTAGGATGTTGGCCGACAGGAAAATTTTGCACTGGAGGTAACACTGCAGATAACATAGATCGATAACCTGCTATTGTCCTATATTGCAAACCAGAATGAAATAAATAAGCCAAAAAATCGGCAATCTGATTTAAATTTGCTGAATATGGATCAATTTGTCTCTCACCACACCAGCTATTAAACTTTTCGAATTTTGAGGAATAGTCCTTTTTTGTACCATCGCGCCATGAAGCTGAGAGCAATGTTCTTGCTGATTCAGAAAATCCCTCTGTTTTAAAACGTCTGTCGAAAGAAGCCATGCTGTCAGATTTAATATTTCTGGATTTGGATGAAACATTTTCATTTTGGACTGAGACAACAAATTGTCCATTACTGGTAGTCTTATTGGGCATGCTATCAGTAACTGTAAAATCTCTGTGTACCAGTGTCTCCTTGGCCACTGGGGTGCAATCAAGATAATCTGACAGTGGAACAGCCTCATATATTGCAATATCCTTGGAATCAGACAAATTGGGGGAAACACATACGCGTACATGTTCTCCCAAGGAATTGTCAGAGCATCCAAGGCCAGAGCATTGGGATGAGGAATCCAAGTGCAAAAGATTTCTGTCTGGCGATTTTCCCATGACGCAAACAAATCTATCAAAGGAGTTCCCCATATCTGAAAAATCTGCTGCACTATTGACTTGTTCAGAGACCATTCTGTGGGACAAACCTTTTCCCGACTCAAATGATCTGCCAAAACATTCTTCTTGCCCATTATATGGGCTGCTTTCAATACTATGTTGTTTTGAATTGCTATCTGCCATAGCTCCCAAGTCAAGTAACATAAATTTGGTGACTTCGTCCCCCCTTGACGATTTATGTATTGCACTACGCTTGTGTTGTCGCTCCTTATCAGAACACATTTTCCCTTCAAAATTTTCAGAAAATGCTGAACTGTCAAAGTTACAGCTTTCATTTCCAAACAATTTATGTGCCAAAGTTTCTGTTCTGAGTTCCAAACTCCCTGAAAAATCTGTTTTCCCATATGACCCCCATAACCTTTCATTGAAGCATCTGTCGTTATGGTCACATTGATTTTCGGCAATTGCAAATATCGGCCTTTCAGAGTGTTGGCTGAATTTTTCCACCATAAAAGATGGGATTTCAGATGTTGTGTCAATGGAACATGTGCCAACATATTTTTGCTGACTGGTCTCCAAAAACTTAACAAATGAAGTTGGATGGGTCTCATAAACAGACGAGCATTGGGAATCAATTCGATGCATGATGCCATCATCCCCAAAATTTTCAAAAAATCTAGAGCCAAATTCTGACCTGAAATCATTTTTTCTAGTAAAATCTGTAATTTTTCTATCCTTTCCATTGTTGGATAAACTAGGCCCTTGTCTAAATGAAAAACTCCCCCTAAGTAAGTTATCACTTGACTTGGAACTAGGCTCGATTTGTCTATGTTTATCATAAAGCCTAGTGAAACCAACAGATTGAGACATTTCAGACGATCCTGAACTAATTGCTGTTGGTTTTGATTGACTATCAACCAATCGTCTAAATATACTGACATTCTGATATTTTGAGTTCTCAGATATGCAGCTACTACTGACACCAGTTTTGTAAAAATTCGAGGAGCACATGTTGGGCCAAAGCACATTGCTTTCCATTGATAACATTGATTTGCTATGCAAAACCTCATGTACGGACGATGTTTCTGAAAAATTGGTACATGGAAATATGCATCGCTCAGATCTATTGAAATTGCCCAATCTTTTGGTTTCACTAGATTTATGACTTTGCTCATTGTGTCCATCTTGAAATGGACTTTCTTTAGATGTGCATTTAATGGTTTTAAATTTGTCACAGGTCTCATTTTCCCGTTTTTCTTTGGCACCAGAAATAGTGTACTGTAAAAACCTGTGAGAGATTCCGGAAAAAATACTTTTTCTATAGCATCTTTTTCTAATAAAGAATTTATTTCTGCCAAAAATATATCTGCGTTTTTGTGAGATAGTATTGTTTTCTTGATGCCTGTCCATGCAGGTCTTTGAAGAAATTCCAGTTTGTAACCTTCCTCTATTATAGAAAGTACCCACTGATCTGTTGTTATCATTTTCCAATTTTGAAGAAAATATTTTAGACGCCCCCCTACCGGAATCTCTGTACACATCATTAAACATGAGCCTACCTTTGAGTCAACTGTTGTTCTTTCTGGGGATCCGAAAAGACCCCCAGCTACTCTGACCAGCCTTGTTGGTCTTGTCCTTATTTGACTCTTTTGCAGGACCCTTATAGCCTTGATTGTCTCTTTGTGGCTGTCTCCCACTATTTGATGTCTTAGGCACATTGAACCTATTGTTATTTGAGCCTCTAGTCTTATTGGCATTTACAATATTATGCTCAACATTGAACTTGGGAGTTTTATTTTGCCAATCTCTGTCAAAATCTGCCCTTCTCTTCCTACCCTGACCTAGTTCAGGTAATAAATCATTCAATTGATCTTTTTGTTCCTTGCGCTTTTCAAGGCATGTCTTAAGACCATTCCCAAAAACACCTTCTCCTGATAGAGGCAAATATTGAGTTTTGTCTTTTATATCAGACAAATTCACAAGACCTGATTCATGTGATGCAGCCTTACGTCTGACTAAATGAAAGAATGCACCAGTCCTACCCGACTGGTCCAAAGACTTAGTTGACATTGAGAACAAATCTTTCACAATTTGACAACATGATTCTTTCTCCTCATGCTCTAAAGACGGAGAATTTTCAAGCTTCCCAAGCAGAGTACCCATTGTCTGTTGCATATACATGCCTGAAATCACATTCATTCGAGACGCCATTTGCCCTTGATATGAAAGTTTTTCAATTTGTTTTAAAGGCTGTGTATATAATTGCCTATGGCCAGTATCCCATGACTTTACTGCCTTTGGCCCATGATTCTTTCTCATCATTGGCTCTAGCAAGTCGTCCAGACTAGGAACTTGCAAGAACTCTACAGCACTATCATGCACAGGAAAACAACTCCTGTATTCCTCTCTATAAGCGGAAAGTTTCTCTGGGTGCTGACACCGCCAGGAGTTTTCCAAAATAGTGACTTGTGCCTGATCCATAATCAACCCAACACTACCTTTATCATTGTTTGAGGCAATATCCTCACTAAACAATTCTGACAAAACATTATGTCTAGTTATATTGTCTGAGCTTAACTCAACATCTTTGTTTACATCATTTGAAACAGTTTTTAATTGTACATGTTTCATAAACCTTTCACCTTTTCTAGCAACACTACCTGTTGACTGCTCAAATCTAATTTCGCTCTCATTATCTGACTCATTGTCAGAGCGAATATCACCAAGTATATCCCTTTCTATCGGATTTACATGAATAGAAATTTCCGACCTTGCGTCGAAATCTATATTTCTAGAAATTCTAGGAGAACCCAAATCCTCGTCTAGATTTGAAACTAGTGGGATAATGGGTCTAAGGGTGTCAGATCTGAGCAAACCTTGTGTTTCTCTATTCTGACCCCTTGAATCTGGATTAGTTTCAGATCTGGGCATACCTTGCATATCCCTATTCTGAACTATACTCTCGTTATTTGCCCCTCTAACATTGGCTAACGACTGCATCATGCTAAATAATGTATCAAATTTACTATCAAAATTGTCTTGCAAACCTTGGATTTTCTTGTCATATTCCTGCTGCAATGCAGTTGACTTTGACGGCTTTTTCTTAGCCTTACCAGTGGTTTTGGTTCTGGACATATCTTTACTTGCCGGTAAAAAAGATGGCGTATCTTTGTTTACCTCCTCCGAATTCTCGTGCACCTCGAGATCGGATTCCATGCTCAAAAATATATTTAAATTTTCAATTTAAACGATATATTATTAAAACTTTGTTATCTAAAGAAGTCTTCAATAGAAAAAAACTAAATTTCTAATTTTGTTGAAAACTTTGCAGCGACGAGAACATCTGTTCGCTAGCTCGCAAAAATTAAAACTGATGAGAATACCTGTATATTTACCTGTAGTGGGGTGTATTACACAGGTAAGGTGATCGGACATCCTAGGGATGTTTTTATTTCTAGATCACCTAGATGTTTGCGATGAGAACTAGTTAACACGAATTATATTCTAATTTAATAAATGTCAATTTTCACTGGTAGGTATAATGAATATTATTAAAAATCAGGGAAGGGAACCATCATCAGGTCATCACAACTTCTTTCTGTAGCTTTAAGTTTATCTATTTGGCTGATTATCTCCTCTTGAATTTCTTAATCAAGGAATAGAAAAATCAGGGTATCTATACTATCAAACGAGAAGATCTCATTTTGTGTGAAGCTTCTCTTCCTCCCACAATAAATTAATCATCATACTCTATGTCCTATAGGTACCCATGCATAGTCGCATTTGTCATCCATTCTTATGAGTATTCAGTTTGGGTTATTTTGGGAGAAAAAAGAAAATAAAGGCGTCTGGACACTGTTTCCAACATCTGACTGACTTTTAAGACAGACATGACTACCGGTTTTAACACTGAGAACCAATTGTATGATAGATAATAAAAATGAAAAATAAATAAGCCAATCAGAGCGTGATATCGTGGTATTTAGATCTTAAGAACCACTACTATTAAACCTTGGTTTCACTTACACATAATTTTCATAAGTACTTGGACGGATACAGGACAATTATTTCGCCATTATCTGCATGTATACTATGATTTATATACTACTATAGTATAAAGGGACTTTTTATATAATATAGCAGTGATCGCTATGGAGAAGAAACTTAGAATTAATAGTTAATAGAAAATTAAATACACTTTAATATTTATAATATAGATACGTATGTTCTTAGTATACAGAGACTCGAAAATAATGGACTTTAACAGAAAACAAAATAATCACTGACTTTGAAAAAAAGAGAGAGAGCTTAAAAATATTGTCCTGTCTCCATGTGACTTTTGATATCATTTCTTAAATTCTCCAGACATAAAATCTTTTACAAAAAATCAACCTAAAATAGTTAACATACTTTCAACCAAGCTTAAAATGCCTGCGATTTCCCTTTTAAGTCAAACATGACTTCCTGTTTTAAACATGGACAAAAATAATGGACTTTAACAGAAAACAAAATAATCACTGACTTTGAAAAAAAGAGAGAGAGCTTAAAAATATTGTCCTGTCTCCATGTGACTTTTGATATCATTTCTTAAATTCTCCAGACATAAAATCTTTTACAAAAAATCAACCTAAAATAGTTAACATACTTTCAACCAAGCTTAAAATGCCTGCGATTTCCCTTTTAAGTCAAACATGACTTCCTGTTTTAAACATGGACAAAAATAATGGACTTTAACAGAAAACAAAATAATCACTGACTTTGAAAAAAAGAGAGAGAGCTTAAAAATATTGTCCTGTCTCCATGTGACTTTTGATATCATTTCTTAAATTCTCCAGACATAAAATCTTTTACAAAAAATCAACCTAAAATAGTTAACATACTTTCAACCAAGCTTAAAATGCCTGCGATTTCCCTTTTAAGTCAAACATGACTTCCTGTTTTAAACATGGACAAAAATTTCATAAGAGTACTCAGGGACAGGACAATAATTATCGCTTTGATGGAGACTCTCTATACAATATAGCAGTGATCGCCTAGGAGTCAAGAAGAAATTTAAAATTGATAGTTAATAGCAAATACACTTTATTTATAGTAAACGTATGTTCATAGTGTACAGAAACGTGAAAATGATAGAATTTAACAGAAAAAAAAAAATAATAACGAATGTTGGAAACAAGAGAGAGTAAAGGGCTGTTTTCTAGTACTTATGAATTTTGATACCTTTTTCCAAAATTCTCCAGACATGCAATCTTTTACTGAAATTCTCCAGACTCAAAATCTTTTACAAAAAATTTACCTACAACAGTTTATATTACTTTCAACCAAGCTCTAATTCCCGTGATTTCGCGGGTGTGTTCTAGTCATTAATGATTTTTACAGGAGTTATAGGAACTTTTTGCTTAATTTGGCTGTACTTTCATGTAAGCAAAGACCTTATGAATGATTTATAAGTAACATTTCAATATCATTTAGTGTTTTCCTAACATAGCTAGAAAATAGTACTGGTCGATGTAAAGGCACATCAACCAATGAGATCTTATTATTGCGATACTTAACCAGTCTTAACCATAATATGCAATAAAAAAAAGCCTGCAATAATTTCTGAAATTAACGTAACTCAAAAGATTTGTTTGTTCCTATGTCGATTGAATATAAACACAGAAACCTCTGTACCTTTGAAATTATGCATCTCATATTTTATTTTTAAATGATTTTCAGGTTTCCCAGAGCAAAGCAAACACTTCTGAAGTGAAGTTATGTTTTTATTAGTGTTGTTAAATCATACAGTTTTTCAGGTTTCAGCAGATCAGAGTTTGTCAAGTGGATAATGGAAAACCATAACTTGATTAAACCACTGAGTTCACAATTAGGTAAGTCAAACAGTGGTCTCAGATTTTCTCCCTCATCTATATTTTGTTGGTTGTGGTATATAAATTATTACCGTATATAAGATTTTTCATGTGTTGGCTTTTTTTCACGATATGATGGCAGGTTAAATTTTCACTGCGTACAAATTTCACTGAATGGGAAAATACATGAGAAAAAATAACTGTATTGAATTGTTAAAGTTGTAATCAACATTAACTTACTTTTATAAATCAAATGAAACTTCAAATAAAAAAAAATTATGAATACGTTTTTAATTTAAGGAATAACTGTCATATTTTTTTCTGTCTATGAAGAAATAACTTCAAAAATGTGGTGTACACTGAATAACCTGCACTCAATATCCATGCTTCTTTTTTGATTGTTTACTATAAGGTGACAATCTGTACACTTCAGCCTCAAAACACGACAATTAATTAGCTGCCATATTTTCAAATCAACAGATTGTGAGAAATTTTTTTTGACGATTATACTTTATATGGATCCTTAAAAAATGATAAAATCATGCACAGAATACTAAATTTATGATATATAAATGCATTGGTTCAAGAATTGGATAAACACTATTTTTCACTAGTCACTCCTTTCATAAGACTTTAACGAACAGTTGATCAATATCAAACAAATGAGTACCACAAATGAAAAAACACTTTAATTTCAACATTGGAGTATAATAAAAGTTGAAGGTTTTGAACATTACAGACACAAGATATACTAATATATGTGTAAATGTCTTCCTTTTTTTTTTACATGACATGCAAAACGTTAGGGTGATGACAATAATCAATGGAACACCATTAAAAAACATTTTTAACCAGTCAATGGTTGCTGTGTTGACATTATGAAATCAGATGTTTTTATGAAGTATACATACATATTCTTGTGATCTCTCAAACAACACAAAAGACACAATAATAAAAAAGATATAGAAAGATGTGGCATCTGTGCCAATGAGACAACTCTCCATCCAAATAACAATTTATAAAAGTAAACCATTATAGGTCAATGTATGGCCTTCAACACGGAGCCTTGGCTCACACCGAACAACAAGCTATAAAGGGCCCCAAAATTACTAGTGTAAAATCATTCAAACGGGAAAACCAACGTTTATTTTTATGTTTACCATTGTTTGTGAGTGAGCATAGAAAAGCACATTTTCTACCAGATTGAAAGTTTAAACGAAACTCCCGTAGATAATGATAAAGGATATAAAAGGTCGAAAGTACAAAAAATCCTCAGATATTATTTGTGGTATTTTCTACAATATCAAATATCGATCTTATTTTGTAACTTTTCTATAGAGACACTTATAATCTTTTAAAATGGGGTATGGTTAATAAACTTCAAAGTTTCATACACTTGTAAGTCTCTCTCAACTTATAGAAGTCTAGGAATAATTTAAAAGAATGATGGACAGAAACTAATATATTTTTTTATTATCTATTTTAGTTCCAGGTTTGCCTACAGATTATATTCTTATAACTAAAGAAATGGCAGCATTAATGGGCAGGAGATTTTTGGAAAGTAACCTGATAGTAGATGCAGAAATTTATGATAAACATGATCAAGGTATATCCCATGGTTCTTTTCATCCTAGAAAATGCTTGCAACAAATTGATGACCTACACTCACCCCCTGCATATATCATCTTTTCAATCGGAATCCCATCTGTCATACCTCCTATAGAGCGAGTCTCAAAATGTTTGTTCTTTGTCTTAGTCAACACCCCTGGGAAAACCTACTGTTTTAAAATTAAAAAAAAACCTGTTTTGAATATGATTGAAATATTTGCAACTTGACATTAAAGACAAATCCCTCTATTGTTTTTGCGCATATACAAGCGCAACAGTACTATGCCGTCAGCGGTTTATGACGTCGCGGTTTCCGCAAACCTGAAACGTTAATGAGAGTTATTCCTCTGACCCGATGGAGAGAGTGACAATCGTTTGATAGGTAGATTTGCCGAGAAGAAAATGAAAATTGTTTTTATATAATAGACATGTTCCAGAATTAAATATACACATTAATTATGTGAATTTAGTGTAGCTGAAACACACAACAAAACAGCAAATAACAAAATATATGAATAAAAAGAAAGTCAACTATACAGCAATCTAACAACAAAAAACACACAAAACGAGCTGTCAAGAACCGAAACAAAATCTGGATACTCAACAAAAAGTTGAGCCAATTAAATTATAATATAATACTAATTTCCATAATTTGCTACGTGTATGGACTTATCTGTTCTTTAGAGTCAATCTCTTTGGTAGGTTTATAATTGTATTTATATTTCCACAAGTCATTAAGAAAGTACGAAAATCATCAATCATGTCATCAAAATTCAATGTATCTATAGCAAAAGGTACATTTCGTACATATATACCTATATATGGATATGGCAAATTGCACATACATATTTTGAATGTGTACGGCGATTACATTTTTACACGAATATAATATTTAGATTTCTGATAAACACCAACAAAACAGTAACCATGGACGCAAACGTGTAAAATAAAGTCCATCTAGAGAAGTTAACATATACGCTTCTAACATAATGATTGTAGGTTTTTGTATTTGACAAATCCGAGTCTGATCCGATTTGCCAAGTTTTATATTTAAGTACTAGGTGCACAATATTTATATAAAAAAACCAACATAATCGTGCCTGTGTTTAAAAGTTGTCGGAATAAAGAATTAAAGAGGAATACATATGAAAAAAAAATCAATAGTTGATTTGAGAAAAAAAGGTTGGACTAGGTTCCATTCATAATCACGGTATGACAACTGTATGAGTATACTTAGACTGAGTTTCTAGCAACATTACTGAATATTTCGATATGCATAGATGCCCATAGATGCATGATCAAAACAGAAAGTATGTTAAATAGACCCCGTTAACACTTGCACAAAATGGAATCGATCTTTTAAGAGCATCTCTCGTTTACGATCTTTTTATAACTTGTGTGTTTACATTTAGTATACATTGCAATCTTAAAACAATCGGTCTAATCATTTCGTTAAAAAATCGTAGAAAATAGAATAAGCCAGGAAATATTTGGTTCATTAGATATGCTTCTACATTTATTAATTATCTTTTTAATTAACATGTCATAAGTCTTTAAAAACAAAGAAATGTCAGAATAATTTTACTTATAACAGTCATTTGGTTTGAAGATGAGGAATTTACAGAAAATAAAAAAAATATTTTTATGCCCCACCTACGATAGTAGAGGGGCATTATGTTTTCTGGGTTCGTCCGTCCGTTCGTCTGTGCGTCCGTGCGTCCGTTCAGGTTAAAGTTTTTGGTCAAGGTAGTTTTTGATGAAGCTGAAGTCCAATCAACTTGAAACTTAGTAAATATGTTCCCTATAGTATAATCTTTCTAATTTTAATGCCAAATTAGACTTTTGACCCCAATTTCATGGTTCACTATACATAGAAAATGAAAGTGGGAATTTCAGGTTAAAGTTTTTGGTCAAGGTAGTTTTTGATGAAGCTGAAGTCCAATCAACTTGAAACTTAGTACACTTGTTGCTTATGATATGATCTTTCTAATTTTAAAGCCAAATTAGACTTTTGACCCCAATTTCATGGTTCACTATACATAGAAAATGAAAGTGGGAATTTCAGGTTAAAGTTTTTGGTCAAAGTAGTTTTTGATGAAATTGAAGTCCAATCAACTTGAAAACTTAGTAAATATGTTCCCTATAGTATAATCTTTCTAATTTTAATGCCAAATTAGACTTTTGACCCCAATTTCACGGTTCACTAAACATAGAAAATGAAAGTGGGAGTTTCAGGTAAAAGTTTTTGGTCAAGGTAGTTTTTGATGAAATTGAAGTCCAATCAACTTGAAACTTAGTACATTTATTCCCTATAGTAAAATCTTTCTAATTTTAATGCCAAATTAGATTACTACCAAATTTTTACAGTCCATGGAACATGGAAAAGGATAGTGCAAGTGGGGCATTTGTGTACTTTGGACACATTCTTGTTTAAAATGTGCACCGCGTAACACACGTATATTAAGCGAACAAGGAATGAATAAATAACAGGGCATTAGTCAAGTACTGAACCGAGTATTTACCAGACGCAAGAAAAAATTGAAAAAAATTGTTATAAGCGAATATGTTACAAGGCATTGGTCTAGCGCTGATACGGGTACATTCGCGCTAATAGGGATGTTTCACCTTTAATAACCAATAGCTAACACCAGAGACAATAAAAAAATAAAAAAAGAGAAGATGTTTTTCTTAAAAGTTGCAATGTATTACAACTTGTAATTAGCATATACGGAACGAATAAGTAACGGTATCAGTCGAGCACTGAAACGGGTCCTGTCCCAAGTCAGAAGCTTGTTGGTTCATAAATTAAGCCGTTACTTTCTCGTTTGAATTGTTTTCCATTTGTCATTTCTGGACCTTTTATAGCTGTAAATGCGGTATGATATTTGCTCATTGTTAAAATCCGTACGGTGGCCTATATTTTCTGTGTTAATTGGTCTCTTGCGGGAAGTTGTGTTATTTGCAATCATACCACATCTCATTTTTTCTATTTATCTTTCAGAAGAATGACGCAAAAACGTTGTATACATTTTATTTTATTTTTATCTCCATGTTCTGCCAAATCATTTGAGAATATGGATGAAACACTGAAATCAGTTACTTATAAGAATATTAAACTGACCATGCGCAGATTTATTTTTATATCTTCATAAAACACTTTGAATTCTAGATCGGTCTATCGCGATGTATCTAAGCGTATACACTTAAACAAATATCAGGGTTGCGTTCAATATCGTAGCTGCTACATTGGGGTACTTAGATTGTTGACTATTGAATGTGTAGCAAGCCTAGCTACTACATAGATATTGATAGAAGCTAGACTAGCTACTCGATCAATAGTCATAAATCTACGTAGCCCTATGTAGCCGCTACGATATTAAAAGCAATCCAGGAGGTGGTATTTTTAAGTCCGATGGAGATCGATCTTTCTCATTTTTGCAATACTAAAGATCGGCGATCTTTATTGTGTGGAAGCACGGTCTTAGATTTCTATTGATTTTAAGTAATTGTCATCAAAATAAAAAGGAACAGCATTCTTAACCGAAATTTAAATTCATGAAATCGAAAGCAAAGTTCTGTTTTGTCTTTCAGATATATACTTTGACTGAACTATGAAATAATATAAATAATGTATTCACTATTTTAAGAAGAATTTCTGTTCAACACCGACATGTAAGCACTATAAATAACCTGAATAGAAATGTTGTTAATAGAAGCATTCGTGAGTACATTTGTACAATGCATTGTTTTCCAACCACCGCATTTATATTACGTATCTGTGAAACTGACTGAAAACCTATTACTATCATGTGTAAATTAATGTGCATTTATTGTAGTTGAAAACAAACAAACAACAAAACAGCAAATAACGAGAACTGTGTTGTCCGTTATATGTAAGAATATCGCTCAAACTGGCCAAACGTCTTTCGACGTTGTTTTAGAATTGGCACAATGTATTCCCGCCAATTCAAATTGTTTACCTTTTTTTTTTTTAGAAATATCTCTTTTTCCATTCCATTTTATTTCATGATTTTATTTAGTTAAAAATAACGCTTATTCTGTTGAATACTCAAAGAGAAATTATTGGTCAATTTTTATTAAACTTATTAAACTTAATTTTTTTATAGTTATTTCACAATAAAAAAAGGCGGGAAAACTATTATAGCAACTTATCTTTATTATTTTCCACTCAGAAAATGGTCATATTATTAAAATAGTTTGTATTAACAACTAGGTTAACAGAACAAACAAGTTTTATGGGATACCAACTTTAAAAAAAATATTACACTGCTATTGACTAGAAGTCCTGATTTCTTAATTCCATAAAAAAGATGGCGTTTTAAATCGAAAACGAGGTCGGTGACCCCAATTTTTTATTTTCTATTTTGAAGCTTTTACCTAACCTAAAGTAAAAAGAAAATATAAAGAAGATATTATTGGTAGATCTGAATAGAAGGATTTGTCTTTAAACAAACTATTCTCAATCAGTGATAAAAATCATATTGTTTCTGAGGAAAACAGTATATGTGTAAACTATGATAAGTTAAAATGATCTACTTTTAAATGTAAAAACAAATATTTAGTGAATAATCATAAACTGAATATATTTTCATTATTGTAAACTTTTCTTAAGCAGATATGATTGCAAGAATTCCCTTTTCCAAAAAAAATAGTTTATATCATGTGCTATATAGTCTTTCTGCCTTAAAGATTTTCTTTTACTAATTGAATTTTGGTCAATAGCAAACTAGAAGACTTTCTTGTTACAGCATACACTATATACTTTACGTCTATATATTTGTAGATAATAGACTGGACCTGGATACAAGCCTTGATGCAACAAATTATCCTCAATTGAGCATCATGGAAAATGAACAAAATAACAGAAAGGGAGATAACTCATCAACTAATAGTGATGCAACACCAAGTGATACATATCCAAAAACTCAGTATCGGGTACATGGCAAAACTTTAGTGTCACCTGTGCAGCTACCAAGACAGGCAAACAGAAGCTTTAATAAACCAGTCTTTCAATTATACTGTGATACACCAATGTCTTTCAGTATTTATTCACCGAGAGTGATGGCCCTATTTTTGAAAATTGTGATGATCATTTTTACTACATTGCTACCATGACAACTCTCCACAATGCAGAAAACCATGAACCTCCATCAGAGTTAGATATTTAAGTGGACAAATGTTTCCAAAGTCATGTTTCAAATGTTTCTAAAGTCATGTTTCAAATGTTTCTAAAGTCATGTTTCTTCCAATTATTTACTGCATATTATTTATAGTTGTAGAAAGTTTTATTCTGGCGTCTTAGTTTCTATTTTATTTACTAATGACGGTTTGTATTTGTAAATTACTGGAAGAATTAAATATATGTGATTATATGTTACCTTTGGAAACTATGACATCTAAAGTATCTTGAAAAATTGTTTAAATTCTGTTTTTTAAGATATATCAAAATTTCAAACTTTGGTTACCCATTTCAACCAGCTGAAGCCGGCTCGGCAGTACGAGTAAGTGCTCTTTTGAAAACGAAAAAAAAAAACCCATCTTTTAAGTAAGAATATATTAATTTTTGGAATTTAATTTCTTTTCATATTGTTCATCAAAAATATTTCACCGAATAAGGTCCAAAAATGAAGGTAAAGATAGAATTTTAGTGTCAGTTTAAAATTTTAGATGTTCAGGACGTATTAATGTTGAAAATATACCACACACCGCTATATTTTGACCTTTGATAAAATAGTACTACTAGAACTAGTCAAAGCCGCAAAGCAGCTTGTGCTTTATACAAACAGTCACTTTCTTAAATTGTGGTTGAACTAATTAATGTTTAACAATGATTAGAGCTCTTGCTCTTGTAAAAACTGTGCTTTATATGTTTATTTAAAATCATGTTCTCTTGTGACATTTAAACAAGTGTGCTTTAACTGTTGTGTAAAATAACTTATTGATTTAGTGCTTTAGTATAAACATTATAAGAAACATTCAACATAGGGACTATTGTTTGAAATTTTATATTGTTCTGTTATTGTAACTTCTTATTACATATCTTAAAATATATATGATGAATAAAAATTTGAAAACCCCTTATCTTCTATTATTATCAAGTAAAAATGGCTACACAGGATATGCAGTTTCAACACACAAAAAACATTGGGTACGCCAAAAAAAATGATAAAAAATCCCCAGTTATGAGACCCAAACTGTTGTGGCTTGACAACTCTGTCACATGTCTTTAGAAGTGCATATACACTTTCCTTTCTGGGATGTTATTTTTCAAGAAACTTCCTAGTAAAAGTGTCAGTTTTAGCTGCAAAGGTCCAAGTTCCTATGGCAAATTGCATTGTCTATATTTACAGAATTGCAACCTATAGTTTTAAAAAACAAGCTTAACCAAGAAAATGAAAATTGACCAATGAACCATGAAAATGAGGTCAAGGTCAGATGAACCATGCCAGGCAGACATGTACAGCTTACATTCCTTCCTTGCAACAAATATATCAGACCTATTGCTTGAAGTCTAAGAAAAACAGACCAAACCACAAAAACCTAACACTGAGCAATGAGCCATGAAAATGAGGTCAAGGTCAAATAAAACCTGTGATACTGACATGTACATCATAAAATATTTCCATACACCAAAGTGACCAAATATAGTTGACCTATTGCATATACAGTAGTAGTATAAGAAAAAAGTCAAAAAGTCAAAAACTTAAAGGAGTAGGTCCAAAATTATAGCAGTTTTACAACATTATTAAAATGAAACCTGTTAGTTATTTATTGGAAAGTAGAATGCTTCTGCTACATAAATATGGGCTATTTTTGACAATTCAATGCACATTTCTTGTGTACTAGCATCATTGAGTCATGTTAAATTACTGAAATTTTCACGATTTTAGCATTTTAGTTGAATTTTAGACGGTTTCTGTCTTAAATGATAGTGGCCACATTTGTGTTCATTCTTAATATTGAAATGTAAGTTGTATTTGATGATAAAACATAACATGTATAAAGGTTGAGAATGAGCACGGATGCTATAAAAAAGAAGATGTGGTATGATTGCCAATGAGACAACTATCCACAAAAGACCAAAAATGACACAGACATTAACAACTATAGGTCACCGTACGGCCTTCAACAATGAGCAAAGCCCATACTGCATAGTCAGCTATAATAGGCCCTGATAAGATAATGTAAAACAATTCAAACGAGAAAACTAACGGCCTTATTTATGTAAAAAAATGAACGAAAAACAAATATGTAACACATAAACATACGACAACCACTGAATTACAGGCTCCCGACTTGGGACAGGCACATACATAAATAATGTGGCGGGGTTAAACATGTTAGCGGGATCCCAACCCTGCGTCCACTTTCATTTTTGACAAAAAACATCTGAAAAGTGATAATTTTTATAGATTTTTCATATTTCAGCTAGAATCGGAGCGCTTTTAATGATTTTAAAAATCAGTTGAGATCTTTCACTTAAACTAATTGAATCAATTGAAATGGTCTCTTTTAAAGTGTTTAAAAAGTGTGCAAAATCTTTGTCAGATGAACCTGAAATTGAGGCCAAAATCAGGACTTACCGGATCTACCTTTTGACCACTGAAATATGAAAATGAGGTCAAGGTCAAATGACACCTGCCAGCCAGCTAGACATATACACCTTGCAATCATTCCATGCACCAAATATGATAGAACTTAGTCCCTATAATAATTGCATAAAGTATAAGAAAACCAGACCAAAACACAAAAATTTAACTATAACCACTGAACCAAGAAAATGAGGTCAAGTTCAGATGACACCTGCCAGTTGGACATGTACACCTTACAATCCATTCATACACTAAATATACTAGACCTATTGGTTATAGTATCTGAGATATGGACTTGACCACCAAAACTAAACCTATTTCACTGACCCATGAACTGAGGTTAGGGTCAAGTGAAAAAAGTTTGACAGGCATGATGACCTTGCTAGGTACACACATACCAAATATTGTTATCCTATATCTCATAATAAAAGACAAACTAACATTACAAAAACTCAACTTTTTTTTCAAGTAGTCACTGAACCATGAAAAAGAGGTCAAGGACAATGGACATGTAAAAGAAGGAACATAAGACATCTATATACAGAGTATGAAGCATCTAGGTCTTCCACCTTCTAAAATATAAAGCTATTAATAATTTAACTAACGCTACCCAGATCACTATCCCTATGTCGAGCTTTCTGTGACAGAAGTCTACAAAAACCATAAAAAATAGACCTTAAACTGCATTGTGATGATCCACAATAGTGTATACAATTTCAAAGGATTGGGTCAAAAGTAAAATCACAAAAATCACAAGTGGGACTAAAACTATCACCCAGAAATATATGAAATACCCTTTTCAAAGGCAAGCCACAACTCTTAAACAATTATTGTAAAAAAAACTGACTTGACCAGTATTTTTAAGCGCCTATTATAGCGTTGCTGCATTTGTTTGCACCTGTCCATAGTCAGGAACCTGATGTTCATTGTTTGTTGATGTGTTTCATAAGTGTTTCTCATTTCTCGTTTTTTATATAAATTAGACAGTTGGTTTTCCTGTTTGAATGGTATTTCAGCAGCCAAGGCTCTATGTTGAAGGCTGTACTTTGAGCTATAATAATGGTTTACTTTTACAAATTGTGACTTGGATGGAGAGTTGTCTCATTGGCACTCATACCACATCTTCTTATATCTAGTTACTATAACTTCTACCCCTAAAATATTTAGGCTTAAACAAATCAAACAATATAATAAACAATCTTTATTGCCATATAAACAAATGAAACACGTTTGTGACAAACTAAAACAAAAAAAACTAACATACACTCATGCATATGTATATATACTAGTACAAATGTATATATATATCAATTGTTGCAAGTATGAAATATAGTGACAAGTCAAAATACCAATTACAACATAATAATATAACACAAAACTTTTAACCCTGGTATATTAGGAGTCCCCTAACCTCAGTTCCATTGACTGTTTTAAAAAGGTACCTAAACTTTGTACATGTTGAAAATTTGATGGATTAAGTATATATTGTAGCTTTTTTTATTAGTGCAACTCATAAAGTTGGGATTTTGAGAAGCATTTTCAGTTAAGTAATTATTTCTTAAATTTTTATTTATTACGCAATGAAAGAAGAAGTGAAATTTATCATCAATTATCTTTAATAGGGCAAAAATTACATTATCTAAGATTTCGTGGTAATTTTTTATGTCTACCTAATTCAAGTTACAGACTAGGATCGTAATAAGTTTACGAAATTCAAAGTTTGAATGTAACAAGTAAATTTCTGTCTCAGTATCTGTTTTGAGATCTTTGTAGAGAAAAAGTTTATTATGTTCACATAAATTTTCAATATTAGTTTTATAGAGGCTTTTATATTTATTTGAAATTCCTCTTTTGATAACATTTTTCTAACATCTTACAAATTTCAAATGATTCTTTAAAAAGAGGATTAGTATCTTTA
This sequence comes from Mytilus edulis, assembly GCF_963676685.1. Classification (NCBI taxonomy): domain Eukaryota; kingdom Metazoa; phylum Mollusca; class Bivalvia; order Mytilida; family Mytilidae; genus Mytilus; species Mytilus edulis. The sequence goes on from NC_092347.1 coordinate 56,994,964, forward strand.
GTGTGTAGCCTAGGCTGCCTAGCCAAATAAAGTAGAGACTGGACTTAAATAAAATTTTCTATTGGTAACCTTCCAACTTCAAGCTGAGTTGCCAAATTTGTTGAGCATTTTCTAACACCCAATACATGTATATATTTACAGAATGATAAATGAACCTTTTCAAAGGTGATCTATCTATAAAAGAAATATATAATTTGGCTCGTTTAATTTTCATAAAATTTTGACAAAGTATTAACTTTGACCCTTTGACAAAATATAAAAATTTCAAAAAATTTGAACCAACCGTCTTATCAGAAAAATTACACTGGTTATATAGCAGTTTGACAAGCACTTATTTTGATAATCGAGCAGCTTAATATTCCCTTAACAACACAACGTAATTTAAATGTTTAGTTGATTTTACAGAGTTATCTCCCTGTAGTGTTAGGTACCACCTTAATATAGTAATCAACTTGAGTTTTATTCAACTCTTTGTATGTCACTAATTTGGTTAAAGTTTTTTACATCATAATGTTCTATCTATTGTCTCTCTTAGTATGCGTTACTTATGTGTTGAATGTATTGAGTTAAAAGAATATGTTAATAAAGTTGCAAAGTTTTCAAAATAATACAATTTAGAAATTAAAATATCATTGTCCACTGTTTTCCACTGGTGAAGATGTTATATATTCCTCGTACTGTTACTTGTGTCATTCAATTATCCTTCAATTATTACTGGTATTTTTTTATAACTACTGGTAGTCTGGTATGTATGTTCTTCTTCCACTAAATAGCAGTGGTGGTTTGTACTGTATTTCTGAAATCCTGCCGTTTCAACACATATTACATCGTCATCTTAATCTTCAGGATTGCTGAGGTGTAAGTATTCTCTGTCAGTACATCTACGGTTGATTTTTCTGGTGTCTTTTATGTGTTAACCAGAGTTTAGGCTGGGTATTTAGATGGTGCTGCTACGATTCTAAATTTTGGAGTTATTTCCTGTTTAGTGCTAGCTTCTACCGGTGGAATCCATTTGGCTATTGGTTCTGCTGTGGCTTTAGGTCAGAGTTGCCATTTTCTCCATGGTCTGTTGTTGTTGTGCATACACAAAAATTGTCTGAATTACATTGTATTTTTGTTATAGTTATCCACCACAAACCTTTTATGCAGCCACAGTAGAAGTTACCTGAAAAAGAAATATAGATTCTTAAACATATCTCAGTCATAACTATACAATTGAAACACTATTTAATGCAAGAGAATAATTATCTGGACATTAAACAATAAGAATAATATATATGTAAGACTCAGATCGACGTCCGGTCTCTAATAGACGTCCGTTCCTCAAATCGACGTCCAAACCTGACGACACAATGAAATAACATTCCAAATCTACGGCCAATTTTATGTCTATCTAATCGACGTCCTTTTTTTTTGGCATTCTCTAATCGACGTCCAATCTTGAGCTTCTCTAATCAACGTCCGTTTTGGACACAAACTAAGAAACAGAAGTGAACCGATGGCAGCTGAAACATTTAAACCTTTAAACCTATTAATTATGTGAGACAAATAAAATCTATTTAAAAAGAAATGTGTGTTGTTTTTTTTCTTCCAAATTAATACATACTAGACTAAGGATGTAAAAAGGTTGTGATATCAATTTTTCTAGCGTTTACGTTTCATTCCCCGTGTAAATTTCAAGAAATCTGCATCAGGCCATTACGCTTCTCATTTTTTCATGTTGTGGACTTTTATAGTTAACAATACAGTATAGGTTTTTTCTCATTGTTGAAGGTGGTAAAGTGATATGAGTTGCTAAAATCTTTGTCATATGTGTCAATTGACTCATTGCATTGGCAATCACACTGCATCTCTTAATTTTATCATAGTGGTAAAAATCAACATTGACATGCTATTAGATAAATAGTTCATTAATCTGTCTCCTGTTTCTCACCATAAAGGTCAGCTCCAGTGGCTATTGCCAGCCTCTATCCTTATGGACAAGCTGTGATGCTAACCTAAAATATAAAATGCTTCATCATCAAAAATTGGTTTATAGTATATAAAGGTAATACATGTTGAGAATATATGGATTAGACAGCTATCCAGCAACACAGCAATTACTTATGCAATTAACAAATATCCTTTAATTTACTCATGTAGTGGTACTGATAAATGAGAGTAGACTTCTGACCAACTCTTATATTCCTAGAGCAATAAAGAAATTTTATAAAAAAAATAGATATATTTTTTTTTAACAAAATAACAGACTGGTACATACCTTTGTATAAGCTGTATAAGACAACCAAGTTTATTGCCAAGAACATGAAAACATCTCACTGAAAGAACCTAAAAATAAAATAAAATGGATACATTAAATATTTTACAAATCCATTTCACTTGTCAAGATAACATTTACTAAATATTGTTTTGATTTCTTACTACATAAATCAGATTAGTATTATATCAACACTTAAGTTTGTAAAATTCCTATAAAGATGTAATACAAAAAAGAAGTAAAAGAATAATGACTTGATTTCAACTGCACAAAAATCTCAATAATTTACTGAGTTATCTCTTATTGAATAAACAAATCTTGGTTGAAATTGTCTCCCCTTGGAAGTAATATTTCAATCTGTAGGCTTACTTTTTATAATTTTAATAGTAAATCTTGTTGATATACCTGGTACACGTATCTTTAAATATTTAACAGGTAAAATAATTCAGTGTTTTGCATGTAAAAAATGAAGTTTTGTTTCTTGTTTCCCGGTAAGTTTTACACTCCTAACTAGGAGTCTTCTCCCCATAGGCGGATCCAGTGGGGCCCTGGGGGGCCCGGGCCCCCCCTTTCGTGGGAAAAATTTGGTTGATTATATAGGGAATCATTGAAGCACGACTGGAGCGCCCCCCCCCTTCCCCCCTGGTTCTGGATCCGCCACTGCTCCTGTATTCGGAAGAAGAATAAGAAGTTTCTTAATTTTTATCAAATATTACTAGAAAATGTATAGAAATTGTTAGTCTTAAATAAACTTGCCTTTCTTATTTTCTTGGTAAAGCTGCAGAATTTCTGACTTGGTTGAAGATTTCTTTAACCATCTTCCATGGAATAATGCTCTGCTGGCTGCGATATGGAAAAACAATTTGAGAAAAATAATTGAAACAATATTTGATGCAAAAGAATAATTAACTGAGCATTACAATAATGGTGTACAGTATATAACATTTCTTTACTTTGCTTTAAGTTGACATGTTAACATATCTTTTAAACTACCAGTCTTTGTTGGTACAAAACCAGGGCAGCAGTCCTTTTGCGCCAATTACTGTTTTTCAGTCACCAGAATATCCCAAACTATCTCCCAATATCTTTTTTATCCAACCATGGCAACTGGAGTAGTAAAATACAAATAATTTATTTAATTCAGACAAAAATACCATATATGATTTTAAACTTTCAAAATTTAACAAAAAGTGTAGTACCCCACAATTTCTACCACCCCTTACACTTTTATTAAGATGTACTAGAACACCCCTGCGATATCATGGGTTTGTGACTGAATTTCAGTATATAACTATGTATAGCCTTATTTTAGCCTGAACTTTTAGTATTTTTTTGGTATTGTCATCTGATAAAGTCATGCTGATTATAAGATACAGTTTTCTTAGCTTTTAAAATATTTCGTAAAAACTGTGAATCAAAGAATTCAGCTTTATTTATAACTAACATAGGACAATGCCGTTGATTAAAAAATACTCAATTCTGGACCCTTTCATTTTGAAATGATTAATATTACTTGAGTGTTATGAATTAAGTTCCAGGTCGACAAGTTCAGTCTAGTAATGAGGGTAGTAATGCCTTTTGCCGTTAGACGTCAAATGGTCCTTTTCGGCTAGCATAAGGGTAAAATTGGAAAGCATTTAACCATGATTCTTTAAATAGTTATCAAAGGTACTAGGATTATAATTTAGTACGCCAGACGTGCCTTTCGTCTTTAAAATATTCTTAACGTGATCCTTCAGAAGTCTCAAAAGAGGGGCGAAAGATACCAGTGGGACAGTCAAAAACCAGCAGTAATAACGGTGCTCTGAAAGGATAAGCAGAAGGTCGTGTTGTTCATTTAAACCTGGTAATAGTTTAATTCGATAGGTCACATATGTAAAAAGGGAAGGGGATTGTAGTAATGACATAAGGAACATTTCCGATATCATCTGTAAAACGGTTATTCCATAAAAAAAGGTGAACCAAATTGTGATGGCATCCAGAAAATTTATGAAAGGATGATCTCAACTTCATTATTTGGAACTCTTATTTGATAGCTTCCTTGTGAGCACCTGCCCTCTATCAAGGCAATCATGATAGGAAATACAAGCCAGGGAATATGGCATCAATTGGAAGATGTACTCTGTATGCAGGCACTGCTGGAATGTTGCTACATAGAAATGGAAAGTTCACAATTGGGAAGCTGAAATCATCTCTTTTCATGCTTTTGTCGTAAAGTTTTGTTTTCAACCAACCCTCTTTGTCAATTTCTAGATGTAAGTCAAGATATGAGGCAGACGTAATTGTATCTGTTGTATCCTTTATCTCTAGTTCAATGGGATAGATGCTTTCAACTTAATCACCACATTTTGAGTTATTTAGTGTAAGATCATCATCAACTAACTCTTGAAATCCCCAGGTTCCTTAAAAGGATAACAGTCAAAACTAAACAAAATTTAAACTTAAATTTAAAACTACTTGGTTTAATAATTCTAATTGTTTGCAATTCTTGAAAACTGTTGGAAGTCTTAAAAGGAATCCCTGTAATAATGAAAGCATTCAAATTATTTTGGACTCTTATGGACTCATGAGAAACTACTTCAACTAAAGTATGATCCCTATTAAAAGTATGGCAATCAGATTTCTGTTGGATTGGCCAGCAATTTGATGTATAACTAAATGGTATTTCAAATATAATAAACTCATCATAGATACCAGGTTCAAAATATTATATTTATACAAGAGCATGTTTCGTCTAAAAAAGATTCATCAGTTACGCTCGAATCAAACAATGTTTATAAGGCCAAATAAAGGACAAAGTTTAAGAGCATTGAGAACCAAAAATTCCTTCAAGTTTTGCCAAATACAGCTAAGGTAATCTATTCCTGAGGAAGAAAAGCCTTAGTTTTTCAAAAGTTCCAAGTTTTGTTAACAGTTAATGACACCTTAAAAATACCTCGAGACCAAATACCCTTGTCTAGCGGCTCGGAAAATTTAACAGTCCCTCAAGTTATAACTAATATTTTTTCGCAAATACCCCCATAACATGATATATGTGTTTACAATTTTTATGTATTTATTATATTACAAATTTGCTTTAAATAATGATGGAAAGGCTATAAATATTAGTCGCAACAGGTTTTCTTTCCAGTTTTGTAAAATTTAAAAAAAAATTCCCTTTGACCAATGCAGACAATTAGCACAACCTTCACACCAAAATTTTATCATTTTTCTGGAATGGAATTTTCATTTCCCTCAAAATACCTTCTATATTTAAATGCTCATAACTTTTTTATTAGTGCAAGTTTTTGGAAAAAACTAAAGTGTTTGTTAAAGTAAAAACATTGATGAAATTAAATCAATAATAAAATTCCAAAAGAAGAACATATCATTGTGTAATTAAGGTTACTTTTCTAAATTCATTTCAAATCACATAAATTCCTACCCAGATTATTTGAGAAAAATCAATGAAAAGTTCAAAACTCAACCTACAGTTTTCAGAATTGCATCCTTGGCTGTCATAACATTACTATCCTACAAATGGACGAAAAAGAAAAGTTGTTACTACAAGAGATCTTGAGAATGAAGCTTAGCGAAGATGCAATTAGTAGTATGAAGCTTTACAACACCACCAACAACACAGGTCTTTGAGTGTAAATTTACCTAAGAATGTATGTAACCTTCTCAAGAGGCATGGAGGCCAGATTGGCATCTGGAATTCACAGAAACAACATGCCAGAAACTCAGCAAAGCATGGACAAACAGTTTACCTACAAGCAAGACTATGAAAAAAACCCTGAAGTTAAACATAGATGTCTTACACATTGTTACACAGAGTGGGGAAAAAATAGTGGAACATAGAGAGGCCAAGCTAAAAAGTAAAGAGCAAGATGTTTACAGAAAAGGACAGTTGGACCCAGTACCTGCCTTTCTTAGCCATAGTACTAACTGCAAGAGAAAACTATTACCAGCACCATAGATGAGACAGTAACCCAGCAACTCATGCAACCAAAGGTCCTTTTAAGGACCACCCAAATCCTTCAAAAAGATATGTGAAATTGGTGTTTACACCAATTAAATAAAGTAAACATTTAATCTAATATTACTTAGGGGCAGTTTTTTCTTGTAAATTTGCTCAATATTTTGGAATAAGTCCTTTAAATGAAATATTTGCCCAAAACAGAAAAATTATGAGCCCCTAATTTGAGATTTGCCGCAAAAGTTTCAACATATAAACTTAACAACCCCAAAATATGGTAAAAAAGGCATCAAAAATTATTTTTCAATCATTTACTATGAATTAACAATGAAATAAATACCTTTGCATTTCAAATTTGAAGCAAATGGTGCAAATTAGGGGACCAAAACGTCCATAAATTTGTCCTATAAAGGCCGGAGAACACAGTTATTTTCCCTTAATTGTCTATCAAAACATAATGACAATTAAAAAAAAAATCCACCTGCTCTTTTCCGATAAGGTTTGGTGTGCATAAAGTTTGACTTTTATCCCAAAACATACCAAAAATTCAGAAAACTCTCGCTGCTCATTTTCAAACTTTTAGGACACCGGTATTGATAAAGCCAGAGAGCTTCCGAGAAGGGGAAATTCCACCTTTATTTTCGATTAGGGCAAGGTTCCGGTGCAAAAATTGACATGCATGTGTCTGGACACATGGACACAACGAATTACAAATATTGAAGTCTTATCTTTCACCTGGGATTTTTATTATGTTCATAAAAAAAAAATTCGGAACCTAAGCTTCCTCCGATAATTTTTTTTCCTATAATGTGGAACAGAAATACATTCTATTTTTCTCAAAACCATAAAATTTACATATTAATTCATTTTAATTTTTTAATTGATGTAAAATGTAAACTGCATGGCTCTGTCTATATCCTGGCATTGGCTGTTGTCTCTGTTGGTTTTTTTAGCCCACTTTCTACATAATGATATTCTCTGAGTCCGTCATACAGGTACCACAGTCCTTGAATTTTAATACTGCAATTGAAGTGGCCACCATTGCCATATGTAAGAGTGAGTAGCTCCAAATTATAAACATCCACTGTTTCCAACTATGATAATTAATATTCCATTGAAAAAAGAGGTATAAAAAATGATGCAGAATGATACAAAGGAAAATACGCAATCAGGGCTACTTTAAAAGACTGCTTTAATATGATACCATATCTATCCCTGTTATAAAATGACCATATCAGGGGCGGATCCAGCCATTTTAAAAAGGGGGGTTCCCAACCCAGAGTAATGGGGGGGGGGGGGTTCCAGCTATATGCTCCCATTCAAATGCATTGATCGGCCAAAAAAAAGGGGGGGTTCCAACCCTGGAACCCCCCCTCTGGATCCGTGCCTGCATATCATGTTTATAATATTTGCAGTTTTAAGTATGTCTTAATCTAGTAGCATACATGTACATGCGGGAGATTTGGAATGCTTTTAAATATTTCTGGATCAAACACTTACAGGAAAATACAAAAAGTAATAAGGTATAAATATAAATCTTAGCTTAATCTGTAGACTGGACAGATGTTTATAATCTGCTGTTTCACTGTTTCACTGTCTCAACTGTTGTTATTTTCACTATTCTCAAATTCAGCAGTGCAAAAAAAAATTTCAAGCAGGTGACAGCATAATTTTTTTTTCAGCTACATTGCAAAACACAATTTTTTTTTCAGCTACAGTTTAAAACATAATTTTTTTTTGTTCATCTAGGCCATTAAAATATTTTTTTCAAAAAAATCCCAGGCCCCCCCAGATAATAAAATGGTTGTTGCCTAAATACAAACAAATAGTAAAAAAATTAAGAAAGAAAACATTCCAGGATAGTCCAAATGTAACAAATATAGACCCCCCTTATTTTTACTGAAAAATCAAGTGTAGAAAATACATTTGTCTGTCTGTAAGTATATCCTCAGAACAAGAAAATCTTCATCAAACATAGCTGTGAGAACAGAGCTAGGGAGATACCCACTAGAGATGCATATAAAAACTCAAAGTATACTTTACTTTATATCAAGATTACCAAATTCTGAAATTAATCCATTATTATATGAATCCTTTTTACTTTCTATAAGTTTAGATAATTCAGGTTGCTATACCTGGTTTACATATGTTAAAAATATTTTGAAAGAGGTAAACATGGACATATCCATTCTTGAGGGAAACAAAAGAAAAAAATACTGAAATTTAAAAAAAAAACAACCTTAAAACATCAATTATTTAATTTCTACACAAATATATTTTAACAAAAATTTGAAAAAATAGATAAAAAAAGTAAATTGTATTTATATAAAAGTTTAAAGCAAATTTTTAAAATGGAAAACTACTTAAACTGTAAATCTTTTGAAAAGAGAAGTAACAACAAAAATGAGAATTAGCTATCATAATTTAGTGATAGAAAAAGGAAGACATTTAAAAATACCTATCTAGAGAAAAAAGACTGTGCACATCCTGTAATACAATGGAGGATAAAGCCCATTTTATTTTATACTGTAAAAAAAATGCTAAGCTAAGAGATAACTTTATAGGAAATGTAATTAAACATATGCAAGATTTTATGTCTTAAGCAAGAAAATGAAAAAATTAAATATCTTCAATCTGCGACGCGCCCTGCCAGAAAAAAAAAGACGACATTAAACATACACAAAGGCCTTAACAACAAACATACCTGCAAATGTCCCATAGGCCACACGACCTAAAGGAAAAAAAAGGAACCATTTGACATACACAAAGGCCTTAACAGAAAACATACCTGGGAATCCTCAATCTGCGTCGCGCCCTCCTAGAAAAAAAAGAAAAGGCCCAATTAGACATACACAAAGGTCTTAACAGAAAACATACCTGGGAATCCTCAATCTGCGTCGCGCCCTGCTAGAAAAAAAGAAAAGGCGCAATTAGACATACACAAAGGTCTTAACAGAAAACATACCTGGGAATCCTCAATCTGCGTCGCGCCCTGCTAGAAAAAAAGAAAAGGCGCAATTAGACATACACAAAGGTCTTAACAGAAAACATACCTGGGAATCCTCAATCTGCGTCGCGCCCTGCTAGAAAAAAAGAAAAGGCGCAATTAGACATACACAACAGTCTTAACAGAAAACATACCTGGGAATCCTCAATCTGCATTGCGCCCTGCTAGAAAAAAAGAAAAAGCCTAATTAGACATACACAAAGGTCTTAACAGAAAACATACCTGGGAATCCTCAATCTGCATCGCGCTGCTAGAAAAAAAAAAAGGCGCAAATAGACATACACAAAGGTCTTAACAGAAAACATACCTGGGAATCCTCAATCTGCGTCGCGCCCTGCTAGAAAAAAAGAAAAGGCGCAATTAGACATACACAAGGGTCTTAACAGAAAACATACCTGGGAATCCTCAATCTGCATCGCGCCCTGCAAAAAAAAAAAGGCCACACGACCTAAAGGAAAAAAAAAAGCGCAATTAGACATACACAAAGGTCTTAACAGAAAACATACCTGGGAATCCTCAATCTGCGTCGCGCCCTGCTAGAAAAAAAGAAAAGGCGCAATTAGACATACACAAAGGTCTTAACAAAAAACATACCTGGGAATCCTCAATCTGCGTCGCGCCCTGCAAAAAAAAAAAAGGCCACACGACCTAAAGGAAAAAAAAAGAAACCATTAGACATACACAAAGGTCTTAACAGAAAACATACCTGGGAATCCTCGATCTGCGTCGCGCCCTGCTAGAAAAAAAGAAAAGGCACAATTAGACATACACAAAGGTCTTAACAGAAAACATACCTGGGAATCCTCAATCTGCATCGCGCCCTGCTAGAAAAAAAGAAAAAAGCGCAATTAGACATACACAAAGGTCTTAACAGAAAACATACCTGGGAATCCTCAATCTGCGTCGCGCCTTGCTAGAAAAAAAGAAAAGGCGCAATTAGAAATACACAAAGGTCTTAACAGAAAACATACCTGGGAATCCTCAATCTGCGTCGCGCCCTGCTAAAAAAAAATAAAAAGCGCAATTAGACATACACAAAGGTCTTAACAGAAAACATACCTGGGAATCCTCAATCTGCGTCGCGCCCTGCTAGAAAAAAATAAAAAGCGCAATTAGACATACACAAAGGTCTTAACAGAAAACATACCTGGGAATCCTCAATCTGCGTCGCGCCCTGCTAGAAAAAAGAAAAGGCGCAATTAGACATACACAAAGGTCTTAACAGAAAACATACCTGGGAATCCTCAATCTGCGTCGCGCCCTGCTAGAAAAAAAGAAAAGGCGCAATTAGACATACACAAAGGTCTTAACAGAAAACATACCTGGGAATCCTCAATCTGCGTTGCGCCCTGCAAAAAAAAAAGGCCACACGACCTAAAGGAAAAAAAAAGAAACCATTAGACATACACAAAGGTCTTAACAGAAAACATACCTGGGAATCCTCAATCTGCGTCGCGCCCTGCTAGAAAAAAAAGAAAAGGCCCAAATAGACATACACAAAGGTCTTAACAGAAAACATACCTGGGAATCCTCAATCTGCGTCGCGCCCTGCTAGAAAAAAAGAAAAGGCGCAATTAGACATACACAAAGGTCTTAACAGAAAACATACCTGGGAATCCTCAATCTGCGTCGCGCCCTGCTAGAAAAAAAGAAAAGGCGCAATTAGACATACACAAAGGTCTTAACAGAAAACATACCTGGGAATCCTCAATCTGCGTCGCGCCCTGCTAGAAAAAAAGAAAAGGCGCAATTAGACATACACAACAGTCTTAACAGAAAACATACCTGGGAATCCTCAATCTGCATCGCGCCCTGCTAGAAAAAAAGAAAAAGCCTAATTAGACATACACAAAGGTCTTAACAGAAAACATTCCTGGGAATCCTCAATCTGCATCGCGCTGCTAGAAAAAAAAAAAAGGCGCAAACAGACATACACAAAGGTCTTAACAGAAAACATACCTGGGAATCCTCAATCTGCGTCGCGCCCTGCTAGAAAAAAAGAAAAGGCGCAATTAGACATACACAAGGGTCTTAACAGAAAACATACCTGGGAATCCTCAATCTGCATCGCGCCCTGCAAAAAAAAAAAAGGCCACACGACCTAAAGGAAAAAAAAAAGCGCAATTAGACATACACAAAGGTCTTAACAGAAAACATACCTGGGAATCCTCAATCTGCGTCGCGCCCTGCTAGAAAAAAAGAAAAGGCGCAATTAGACATACACAAAGGTCTTAACAAAAAACATACCTGGGAATCCTCAATCTGCGTCGCGCCCTGCAAAAAAAAAAAAGGCCACACGACCTAAAGGAAAAAAAAAGAAACCATTAGACATACACAAAGGTCTTAACAGAAAACATACCTGGGAATCCTCGATCTGCGTCGCGCCCTGCTAGAAAAAAAGAAAAGGCACAATTAGACATACACAAAGGTCTTAACAGAAAACATACCTGGGAATCCTCAATCTGCATTGCGCCCTGCTAGAAAAAAAGAAAAAAGCGCAATTAGACATACACAAAGGTCTTAACAGAAAACATACCTGGGAATCCTCAATCTGCGTCGCGCCTTGTTAGAAAAAAAGAAAAGGCGCAATTAGAAATACACAAAGGTCTTAACAGAAAACATACCTGGGAATCCTCAATCTGCGTCGCGCCCTGCTAAAAAAAAATAAAAAGCGCAATTAGACATACACAACAGTCTTAACAGAAAACATACCTAGGAATCCTCAATCTGCATTGCGCCCTGCTAGAAAAAAAGAAAAAGCCTAATTAGACATACACAAAGGTCTTAACAGAAAACATACCTGGGAATCCTCAATCTGCATCGCGCTGCTAGAAAAAAAAAAAGGCGCAAATAGACATACACAAAGGTCTTAACAGAAAACATACCTGGGAATCCTCAATCTGCGTCGCGCCCTGCTAGAAAAAAAGAAAAGGCGCAATTAGACATACACAAGGGTCTTAACAGAAAACATACCTGGGAATCCTCAATCTGCATCGCGCCCTGCAAAAAAAAAAAGGCCACACGACCTAAAGGAAAAAAAAAAGCGCAATTAGACATACACAAAGGTCTTAACAGAAAACATACCTGGGAATCCTCAATCTGCGTCGCGCCCTGCTAGAAAAAAAGAAAAGGCGCAATTAGACATACACAAAGGTCTTAACAAAAAACATACCTGGGAATCCTCAATCTGCGTCGCGCCCTGCAAAAAAAAAAAAGGCCACACGACCTAAAGGAAAAAAAAAGAAACCATTAGACATACACAAAGGTCTTAACAGAAAACATACCTGGGAATCCTCGATCTGCGTCGCGCCCTGCTAGAAAAAAAGAAAAGGCACAATTAGACATACACAAAGGTCTTAACAGAAAACATACCTGGGAATCCTCAATCTGCATCGCGCCCTGCTAGAAAAAAAGAAAAAAGCGCAATTAGACATACACAAAGGTCTTAACAGAAAACATACCTGGGAATCCTCAATCTGCGTCGCGCCTTGCTAGAAAAAAAGAAAAGGCGCAATTAGAAATACACAAAGGTCTTAACAGAAAACATACCTGGGAATCCTCAATCTGCGTCGCGCCCTGCTAAAAAAAAATAAAAAGCGCAATTAGACATACACAAAGGTCTTAACAGAAAACATACCTGGGAATCCTCAATCTGCGTCGCGCCCTGCTAGAAAAAAATAAAAAGCGCAATTAGACATACACAAAGGTCTTAACAGAAAACATACCTGGGAATCCTCAATCTGCGTCGCGCCCTGCTAGAAAAAAGAAAAGGCGCAATTAGACATACACAAAGGTCTTAACAGAAAACATACCTGGGAATCCTCAATCTGCGTCGCGCCCTGCTAGAAAAAAAGAAAAGGCGCAATTAGACATACACAAAGGTCTTAACAGAAAACATACCTGGGAATCCTCAATCTGCGTTGCGCCCTGCAAAAAAAAAAGGCCACACGACCTAAAGGAAAAAAAAAGAAACCATTAGACATACACAAAGGTCTTAACAGAAAACATACCTGGGAATCCTCAATCTGCGTCGCGCCCTGCTAGAAAAAAAAGAAAAGGCCCAAATAGACATACACAAAGGTCTTAACAGAAAACATACCTGGGAATCCTCAATCTGCGTCGCGCCCTGCTAGAAAAAAAGAAAAGGCGCAATTAGACATACACAAAGGTCTTAACAGAAAACATACCTGGGAATCCTCAATCTGCGTCGCGCCCTGCTAGAAAAAAAGAAAAGGCGCAATTAGACATACACAAAGGTCTTAACAGAAAACATACCTGGGAATCCTCAATCTGCGTCGCGCCCTGCTAGAAAAAAAGAAAAGGCGCAATTAGACATACACAACAGTCTTAACAGAAAACATACCTGGGAATCCTCAATCTGCATCGCGCCCTGCTAGAAAAAAAGAAAAAGCCTAATTAGACATACACAAAGGTCTTAACAGAAAACATTCCTGGGAATCCTCAATCTGCATCGCGCTGCTAGAAAAAAAAAAAAGGCGCAAACAGACATACACAAAGGTCTTAACAGAAAACATACCTGGGAATCCTCAATCTGCGTCGCGCCCTGCTAGAAAAAAAGAAAAGGCGCAATTAGACATACACAAGGGTCTTAACAGAAAACATACCTGGGAATCCTCAATCTGCATCGCGCCCTGCAAAAAAAAAAAAGGCCACACGACCTAAAGGAAAAAAAAAAGCGCAATTAGACATACACAAAGGTCTTAACAGAAAACATACCTGGGAATCCTCAATCTGCGTCGCGCCCTGCTAGAAAAAAAGAAAAGGCGCAATTAGACATACACAAAGGTCTTAACAAAAAACATACCTGGGAATCCTCAATCTGCGTCGCGCCCTGCAAAAAAAAAAAAGGCCACACGACCTAAAGGAAAAAAAAAGAAACCATTAGACATACACAAAGGTCTTAACAGAAAACATACCTGGGAATCCTCGATCTGCGTCGCGCCCTGCTAGAAAAAAAGAAAAGGCACAATTAGACATACACAAAGGTCTTAACAGAAAACATACCTGGGAATCCTCAATCTGCATTGCGCCCTGCTAGAAAAAAAGAAAAAAGCGCAATTAGACATACACAAAGGTCTTAACAGAAAACATACCTGGGAATCCTCAATCTGCGTCGCGCCTTGTTAGAAAAAAAGAAAAGGCGCAATTAGAAATACACAAAGGTCTTAACAGAAAACATACCTGGGAATCCTCAATCTGCGTCGCGCCCTGCTAAAAAAAAATAAAAAGCGCAATTAGACATACACAAAGGTCTTAACAGAAAACATACCTGGGTCCCTCAATCTGCGTCGCGCCCTGCTGGAAAAAAATAAAAAGCGCAATTAGACATACACAAAGGTCTTAACAGAAAACATACCTGGGAATCCTCAATCTGCGTCGCGCCCTGCTAGAAAAAAGAAAAGGCGCAATTAGACATACACAAAGGTCTTAACAGAAAACATACCTGGGAATCCTCAATCTGCGTCGCGCCCTGCTAGAAAAAAAGAAAAGGCGCAATTAGACATACACAAAGGTCTTAACAGAAAACATACCTGGGAATCCTCAATCTGCGTCGCGCCCTGCAAAAAAAAAAAGGCCACACGACCTAAAGGAAAAAAAAAGAAACCATTAGACATACACAAAGGTCTTAACAGAAAACATACCTGGGAATCCTCAATCTGCGTCACGCCCTGCTAGAAAAAAAGAAAAGGCGCAATTAGACATACACATAGGTCTTAACAGAAAACATACCTGGGAATCCTCAATCTGCGTCGCGCCCTGCTAGAAAAAAGAAAAGACGCAATTAGACATACACAAAGGTCTTAACAGAAAACATACCTGGGAATCCTCAATCTGCGTCGCGCCCTGCTAGAAAAAAAGAAAAGGCGCAATTAGACATACACAAAGGTCTTAACAGAAAACATACCTGGGAATCCTCAATCTGCATCGCGCCCTGCAAAAAAAAAAAAGGCCACATGACCTTAAGGAAAAAAAAAGAAACCATTAGACATACACAAAGGTCTTAACAGAAAACATACCTGGGAATCCTCAATCTGCGTCGCGCCCTGCTAGAAAAAAAGAAAAGGCGCAATTAGACATACACAAAGGTCTTAACAGAAAACATACCTGGAATTCCTCAATCTGCGTCGCGCCCCGCTAGAAAAAAATAAAAAGCGCAATTAGACATACACAAAGGTCTTAACAGAAAACATACCTGCGAATCCTCAATCTGCGTCGCGCCCTGCTAGAAAAAAAGAAAATGCGCAATTAGACATACACAAAGGTCTTAACAGAAAACATACCTGGGAATCCTCAATCTGCGTCGCGCCCTGCTAGAAAAAAGAAAAGGCGCAATTAGACATACACAAAGGTCTTAACAGAAAACATACCTGGGAATCCTCAATCTGCGTCGCGCCCTGCTAGAAAAAAAGAAAAGGCGCAATTAGACATACACAAAGGTCTTAACAGAAAACATACCTGGGAATCCTCAATCTGCGTCGCGCCCTGCTAGAAAAAAAGAAAAGGCGCAATTAGACATACACAAAGGTCTTACCAGAAAACATACCTGGGAATCCTCAATCTGCGTCGCGCCCTGCTAGAAAAAAAGAAAAAGCGCCATTAGACATACACAAAGGTCTTAACAGAAAACATACCTGGGAATCCTCAATCTGCGTCGCGCCCTGCTAGAAAAAAAGAAAAGGCGCAATTAGACATACACAAAGGTCTTAACAGAAAACATACCTGGGAATCCTCAATCTGCGTCGCGCCCTGCTAGAAAAAAAAAAAAAGCGCAATTAGACATACACAAAGGTCTTAACAGAAAACATACCTGGGAATCCTCAATCTGCGTCGCGCCCTGCTAGAAAAAAAGAAAAGGCGCAATTAGACATACACAAAGGTCTTAACAGAAAACATACCTGGGAATCCTCAATCTGCGTCGCGCCCTGCTAGAAAAAAGAAAAGGCGCAATTAGACATACACAAAGGTCTTAACAGAAAACATACCTGGGAATCCTCAATCTGCGTCGCGCCCTGCTAGAAAAAAGAAAAGGACAATTAGACATACACAAAGGTCTTAACAGAAAACATACCTGGGAATCCTCAATCTGCGTCGCGCCCTGCTAGAAAAAAAGAAAAGGCGCAATTAGACATACACAAAGGTCTTAACAGAAAACATACCTGGGAATCCTCAATCTGCGTCGCGCCCTGCTAGAAAAAAAGAAAAGGCGCAATTAGACATACACAAAGGTCTTAACAGAAAACATACCTGGAATTCCTCAATCTGCGTCGCGCCCTGCTAGAAAAAAATAAAAAGCGCAATTAGACATACACAAAGGTCTTAACAGAAAACATACCTGCGAATCCTCAATCTGCGTCGCGCCCTGCTAGAAAAAAAAAAAAGGCGCAATTAGACATACACAAAGGTCTTAACAGAAAACATACCTGGGAATCCTCAATCTGCGTCGCGCCCTGCAAAAAAAAAAAAAGGCCACACGACCTAAAGGAAAAAAAAAGAAACCATTAAACATACACAAAGGTCTTAACAGAAAACATACCTGGGAATCCTCAATCTGCGTCGCGCCCTGCTAGAAAAAAAGAAAAAGCGCAATTAGACATACACAAAGGTCTTAACAGAAAACATACCTGGGAATCCTCAATCTGCGTCGCGCCCTGCTAGAAAAAAGAAAAGGCGCAATTAGACATACACAAAGGTCTTAACAGAAAACATACCTGGGAATCCTCAATCTGCGTCGCGCCCTGCTAGAAAAAAAGAAAAGGCGCAATTAGACATACACAAAGGTCTTAACAGAAAACATACCTGGGAATCCTCAATCTGCGTCGCGCCCTGCTAGAAAAAAAGAAAAGGCGCAATTAGACATACACAAAGGTCTTAAAAGAAAACATACCTGGAATTCCTCAATCTGCGTCGCGCCCTGCTAGAAAAAAATAAAAAGCGCAATTAGACATACACAAAGGTCTTAACAGAAAACATACCTGGGAATCCTCAATCTGCGTCGCGCCCTGCTAGAAAAAAAGAAAATGCGCAATTAGACATACACAAAGGTCTTAACAGAAAACATACCTGGGAATCCTCAATCTGCGTCGCGCCCTGCTAGAAAAAAGAAAAGGCGCAATTAGACATACACAAAGGTCTTAACAGAAAACATACCTGGGAATCCTCAATCTGCGTCGCGCCCTGCTAGAAAAAAAAAAAGCGCAATTAGACATACACAAAGGTCTTAACAGAAAACATACCTGGGAATCCTCAATCTGCGTCGCGCCCTGCTAGAAAAAAAGAAAAGGCGCAATTAGACATACACAAAGGTCTTAACAGAAAACATACCTGGGAATCCTCAATCTGCGTCGCGCCCTGCTAGAAAAAAGAAAAGGCGCAATTAGACATACACAAAGGTCTTAACAGAAAACATACCTGGGAATCCTCAATCTGCGTCGCGCCCTGCTAGAAAAAAGAAAAGGACAATTAGACATACACAAAGGTCTTAACAGAAAACATACCTGGGAATCCTCAATCTGCGTCGCGCCTTGCTAGAAAAAAAAAAAAGGCGCAATTAGACATACACAAAGGTCTTAACAGAAAACATACCTGGGAATCCTCAATCTGCATCGCGCCCTGCAAAAAAAAAAAAGGCCACACGACCAAAAGGAAAAAAAAAGAAACCATTAGACATACACAAAGGTCTTAACAGAAAACATACCTGGGAATCCTCAATCTGCGTCACGCCCTGCTAGAAAAAAAGAAAAGGCGCAATTAGACATACACATAGGTCTTAACAGAAAACATACCTGGGAATCCTCAATCTGCGTCGCGCCCTGCTAGAAAAAAGAAAAGACGCAATTAGACATACACAAAGGTCTTAACAGAAAACATACCTGGGAATCCTCAATCTGCGCTGCGCCCTGCTAGAAAAAAAGAAAAGGCGCAATTAGACATACACAAAGGTCTTAACAGAAAACATACCTGGGAATCCTCAATCTGCGTCGTGCCCTGCTAGAAAAAAAGAAAAAGCGCAATTAGACATACACAAAGGTCTTAACAGAAAACATACCTGGGAATCCTCAATCTGCGTCGCGCCCTGCTAGAAAAAAAGAAAAGGCGCAATTAGACATACACAAAGGTCTTAACAGAAAACATACCTGGGAATCCTCAATCTGCGTCGCGCCCTGCTAGAAAAAAAGAAAAGGCGCAATTAGACATACACAAAGGTCTAACAGAAAACATACCTGGGAATCCTCAATCTGCGTCGCGCCCTGCTAGAAAAAAAGAAAAAGCGCAATTAGACATACACAAAGGTCTTAACAGAAAACATACCTGGGAATCCTCAATCTGCGTCGCGCCCTGCTAGAAAAAAAGGAAAGGCGCAATTAGACATACACAAAGGTCTTAACAGAAAACATACCTGGGAATCCTCAATCTGCGTCGCGCCCTGCTAGAAAAAAGAAAAGGCGCAATTAGACATACACAAAGGTCTTAACAGAAAACATACCTGGGAATCCTCAATCTGCGTCGCGCCCTGCTAGAAAAAAGAAAAGCACAATTAGACATACACAAAGGTCTTAACAGAAAACATACCTGGGAATCCTCAATCTGCGTCGCGCCCTGCTAGAAAAAAAGAAAAGGCGCAATTAGACATACACAAAGGTCTTAACAGAAAACATACCTGGGAATCCTCAATCTGCATCGCGCCCTGCTAGAAAAAAAGAAAAGGCGCAATTAGACATACACAAAGGTCTTAACAGAAAACATACCTGGGAATCCTCAATCTGCGTCGCGCCCTGCTAGAAAAAAAGAAAAGGCGCAATTAGACATACACAAAGGTCTTAACAGAAAACATACCTGGGAATCCTCAATCTGCGTCGCGCCCTGCTAGAAAAAAAGAAAAGGCGCAATTAGACATACACAAAGGTCTTAACAGAAAACATACCTGGGAATCCTCAATCTGCGTTGCGCCCTGCTAGAAAAAAGAAAAGGACAATAAGACATACACAAAGGTCTTAACAGAAAACATACCTGGGAATCCTCAATCTGCGTCGCGCCCTGCTAGAAAAAAAGAAAAGGCGCAATTAGACATACACAATGGTCTTAACAGAAAACATACCTGGGAATCCTCAATCTGCGTCGCGCCCTGCTAGAAAAAAAGAAAAGGCGCAATTAGACATACACAAAGGTCTTAACAGAAAACATACCTGGGAATCCTCAATCTGCGTCGTGCCCTGCAAAAAAAAAAGGCCACACGACCTAAAGGAAAAAAAAAGAAACCATTAGACATACACAAAGGTCTTAACAGAAAACATACCTGGGAATCCTCAATCTGCGTCGAGCCCTGCTAGAAAAAAAGAAAAGGCGCAATTAGACATACACAAAGGTCTTAACAGAAAACATACCTGGGAATCCTCAATCTGCGTCGCGCCCTGCTAGAAAAAAAGAAAAGGCGCAATTAGACATACACAAAGGTCTTAACAGAAAACATACCTGGAATTCCTCAATCTGCGTCGCGCCCTGCTAGAAAAAAATAAAAAGAGCAATTAGACATACACAAAGGTCTTAACAGAAAACATACCTGCGAATCCTCAATCTGCGTCGCGCCCTGCTAGAAAAAAAGAAAATGCGCAATTAGACATACACAAAGGTCTTAACAGAAAACATACCTGGGAATCCTCAATCTGCGTCGCGCCCTGCAAAAAAAAAAAAAGGCCACACGACCTAAAGGAAAAAAAAAGAAACCATTAGACATACACAAAGGTCTTAACAGAAAACATACCTGGGAATCCTCAATCTGCGTCGCGCCCTGCTAGAAAAAAAGAAAAAGCGCAATTAGACATACACAAAGGTCTTAACAGAAAACATACCTGGGAATCCTCAATCTGCGTCGCGCCCTGCTAGAAAAAAGAAAAGGCGCAATTAGACATACACAAAGGTCTTAACAGAAAACATACCTGGGAATCCTCAATCTGCGTCGCGCCCTGCTAGAAAAAAGAAAAGCACAATTAGACATACACAAAGGTCTTAACAGAAAACATACCTGGGAATCCTCAATCTGCGTCGCGCCCTGCTAGAAAAAAGAAAAGCACAATTAGACATACACAAAGGTCTTAACAGAAAACATACCTGGGAATCCTCAATCTGCGTCGCGCCCTGCTAGAAAAAAAGAAAAGGCGCAATTAGACATACACAAAGGTCTTAACAGAAAACATACCTGGGAATCCTCAATCTGCATCGCGCCCTGCTAGAAAAAAAGAAAAAAGCGCAATTAGACATACACAAAGGTCTTAACAGAAAACATACCTGGGAATTCTCAATCTGCGTCGCGCCTTGCTAGAAAAAAAGAAAAGGCGCAATTAGACATACACAAAGGTCTTAACAGAAAACATACCTGGGAATCCTCAATCTGCGTCGCTCCCTGCTAGAAAAAAATAAAAAGCGCAATTAGACATACACAAAGGTCTTAACAGAAAACATACCTGGGAATCCTCAATCTGCGTCGCGCCCTGCTAGAAAAAAGAAAAGGCGCAATTAGACATACACAAAGGTCTTAACAGAAAACATACCTGGGAATCCTCAATCTGCGTCGAGCCCTGCTAGAAAAAAAGAAAAGGCGCAATTAGACATACACAAAGGTCTTAACAGAAAACATACCTGGGAATCCTCAATCTGCGTCGCGCCCTGCTAGAAAAAAAGAAAAGGCGCAATTAGACATACACAAAGGTCTTAACAGAAAACATACCTGGGAATCCTCAATCTGCGTCGCGCCCTGCAAAAAAAAAAAAAGGCCACACGACCTAAAGGAAAAAAAAAGAAACCATTAAACATACACAAAGGTCTTAACAGAAAACATACCTGGGAATCCTCAATCTGCGTCGCGCCCTGCTAGAAAAAAAGAAAAAGCGCAATTAGACATACACAAAGGTCTTAACAGAAAACATACCTGGGAATCCTCAATCTGCGTCGCGCCCTGCTAGAAAAAAGAAAAGGCGCAATTAGACATACACAAAGGTCTTAACAGAAAACATACCTGGGAATCCTCAATCTGCGTCGCGCCCTGCTAGAAAAAAAGAAAAGGCGCAATTAGACATACACAAAGGTCTTAACAGAAAACATACCTGGGAATCCTCAATCTGCGTCGCGCCCTGCTAGAAAAAAAGAAAAGGCGCAATTAGACATACACAAAGGTCTTAACAGAAAACATACCTGGGAATCCTCAATCTGCGTCGCGCCCTGCTAGAAAAAAAGAAAAAGCGCCATTAGACATACACAAAGGTCTTAACAGAAAACATACCTGGGAATCCTCAATCTGCGTCGCGCCCTGCTAGAAAAAAAGAAAAGGCGCAATTAGACATACACAAAGGTCTTAACAGAAAACATACCTGGAATTCCTCAATCTGCGTCGCGCCCTGCTAGAAAAAAATAAAAAGAGCAATTAGACATACACAAAGGTCTTAACAGAAAACATACCTGCGAATCCTCAATCTGCGTCGCGCCCTGCTAGAAAAAAAGAAAATGCGCAATTAGACATACACAAAGGTCTTAACAGAAAACATACCTGGGAATCCTCAATCTGCGTCGCGCCCTGCAAAAAAAAAAAAAGGCCACACGACCTAAAGGAAAAAAAAAGAAACCATTAGACATACACAAAGGTCTTAACAGAAAACATACCTGGGAATCCTCAATCTGCGTCGCGCCCTGCTAGAAAAAAAGAAAAAGCGCAATTAGACATACACAAAGGTCTTAACAGAAAACATACCTGGGAATCCTCAATCTGCGTCGCGCCCTGCTAGAAAAAAGAAAAGGCGCAATTAGACATACACAAAGGTCTTAACAGAAAACATACCTGGGAATCCTCAATCTGCGTCGCGCCCTGCTAGAAAAAAGAAAAGCACAATTAGACATACACAAAGGTCTTAACAGAAAACATACCTGGGAATCCTCAATCTGCGTCGCGCCCTGCTAGAAAAAAGAAAAGCACAATTAGACATACACAAAGGTCTTAACAGAAAACATACCTGGGAATCCTCAATCTGCGTCGCGCCCTGCTAGAAAAAAAGAAAAGGCGCAATTAGACATACACAAAGGTCTTAACAGAAAACATACCTGGGAATCCTCAATCTGCATCGCGCCCTGCTAGAAAAAAAGAAAAAAGCGCAATTAGACATACACAAAGGTCTTAACAGAAAACATACCTGGGAATTCTCAATCTGCGTCGCGCCTTGCTAGAAAAAAAGAAAAGGCGCAATTAGACATACACAAAGGTCTTAACAGAAAACATACCTGGGAATCCTCAATCTGCGTCGCTCCCTGCTAGAAAAAAATAAAAAGCGCAATTAGACATACACAAAGGTCTTAACAGAAAACATACCTGGGAATCCTCAATCTGCGTCGCGCCCTGCTAGAAAAAAGAAAAGGCGCAATTAGACATACACAAAGGTCTTAACAGAAAACATACCTGGGAATCCTCAATCTGCGTCGCGCCCTGCTAGAAAAAAAGAAAAGGCGCAATTAGACATACACAAAGGTCTTAACAGAAAACATACCTGGGAATCCTCAATCTGCGTCGCGCCCTGCTAGAAAAAAAGAAAATCCGCAATTAGACATACACAAAGGTCTTAACAGAAAACATACCTGGGAATCCTCAATCTGCGTCGCGCCCTGCAAAAAAAAAAAAAGGCCACACGACCTAAAGGAAAAAAAAAGAAACCATTAAACATACACAAAGGTCTTAACAGAAAACATACCTGGGAATCCTCAATCTGCGTCGCGCCCTGCTAGAAAAAAAGAAAAAGCGCAATTAGACATACACAAAGGTCTTAACAGAAAACATACCTGGGAATCCTCAATCTGCGTCGCGCCCTGCTAGAAAAAAGAAAAGGCGCAATTAGACATACACAAAGGTCTTAACAGAAAACATACCTGGGAATCCTCAATCTGCGTCGCGCCCTGCTAGAAAAAAAGAAAAGGCGCAATTAGACATACACAAAGGTCTTAACAGAAAACATACCTGGGAATCCTCAATCTGCGTCGCGCCCTGCTAGAAAAAAAGAAAAGGCGCAATTAGACATACACAAAGGTCTTAACAGAAAACATACCTGGGAATCCTCAATCTGCGTCGCGCCCTGCTAGAAAAAAAGAAAAAGCGCCATTAGACATACACAAAGGTCTTAACAGAAAACATACCTGGGAATCTTCAATCTGCGTCGCGCCCTGCTAGAAAAAAAGAAAAGGCGCAATTAGACATACACAAAGGTCTTAACAGAAAACATACCTGGGAATCCTCAATCTGCGTCGCGCCCTGCTAGAAAAAAAAAAAGCGCAATTAGACATACACAAAGGTCTTAACAGAAAACATACCTGGGAATCCTCAATCTGCGTCGCGCCCTGCTAGAAAAAAAGAAAAGGCGCAATTAGACATACACAAAGGTCTTAACAGAAAACATACCTGGGAATCCTCAATCTGCGTCGCGCCCTGCTAGAAAAAAGAAAAGGCGCAATTAGACATACACAAAGGTCTTAACAGAAAACATACCTGGGAATCCTCAATCTGCGTCGCGCCCTGCTAGAAAAAAGAAAAGGACAATTAGACATACACAAAGGTCTTAACAGAAAACATACCTGGGAATCCTCAATCTGCGTCGCGCCCTGCTAGAAAAAAAGAAAAGGCGCAATTAGACATACACAAAGGTCTTAACAGAAAACATACCTGGGAATCCTCAATCTGCATCGCGCCCTGCAAAAAAAAAAAAGGCCACACGACCAAAAGGAAAAAAAAAGAAACCATTAGACATACACAAAGGTCTTAACAGAAAACATACCTGGGAATCCTCAATCTGCGTCACGCCCTGCTAGAAAAAAAGAAAAGGCGCAATTAGACATACACATAGGTCTTAACAGAAAACATACCTGGGAATCCTCAATCTGCGTCGCGCCCTGCTAGAAAAAAGAAAAGACGCAATTAGACATACACAAAGGTCTTAACAGAAAACATACCTGGGAATCCTCAATCTGCGTCGCGCCCTGCTAGAAAAAAAGAAAAGGCGCAATTAGACATACACAAAGGTCTTAACAGAAAACATACCTGGGAATCCTCAATCTGCGTCGCGCCCTGCAAAAAAAAAAAAGGCCACACGACCTTAAGGAAAAAAAAAGAAACCATTAGACATACACAAAGGTCTTAACAGAAAACATACCTGGGAATCCTCAATCTGCGTCGCGCCCTGCTAGAAAAAAAGAAAAGGCGCAATTAGACATACACAAAGGTCTTAACAGAAAACATACCTGGGAATCCTCAATCTGCGTCGCGCCCTGCTAGAAAAAAAGAAAAAGCGCAATTAGACATACACAAAGGTCTTAACAGAAAACATACCTGGGAATCCTCAATCTGCGTCGCGCCCTGCTAGAAAAAAGAAAAGGCGCAATTAGACATACACAAAGGTCTTAACAGAAAACATACCTGGGAATCCTCAATCTGCGTCGTGCCCTGCTAGAAAAAAGAAAAGGACAATTAGACATACACAAAGGTCTTAACAGAAAACATACCTGGGAATCCTCAATCTGCGTCGCGCCCTGCTAGAAAAAAAGAAAAGGTGCAATTAGACATACACAAAGGTCTTAACAGAAAACATACCTGGGAATCCTCAATCTGCGTCGCGCCCTGCTAGAAAAAAAGAAAAAGCGCAATTAGACATACACAAAGGTCTTAACAGAAAACATACCTGGGAATCCTCAATCTGCGTCGCGCCCTGCTAGAAAAAAAGAAAAGGCGCAATTAGACATACACAAAGGTCTTAACAGAAAACATACCTGGAAATCCTCAATCTGCGTCGCGCCCTGCTAGAAAAAAATAAAAAGCGCAATTAGACATACACAAAGGTCTTAACAGAAAACATACCTGGGAATCCTCAATCTGCGTCGCGCCCTGCTAGAAAAAAGAAAAGGCGCAATTAGACATACACAAAGGTCTTAACAGAAAACATACCTGGGAATCCTCAATCTGCGTCGCGCCCTGCTAGAAAAAAAGAAAAGGCGCAATTAGACATACACAAAGGTCTTAACAGAAAACATACCTGGGAATCCTCAATCTGCGTCGCGCCCTGCAAAAAAAAAAAAGGCCACACGACCTTAAGGAAAAAAAAAGAAACCATTAGACATACACAAAGGTCTTAACAGAAAACATACCTGGGAATCCTCAATCTGCGTCGCGCCCTGCTAGAAAAAAAGAAAAGGCGCAATTAGACATACACAAAGGTCTTAACAGAAAACATACCTGGGAATCCTCAATCTGCGTCGCGCCCTGCTAGAAAAAAAGAAAAAGCGCAATTAGACATACACAAAGGTCTTAACAGAAAACATACCTGGGAATCCTCAATCTGCGTCGCGCCCTGCTAGAAAAAAGAAAAGGCGCAATTAGACATACACAAAGGTCTTAACAGAAAACATACCTGGGAATCCTCAATCTGCGTCGCGCCCTGCTAGAAAAAAGAAAAGGACAATTAGACATACACAAAGGTCTTAACAGAAAACATACCTGGGAATCCTCAATCTGCGTCGCGCCCTGCTAGAAAAAAAGAAAAGGCGCAATTAGACATACACAAAGGTCTT
Source organism: Mytilus edulis (assembly GCF_963676685.1). NCBI lineage: Eukaryota > Metazoa > Mollusca > Bivalvia > Mytilida > Mytilidae > Mytilus > Mytilus edulis. The sequence continues at coordinate 57,020,794 of NC_092347.1, forward strand.
AACAGAAAACATACCTGGGAATCCTCAATCTGCATCGCGCCCTGCAAAAAAAAAAAAGGCCACACGACCAAAAGGAAAAAAAAAGAAACCATTAGACATACACAAAGGTCTTAACAGAAAACATACCTGGGAATCCTCAATCTGCGTCACGCCCTGCTAGAAAAAAAGAAAAGGCGCAATTAGACATACACATAGGTCTTAACAGAAAACATACCTGGGAATCCTCAATCTGCGTCGCGCCCTGCTAGAAAAAAGAAAAGACGCAATTAGACATACACAAAGGTCTTAACAGAAAACATACCTGGGAATCCTCAATCTGCGTCGCGCCCTGCTAGAAAAAAAGAAAAGGCGCAATTAGACATACACAAAGGTCTTAACAGAAAACATTCCTGGGAATCCTCAATCTGCGTCGCGCCCTGCAAAAAAAAAAAAGGCCACACGACCTTAAGGAAAAAAAAAGAAACCATTAGACATACACAAAGGTCTTAACAGAAAACATACCTGGGAATCCTCAATCTGCGTCGCGCCCTGCTAGAAAAAAAGAAAAGGCGCAATTAGACATACACAAAGGTCTTAACAGAAAACATACCTGGGAATCCTCAATCTGCGTCGCGCCCTGCTAGAAAAAAAGAAAAAGCGCAATTAGACATACACAAAGGTCTTAACAGAAAACATACCTGGGAATCCTCAATCTGCGTCGCGCCCTGCTAGAAAAAAGAAAAGGCGCAATTAGACATACACAAAGGTCTTAACAGAAAACATACCTGGGAATCCTCAATCTGCGTCGTGCCCTGCTAGAAAAAAGAAAAGGACAATTAGACATACACAAAGGTCTTAACAGAAAACATACCTGGGAATCCTCAATCTGCGTCGCGCCCTGCTAGAAAAAAAGAAAAGGTGCAATTAGACATACACAAAGGTCTTAACAGAAAACATACCTGGGAATCCTCAATCTGCGTCGCGCCCTGCTAGAAAAAAAGAAAAAGCGCAATTAGACATACACAAAGGTCTTAACAGAAAACATACCTGGGAATCCTCAATCTGCGTCGCGCCCTGCTAGAAAAAAAGAAAAGGCGCAATTAGACATACACAAAGGTCTTAACAGAAAACATACCTGGAAATCCTCAATCTGCGTCGCGCCCTGCTAGAAAAAAATAAAAAGCGCAATTAGACATACACAAAGGTCTTAACAGAAAACATACCTGGGAATCCTCAATCTGCGTCGCGCCCTGCTAGAAAAAAGAAAAGGCGCAATTAGACATACACAAAGGTCTTAACAGAAAACATACCTGGGAATCCTCAATCTGCGTCGCGCCCTGCTAGAAAAAAGAAAAGCACAATTAGACATACACAAAGGTCTTAACAGAAAACATACCTGGGAATCCTCAATCTGCGTCGCGCCCTGCTAGAAAAAAAGAAAAGGCGCAATTAGACATACACAAAGGTCTTAACAGAAAACATACCTGGGAATCCTCAATCTGCATCGCGCCCTGCTAGAATAAAAGAAAAAAGCGCAATTAGACATACACAAAGGTCTTAACAGAAAACATACCTGGGAATTCTCAATCTGCGTCGCGCCTTGCTAGAAAAAAAGAAAAGGCGCAATTAGACATACACAAAGGTCTTAACAGAAAACATACCTGGGAATCCTCAATCTGCGTCGCGCCCTGCTAGAAAAAAATAAAAAGCGCAATTAGACATACACAAAGGTCTTAACAGAAAACATACCTGGGAATCCTCAATCTGCGTCGTGCCCTGCTAGAAAAAAGAAAAGGCGCAATTAGACATACACAAAGGTCTTGACAGAAAACATACCTGGGAATCCTCAATCTGCGTCGCGCCCTGCTAGAAAAAAAGAAAAGGCGCAATTAGACATACACAAAGGTCTTAACAGAAAACATACCTGGGAATCCTCAATCTGCGTCGCGCCCTGCAAAAAAAAAAAGGCCACACGACCTAAAGGAAAAAAAAAGAAACCATTAGACATACACAAAGGACTTAACAGAAAACATACCTGGGAATCCTCAATCTGCGTCGCGCCCTGCTAGAAAAAAAGAAAAGGCGCAATTAGACATACACAAAGGTCTTAACAGAAAACATACCTGGGAATCCTCAATCTGCGTCGCGCCCTGCTAGAAAAAAAGAAAAAGCGCCATTAGACATACACAAAGGTCTTAACAGAAAACATACCTGGGAATCCTCAATCTGCGTCGCGCCCTGCTAGAAAAAAAGAAAAGGCGCAATTAGACATACACAAAGGTCTTAACAGAAAACATACCTGGGAATCCTCAATCTGCGTCGCGCCCTGCTAGAAAAAAATAAAAAGCGCAATTAGACATACACAAAGGTCTTAACAGAAAACATACCTGGGAATCCTCAATCTGCGTCGCGCCCTGCTAGAAAAAAGAAAAGGACAATTAGACATACACAAAGGTCTTAACAGAAAACATACCTGGGAATCCTCAATCTGCGTCGCGCCCTGCTAGAAAAAAAGAAAAGGCGCAATTAGACATACACAAAGGTCTTAACAGAAAACATACCTGGGAATTCTCAATCTGCATCGCGCCCTGCAAAAAAAAAAAAGGCCACACGACCAAAAGGAAAAAAAAGAAACCATTAGACATACACAAAGGTCTTAACAGAAAACATACCTGGGAATCCTCAATCTGCGTCACGCCCTGCTAGAAAAAAAGAAAAGGCGCAATTAGACATACACATAGGTCTTAACAGAAAACATACCTGGGAATCCTCAATCTGCGTCGCGCCCTGCTAGAAAAAAGAAAAGACGCAATTAGACATACACAAAGGTCTTAACAGAAAACATACCTGGGAATCCTCAATCTGCGTCGCGCCCTGCTAGAAAAAAAGAAAAGGCGCAATTAGACATACACAAAGGTCTTAACAGAAAACATACCTGGGAATCCTCAATCTGCGTCGCGCCCTGCAAAAAAAAAAAAGGCCACACGACCTTAAGGAAAAAAAAAGAAACCATTAGACATACACAAAGGTCTTAACAGAAAACATACCTGGGAATCCTCAATCTGCGTCGCGCCCTGTTAGAAAAAAAGAAAAGGCGCAATTAGACATACACAAAGGTCTTAACAGAAAACATACCTGGGAATCCTCAATCTGCGTCGCGCCCTGCTAGAAAAAAAGAAAAAGCGCAATTAGACATACACAAAGGTCTTAACAGAAAACATACCTGGGAATCCTCAATCTGCGTCGCGCCCTGCTAGAAAAAAGAAAAGGCGCAATTAGACATACACAAAGGTCTTAACAGAAAACATACCTGGGAATCCTCAATCTGCGTCGTGCCCTGCTAGAAAAAAGAAAAGGACAATTAGACATACACAAAGGTCTTAACAGAAAACATACCTGGGAATCCTCAATCTGCGTCGCGCCCTGCTAGAAAAAAAGAAAAGGTGCAATTAGACATACACAAAGGTCTTAACAGAAAACATACCTGGGAATCCTCAATCTGCGTCGCGCCCTGCTAGAAAAAAAGAAAAAGCGCAATTAGACATACACAAAGGTCTTAACAGAAAACATACCTGGGAATCCTCAATCTGCGTCGCGCCCTGCTAGAAAAAAAGAAAAGGCGCAATTAGACATACACAAAGGTCTTAACAGAAAACATACCTGGGAATCCTCAATCTGCGTCGCGCCCTGCTAGAAAAAAATAAAAGCGCAATTAGACATACACAAAGGTCTTAACAGAAAACATACCTGGGAATCCTCAATCTGCGTCGCGCCCTGCTAGAAAAAAGAAAAGGCGCAATTAGACATACACAAAGGTCTTAACAGAAAACATACCTGGGAATCCTCAATCTGCGTCGCGCCCTGCTAGAAAAAAGAAAAGCACAATTAGACATACACAAAGGTCTTAACAGAAAACATACCTGGGAATCCTCAATCTGCGTCGCGCCCTGCTAGAAAAAAAGAAAAGGCGCAATTAGACATACACAAAGGTCTTAACAGAAAACATACCTGGGAATCCTCAATCTGCATCGCGCCCTGCTAGAATAAAAGAAAAAAGCGCAATTAGACATACACAAAGGTCTTAACAGAAAACATACCTGGGAATTCTCAATCTGCGTCGCGCCTTGCTAGAAAAAAAGAAAAGGCGCAATTAGACATACACAAAGGTCTTAACAGAAAACATACCTGGGAATCCTCAATCTGCGTCGCGCCCTGCTAGAAAAAAATAAAAAGCGCAATTAGACATACACAAAGGTCTTAACAGAAAACATACCTGGGAATCCTCAATCTGCGTCGCGCCCTGCAAGAAAAAAAGAAAAGGCGCAATTAGACATACACAAAGGTCTTAACAGAAAACATACCTGGGAATCCTCAATCTGCGTCGCGCCCTGCAAAAAAAAAAGGCCACACGACCTAAAGGAAAAAAAAAGAAACCATTAGACATACACAAAGGACTTAACAGAAAACATACCTGGGAATCCTCAATCTGCGTCGCGCCCTGCTAGAAAAAAAGAAAAGGCGCAATTAGACATACACAAAGGTCTTAACAGAAAACATACCTGGGAATCCTCAATCTGCGTCGCGCCCTGCTAGAAAAAAAGAAAAAGCGCCATTAGACATACACAAAGGTCTTAACAGAAAACATACCTGGGAATCCTCAATCTGCGTCGCGCCCTGCTAGAAAAAAAGAAAAGGCGCAATTAGACATACACAAAGGTCTTAACAGAAAACATACCTGGGAATCCTCAATCTGCGTCGCGCCCTGCTAGAAAAAAATAAAAAGCGCAATTAGACATACACAAAGGTCTTAACAGAAAACATACCTGGGAATCCTCAATCTGCGTCGCGCCCTGCTAGAAAAAAAGAAAAGGCGCAATTAGACATACACAAAGGTCTTAACAGAAAACATACCTGGGAATCCTCAATCTGCGTCGCGCCCTGCTAGAAAAAAGAAAAGGCGCAATTAGACATACACAAAGGTCTTAACAGAAAACATACCTGGGAATCCTCAATCTGCGTCGCGCCCTGCTAGAAAAAAGAAAAGGACAATTAGACATACACAAAGGTCTTAACAGAAAACATACCTGGGAATCCTCAATCTGCGTCGCGCCCTGCTAGAAAAAAAGAAAAGGCGCAATTAGACATACACAAAGTTCTTAATAGAAAACATACCTGGGAATCCTCAATCTGCGTCGCGCCCTGCTAGAAAAAAATAAAAAGCGCAATTAGACATACACAAAGGTCTTAACAGAAAACATACCTGGGAATCCTCAATCTGCGTCGCGCCCTGCTAGAAAAAAAGAAAAGGCGCAATTAGACATACACAAAGGTCTTAACAGAAAACATACCTGGGAATCCTCAATCTGCGTCGCGCCCTGCTAGAAAAAAGAAAAGGCGCAATTAGACATACACAAAGGTCTTAACAGAAAACATACCTGGGAATCCTCAATCTGCGTCGCGCCCTGCTAGAAAAAAAGAAAAAGCGCAATTAGACATACACAAAGGTCTTAACAGAAAACATACCTGGGAATCCTCAATCTGCGTCGCTCGCTGCAAAAAAAAAAGGCCACACGACCTAAAGGAAAAAAAAAGAAACCATTAGACATACACAAAGGTCTTAACAGAAAACATACCTGGGAATCCTCAATCTGCGTCGCGCCCTGCTAGAAAAAAAGAAAAAGCGCAATTAGACATACACAAAGGTCTTAACAGAAAACATACCTGGGAATCCTCAATCTGCGTCGCGCCCTGCTAGAAAAAAGAAAAGGACAATTAGACATACACAAAGGTCTTAACAGAAAACATACCTGGGAATCCTCAATCTGCGTCGCGCCCTGCTAGAAAAAAAGAAAAGGCGCAATTAGACATACACAAAGTTCTTAATAGAAAACATACCTGGGAATCCTCAATCTGCGTCGCGCCCTGCTAGAAAAAAATAAAAAGCGCAATTAGACATACACAAAGGTCTTAACAGAAAACATACCTGGGAATCCTCAATCTGCGTCGCGCCCTGCTAGAAAAAAAGAAAAGGCGCAATTAGACATACACAAAGGTCTTAACAGAAAACATACCTGGGAATCCTCAATCTGCGTCGCGCCCTGCTAGAAAAAAGAAAAGGCGCAATTAGACATACACAAAGGTCTTAACAGAAAACATACCTGGGAATCCTCAATCTGCGTCGCGCCCTGCTAGAAAAAAAGAAAAAGCGCAATTAGACATACACAAAGGTCTTAACAGAAAACATACCTGGGAATCCTCAATCTGCGTCGCTCGCTGCAAAAAAAAAAAGGCCACACGACCTAAAGGAAAAAAAAAGAAACCATTAGACATACACAAAGGTCTTAACAGAAAACATACCTGGGAATCCTCAATCTGCGTCGCGCCCTGCTAGAAAAAAAGAAAAAGCGCAATTAGACATACACAAAGGTCTTAACAGAAAACATACCTGGGAATCCTCAATCTGCGTCGCGCCCTGCTAGAAAAAAGAAAAGGCGCAATTAGACATACACAAAGGTCTTAACAGAAAACATACCTGGGAATCCTCAATCTGCGTCGCGCCCTGCTAGAAAAAAGAAAAGCACAATTAGACATACACAAAGGTCTTAACAGAAAACATACCTGGGAATCCTCAATCTGCGTCGCGCCCTGCTAGAAAAAAGAAAAGCACAATTAGACATACACAAAGGTCTTAACAGAAAACATACCTGGGAATCCTCAATCTGCGTCGCGCCCTGCTAGAAAAAAAGAAAAGGCGCAATTAGACATACACAAAGGTCTTAACAGAAAACATACCTGGGAATCCTCAATCTGCATCGCGCCCTGCTAGAAAAAAAGAAAAAAGCGCAATTAGACATACACAAAGGTCTTAACAGAAAACATACCTGGGAATCCTCAATCTGCGTCGCGCCTTGCTAGAAAAAAAGAAAAGGCGCAATTAGAAATACACAAAGGTCTTAACAGAAAACATACCTGGGAATCCTCAATCTGCGTCGCGCCCTGCTAGAAAAAAATAAAAAGCGCAATTAGACATACACAAAGGTCTTAACAGAAAACATACCTGGGAATCCTCAATCTGCGTCGCGCCCTGCTAGAAAAAAGAAAAGGCGCAATTAGACATACACAAAGGTCTTAACAGAAAACATACCTGGGAATCCTCAATCTGCGTCGCGCCCTGCTAGAAAAAAAGAAAAGGCGCAATTAGACATACACAAAGGTCTTAACAGAAAACATACCTGGGAATCCTCAATCTGCGTCGCGCCCTGCTAGAAAAAAGAAAAGGCGCAATTAGACATACACAAAGGTCTTAACAGAAAACATACCTGGGAATCCTCAATCTGCGTCACGCCCTGCTAGAAAAAAAGAAAAGGCGCAATTAGACATACACAAAGGTCTTAACAGAAAACATACCTGGGAATCCTCAATCTGCGTCGCGCCCTGCTAGAAAAAAAGAAAAAGTGCAATTAGACATACACAAAGGTCTTAACAGAAAACATACCTGGGAATCCTCAATCTGCGTCGCGCCCTGCTAGAAAAAAAGAAAAGGCGCAATTAGACATACACAAAGGTCTTAACAGAAAACATACCTGGGAATCCTCAATCTGTGTCGCGCCCTGCTAGAAAAAAAGAAAAGGCGCAATTAGACATACACAAAGGTCTTAACAGAAAACATACCTGGGAATCCTCAATCTGCGTCGCGCCCTGCAAAATAAAAAAGGCCACACGACCTAAAGGAAAAAAAAAGAAACCATTAGACATACACAAAGGTCTTAACAGAAAACATACCTGGGAATCCTCAATCTGCGTCGCGCCCTGCTAGAAAAAAAGAAAAGGCGCAATTAGACATACACAAAGGTCTTAACAGAAAACATACCTGGGAATCCTCAATCTGCGTCGCGCCCTGCTAGAAAAAAGAAAAGGCGCAATTAGACATACACAAAGGTCTTAACAGAAAACATACCTGGGAATCCTCAATCTGCGTCACGCCCTGCTAGAAAAAAAGAAAAGGCGCAATTAGACATACACAAAGGTCTTAACAGAAAACATACCTGGGAATCCTCAATCTGCGTCGCGCCCTGCTAGAAAAAAAGAAAAAGTGCAATTAGACATACACAAAGGTCTTAACAGAAAACATACCTGGGAATCCTCAATCTGCGTCGCGCCCTGCTAGAAAAAAAGAAAAGGCGCAATTAGACATACACAAAGGTCTTAACAGAAAACATACCTGGGAATCCTCAATCTGCGTCGCACCCTGCTAGAAAAAAGAAAAGGCGCAATTAGACATACACAAAGGTCTTAACAGAAAACATACCTGGGAATCCTCAATCTGCGTCGCGCCCTGCTAGAAAAAAGAAAAGGCGCAATTAGACATACACAAAGGTCTTAACAGAAAACATACCTGGGAATCCTCAATCTGCGTCGCGCCCTGCTAGAAAAAAAGAAAAGGCGCAATTAGACATACACAAAGGTCTTAACAGAAAACATACCTGGGAATCCTCAATCTGCGTCGCGCCCTGCTAGAAAAAAAGAAAAAGTGCAATTAGACATACACAAAGGTCTTAACAGAAAACATACCTGGGAATCCTCAATCTGCGTCGCGCCCTGCTAGAAAAAAAGAAAAAGTGCAATTAGACATACACAAAGGTCTTAACAGAAAACATACCTGGGAATCCTCAATCTGCGTCGCGCCCTGCTAGAAAAAAAGAAAAGGCGCAATTAGACATACACAAAGGTCTTAACAGAAAACATACCTGGGAATCCTCAATCTGCGTCGCGCCCTGCAAAAATAAAAAAGGCCACACGACCTAAAGGAAAAAAAAAGAAACCATTAGACATACACAAAGGTCTTAACAGAAAACATACCTGGGAATCCTCAATCTGCGTCGCGCCCTGCTAGAAAAAAAGAAAAGGCGCAATTAGACATACACAAAGGTCTTAACAGAAAACATACCTGAAAATCCTCAATCTGCGTCGCGCCCTGCAAAAAAAAAAAAGGCCACACGACCTAAAGGAAAAAAAAAGAAACCATTAGACATACACAAAGGTCTTAACAGAAAACATACCTGGGAATCCTCAATCTGCGTCGCGCCCTGCTAGAAAAAAAGAAAAGGCGCAATTAGACATACACAAAGGTCTTAACAGAAAACATACCTGGGAATCCTCAATCTGCGTCGCGCCCTGCTAGAAAAAAGAAAAGGCGCAATTAGACATACACAAAGGTCTTAACAGAAAACATACCTGGGAATCCTCAATCTGCGTCGCGCCCTGCTAGAAAAAAAGAAAAGGCGCAATTAGACATACACAAAGGTCTTAACAGAAAACATACCTGGGAATCCTCAATCTGCGTCGCGCCCTGCAAAAAAAAAAAGGCCACACGACCTAAAGGAAAAAAAAGAAACCATTAGACATACACAAAGGTCTTAACAGAAAACATACCTGGGAATCCTCAATCTGCGTCGCGCCCTGCTAGAAAAAAAGAAAAGGCGCAATTAGACATACACAAAGGTCTTAACAGAAAACATACCTGGGAATCCTCAATCTGCGTCGCGCCCTGCTAGAAAAAAAGAAAAAGTGCAATTAGACATACACAAAGGTCTTAACAGAAAACATACCTGGGAATCCTCAATCTGCGTCGCGCCCTGCTAGAAAAAAAGAAAAAGTGCAATTAGACATACACAAAGGTCTTAACAGAAAACATACCTGGGAATCCTCAATCTGCGTCGCGCCCTGCTAGAAAAAAAGAAAAGGCGCAATTAGACATACACAAAGGTCTTAACAGAAAACATACCTGGGAATCCTCAATCTGCGTCGCGCCCTGCTAGAAAAAAAGAAAAGGCGCAATTAGACATACACAAAGGTCTAAACAGAAAACATACCTGGGAATCCTCAATCTGCGTCGCGCCCTGCTAGAAAAAAGAAAAGGCGCAATTAGACATACACAAAGGTCTTAACAGAAAACATACCTGGGAATCCTCAATCTGCGTCGCGCCCTGCTAGAAAAAAAGAAAAGGCGCAATTAGACATACACAAAGGTCTTAACAGAAAACATACCTGGGAATCCTCAATCTGCGTCGCGCCCTGCTAGAAAAAAAGAAAAAGTGCAATTAGACATACACAAAGGTCTTAACAGAAAACATACCTGGGAATCCTCAATCTGCGTCGCGCCCTGCTAGAAAAAAAGAAAAGGCGCAATTAGACATACACAAAGGTCTTAACAGAAAACATACCTGGGAATCCTCAATCTGCGTCGAGCCCTGCTAGAAAAAAAGAAAAGGCGCAATTAGACATACACAAAGGTCTTAACAGAAAACATACCTGGGAATCCTCAATCTGCGTCGCGCCCTGCTAGAAAAAAAGAAAAGGCGCAATTAGACATACACAAAGGTCTTAACAGAAAACATACCTGGGAATCCTCAATCTGCGTCGCGCCCTGCTAGAAAAAAAGAAAAAGCGCAATTAGACATACACAAAGGTCTTAACAGAAAACATACCTGGGAATCCTCAATCTGCGTCGCGCCCTGCAAAAAAAAAAAGGCCACACGACCTAAAGGAAAAAAAAAGAAACCATTAGACATACACAAAGGTCTTAACAGAAAACATACCTGGGAATCCTCAATCTGCGTCGCGCCCTGCTAGAAAAAAAGAAAAGGCGCAATTAGACATACACAAAGGTCTTAACAGAAAACATACCTGGGAATCCTCAATCTGCGTCGCGCCCTGCTAGAAAAAAGAAAAGGCGCAATTAGACATACACAAAGGTCTTAACAGAAAACATACCTGGGAATCCTCAATCTGCGTCGCGCCCTTCTAGAAAAAAAGAAAAGGCGCAATTAGACATACACAAAGGTCTTAACAGAAAACATACCTGGGAATCCTCAATCTGCGTCGCGCCCTGCAAAAAAAAAAAAGGCCACACGACCTAAAGGAAAAAAAAAGAAACCATTAGACATACACAAAGGTCTTAACAGAAAACATACCTGGGAATCCTCAATCTGCGTCGCGCCCTGCTAGAAAAAAAGAAAAGGCGCAATTAGACATACACAAAGGTCTTAACAGAAAACATACCTGGGAATCCTCAATCTGCGTCGCGCCCTGCTAGAAAAAAAGAAAAAGTGCAATTAGACATACACAAAGGTCTTAACAGAAAACATACCTGGGAATCCTCAATCTGCGTCGCGCCCTGCAAAAAAAAAAAAGGCCACACGACCTAAAGGAAAAAAAAAGAAACCATTAGACATACACAAAGGTCTTAACAGAAAACATACCTGGGAATCCTCAATCTGCGTCGCGCCCTGCTAGAAAAAAAGAAAAGGCGCAATTAGACATACACAAAGGTCTTAACAGAAAACATACCTGGGAATCCTCAATCTGCGTCGCGCCCTGCTAGAAAAAAAGAAAAAGTGCAATTAGACATACACAAAGGTCTTAACAGAAAACATACCTGGGAATCCTCAATCTGCGTCGCGCCCTGCTAGAAAAAAAGAAAAGGCGCAATTAGACATACACAAAGGTCTTAACAGAAAACATACCTGGGAATCCTCAATCTGCGTCGCGCCCTGCTAGAAAAAAATAAAAAGCGCAATTAGACATACACAAAGGTCTTAACAGAAAACATACCTGGGAATCCTCAATCTGTGTCGCGCCCTGCTAGAAAAAAAGAAAAGGCGCAATTAGACATACACAAAGGTCTTAACAGAAAACATACCTGGGAATCCTCAATCTGCGTCGCGCCCTGCTAGAAAAAAAGAAAAAGCGCAATTAGACAAACACAAAGGTCTTAACAGAAAACATACCTGGGAATCCTCAATCTGCGTCGCGCCCTGCTAGAAAAAAAGAAAAGCACAATTAGACATACACAAAGGTCTTAACAGAAAACATACCTGGGAATCCTCAATCTGCGTCGCGCCCTGCTAGAAAAAAAGAAAAGGCGCAATTAGACATACACAAAGGTCTTAACAGAAAACATACCTGGGAATCCTCAATCTGCGTCACGCCCTGCTAGAAAAAAGAAAAGGCGCAATTAGACATACACAAATGTCTTAACAGAAAACATACCTGGGAATCCTCAATCTGCGTCGCGCCCTGCTAGAAAAAAAGAAAAGGCGCAATTAGACATACACAAAGGTCTTAACAGAAAACATACATTGGAATCCTCAATCTGCGTCGCGCCCTGCAAAAAAAAAAAAGGCCACAGGACCTAAAGGAAAAAAAAAGAAACCATTAGACATACACAAAGGTCTTAACAGAAAACATACCTGGGAATCCTCAATCTGCGTCGCGCCCTGCTAGAAAAAAAGAAAAGGCGCAATTAGACATACACAAAGGTCTTAACAGAAAACATACCTGGGAATCCTCAATCTGCGTCGCGCCCTGCTAGAAAAAAAGAAAAAGTGCAATTAGACATACACAAAGATCTTAACAGAAAACATACCTGGGAATCCTCAATCTGCGTCGCGCCCTGCTAGAAAAAAAGAAAAGGCGCAATTAGACATACACAAAGGTCTTAACAGAAAACATACCTGGGAATCCTCAATCTGCGTCGCACCCTGCTAGAAAAAAATAAAAAGCGCAATTAGACATACACAAAGGTCTTAACAGAAAACATACCTGGGAATCCTCAATCTGCGTCGCACCCTGCTAGAAAAAAATAAAAAGCGCAATTAGACATACACAAAGGTCTTAACAGAAAACATACCTGGGAATCCTCAATCTGCGTCGCGCCCTGCTAGAAAAAAAGAAAAAGTGCAATTAGACATACACAAAGGTCTTAACAGAAAACATACCTGGGAATCCTCAATCTGCGTCGCGCCCTGCTAGAAAAAAAGAAAAGGCGCAATTAGACATACACAAAGGTCTTAACAGAAAACATACCTGGGAATCCTCAATCTGCGTCGCGCCCTGCTAGAAAAAAAGAAAAGGCGCAATTAGACATACACAAAGGTCTTAACAGAAAACATACCTGGGAATCCTCAATCTGCGTCGCGCCCTGCTAGAAAAAAAGAAAAGGCGCAATTAGACATACACAAAGGTCTTAACAGAAAACATACCTGGGAATCCTCAATCTGCGTCGCGCCCTGCTAGAAAAAAAGAAAAAGCGCAATTAGACATACACAAAGGTCTTAACAGAAAACATACCTGGGAATCCTCAATCTGCGTCGCGCCCTGCAAAAAAAAAAAGGCCACACGACCTAAAGGAAAAAAAAAGAAACCATTAGACATACACAAAGGTCTTAACAGAAAACATACCTGGGAATCCTCAATCTGCGTCGCGCCCTGCTAGAAAAAAAGAAAAGGCGCAATTAGACATACACAAAGGTCTTAACAGAAAACATACCTGGGAATCCTCAATCTGCGTCGCGCCCTGCTAGAAAAAAGAAAAGGCGCAACTAGACATACACAAAGGTCTTAACAGAAAACATACCTGGGAATCCTCAATCTGCGTCGCGCCCTTCTAGAAAAAAAGAAAAGGCGCAATTAGACATACACAAAGGTCTTAACAGAAAACATACCTGGGAATCCTCAATCTGCGTCGCGCCCTGCAAAAAAAAAAAAGGCCACACGACCTAAAGGAAAAAAAAAGAAACCATTAGACATACACAAAGGTCTTAACAGAAAACATACCTGGGAATCCTCAATCTGCGTCGCGCCCTGCTAGAAAAAAAGAAAAGGCGCAATTAGACATACACAAAGGTCTTAACAGAAAACATACCTGGGAATCCTCAATCTGCGTCGCGCCCTGCTAGAAAAAAGAAAAGGCGCAATTAGACATACACAAAGGTCTTAACAGAAAACATACCTGGGAATCCTCAATCTGCGTCGCGCCCTGCTAGAAAAAAAGAAAAGGCGCAATTAGACATACACAAAGGTCTTAACAGAAAACATACCTGGGAATCCTCAATCTGCGTCGCGCCCTGCAAAAAAAAAAAAGGCCACACGACCTAAAGGAAAAAAAAAGAAACCATTAGACATACACAAAGGTCTTAACAGAAAACATACCTGGGAATCCTCAATCTGCGTCGCGCCCTGCTAGAAAAAAAGAAAAGGCGCAATTAGACATACACAAAGGTCTTAACAGAAAACATACCTGGGAATCCTCAATCTGCGTCGCGCCCTGCTAGAAAAAAAGAAAAAGTGCAATTAGACATACACAAAGGTCTTAACAGAAAACATACCTGGGAATCCTCAATCTGCGTCGCGCCCTGCAAAAAAAAAAAAGGCCACACGACCTAAAGGAAAAAAAAAGAAACCATTAGACATACACAAAGGTCTTAACAGAAAACATACCTGGGAATCCTCAATCTGCGTCGCGCCCTGCTAGAAAAAAAGAAAAGGCGCAATTAGACATACACAAAGGTCTTAACAGAAAACATACCTGGGAATCCTCAATCTGCGTCGCGCCCTGCTAGAAAAAAAGAAAAAGTGCAATTAGACATACACAAAGGTCTTAACAGAAAACATACCTGGGAATCCTCAATCTGCGTCGCGCCCTGCTAGAAAAAAAGAAAAGGCGCAATTAGACATACACAAAGGTCTTAACAGAAAACATACCTGGGAATCCTCAATCTGCGTCGCGCCCTGCTAGAAAAAAATAAAAAGCGCAATTAGACATACACAAAGGTCTTAACAGAAAACATACCTGGGAATCCTCAATCTGTGTCGCGCCCTGCTAGAAAAAAAGAAAAGGCGCAATTAGACATACACAAAGGTCTTAACAGAAAACATACCTGGGAATCCTCAATCTGCGTCGCGCCCTGCTAGAAAAAAAGAAAAAGCGCAATTAGACAAACACAAAGGTCTTAACAGAAAACATACCTGGGAATCCTCAATCTGCGTCGCGCCCTGCTAGAAAAAAAGAAAAGCACAATTAGACATACACAAAGGTCTTAACAGAAAACATACCTGGGAATCCTCAATCTGCGTCGCGCCCTGCTAGAAAAAAAGAAAAGGCGCAATTAGACATACACAAAGGTCTTAACAGAAAACATACCTGGGAATCCTCAATCTGCGTCACGCCCTGCTAGAAAAAAGAAAAGGCGCAATTAGACATACACAAAGGTCTTAACAGAAAACATACCTGGGAATCCTCAATCTGCGTCGCGCCCTGCTAGAAAAAAAGAAAAGGCGCAATTAGACATACACAAAGGTCTTAACAGAAAACATACCTGGGAATCCTCAATCTGCGTCGCGCCCTGCAAAAAAAAAAAAGGCCACAGGACCTAAAGGAAAAAAAAAGAAACCATTAGACATACACAAAGGTCTTAACAGAAAACATACCTGGGAATCCTCAATCTGCGTCGCGCCCTGCTAGAAAAAAAGAAAAGGCGCAATTAGACATACACAAAGGTCTTAACAGAAAACATACCTGGGAATCCTCAATCTGCGTCGCGCCCTGCTAGAAAAAAAGAAAAGGCGCAATTAGACATACACAAAGGTCTTAACAGAAAACATACCTGGGAATCCTCAATCTGCGTCGCGCCCTGCTAGAAAAAAAGAAAAAGTGCAATTAGACATACACAAAGGTCTTAACAGAAAACATACCTGGGAATCCTCAATCTGCGTCGCGCCCTGCTAGAAAAAAAGAAAAGGCGCAATTAGACATACACAAAGGTCTTAACAGAAAACATACCTGGGAATCCTCAATCTGCGTCGCACCCTGCTAGAAAAAAATAAAAAGCGCAATTAGACATACACAAAGGTCTTAACAGAAAACATACCTGGGAATCCTCAATCTGCGTCGCACCCTGCTAGAAAAAAATAAAAAGCGCAATTAGACATACACAAAGGTCTTAACAGAAAACATACCTGGGAATCCTCAATCTGCGTCGCGCCCTGCTAGAAAAAAAGAAAAGGCGCAATTAGACATACACAAAGGTCTTAACAGAAAACATACCTGGGAATCCTCAATCTGCGTCGCGCCCTGCAAAAAAAAAAAAGGCCACACGACCTAAAGGAAAAAAAAAGAAACCATTAGACATACACAAAGGTCTTAACAGAAAACATACCTGGGAATCCTCAATCTGCGTCGCGCCCTGCTAGAAAAAAAGAAAAGGCGCAATTAGACATACACAAAGGTCTTAACAGAAAACATACCTGGGAATCCTCAATCTGCGTCGCGCCCTGCTAGAAAAAAAGAAAAAGTGCAATTAGACATACACAAAGGTCTTAACAGAAAACATACCTGGGAATCCTCAATCTGCGTCGCGCCCTGCAAAAAAAAAAAAGGCCACACGACCTAAAGGAAAAAAAAAGAAACCATTAGACATACACAAAGGTCTTAACAGAAAACATACCTGGGAATCCTCAATCTGCGTCGCGCCCTGCTAGAAAAAAAGAAAAGGCGCAATTAGACATACACAAAGGTCTTAACAGAAAACATACCTGGGAATCCTCAATCTGCGTCGCGCCCTGCTAGAAAAAAAGAAAAAGTGCAATTAGACATACACAAAGGTCTTAACAGAAAACATACCTGGGAATCCTCAATCTGCGTCGCGCCCTGCTAGAAAAAAAGAAAAGGCGCAATTAGACATACACAAAGGTCTTAACAGAAAACATACCTGGGAATCCTCAATCTGCGTCGCGCCCTGCAAAAAAAAAAAAGGCCACAGGACCTAAAGGAAAAAAAAAGAAACCATTAGACATACACAAAGGTCTTAACAGAAAACATACCTGGGAATCCTCAATCTGCGTCGTCCCTGCTAGAAAAAAATAAAAAGCGCAATTAGACATACACAAAGGTCTTAACAGAAAACATACCTGGGAATCCTCAATCTGTGTCGCGCCCTGCTAGAAAAAAAGAAAAGGCGCAATTAGACATACACAAAGGTCTTAACAGAAAACATACCTGGGAATCCTCAATCTGCGTCGCGCCCTGCTAGAAAAAAAGAAAAAGTGCAATTAGACATACACAAAGGTCTTAACAGAAAACATACCTGGGAATCCTCAATCTGCGTCGCGCCCTGCTAGAAAAAAAGAAAAGCACAATTAGACATACACAAAGGTCTTAACAGAAAACATACCTGGGAATCCTCAATCTGCGTCGCACCCTGCTAGAAAAAAATAAAAAGCGCAATTAGACATACACAAAGGTCTTAACAGAAAACATACCTGGGAATCCTCAATCTGCGTCGCACCCTGCTAGAAAAAAATAAAAAGCGCAATTAGACATACACAAAGGTCTTAACAGAAAACATACCTGGGAATCCTCAATCTGCGTCGCGCCCTGCTAGAAAAAAAGAAAAGGCGCAATTAGACATACACAAAGGTCTTAACAGAAAACATACCTGGGAATCCTCAATCTGCGTCGCGCCCTGCAAAAAAAAAAAAGGCCACACGACCTAAAGGAAAAAAAAAGAAACCATTAGACATACACAAAGGTCTTAACAGAAAACATACCTGGGAATCCTCAATCTGCGTCGCGCCCTGCTAGAAAAAAAGAAAAGGCGCAATTAGACATACACAAAGGTCTTAACAGAAAACATACCTGGGAATCCTCAATCTGCGTCGCGCCCTGCTAGAAAAAAAGAAAAAGTGCAATTAGACATACACAAAGGTCTTAACAGAAAACATACCTGGGAATCCTCAATCTGCGTCGCGCCCTGCAAAAAAAAAAAAGGCCACACGACCTAAAGGAAAAAAAAAGAAACCATTAGACATACACAAAGGTCTTAACAGAAAACATACCTGGGAATCCTCAATCTGCGTCGCGCCCTGCTAGAAAAAAAGAAAAGGCGCAATTAGACATACACAAAGGTCTTAACAGAAAACATACCTGGGAATCCTCAATCTGCGTCGCGCCCTGCTAGAAAAAAAGAAAAAGTGCAATTAGACATACACAAAGGTCTTAACAGAAAACATACCTGGGAATCCTCAATCTGCGTCGCGCCCTGCTAGAAAAAAAGAAAAGGCGCAATTAGACATACACAAAGGTCTTAACAGAA